>NC_041399.2:13460054-14060054 GCF_900747795.2 Erpetoichthys calabaricus | reverse complement strand
TCCTCTCTATATTTGCCTGTATTTTAAAATCAAATATTTTAAAAGCTCAGGATGAACCAGATTTCACACATTCATTACTAAAATGCTATTGCCGCATTGTTCTGAAAAGTCACTAAGCCTGTTGTGTTAAAAATGGCAAAGAAAAAAACGGCCTCACCTAAGGATTGTTAAATGAATGCATTCAGCTCTCCGTTAGGCAGAATAAAAATGAAATCTTTTATTTAGCTCATGAAAAAATTTGCATCATTAATGAGGCTGGGATGAATAGCAAGCAGATGAAAGATTCATTAAAGAATGATCCAGATTGCTATTCAGATAGGGTTACGTTTAATGGGAAAACAAAATGCAAGTTACATAACAAGCTTGTTTATTGCCAGATACTCTTTAGAAAAGGTTTGTATAAGATTTGACCATTTGAGCAGAGTATGTTCAAATTTAAACTGAACAGACCCACAGGCAGCATGGATAATGGCAAACACATCTTTGACACAATTTGGAATACAGAAAGCTTACTACACACGCTGTTAACGATATAGAGGAGAAAACTGGCATTAATTCATATAAGAGAAACTAGAAAATTATGTGCTGGTATCACATTATTCAAAATAATTATTTGCAGCTATAACGTTATTCAAAACAGCAAATAAGTCTTCTAATATCTACAAAAAACACTGACTGGACAAAGAAGATTTTACTTCTTAAACACTTTTGGATGAATATTATGGTCTCCTGATCACAAAAATTACCTTTAACCTTCTCTATCATGTGCCATTTTATAGTAATCACTAGTTATTTTTGTAACTTCTTTTTATATTATAAGTACACATCTACAGTACAACAACTACACCTGGAACATCTGTGGTGATCTAAATGATCCTCCTGTATCATTTGCGAATGGGACAGCTGTGCTAAAAAGTCCCATTACATTAACACATTGACCACGGGACCATTTATTACCAGGATTCTGCCGTAGAGGTCTATGCTTCTTCTTCTTCTTTTCGACCGCTCCCGTTAGGGGTTACCACCGCGGATCGTCTTCTTCCATATCTTTCTGTCCTCAACATCTTGCTCTGTCACACCCATCACCTGCATGTCCTCTCTCAACACATCCATAAACCTTCTCTTAGGTCTTCCCCTTTTTCTCTTGCCTGGTAGCTCTATCATATTCATCCTTTTCCCAATATACTGAGCATCTCTCCTCTGCACATGTCCAAACCAACGCAATCTCGCCTCTCTGACTTTGTCTCGCAACCATCCAGCTTGAGCTGACCCTCTAATGTCCTCATTTATAATCCTGTCCATCCTCGTCACACCCAGTGCAAATCTTAGCATCTTTAACTCTGCCACCTCCAGCTCTGTCTCCTGTGCCACCGTCTCCAGCCCATATAACATAGCTGGTCTCAGTACCATCCTGTAGACCTTCCCTTTCACTCTTGCTGATATCCGTCTGTCACAAATCACTCCTGACATGCTTCTCCACCCACTCTACCCTGCCTGCATTCTCTTCTTCACTTCCCTTCCACAATCCCCATTACTCTGTATTGTTGATCCCAGGTATTTAAGCTCATCCACCTTCGCCAGCTCTACTCCCTGCATCCTCACCATTCCTCTGACCTCCCTCTCATTCACACACATGTATTCTGTTTTGTTCCTACTGACCTTCATTCCTCTCCTCTCTAGAGAATATCTCCACCTTTCCAGGGTCTCCTCAATCTGCTCCCTACTATCACTACAGATCACAATGTCATCAGCAAACATCACAGTCCACGGGGACTCCTGTCTAAGCTTGTCTGTCAACCTGTCCATCACCATTGCAAATAAGAAAGGACTAATATATGATAAATAATGAATTCTATCAAAATTTGTAAAAAAATGTCAAGAACTGTATTACAAAGCAACAGATTTATTATGAGCAGTAATTGTGTCAATAACGTAAAGAAACTGTTAATTACTTTATTTTGACCAGCAACCCGACTAACTATAAAAGTCTCCATTTGAATGAGATTCCTTAAAGCAGGGCACCATGCAGAGTGTAGGCTTAGGGGCACATGTATCCACTGAATCCACTAAACAGCATCATCTCCAGACAGAGGAGCAGCTTCAGCGACAGACTGCTGTCACCGTCCTGCTCCACTGACAGACTGAGGAGATTGTTGCTCCCCCACACTATGCGACTCTTCAATTCCACCCGGGGGGTAAACGTTAACATTAAACAATGTTACTGTCTGTTATACCTGCATTGTTATCACTCTTTAATTTAATATTGTTTTTTATCAATTTGCTGCTGCTGGAGTATGTGAATTTCCCCTTGGGATTAATAAAGTATCTATCTATCTATCTATCTATCTATCTATCTATCTATCTATCTATCTATCTATCTATCTATCTATCTATCTATCTATCTATCTGTTGTATATAGTATATTGCTATCTATCTATCTATCTATCTATCTATCTATCTATCTATCTATCTATCTATCTATCTATCTATGTCCCATAAATCGAACATGTTTCTTTGCGCTGTCCACACTTGCTGCACACAAACACATCTGGTATTTGGTGACTGTCTGAGCTCAGTGTGCTGCACAATGTCCATGTATTGCTGGCCTGACAGTCCAGACACGTTGGACACGTTGTAATGAAGAAACACCTTTGGGGCAGTTAACCGCATCACTGTCAGAGCCTACAGGTTCCACATCATCCAATTGATTGTCACTAGCTCGATTGTGGTCATTAGCATTCAAGTGTTCATCTTGCAACAAATCTTGTTGTTTCAAATCATCAGCAGCTTTATACCTTTTGCGTGACGAGATATCTATGAACTTTCTATTTGTAATACTATTTTCCAGAAGCTGTTGCTTCTAAAAAATTCTAAGGCTATCCACAGGATGGCAGCACTATAGGAGATAACTGAGATGCAGGCCGCTTGCTATAGTGCCTGTATACCGAGATACGAGTTATATCATACATCACGCCTTGACGGACTGAAAGCATAAGTTTAATATGTCACTGTGCTCTGGGAAAATATATCTTATAAAACCTGATTTTTACTTACATGTGGTACAGCAGACACATAGCCAGATTAAGCACAGAAGCTGACACAGAGAAGTGCCAGATGGACTAGACACAAACGAAAACTGTGAACAGTCAGACTGTGAGATGCTGTAACTGTGTGTTATTTCTATCTAGTTACTCAGCACAGAATTGTATCCTTGTTTGACGCCATTGTTGCAGCGTTTGACACCATTGACCATTCTATTTTACTGCACAGGCTAGAAAATGATGTTGGGCTTACAGGCACTGTGCTCGCTTGGTTTAGTTCTTATTTATCAAATCGATTCCAATATGTACAGAAATGTGCTAACAGTACTCCATCATTATGCACAGAAGTTCAATATGGTGTCCCGCAGGGCTCAGTACTGGGACCTTTACTGTTTTCACTGTACATGCTTCCACTGGGATCTCTCATTAGGAAACATAATGTTAATTTTCACTCGTATGCAGATGACACCCAGTTATACCTTTCTTTTAGATCAAATGAAGTTTCTCCAATGTTGTCTTTAATTAGTTGTGTTAGTGAATTAAAGGAGTGGATGGATGAGAACTACTTGTCTTTAAACACCGAAAAAACAGGGATGTTAATTATTGGAGGGAATGACGCTGATCACAACAATATTTTGTCATTTAACTCGGTTGGAATCCTCATTAATTTTACTGAATGAGCCCACAATCTAGGAGTTATCTTTGACTCTAGCGTGTCATTTAAAGCGCACATTGCAAAGTTGTCCAAATCAGGTTTCTTCCATCTTAAAAATGTTGGGAAATTAAGACGCTTTCTAAATAAATAGAAGGCTACCATCTAGCGGCCAGGGGGAGGTATTGGGTTTCCCATGCCTGCTCCCCCGGAACATATGCAACAGGGGCATCCCAGTCGGGCATGGGTCCCAGCCGCCTACCACAGCCTTCCTGAGTTGCAGCGGTGCCTCGGACTCCCTCAGGGCTTCATGGGGGTTGAAGTGTTGTGCAGCCCGGTTGGGTTCCGCAGGCGCCGCCAGGGGGTGCTGCAGCAAGAGCTGCTGGACCTTTCTGGGCACTGGTTTCGTCACACTCGGAAGTGCAGTCGGATGTCGGCAATCAAACACCTGGAGCAACTTCCGGGTGCCCAATAAAAGGGGCCAGCAACCACCACTCAGCGGCCAGAGTCGGGTGGAGGAGGACAAGGTTGCCTGGGAGGAGTGGTGGTGCAGATGAAGAAAGTGTTTTACTTTGGTGTATTGGTGCTTTGGGACTGTGTTGTGGCTGGGGGACACGGGGAAGACGTGCCCTCCAGCTGAAGAAAATAAAAGTTTATATATTTTATATGTGTGCCTCCGTGTCCAATCGGGGTCGGGTCGGGTGCATATATAGCACCTTTTATTACACTGTGTATTGGGAATTGCATTGTTTTGTTTTGACAGAATTCATGTTTTAATTCAATAGTGTGAGATACACCAGAAAATGCACACAGACATACAAAATGCACTTGCAGGTGAACTAAATATTTTTTGTGATGTTTTAATTGAAAATGTGAGTTGTGGTCACCAACATTTTGTAAATGTTCAGGCAAAACAAGCTTATTCAGTTTGTTTGGGTTGAAATAAGCTATGAGAATAAACATTAGAAAACATGAGTAGCTCTCGGCCATTTTCATTTTGTAAAAGTAGCTCTCAGGGGAAGAAAAGGTTGGAGACCACTGGACTAGGGGTTGTCTGGATGCACTAACACCTCTTCCCTCTCTGAACAGGTCTGAAGAGAAGCCTGACTAAATTCAGTCTCTACTGCCTGTTCCAGACCCCACCCTACTCCTGACTTCACTTCTGGTTCTGACCCTTTGGACACACCGATTCTTGTTCGGTGACCATAAAGCCCAGCCACCTCACCTTTGTCAGTCAGAGTTTGGGACACAGTCCTTAGTGATTACTCAGTTTCACCAGTGTGCAAACGTGTTTGACTTTACTTTTCGCAGGATTCGAATATACGTGGTGGAACCCCTAACCTTTTTTTGTCTCTTGTCCTTGTTTTGGGGTGTTTGGGCTTTCTCACTAGCTTGTCCTCACTTTTTAAGGGGGTGTTCATTACTCATTTACTTCATTATAACCTTAGTAATTACGTTGGTGCCTCCTCTAAGATGAGGCAGACCTCACATGCCTAACCTTAAAATAACCTTTAGTTAACTCTTTAGTTACCTTCAGTTCTTCTCCTTATGTTTCAATAATTTGTTGTGACAACTTCATTTAAGCATAAAGGTTATATTTTAACTAAAAAAATCATAGTAGCAAGTCAAATAAAATTAAAGCAAAAGTGTTAAGTAGTAACAAAAGCTGGTCACTAATTAAGAAAAGGGTTAGAATGAAAACCTGCAGCCACAATAGTGTTCCAGGACTGGAGTTGGACACCTTTGGCCGAGATTGTCCATAATGATATCAAGTTGAGATCTGAAGGTCCCTGAAGTCTATTAAGACCACCAGGTCTTTTTCATAAGGAGTACCTTTAAGTTTCCGACCTCCCATTCTGTTTTCCTTATCTCCTATTCACTACTTTACTTATATAAAGTTTCATTTGCCACAAATCTGCTCAAGTTGTATGCTAGCCAAGATCCTCTGTAACAATTTAGCTAAATCTTCATTGCCTCCCCATCCACCTAGATTGGATTCAACATACAAGAACATGCAAAATTTGACAAATAAGAGGAGACCATTCAGTTCATCAGGCTTGTTGGTCCAGCTAATGTCTAAGCTGTCTCCTCCAGATACTTCTTAAATGTTGTCAATGTTTCTACTTCAGCTACATGTTCTGGTAGTTTCCTCCACAACTCTTTACGTAAAGAAGCATTCCTGGCTTCAATCCTAAATGCACTTCCCCTTAATTTCCAGTGGAAATTCAAGTATGTGGTTTACCACTTAGGTTAAACACTATATCAGATCCTTTGAGAATTTTGATGACCTGGATTAGGTCCCCACACAGCCCCCTCTGCTCAAGACTAATAGGTGTCCATTGCATGTGCCTGTTAACTTTCATAAATGGTGCCCCTAATAGATTGGCCGGTTCAGGCTGTAACCACCATTCTGAATTTTTTGGTGTGGCCACCACATGCCATCCTGGGCAGCTACCTAAATCAATTTTGCCAGATTCTTTTTTACTGATAGGACCTCATAGGTCTGATTGCTCTGCCATTTTAGTCCCAACAGTTTACTTTGGATAAAATTTAAATAAGATGTTATGGAAATCAGCCTAACAGAACGTCAAGCTCACAGAAAAATAGTCCATTTGGCAACAAAGAAAAGAAATAGAAAACCCAAAGTTAACAGAGTTCCTAGAAAAAAAAATAAAGTCTCTCAGATGCTTGGCCAATTTTCTCCCGGTGTTACATTCAAGTTTTGATTTATAAAAGTCACATTCGGGAGTCGTTATTTCTCAAAAACTGCTACATAAAATGAAGGCTGCCTGACGTGATTCCCCATGTTCTTTCCTTTCTACTCCCTTTTGGGGTCCTGCACAATCTAAAGTGGCACTGCAGTTCAGTAGCGCACATCATTACAAAATCAGAGTACTGGAGGTCAAAGAGTACACTTCTACACGAGCGTCTTTTTATATATTTCGTCAAAGACAAATGCTGAGTCAATGCTGTGAAAGAAAACCTTAATTCGCTTCCTTTTTTTTTTTTTTTGTCCTTCCCCTACATGATGCTTGGGCAAAGGCAATGACAACTTTGAAAAACGACAAAGAAATACGCCTTATCTGTCTGAAAAACAAGAGCACTTTAAATAGCAATGAGATACAGTTTAATGCAAGATGTGTTGCTGCTCATTTAAAACCAATTTTTCTGCTGCAGAGACAAAATTAGTTTGAGGGTATGCTATAGCTTAATATTCTTGTATGTACTGCAGATTACTTAGCCTTTGATAGACTTGGAATTTAAAACCAATTTTCTTTCAGTAATGAGAAGCTACATTAGGGGCTGCCCACTAATTGAGACTTAAAAAAAAAAAGAAAAAAGTACAGCAGAGATTTTGAGGGGCTACTTTAAGAAAAGTGCACGCCGAACTCCGACGATGCATTAGCACATTAATTACGAGGCAGGTGTTAGCGCGCTCTTCTAATGGGCTGAGCTAAAGGTCAAGAAGGTTGAGCTGTCATATTTCTCATCAGATTCTTTGATATTTCACACTTTCTTCTGATTTAAATACCTCGGCATCGATGTCCCAAAGGATGGAAAATAATGAAGGCTTGGTTACGACTGTCACAATGACAAAAAAAAAAAGAAAAGTAATTCCACTTTTAACAGTGATTGATGTGCTAATTACAATGAGCCCGAATAGAGGCGATTAAAAAAATGAAACAATCAGAAATAAACATTTGAGAAAGTAATTTACCAATTTTATTAGAATTTCTGGATTATAATTCTATTATTATTATCTATCTATCTATCTATCTAGTGCCTTTCATTTCTATCTATCTATCTATCTATCTATCTATCTATCTATCTATCTATCTATCTATCTATCTATCTATCTATCTATCTATCTTTCTATCTATCTATCTATCTATCTATCTATCTATCTATCTATCTATCTTATAGTGCCTTTCACTACTCTCTATCTATTATATAGTGCCTTTCATTTCTATCTATCTATCTTATAGTGCCTTTCATTTCTATCTATCTATCTATTGTATAGTGCCTTTCATTTTTATCTATCTATCTATTTATCTTCATTGTGGTTGTAGAAAACACTGAGTGCTCCATGGATTAATGTTGGGTAATGAGAAACGTGTGCTATGCTTGCTAATACAAGGATCAACAGATTTGATCAACATATTTGGCTAAGCAAATGGGTTCTGGTCAGGGTGGAAGGTGCTCATTCCTGTAGTGCTGTTTGCTCCAAACTGAGCCCCTCTGTCTGGCAGCTGCAGACTTTATAAGGGGGGTACCGTATAGGGTGGAGTCAGTTGCCCTCACTGGACGTCTTCTCTGTACTGCGGAGAGAACAAAAGAGGAGAAGGTTAGCACGAGTGCCCCCAGGGTTTTAGTGCCTACTTCAGAAAAGGCCGGAGGGCGCTCCACACATGCACATCTATGATAATATATTGTATATACAGTATATACCGTGCATCCAGAAAGTATTCACAGCGCATCACTTCTTCCACATTTTGTTATGTTACAGCCTTATTCCAAAATGGATTAAATTCATTTTTTTCCTCAGAATTCTACACACAACACCCCATAATGACAATGTGAAAAAAGTTTACTTGAGGTTTTTGCAAATTTATTAAAAATAAAAAAACTGGGAGGTGGTCAAAGTTCTGCCGGAGGTGGGAGTTGAAGCTACTTCTGACAGGGGACTCTGCCAGACATTCCCAGCAGACCCTCAAAATACGTTTGGGTCTACCAGGCCTGACCGGCATTCTCCCCAACCATCGAAGCCAACTCACCACTAGGTGGTGACCAGTTGACAGCTCCGCCCCTCTCTTCACTCGAGTGTCCAAGACCCGTGGCCGCAAGTCCAATGACACGACCACGAAGTCGATCATTGAACTGAGGCCTAGGGTGTCCTGGTGCCAAGTGCACATATGGACACCCCTATACTTGAACATGGTGTTCATTATAGACAATCCGTGACAAGCACAGAAGTCCAATAACAAAACACCACTCGGGTTCAGATCGGGGGGGCATTCCTCCCAATCACTCCCTTCCAGGTCTCACTGTCATTGCCCACTTGAGCACTGAAGTCTCCCAGCAGAACGAGAGAGTCCCCAGAAGGTATGCCCTCCAGCACCCCCTCCAGGGACTCCAAAAAGGGTGGGTACTCCAGACTGCTGTTTGGCGCGTACGTGCAAACAACAGTTAGGACCCATCCCCCCACCTGAAAGCAGAGGGAGGCTACCCTCTCGTCTACTGGGGTGAACCCCAATGAACAGGCTCCAAGTCGGGGGGCAATAAGTATGCCCACACCTGCTCGGCACCTCTCACTGGGGACAACTCCAGAGTAGTAGAGAGTCCAGCCCCTCTCAAGGAAATTGGTTCCAGAGTCCACGCTGTTCATTGAGGTGAGCCCGACTATATCTAGCCGGAACCTCTCAACCTCGCGCACTAGCTCAGGCTCCTTCCCCTTCAGAGAGGTGACATTCCACGTCCCAAGAGCCAGCTTCTGTAGCTGAGGATCGGACCGCCAAGGTCCCCGCCTTCGGCCACCGCCCAACTCACACTGCACCCAACCTCCTTGGCCCCTTCTACAGGTGGTGAGCCCTTGGGAAGGGGGACACATGTTGTCTCTTCGGGCTGTGTCCGGCCGAGCCCCATGGGTGCAGACCCGGCCACCAAGTGCTCGCCATCGAGCCCCACCTCCAGGCCTGGCTCCAGAGGGGGGCCCCGGTGACCCGCATCCGGGCGAGGGAAAAAGCTGTCCAAAGTTTTTATCCTTCATGGTAGGTTTTCTGAACCGCTCTTTGTCTCGTCCCTTACCTAGGACCAGTTTGCCTTGGGTGACCCTACCAGGGGCATAAAGCCCCCGACAACAGATCTCCTAGGATCATTGGGACACGCAAACCCCTCCACCACGATAAGGTGATGGCTTCTTCACATCTTTACATCTTCAATGTAATAAATTAATAGACCTCTCCAGCCTAAGATTCATTTAGCAGGAGAGGAGAACAATGTATAGTTGAGATCTTTTGATAAGATAACTGTCCAGCAGAGTGTTTTGAAGTTGTTGATTAGTTTTCCATACAATGTGGATCAGTCAGAAAGATGTAAATAATCATCGTGACTGGTCATAAAACTCTTGTCTCTTTTAAACTGTTGTGGAGAAAATCTTCCTCCGTTATCAAACAAGTCCTTCACGAGACCAGATGAAAATGCAGAAGGGTTTATTTGCAGATACGTACAAATGTCTCAGTCGATGAGGTGAGCAAATCATTAATACAATTTATTCCCTTTAATACTTTTCTATTACCATTTACCTTATCCAATGCATCACATCATCTGACTCTTAATATGTAGAATTCTATTATGTTAACCAATTATATACAGCCACCAGTTAATTTATATACATGTCGATTCTTCCATTATTCTGAATACCGTATCATTAATAGGGCTGTCCTACAGGTTTTCCCATCGGTCTTATCACCTCTTCATAACGGGTGTTTGGGCTTTCTCACTAGTTTTTCCTCACTTTTTAAGGGGGTGTTCATTACTCATTTACTTCATTTTAACCTTAGCTACTATCTTGGTGGCTCCTCAAAGATGAGGCAAAAGTCTCATGTGACTCGGCTTAAAGCAACATTCAATTAACCCTTTAGTTACATTCAATTTGCATCTTTATGTTTAATAATTCACTGCTGTAGCTTCATATAAGTACAGTATATGCTTACATTAAATTGTAAAAAATATCATGTATTGATTAAAACTATTTGAGTAAAATTGTATTAAAGCATGTGGTAATGTGTATAATTTTTAGCATCAGTTTAACTTCCCATTCTTTTCCCTCTTGATGTGTCTTGAAGTTTCCCACAAGCACTGTGACTTTAAAGTCCCTTTCACAGCATCCATGGCTGTTGAAGCGATCTCCTACAGGAACATCACTACTGCCATGCTTAATGTGGAACCTGTGTGAATTCATTCTTTGGTGGAGTGTTTGTCCAGTTTCTCCCAAACTGAGTACAGTGTAAGGACATTTCATATGGAGAATTAGGTAGAACACGTTAGATGATCTCAGACAGCTGATCAGTAAGCTGGATCTGCTCGGACTCAACACCTCCACCTGCAACTGGATTCTGGACTTTCTCACTGAAAGACCTCAAACAGTACAGATTGGGAAAATAAGATCTAACACCATCACACTGAGCACAGGTGCCCCCCAGGGTTGTGTGCTGAGCCCACTACTCTTCATGCTGTTGACCCATGATTGCACCTCCAACTCTGACACAAACCACATTATCAAGTTCGCCAATGACACTACAGTAGTGGGACTCTTTGAGAACGATGATGATGCGGCGTACAGAGAAGAGGTGGAACGGTTGGCACTTTGCTGTAAAGACAATAATCTGTCTCTTAATGTTGAAAAGACAACAGAGTTGATTGTTAACTTCAGGAAGACAAAGGTTGTCCATCTCCCACTCAACATTGATGGCGTCACAGTAGAGAGAGTGAAGAGCACCAAGTTCCTTGGTGTTCATATCACAGAGGACCTGTCCTGGACCAAAAACACCAACTATCTTACAAAAAGAGCCCAGCAGCGTCCTTACTTCCAGCGACGACTGAAGAAGGTGCACCTCCTAAACCCATACTTACAACCTTCTACAGAGGCACCATAGAGAGCGTCCTGACCAGCTGTATTACAGTCTGGTATGGAAACTGCCATGCCTCCGACCGCAAAACCCTTCAGAGGATTGTGCGGACTGCTGAGTGCATCATTGGCAGCTCTCTACCCAGTCTGCAGGAGATCTACACCTCACACTGCCTTCATAAAGCCACTAGCATCATGGCTGACCCCCACCACCCCTCCCACCAATTGTTTACTCCTCTTCCATCTGGAAGACGACTCTGCAGCATCAGGAGCAGGTCTGCAAGATTGTGCAATAGTTTCTTTCCCCAAGCAGTCCGGCTCCTGAACACCATGCTGCCCTCCTCCACACTGGACTCTTTACTCCACACACTCTCTGGATTACATAATACTACTTAATACTGTATATGTTTTTTAGTTATATATTTATATATATATATATCTTGTGTACTGCACCTTTTGACTCTGGAGGACGATATTTCGTCCCACTGTGTACTGCAAGTATATTGTTAGGATTTCAATAAAGCTCTACTTGACTTGACGATCTGCAGGAAAATGATCCCTTTAGGTGATGTTGTAGCCGGCAGTGTGGTATAACTGCACAATCTATATTAAAATAAGCGTAAGCACACGTTTTACATCTTTTCTGTTGGCAGGCAGATCTACCATTAACTGTTGGAGCTTTGGATAATTAGTTTCTGCAGGTTTGGTGGTTGTCTGTATGACAGGAGGGGAGGTTCTGGGAATACATCTTTCAGCGTGTCATCATTATTTAGTATTGGATGAAGTTCTTTTATTATTTTTTGAAGTGTTTCAAGATATAGGTGACAACAAGTGGGATGCGGTTCTTGTTGTCTTTGTTTTTATATTCCAAGAAGTTGTCTCTGGGTATGACAGTAGCTCCTCTTATTTGAGTGTGTTGTTTTGGGAGTATATCCTTGTCTGATGAAATCTTCTATAAGCTCCTATAGTTGTTTTTCTCGGTCTGTTGTGTCTGAGACAAATACGATTGTAACATATAGCTTAGAAGAAAATGATGGAGTACTTTATATACTTGGGGTGGAAGCTATTACTTCTCAGGTAGGTCCATGTGTGTCTGTTGGTTTGTGAAAAACAGAAGTTACAAGGATGTTATCTTTCAGCTGAGGTTGGTGTCAAGAAAGATGACTTCTGTTTGTCAGTAATTAAGCTTCAGGTTTATGTTGGGGTGGAAAGGGTTATATTCATTATGAAAATGGAGAAGGTCCTTCTCAATGGCAGTCCAGATTATGAAGATGTCATTTATGTAACGGAGATACAATGTTGGTTTTAAGATGCATGTTGAGAAGGACTTGAACAGAAAGTTTCTCTATATGCAGATGATATGGTACTGTATATATCAGATCCACAAAATATTGTGCCTGCGGTCCTAACAGCACTAATAGAATTTCAAAAGATTGCTGGTCTCAGAATTAATTTAAATAAAAGTGTGCTCTTTCCAGTGAACGCTCCAGCACACAATATTAGATTTTATCACTGCAGATCAGTTTAAAAATCTAGTGGTAAACATCATGAGTAAACATAAAGTTCTTTATCAACAAAATATTGCTGTATGCTTGGAAAATAGATGGTCTAACCTTCATCTCACTTTAGCTGGAAGGATTAACATTGTTAAGATGAGTATAGTTCCTAAGCTTCTCTTTCTATTTCAAAGCATTCCAATATACATCAATATATCATTTTTTAAGAAATTTGATTCAACCATAACCTCATTTATTTGGAATTCAAAACATCCAAGTTTCCAGAGGGCGACCCTGCAAAGACCTAAAGCAGAAGGTGGCATGGCTCTACCTAATATTCAGTTTTATTACAGGGTGGCGAATATACAAGCTATAAAAACCTGGACACAGACACAAATAGATGAACATACACAGGCTTGGTCCAAATAGAAATAAAATCCTGCAGTACTTCTTTACATTCCTTGCTTTGTGCTCCAATAAGTACAAGTCATCACCAATATACTAACAACCCAATTGTGCTTCACTCATTCAGAATATGGAACCAATGTAGGAAGTACTTTAAGATAGAGAAGCTTTTATCTATGGCACCTCTACACGAGAACCACCTTTTCCCACCCTCTCAAATGTACATTGTTTTTAATGTCTGGAAAACATTTGGGATTAGAGATCTGTACATAGACGACATCTTTGCATCCTCCGAACAATTACTCTCCAAATTTAACTTTTCAGCAACACGTTTCTTTCACTACCTTCAAATTAGAAACTTTGTTAAACAAAACCTGCCCAATTTCCCTCACCTAACCAATACCAGAAGAAATATTGCTCAGTCTTAAGGACTCAGACAACATTTCTGTAATTTTTTTTTTTTTTTTTTTATATATTTTTATTTTATTAATTTTCATTGTAATCATTCCATACAAACAGATCAATTTATAACCCAACAAATTTAAAAACAAATCAAACCCCATCCCTGAGAAGGAGAGCTTAGCTAAAGGAAAATTTCTTTAAGCTTTTTAATAAGGCAACATTAGACAAAAGAAGGGGAGAAGTAAATATCTATATAAATAAGAGATGGAGAAGGGAGTTAAATGCAATAATAGTTAATTCTCTTATTCTAAAATAATATTGATTAAATCCTGCCAAGTTTTGAAAAAATTTTGTACAGATCCTCTAACTGAAAATTTGATTTTTTCCAATTTCAAATAATATAAAACATCAGTTTCCCACTGATTTATAAGAGGAGAATTAGGATTCTTCCAATTTAACAAAATAAGTCTGCGTGCCAAGAGTGTAGTGAATGCAATCACCGTTTGTTTGTCCTTCTCCAATTCAAGTCCATCTGGAAGGACACCAAACACAGCTGTTAGTGGGTTAGGAGGGATTGTGATACTAAGGCTGTCTGAGAGGCACTTAAAAATTTTTGTCCAAAATGATGTTAGTTTGGTGCAGGCCCAGAACATGTGACCCAGTGAGGCAGGAGCTTGGTTGCAGCGCTCGCAGGTTGGATCCTGGCCTGAAAACATTTTGGACAGTTTTAAGCGAGACAGATGAGCTCGATATATAATTTTTAGTTGAATAATTCTATGCTTTGCGCATATAGAACTCGAGTGAATTCTCTGCTTTGCTACCATCCACTCCTTTTCTGATATATTGATTAAGAGATCTTCTTCCCAATGTCCTCTTGGATCTTTGAAAGGTAGGGACTCTAATAAGATTTTATATATTGCGGAAATAGTGTTTGTTTCCTCGGAATTGAGCAGTATTTTTTCCAGCATTGTGGAGGGTGCAAGGTGGGGGAAATCGGGCAATTTCTGTTTAACAAAATTTCTAATTTGAAGATAGTAAAAGAAATGTGTAGCTGGGAGGTTAAATTTTGAACGTAATTGTTCAAAAGATGTAAATATGTTGTCTATATAAAGATCTCTGAGCATTTTAATCCCAAAACTTTTCCAGGTATTAAAAACTGGATATACTTGCGAAGGTTGAAAGAGGTGGTTCCCTTGCAGAGGTGCCACTGATAAAAGATTTTCCATCTTAAAATGCTTCCTAATTTGGTTCCATATTCTGAGTGAGTAAAGCACAATTGGGTTATTAGTATATTTGAGATAACTTTCATTTATTGGAGAGCAGAGCAGGGAATATAAAGAAGTACTACAGGATTTTACTTCTATTGCAGACCAAGCCTGTGTATGTGCATTTTTTTGTGTCCAGGTTTTTATGGCTTGTATGTTTGCTGCCCAGTAATAAAACTGAAAATTAGGTAAAGCCATGCCACCGTCTGCCTGAGGTCTTTGTAGGGTCGCTCTTCGGATACGTGGGTGTTTTGAGTTCCAAATGAATGAGGTTATTATTGAATCTAACTGTTTAAAAAACGATTTATTGATATATATTGAAATGTTTTGAAATAAAAAGAGAAGTTTAGGAAGGATATTCATCTTAACAATGTTAATTCTTCCGGCTAGAGTGAGATGAAGGGTTGACCATCTATGCAAGTCTTGCTTAATTTTTTCCATACAGACGCCAAAATTTTGTTGATAAAGAGCTTTATGTTTACTTGTGATATTTACCCCTAGGTATTTAAACTGATCTGCTATGGTAAAAGGTAGGGTGTCTAATTTAATATTATATGCTTGTGAGTTCACTGGAAAGAGTATACTTTTATTCAGATTAATTCTAAGACCAGATATCTTTTGAAATTCTGTTAGTGCTGTTAACATTTCTGTAATTTATAAAACATTTTACAGTCCGTCCCTTTCAAAGATCCAAGAGGACAATGGGAAAAGGATCTGTCCCTCAACATATCAGAAAAGGAGTGGAAGGTAGCAATGCACAAAATTCACTCGAGCTCCATATGAGCAAAGCATACAATTATTCAACTCCAAATTATATATCGAGGTCATCTGTCTTGTTTAAAATTGTCCAAAATGTTTCCAGGGCAAGAGCCAACCTGTGAACGCTGCAATCAAGTTCTAGCCTTACTAGGCCACATGTTTTGGACTTGCACCAAATTAACATCATTGTGGACCAAAATCTTTAAATGCCTTTCAGACAGCCTTGGTGTCACAATCCCTCCTAACCCATTAATGGCTGTGTTTGGTGGGCTCACAGAGGGGCTTAAAGTGGAGATGGACAAACCGTAATTGCCTTTACTTCACTATTGGCATGTAGACTTATCTTGCTCAAATGGAAGAATTCTAACTTACCTCTTCAGTGGGTAACTGATATTATATATCATCTGAAATTGGACAAAATCAAATTCTCACTTAGAGGATCTGTTTAACTCTTTTAGGGCGGATGTCGACTTTTGTCGACAGGAGGGGTTGAAGGCGAATGTCGACAAAAGTCGACATCCAGGGATAGAGGGCGACAATCAGCTGTTAATGGCGACAAATCTCACTGTCACGTCACAGGCATTCCCTCTGTGCTTGGAGGAATGCTAGACTCGTTGACTCGGCAAATAAACCTTGCGTGTGCGTGAGTTGCGAAATGTAAACAAAGGCAAGATGGCACCGACATGTGAAAAGGTAGCGAAGCAAGTGCAGAAAAGAAAACACTTGGCAGACGTTGTTTTGCGCATTATCGCGGAGTCGGACTCTTGATTTTTCAGAATCGGACTTTATTGGCAGTGATCAGGAGATCGAGCAAGAGAGTTAGAAGCAGGCATCAGCTGATCAGACACCAGCCGATGCCGCGCCAGCGGATCTGCTGCCAGTTGAGTGCCTTCGCGCAGCCGATGTATCTACGGCAAGGTTCGCATGGGATAAATACACATACATTGATCCGTTGAGAGCCGATCTGGCTACCGGAGTTTACAAGATGGCATGGCTTGCTTTTGGACACGACAGATCACCAGCTGCTGTACTTCAGGCTGCTCTCTCCTGATGCTGCTTTTCAGCTACTGTCAGACGAGACAAACAGGTAGGCAGAGATTTTTTTTGAATCGCGGGCTGCGTTTGCATCGCATTCTCGTTTTTCAAAGTGGAAACCCACTTTGAATTTCCCATTGGGATTAATAAAGTATTGTGAAAACATAAAAAGATGTAATTGAACAAAATGTATGTGTGTATAGAAAATAGGACAAAATGATGAAACTTGTTTGTGTTTTGCGTACGTGACAAAAAGCATGTATACTTTCTGGAAGTTTCTTTTGATGATGTGTGTGACAAGAAAATATACCTTTAGGGTAATGACTTTACAAAATTGGAAAAGTACAATGAGTCAGGACGCTATTTTTTGCTTACGTGGTCAACGATCAGGAGATTAGAAAGGTATAAAAGAACAAGGACATCTGCGCTCGAGGCAGATGAAGCGCGGTGTCCTAGGACTGTGTTTCTCTGACATTTTACCCTTGCCTGGTATGTATTAATAAAAGGTTTTGACTAATTTTAATTTTCTTCTCTGTCTTCAGTCACAAAAAGTGTCCACAGTTTTTGGCGCCCGGACGTGGGGCAAGAGACGGCCGGTCGACTCCTCCAGCGAGACCATTTCAGTGATCCGTCTTACCAGCGGACTGCCGTCAACTTGAGTACTCCGGCAGCAGAGCATGCAGCTCCGGCAAAAGTTAGGACTGCCCTGTCCTGAAACAGTTCTTGCGTGAGGAGTCCCTGGTCTCCTCTTTGCTACATCCACAGTGACTGAACGGATTTCCAGACAGAGCTTGCACACTTCCAGGCTGGGGTAAGCACCGGGGGATTTCCGAACATTTTTTATTTTCTAAATAACGGGAGGGCGAGTTTCCTGTTGACCGTCTAGTCATACTCATATCTCAACGGGTTGCTTAAGGTGATGGAGACTTGACCCAAGCAGTTTGACGCATACGAAAGGTCTGACGAAAGGATACTGGCCTCACCCATATCCTAGACTCGGCTGGACGTATTGATGTAGTATTCTGCTGAACCGAATCGGACACGAAGTCACCTGAGCTGGAATCCGGGGATGTGAGCGGACAGGCTAACGGGACGAGTAACGGGGTGGTATGGAAATATAAACCGAAAAGAGCACAGATTACAGGATTGCTGTTAGGAACGGAATGACACGTAGCGCTATGGAAGATATGTAGCTATGGAAGATATGTAGCGCTATGGAAAAATAAATAAATCTACATACGGAATAAGCAACAAAACCGTGTTCTCCTGGGAACTGGATCAGTACCGATAGTTAGGTGTCTCCCCTTGAAACTAAGAAAGGAACAGTTTAGGTTTAGTGAGTGGCACACTTAATGCCTCGCTGATTCATACGTACAAGGGATTAGGCGAATCAGTATATAGTTGGAAAATTAAATACAGAACCCGGGAGGGCAAGGGAACATAATGGGAACTTATAACAGTAAGCCTGTTAATCGCCGCACAGGGGGATCAAAATCATTAATGCTGGAGGGATTATTTTCGGAGGATCAACAGACGCCCCGTAAAAATGGGTCTCCTAGAAAATTTATAGAAAAGAAGACAGGTTTAGATTTATCCTATTATTTTTTCCCCTCCTCAGTACCAACCTCAGGCACCTCTATTATCCCCTCCTCTATCCCCCATTCCGACTGCCCCCCCCTGCACTACAACTAGCAGAAGTTTCCCCTGATGATTCCCCAGGCACAGATCACTATGACTCACCCTGTACTAGACAAACCCCCGTCTCCAAATGCACTCGAAGTCAAACCTCCACTCACAAACCAGCTCCAACTTTTTTCTCTTCTGATCCTTCACCTTCACTTACTTGCCTTTTAATAGAAGTTCCCAATCCCCATTATAACCCTGCCCATCCAGCTGGACCCCAAAATCCCACAACAGTTATGATAAATCGGAATTGGGACATCCAAGAACTAAAAGATGTCGTGAATGCACTTTCAGATCCCAAGGAAGTAGGAGGACTAAAATTTGTTGAACAACTTGATCAGTTAGATAGCATGTATAAGCCTAATGCTGCTGAATGGACCCAGGTACTTCGTCGAAAGCTTGGGACCACATGGGCCACTGTTAGCAGGGGTGTCCGCAATGACGTTCCATGGGTATGGAACCCAGCTTTAACTCGAGGACAGGGGATAGGTGGAGAAGGCGAATTTAACCCACAATGGGAGGCGTTGAGACAAAATATTGCAGAAAAATATAAAAAAGGAACGGACTGGTCCCTTATTTCTGCTGCAAAACAAAAGAGACACGAAACGGTTGATGAATGGGCACATAGGATTCAAGACCTTATGGCTAATCACTCGGGCTTGGGAAATGCTGATGACCGCACCCGAGCTGCAGTTCCACCTTTTGTTTCCGGTTTGCGCTTTGTTATACAAAACAAGGTCCGCACTTCCTGTATTGAGTGGGAAAGTGCCACGTTTGATGAAGTCAAACGACATGCTGAACATGCCGAATCGGACTCTCATGCCAAATTATTGGCAGCACAGATGAACTATTATACCAGGAATGCTCCTGACCAAGGTCGAGGATATGGCTTTAGAGGAAGGGGACGAGGACGAGGAAGAGGACGAGGTGGTTTTAGAGCTCCTCCTGTTGACCACACTAAGAATCCTTTTATTCCCTCTCCCTTTAATCCCAATGTTAATTCCTACTCTTGCTACGCTTGTGGTGAAACTGGACATTTTCGTCGGGAGTGCCCTCACAGACAGCAACAGCCCCCACCTCCCCTTATTCCACCTGTTTTCTCTGACACCCCTGACTAACCATACTGGCCATAGGAAAACGCTGGGACCTCCAGCCACTCTTTTCAACTACCTTTGCTCACTCATAATTCAGAGACTGATCCTTTACTGACATTGTTCGTTGATGGCACTGAGACTGTTTTCTTAATCGACACTGGTGCCACTCGCTTGCTGGCAAAGGTCCCTACCTCGAACGAAACTGTTACTGTGCTTACTGCTTCTGGACAACCTCACCTTCTTCAAGTATCAAAACCTCTTCAAGTCCAGTCACGTCCTGGCGGACATACTTTGTTCAACCCTAAAGTTGTTGTGTCTTTTTCCCCTTGTCTTTTTCCCAATTTACAGGCCCCTGACATTTTACACTGTACTGCCCAATACTTCCCTATAGAAGTAGACACCACCTGGCTAGAATCTTTCCTTACTTCTGGTACTTGCCCCGAAACCCTTCACATCTACTGTGTTTTTATTTCATCCACAAAGGCAGCTGCTTCTGTTCATTTTACATGCTCACAGCACATATATTATCTTGGCAAAATAGTGCCTCATATTTTTCCTTAGCTAAATCACACACTGTTAAATGGGAGAAAATAGGGCCATGGGTGGAAAAATGCCTTGAAAGAACAGACTGGTTACAAGTTACTCCAGGTATTTTTGATACTCCTGACCATTTAATAACTAAAGTAGTGTTTCAAAAGGATAGCCCACTGTGAGCCTCTGGTGATCCACCCGAAATCCTCCTTCCGCCCGCACCGTGCCCAATATCCTTTGTCTCCCGAAACAGAGGCTGGCATCTCCGCCGTACATTCCGATCTCGTCAAACGCGGTACCGCCGATGGACATGGACCGTCATGCCTCAGGGATACAGAGAAGCCCTTTGTGTTTCTGGTTAAGCTCTTGCCCAAAATTTAGTAGGCTTTTGGCCGGAAGTAGTAAATTTAGACGGCGTTTGGCCGAAAACAGTATGTAGATGGAAATCGCGACGGAAGAAAATTGTACAATTGATACTCAGAAATTGTTGCTGTTTCTGGAGGAAAAATGGCCATAAAGTTTCTAAGGTTAAGCTGCAGCTAAACAAAACAACAGGTTATGTCTGTTTTAGGTATTCTGGGCTACTGCAGACAGTGGGTTCTAAATTTTACTGAAAGAGCACAGCCGTTGCAACAATTGGCTGAGAAGGCTCTCTGTAACCTCAAAGCTACTCTTTTATCTGCGCCCGCGCTAGGTTTGCCTGATCATTCTCGTCCATTCACTTTGTTCGTGGACGAAAAGCAGGGATTTATGAATGCAGTACTGACGCAACAACATGGAGATAAACAAAGACCGGTGACTTATTTTTCTAAAAAACTGGATCCAGTGGCCGCAGCACTTCCTCCGTGTCTTCGTGCTGTGGCTGCAACAACAGAAGCTGTATTAGCAAGCACGGATGTAGTTCTCATGAGCCCCCTAACAGTTAAAGTGCCTCACGCTGTACATTCTATCCTAGTACAAGCAAAAACTTCACATCTCAACTAGTTACGCAGTGGTCCAAGGGGACCGCCTGCTGGAAGCAAATCGAATTTCATCAAGCTAAGTGCACAAACAGCTGAACTCGTGGCACTCACTCAAGCATGTCAGCTGTCCGAAGGGAAGATCGTAACAATTTATACAGATTCCAGGTATGCTTTTGGAGTCTGCCATGATCATGGAGCACTATGGAAACTAAGGGGATTTAAGACCAGTACTGGAGAGCTCTAACTAAAAACTGAAAAAGATAATTATCGATTTGTGTGATTGGTTTAACGCAAATGAATGTCTCTACTTTCGTTTAAGGCTTGTAAATATACAAAATATTTTTCCTTTTAAACCCTGATCAAGTTTGAAGGAAAAATACTCTTTTAATAATTGTGATATGAATGGAAGTTGTGTATTTTAGGTACTATAAAGGAAGAGCATGGTGGCATAGATAACCTTTAAGCACAACCTCGCGTGAGAGATTTCTGTGAATAAAGTACAATTGAAAGAAAACTTTATTCTATGAATGAAATGCAATTGTAAAAGAGATGTTGAAAAACATTGGGAAGCTGTAGGTTTCTCTACATATGCAGAGCAATTTTGCAGACGCTGTGCAATATGTCAAAAGTTTAATGTGGGAAAAGGTACCCAGGTAAGTCCCGCCGTTACCCCTAATCCAATGGGTCCGTTTGAACACCTCCAAATGGATTTCATTGAACTAACCCCGTCTAAAGGGTACCGATATTGTCTTGTGATTGTCGATGTGTTCTCCCGATGAATAGAGGCTTTCCCTTCAAAACACAGCGATGCCAAAACAGTAGCTAAAGCACTAATTAAAGAGATTATTCCAAGATGGGGTATCCCTCAAAAGTTACAGATAATGGCACTCATTTTGTGAACTCCATTATAAATGAATTAACCACCTGGCTCCAAATTAATGTGCACCATTATTGTAAATACCATCCCCAAAGCGGAGGCATCGTAGAACGATGCAATGGCACTTTAAAAGCTAAACTCGCAAAAATTTGTGAACAAACTAATTTATCATGGCCGGATGCACTACCCTTAGCTTTAAAGGGACTAAGGGGACGGACACACCGACAACTGGGACTGTCGCCGTTTGAGATTCTGACCGGACGTCCCATGCCCGTTGGCATGGTTGTAATGTGAATTTGCATACTGTGGACAATGATCTTCTCTCTAGTCTTGCAGGTTTGCGAACCTCGTTGAAGGAAATCCACCAGCAGGTTAATCAAGCCTGGAGGACCAGTCCCCTTTCCAAGGATTTACCAATTCCTTTGGGCACCTGGATCCTGGTTCGAGATACTCGGAGGAAACACTGGCATCAGCCTAGGTGGAGAGGATCATTCCAAATTCTTCTATCCACACCACACGCCGTGAAAGTTGAGGGACTGCCTGCCTGGATTCACGCCTCACATTGCAAGAGATGGCACCCTTGATTGCTGTGCTACTATGTTTTTCTTTTCCCTTGTCTACTGCCCTGGTCACCTTGACTTTCCCGTTAGGAATCACCACATCAGTGCAGTTTGATTTCTGCTCTATTATCAACTGTGGGACTGGTCGACAAGCCCAGTGGACCGGATCTGACAAATACGTGTGTATGAGGGGAAGTGACTGCGACAACTGGCAATGGGTTTTTGCTAACACTGGAACTGAGGACTGGGGTTATCAACCTTTTGAGGCCCAAAAATACGGTTTGAAAAATCGGTTTTCTATCATAAAAGGACATTCCTCTCATGAATGTGCTGACAACCATTGTAACCCCTTGATCATTACTTTGAAGAACCCCTCTTTACATGACTCAGGTATTTATGTATTAGGGGCATATGTATCTGGAACAGACCCTTTGGGGAGATTTCTAATTAAGATTGACAATCCTGTTACTAACACCCCTCATTCTCTGGCACACACACCCATCTCCCCAACTTTTGGTTCAGATTTTTCTCCTGTTAAGATTATGAATATTTCCACCCTTTCATCCACTTTTTCAGTAGAAACTGGTTATGGGGATCAGAATAGATGGTTGCAGTGGGTTCTCTATTCAGCTAAGCAAGTTAATCGTTCTCATTGTTATGCGTGCGCTGCAGCCCGTCCTCATTTAGCTACAGTCCCTTTCCCATTATCTAACATTTCTGACCCCGTGGGGTTGCCCTGCCTTCTGTACTTATTCACTACTTCCAAGAAACCCCTCTCTGGTTCAAAGTGTTCTAATCTATCTATTCTTTTTCCCCCCACCCGTCACATGGATACCCCTATGTTTCAAACTCACGAAGGAAATTATACATGTTTCAAATCTTATGGAACGACATGGGTAGGAGAATTACCATTTTCTTTCTGTTCTCAAACTTTTCAGGTTAACTTTTCTCTGAACACCGTTCTGTCTTCCTTTCTTCTCTCCCAAACCACTCCTAGATCAGACATTTGGTGGATGTGTCGTAGGTCCAAATTATTTGCCACCCTTCCCCCTAACTGGTCTGGTACCTGTGCTCCAATCCAATTAGTTATGCCTTTTAGACTTCTATCCTTACCTCCCTCTCACTCCCCATATTATTCCACACCTCCTTTTTATTTCCGACATACCCGCTCCCTTTTCCATACGCCTACTAATATCTCCTTACATGGCCCTGGAGTATACATAGATACTATTGGTGTCCCTAGGGGTGTCCCAGACAGATTTAAAGCTAGGGATCAAGTCGCAGCCGGTTTTGAATCTATCATACCCCAAATTACTATTAATAAGAATGTAGATTGGATTAATTACCTTTATTATAACCAACAACGTTTCCTTAACTTCACCAAAGACGCTATTGAAGGCATACATGAACAGCTTGATCGTACTTCTCTGATGACTTGGCAAAATCGTCTAGCCCTGGACATGTTA
Organism: Erpetoichthys calabaricus; assembly: GCF_900747795.2. NCBI lineage: Eukaryota > Metazoa > Chordata > Cladistia > Polypteriformes > Polypteridae > Erpetoichthys > Erpetoichthys calabaricus. The sequence continues at coordinate 14,036,199 of NC_041399.2, read as the reverse complement.
CTTGCCGAAAAGGGAGGTGTCTGTGCTATGTTTGGTGATGCTTGTTGTACATATATTCCAAATAATACCGCGCCAGATGGATCAATAACTCGTGCATTGGCAGGCCTCACTGCTCTCTCTAAAGAACTTTCCACTTATTCTGGCATTACAAATCCTTGGGATCAGTGGTTTGCATCCTCCTTCGGATCCTGGGGACAATGGATAAGATCTGTTTTCATTTCTTTGGTTGTGACATTTTGTCTCCTCCTCCTGGTTGGTTGTTGTATTATCCCTTTGTTTCGCTATATAATATCTAAGTACTTTACCGCCTCTATGGAAAGGGCATATATGCTACATGAGGAGCGCATGTCTCGTATAGCTTCTTCCATTTTCTCTCCCCCTTCCCCTTCATCAACCATTTCAAGAAAGAATTATATTGCCCACATCATTTTGTTCAAAAAGGGAGGAGTGTGAAAACATAAAAAGATGTAATTGAACAAAATGTATGTGTGTATAGAAAATAGGACAAAATGATGAAACTTGTTTGTGTTTTGCGTACGTGACAAAAAGCATGTATACTTTCTGGAAGTTTCTTTTGATGATGTGTGTGACAAGAAAATATACCTTTAGGGTAATGACTTTACAAAATTGGAAAAGTACAATGAGTCAGGACGCTATTTTTTGCTTACGTGGTCAACGATCAGGAGATTAGAAAGGTATAAAAGAACAAGGACATCTGCGCTCGAGGCAGATGAAGCGCGGTGTCCTAGGACTGTGTTTCTCTGACATTTTACCCTTGCCTGGTATGTATTAATAAAAGGTTTTGACTAATTTTAATTTTCTTCTCTGTCTTCAGTCACAAAAAGTGTCCACAGTTTCTATCTATCTATCTATGAAGCGCGCTGTGGCATTACAAATAGAGATGGGACAGAACTGGTGATATAACTTCAGGGAGCATTGGTCCAAACGTGTTTTGTCCCCTGGTGGCTTAGGTACGTGCTGCTGCAAAGTTTTATTCACTTCTGTAATAAACAGAAGCAAATCCCATGGGGTGAGCCAGGCTATAATGCCATTCATAAAGTTCATAAAGTTTCAGAAGATGAAAAGAGGTGACAATACGGTTTTCATGCAGGCAGAAAACTTGGTGGCAGTGGCATGGCACGATGGCAAATGGGTGACTTGTCTCTCTACAGTACACACTAACAATATATGTTAGAAAATGCAGCAACAGACAATTGAAAAATAGGCATCAAAACAACACATATTGTAAGGAGTGCAATGTGGCAATGACTGAAATTGGCTGCTTTGAGCGAGATCAGACTTTGCTGTGTAAAATATATGTGATATGTATGTGAAATCATAGAGTATGCAGGCTCATACAACATGTAAGACAGTAACATTTGTCAAAAGTAAATATTTTTTGTTGATTTGATATGTTAAACAATTGCTTTGTGTTCTTTTTAAAAAAATGTTAGTTTTTGGAAAAATATTCAGCCCTGGGAGAAAAGAAACAAAAAAAAAATTAGCCCTAAAAGAGTTAAAACCTTTTCAAAACTTTGCAGGATCTGATCAATAAAATTTTGGAATAAACATTTAAAGCATCGAGGCAGCTGATCCTCTCTCCTCTTTTTTAATTCTATTTATTTGTATTCATTTATCTCTCTATTATGAAAAAAAAATCTTGTGACGAGACATGATCTTTTGAAGAGAGACAGAGTGACACTTTCACGTCCCGCGATAAACGTTCGAAGCACCACACAAAATGCAGATCACGCGGCACAGCAGCTGATCGAGCAAAGAGGAGGTAAAAACAACTGTTTTTTGTTTCCCATTGTCTCACCGTTTAAGAATGGTTTCGGAGGAGCGACTGTGTCTTCCTGGGGTGTGTTCAGCTCCCCTCTTCACAACGGCACGTAGCGCTGGCGGGGGGTGGAGGGGTTGGTGAGCGAAGCGAGCAGGGGTTGAAAGCCCCTAGTTTATCTACATATTTTTACTATTATTAAAGTTTTACTGTGCTGGCCTAGCTCTCTTTCTCATGGGAGGGGGGTTGATTTGATTTGTTTCTAATTTAGTTTTGTTAAACTTGACTTGCTTGTATGGACTGTTACTTGATTTTAATAAAATGAATAAAATGTTAACAAAAAAACAAAGATGCACGTTGACATAAAATGTTTATCATTTTGTAATTTATGTATGCTTCCTATATTTGTACATACTTACAGTTAGATCCATAAATATTTGGACAGAGACAACTTTTTTCTAATTTTGGTTCTGTACATTACCACAATGAATTTTAAATGAAACAACTCAGATGCAGTTGAAGTGCAGACTTTCAGCTTTAATTCAGTGGGGTGAACAAAACGATTGCATAAAAATGTGAGGCAACTAAATCATTTTTTGAACACAATCCCTTGGTAATTGGACAATTGACTCAAAGGCTATTTCATAGGCAGGTGTGGGCATTATGTCATTATCAATTAAGCAGATAGAAGGCCTGGAGTTGATTTGAGGTGTGGTGCTTGCATGTGGAAGATTTTGCTGTGAGCAGACAACATGCGGTCAAAGGAGCTCTCCATGCAGGTGAAAGAAGCCATCCTTAAGCTGCGAAAACAGAAAAAAAACCATCTGAGAAACTGCTACAATATTACGAGTGACAAAATCTACAGTTCGGTGCATCCTGAGAAAGAAAGCAAGCACTGGTGAACTCAGCAACGCAAAAAGACCTGGACGTCCACGGAAGACAACAGTGGTGGATGATCGCAGAATCATTTCCATGCTGAAGAGAAACCCCCTCACAACATTCGTACATCCGGCGCCGCCAAGAGTTGCAGCCTTTTCAGCAGCTCCATGTATGACTGTATATGTATGTGTACTTTTCTACTTTTATTTTTCTATTTTTATTTATTGATCACTCCTATCACTTTATTTTATGTGGATTTTTTCACTGGACACACTTACTTTTACAACGTGGGCATGGATTTTTACATGGCGAGACTCGTCTATTCAAGTACTCAACTTCAAGCGCTGAGAACAAATGCCAGTGCTGGTGTGGTTCCCTATTTACCCAACGAGGTAAGAAGGCGGTATCGTGGCAGCAGAGCGGGCACTAAGCTAAAAATGAAGCGGCTTGTGAGAATGTGGCGTTTTAAGCCTTCGGTGCCTTCTGTGATTCTGGGGAATGTGAACTCAATCTCAAATAAGATCGACGAACTGGCTGCGCTGGTGAAAAATGTCAGAACCTACAAAGAATGCAGTTTGTTGTGTTTTTGCGAAACGTGGCTAACTAACACCATCCCAGATTCAAATGTGGATCTACCCGGGTTTAGCACAGTTAGAGCAGACAGAGATGCAAGTACCTGTGGGAAGCACAAAGGAGGAGGACTCGCTCTCTATGTTAATACACGGTGGTGTAACTCTGGACATGTTAACGTCAAAATCTCCTCTTGCTGCAGGGACATCGAACTGTTGGCCGTAAGTTTACGTCCCTATTACTTGCCCAGAGAGTTTGGACACGTCATTGTTGTCATCATGTACATTCCTCCTCGGGCGGACGTGGAATCAGCGAGTGACATCATCCATTCTGCTGTTGCTAAGTTACAAACGCAGCACCCTGAGGCGCTTGTGCTAATCGCTGGAGACTTTAACCATGTGACGCTGGACAAAACATTACCTGCATTCTCCCAGTATGTGGACTGTAACACCCGGGGAAATAAGACTATTGATTTACTGTATGCAAACGTTAAAGACGCATACAGCACCACCCCGCTGCCTGCGCTTGGGAAAGCAGATCATAACCTGGTTTTGCTTCAGCCTCACTACAAACCAAAAGTCAGACCACACGATCATTCAGGAAGTGGACCCCGGAGGCTGAGAATACTCTGAGAGAATGTTTTGAAACTACAGACTGGGATATCCTGCAGGGATCTCATAGTGAGAACATTGAGGAAGTTGTTGACTGCACTACTGACTACATCAACTTCTGTATGGACATTGTAGTTCCAGTAAGAACTGTACGCTGCTATGCTAACAACAAGCCATGGATTACAAATGACATCAAGGGCCTTTTGAACCAGAAGAAAAGGGCTTTTAAGGACGGTGATCAGCATGAGCTCAAGCGCGTGCAGAAGGAACTCCGAGTCCAGCTCAGGGCGGCGAAGGAGCAGTACAGGAGAAAGCTGGAGCAGAAGTTGCAGAAAAACAGCATGAAGGAAGTGTGGGATGGGATGAAGATCATCACTGGCTGCAGCTCGAAGCGCGGTACCACCATCGAGAGAGACGTGAAGAGAGCAAACCAAATGAACAACTTCTTTAACAGGTTTGACCACCCTAACCCACTCTCACTCTCACCTCGGAGTACTGCACTCTCCACACATCCTTCTGCTGATACCAGCATAGGAGAGACATCCCCACCCATAATTACAACAGCGCAAGTGAGCAGAGAGCTGAGGAGACTTCGTGCCAGCAAAGCAGCGGGTCCAGATGGAGTATCGCCACGACTGCTGAAGGTCTGTGCATTGGAGCTGGGGGGTCCTCTACAGCGCATCTTCAACCTGAGCCTGGAACAGGGGAGAGTCCTGAGGCTTTGGAAAACATCTTGTATCACCCCAGTCCCAAAGGTATCACATCCTAGTGAGCTGAATGACTTTCGGCCTGTTGCTCTGACATCACATGTGATGAAGACCATGGAGAGTCTGCTGCTTCACCACCTTAGGCCACAGGTTCAACACGCCCTTGACCCTCTGCAGTTTGCATATCAGGAGAAGGTGGGAGCAGAGGATGCCATCATCTATATGCTACACCGATCCCTCTCTCACTTGGACAGAGGCAGTGGTGCTGTAAGAATTATGTTTCTAGACTTCTCTAGCGCCTTCAACACCATCCAACCTCTGCTCCTTAGGGACAAGCTGACAGAGATGGGATTAGATTCATACCTAGTGGCATGGATCGTGGACTATCTTAAAGACAGACCTCAGTATGTGCGTCTTGGGAACTGCATGTCTGACATTGTGGTCAGCAGCACAGGAGCTCCGCAGGGGACTGTACTTTCTCCGGTCCTGTTCAGCCTATATACATCGGACTTCCAACACAACTCGGAGTCCTGCCATGTGCAAAAGTTCGCTGATGACACTGCTATCGTGGGCTGCATTAGGAATGGGCTGGAGGATGAGTATAGGAACCTAATCAATGACTTTGTTAAATGGTGCGACTCAAACCACCTACAACTGAACACCAGCAAAACCAAGGAGCTGGTGGTGGATTTTAGGAGGCCTAGACCCCTCATAGACCCCGTGATCATCAAAGGTGACTGTTAGCAGATGGTGCAGACCTATAAATATCTTGGAGTGCAGCTGGATGATAAATTAGACTGGACTGCCAAAACTGATGCGCTGTGCAAGAAAGGACAGAGCCGACTATACTTCCTTAGAAGGCTGGCGTCCTTCAACATCTGCAATAAGATGCTGCAGATGTTCTATCAGACGGTTGTGGCGAGCGCCCTCTTCTACGCAGTAGTGTGCTGGGGAGGCAGCATTAAGAGGAAAGACACCTCACGCCTGGACAAACTGGTGAGGAAGGCAGGCTCTATTGTTGGCATGGAGCTGGACAGTTTAACATCTGTGGCAGAGCGAAGGGCGCTGAGCAGACTCCTATCAATTATGGAAAATCCACTGCATCCACTAAATAGTATCATCTCCAGACAGAAGAGCAGCTTCAGCGACAGACTGCTGTCACCGTCCTACTCCACAGACAGATTGAGGAGATCGTTCCTCCCCCAAACTATGCGACTCTTCAATTCCACCCGGGGGGGTAAACGTTAACATTTAACATTATACAAAGTTATTGTCTGTTTTTCACCTGCATTATTATCTTTCTCTAATTTAATATTATGTATTGTATCAGTATGCTGCTGCTGGAGAATGTGAATTTCCCATTGGGATTAATAAAGTATCTATCTATCTATCTATCTATCTATCTATCTATCTATCTATCTATCTATCTATCTATCTATCTATCTATCTATCTATCTATCTATCTATCTATCTATCTATCTATCTATCTATCTATCAGCCAACCAAGTGAACAACACTCTCCAGGGGGTAGGCGTATCGATATCCAAGTCTACCATAAAGAGAAGACTGCATGAAAGCAAATACAGAGGGTGCACTGCAAGGTGCAAGCCACTCATAAGCCTCAAGAATAGAAAGGCTAGATTGGACTTTGCTAAAGAACATCTAAAAAAGCCAGCACAGTTCTGGAAAAACATTCTTTGGAAACATGAAACCAAGATCAACCTCTACCAGAATGATGGCAAGAAAAAAGTATGGAGAAGGCGTGGAACAGCTCATTATCCAAAGCATACCACATCATCTGTAAAACACGGTGGAGGCAGTGTGATGGCTTGGGTGTGCATGGCTGTCAGTGGCACTGGGACACTAGTGTTTATTGATGATGTGATACAGGACAGAAGCAGCCGAATTAATTCTGAGGTGTTCAGAGACATACTGTCTGCTCAAATCCAGCTAAATGCAGTCAAATTGATTCATGATACACATGGACAATGACCCAAAACATACAGCCAAAGCAACCGAGGAGTTTATTAAAGCAAAGAAGTGGAAAATTCTTGAATGGCCAAGTCAGTCACCTGATCTTAACCCAACTGAGCAGGCATTTCACTTGTTGAAGACTAAACTTCAGACAGAAAGGCCCACAAACAAACAGCAAACAGAAGTAAAGGCCTGGCAGAGCATTAAAAAGGAGGAAACCCAACATCTGGTGATGTCCAGGAGTTCAAGACTTCAGGCTGTCATTGCCAGCAAAGGGCTTTCAACCAAATATTAGAAATGAACATTTTATTTCCAGTTATTTCATTTGTCCAATTACTTTTGAGCCCCTGAAATGAAGGGATTGTGTTCAAAAAATGCTTTAGTTGCCTCCCATTTTTATGCAATCGTTTTGTTCACCCCACTGAATTAAAGCTGAAAGTCTGCACTTCAACTGCATCTGAGTTGTTTCATTTAAAATTCATTGTGGTAATGTACAGAACCAAAATGAGAAAAAAGTTGTCTCTGTCCAAATATTTATGGACCTAACTGTATACAGTATGTCTCCTAGTTAAGAAAAGGGAGGTCGGGACAGTTTTGTGTTTTTTTCATATCAGTTCATCTTGCCTGAAGAAGTGGCCTGAGTTGCTGCAAAAGCTTCCATATTGTAATCTTTTTTAGTTAGCCAATTAAAGGGGTCATTTTGCTGGACTTCTCACTACATTCATAATGGCTAACACGGTACAATACCCTAGTACTACTTTCATATCAGTGTAAATATTTGCATCTGCATCACGATCAAGGGATACAGGTATATACAGTATGTGTTATATTTCATTGTCATCTATTATATTCATTTTACACCTACTGCACCTTTCATCGTTGACCAATTTGTTTTTTCCTATTCACTGGGGAGCTTGAGTGGAGGGCGAGTAAAGTACGGAAGGGCAAGTATGACTTGACGTGACCAAGTCTGGACTTTGCTCCAGCTCAGCCGGAGTGGGTAACTTGTCACCATCCAAGCGTGAGTGCAATTGTTACAAACTATGTATACAGCTTTTAAAAAATCACATGTTTTTGAATATTAAAAAGACAAACTTATTGCCTTTATTCATATGTTCAGCTTTACAGTATTGAATTAATCTCTCTCTTTTTTTTTTAATTTGTCCAAGATATGTGAGGACAGTCCTGGCTAAGCAAACAAGAAACAATCAGCCACCTCTTCACTGAGGGCCTATTTATTAGAGAGGTGCGATGGTGTAATGGAATGTGTTGATCCATCACTAAACATTTTTATACATTTCGGTGCAAAGGCTGATAGCAAGTAATTCCACTAGGCATTAGCTTTGTAAGATTACTCAATAGCGCAGCATTTTCCCATGGTGTTTTGGGTCAATTTTTGTGAGTTGTCAAAAGAAATCACATGGGAAAGTGAAGCGTAAAGCAGAAAAAGAGAGTGACAGGTGGCAAGAAGAGAGCTGAGGAAAAGAATTTTTCAACAAAAGGATTCCCAGTTCTGTTAGATTCTTTTTTTTTTTTGGTGGTCAGTTAAGAGGAAAAAATATTTCAGCAAAAAGATTTTCAATACTGTTAGATCCTTTCTTTTCTTTTTTTGTTTTTCTGTAACCAGGCAGACAGAACACAAATTGTCATAAAGTTTGTTATACCACGTCTTTATTTGAAAACGAACAGTGTCAGATTGAGGGGAGCGTGAACGTGACTGAGAGAGAATAAAGCTGAATTAAAAAAAAAAAACTATCTTTGACAAGTAGCAAAATTACTTAATAATGTCAGACAGGATAATTCTGCTTGATTTTGCTGGAAACTGACTACGTGTAGCTAATCTTTAATGTGAACATGTTATCAATGATATGAATCAGTCAAAGAAACCAAAGAAACCTCTCATCGTTCTGAGATAAAATCCAGACACCTTGACATTATGTTGGGGTTCTGTCCAGTGTCTTGATTCTACTTGTGGAATTATAAAGAAATCCATGTTTCTGTGGGATAAACTATTGAGCCTGTTGCTTTTGCTCAACAAAGCCTATCAAAAGATGGATTCCGGTTTATATATTTGTCCTGAAAGTCTTTGGGTTTGTCTGAAGCTAAACTGAATTTTAGCCAGATCTCATATTAAAAAACTGAATTCTGATGCAGAAGCTGGTACAGGAGACAAGTAGCAAAAATTTGCACCTGGTGTTCCAGACTCAAATCAAATGTATGTTTTTATTATATTATCTATATATATAATTCACTAAGCCATAAGACAAGTAGCCGACCATGGAAAGCATGCCGGAAGGGGCGTGGATTCACTAAACCGCCGACAAGTAAGACGCCAATAGCGCACGCAGGAAGGAGCCACGCCCACCAACTCTTAGACCATTGGATACGACGAAAGAATCACAGAGCCACGCCCACCAACTCGGACGCGACGCCAAGGGAAACATGCCGTCATTTCTGTTTGTCTGTGCCACAGTACACTTGCAGCTCTGAGCCACGTTGACTTTTCATTAGTCAACCTCAGTGGAACCTTGGTTCACACAGAGGCAGCGCCAGAGAGAGACAGAGGCACACACAGGCAGCGAGATAGAGAGAGCTGCGCTCACACAGGCAGCGCCAGAGAGACAGGGGGGCGCACACGCACACACACACACACAGAGAGGCAACGCCAGAGAGAGACAGAGGCACACACAGGCAGCGCAAGAGAGAGCCGCACAATCCTTTAAAACTGAAGTTAAAACACAATGAAGGAAGCAGTCTTTAAAAATCAATAAGCCCTGTGCCTCTTTTTCATTAGCGTCTCACCTGCTTCAGGCCCTGCAACAGTCGAGACGCTCTCTCTGCAGCTGACCTTCTCTGTGCCTGACTCCACTACTGTCAGTCGCCTGATTAAAAATGGCCTTTTGAAGTAGGAGCTATGGACCCGCTATACCACAGGAACACATTGCCTTCTAGCCTGCTCTCGCTCACTGTAACATACTGGCTTGCTCTCTCTCTCTCTCTCCTCACTCGCTCACACACTACACAGGGGAGAAATGCCCGAAGCAGAGAGACAGAGGGGGTGGGGGCTCACGTGCTGCTGAGAGAGAGAGAGAGGGCTCGCGTGCTTCTGAGAGACAGAGGGGGAGGGGGCTCGCGTGCTGCTGAGAGAGAGGGGGGGGGCTGGGGGGGCTGGGGAGGCTTGCGTGCTGCTGAGAGAGGGGGGGCTGGGGAGGCTCACGTGCTGCTGAGAGAGAGAGAGGGGGGCTGGGGGAGGCTCAGCGTGCTGCTGAGAGAGGGGGAGGGGACTTGCGTGCTGCTGAGAGAGAGAGAGAGAGAGAGAGAGAGAGAGAGGGCTCGTGTGCTGCTGAGAGAGAGAGGGGGGGCTGGGGAGGCTCAGCGTGCTGCTGAGAGAGGGGGAGAGGGCTCGCGTGCTGCTGTGAGAGAGAGAGAGAGAGAGAGAGGGGGCTCGCGTGCTGTTGAGAGAGAGAGAGGGGGGCTGGGGAGGCTCAGCGTGCTGCTGAGAGAGGGGGAGAGGGCTCGCGTGCTGCTGAGAGAGAGAGGGGGTGCTGGGGAGGCTCGCGTGCTGCTGAGACAGAGAGAGAGAGATGGGGAGGCTCATGTGCTGCTGAGAGAGAGAGGGGGGCTGGGGAGGCTCGCGTGCTGCTGAGACAGAGAGAGAGAGATGGGGAGGCTCATGTGCTGCTGAGAGAGAGAGGGGGGCTGGGGAGGCTCAGCGTGCTGCTGAGAGAGGGGGAGGGGGCTCGCGTGCTGCTGAGAGAGAGAGAGAGAGAGAGAGGGGGCTCGCGTGCTGCTGAGAGAGAGAGGGGGGGGGGGGGGGCGGGGGAGGCTCGCATGCTGCTGAGAGAGAGAGCCTGCGCATGCACTGCACATGCCATGCAGCTGAGCAGGGAGCCTGGGTGTTTATGTCAGTGTTATTCAATGTTTTTACTATTACACTGTGCATTCTATGGTGTAATAATTAACTACATTTGTGCTTAAAAATCTTTAAAAAAATATATTTACATACAGTTCGTATGGTTTGGAATGGATTAATTGTATTTACATGCAATCCTATGGGGGAAATTGCTTCGGTTCACGACCAAATCGGTTTATGACCAGAGGTTTGGAACAAATTATGGTTGTGAACCGAGGTTCCACTATATATTGAGTCTAGAAAACATGATCAGCAAGTCTTTGATAGGCTGCAACAAAATGATGAAAGAACGGGCACATTTTTTTCTCACAAGCTGGGTGGGTGTTAGTTAGTTAATTAGTTACTCGAAGGATTTCAAGATTTAATATGCACAAGCGGTAACACTGCAAAAGCAGCCCAAACCAGAAAAGACTGCTGGCAAAAAGTGGCTGACAAATTAAACGCGTGTGCATTGTACTTACTGAAAGCGGTGTTACGGATTTTGCAAATGTTCATTTTTTCCCTCTGCTTAAAAAACATTAAAAAAGCGGTGTGATTATGCTGCGTATACTACGCCGCGGGTTGGTATGCAGCGTGTAAAACAGTTTGTCGTGGATAATTTGCCTTTTACTTTAACACGAAGACAATTTCCTGTTAGATTTGCCTTTGCGATGACAATTGATAAGGCACAGGGCCAAACTTTCAAAAAGATGTGCATGTATCTGCCAAAACCAGTTTTCAGTCACGGACAGTTGTATGTTGCTCTCTCCAGAGTTCCAACTTTTCATTCACTTACTGGTATGCCTGCAGGAACAGCGAGCGAGCAAGAGAGAGAGCGAGCGACACACACACGCATACAGGCGCGCGAGAGAGAGAGAGCGCTGGACACATAACAATAATAATACTTCATTACATTGATATACCGGTGTTTTCAGTATTCAAAGCGCTATCCACACAGGGAGAAACCGGGAAGCAAACCCAAAATCTTCCACAGTCTCCTTATTGCAAAACAGCAGCACTACCATTGCGCTACAAGGCAGTTAAAGAATGCACCGGGCTCGATTTTGTTTTCACTTCTGTTTACAGCGATCGGATCGTAGCGTGCATTGTTGCAATGTTACTTTTCTTGGTGGCTTATTACATTACAGATGTTTCACATGTTAATTTTTTTCCCTGTGCTTAAAAGACATTAAAAAAGTGTTTCTCAACTGTGACTCCGGAACAACTCAGTACGCAAGCTATATTAAGCGTCAACAACGAAGACTCGCTACACCTTAATGAACAAGTGCTGAAACTTATCCCTATCGACGAAGTAACTTTCACCAGTGTGGCCTCCATTGTCACAGACGATCCCGCTTTCAGTCACGGACAATTGTATGTTGCTCTCTCCAGAGGTCCATCTTTTCATTCACTCACAGTGGTATCCACAAACCCACCCCATTCGGACAACTGTGTCGTTCAGCAAGTGTTCACCCATCAATACATAATTATGCGGCGTATGTTACGCCGCGGGTTGGCTAGTAGTAATAATAATAGCAGCTCACTACTCAAAGAGTAAACACGGGGAGGACCCGCATCCTCTTGTTTATGAGACAGCAGTTTTAACCTCTGCACCAACCAAGCGAACACTCTACTTTGTGTCGATTGATATTTGGGCTTCAGATGTTACACATTGACAGCAACACATAAATCGAATGATTTCTTTTTCTTCAATTATATTCTTGAATAAAAGCGCACATGTTTTGTTATACCTTTTGTGAAAGTGTTGATTTAATATTTGGACTTCAGTCTTAACACATTATGCACTTAACGTCAACATTTTGTCATTAGTACTATAACATGAAAAAAGTTTCTGTTTTAGTTATGTGTTCAACATTTCTTGCCTCGCATTTCCTGTCATCCTACATTTGCAAAGAAATGAAATGTATGTATTCCAAATACAATATATTATTACCCTATACAACTCCAGACACCTAACTCCCAGATAAACACACTTGAGCTGTGAGAATTTTTGCTTCTGACTTCAGCTGCCTCGTTTGGGGATGGAATAGCAGGTTGCCTGCTGCTTGTGCTGATTGACACATTTGCAAAACAAAAATGCTGATGAGGAGGTGCAAGGGAATTGAAGATGGCTCGGCATTACGAATATTTTCATAAGCTTCAGGGATTCTAGTGTTAAAGGGCACGCTAGAGCTCAATGAAAATACTGGCCATAACAACCCAAACACAAAAGATTCATCTGGTCTGGGGCTAAGGATTCTGTCATAATGATGCTCCTATGCTGTGTTAGGGTTGGGTCATAATGTGACACCCAATCAGAAGGGGCGGAGTCTGCACTGGACACTGTGGGTAGTTTTAGGTATCCTCTTAGGACGGCTTTCTTAGAACTGCGGGTAGAAGATACAGTTGGTGACACCGCCCCCACTCATAGCAGGGTGGTATTGCTTACCTTAGCAGAGCCAAGAAGATAATCCCTAGGCATGTATGCATGACAACAGATCTACACTAAAAAACTGTTTAATTATTTCATGTGATGTTTATATATTTTTGGGTGCTGAACAAAAAAATTAAAATGTTTTTCTCCATCCCGAACATTTCACAAAGCACATTTTATACTTAATATCGTTTAATAATGCCTAATACTTAGATAGATAGTAATGTTGGAAAGGATAATTCTGCTTGATTTTGCTTAAAACTGACTACGTGTAACTAAACTTTGATGTGAACAGATTATCAATGATATGAACTGGACAGAGAAACCTTCGAAACCACTCATGGTTCTGAGCTAAAATCCAGGCACCTTGACATTATGTTGGGGTTTTGACCATTGACTAAATTCTACTTGTGGAATTATAAAGAAATCAATTTTTCTGTGGGTTAAATTATTGAGCCTGTTTTTGCTCAACAAAGCCTATCAAAAGATGGAGTCTGTTTTATCTACTGTATTTGTCCTAAAAGTCTTTGGGTTTGTGTGAGGCTAAACTGAATTTTAGCCAGACTTCATATTAAAAAACTGAATTCTGATGCAGAAGCTGGAACAGGAGACAAGGGTATCACTCAAAAAAGTAATTTCTACATTTGTTAGATAACAATTAAGATCCAAATTCTACAGAAATTGTGATGTATATTAGATACAATACAATACAATACAGTTTATTTTTGTATAGCCCAAAATCACACAGGAAGTGCTGCAATGGGCTTTAACAGGCCCTGCCTCTTGACAGCCCCCCAGCCTTGACTCTCTAAGAAGACAAGGAAAAACTCCCAAAAAAACCTTGTAGGGAAAAAATGGAAGAAACCTTGGGAAAGGCAGTTCAAAGAGAGACCTCTTTCCAGGTAGGTTGGGCGTGCAGTGGGTGTCAAAAAGAAGGGGGTCAATACAATACAATACAGTTCACAGAACAGAACAATTCCTCAATATAGTAAGAAATAAAAAATATAAATTTTAGAAGTACAAAGCAGAATTTAACAGTAGATGATATATCCCATGATAAGATTTGGATTTGTGTAGAGTCCTGGAGACCTCATCCTTCAAGCTGCCTCCCCCATTTGGCCATTCCACGGCTGAAACAGTGCTGGGCCAGCCAATCCGATGAAAGGACCCCTCTTTCCCACGATTCCTGCGATCCTCCATCAGGGATGACTTTACCTTAGGCAGGCAAAACAACTTGGCAGGTGGGCCATGGCACCAAGTGCCACATTTGAGTACCGAGAAGAAAAACAGAATAAGTGAGGGTTAGTATACAATTATAACTGTCATGTTACTTATGTTTAAGTGCTAATGACTAACAACAGAGATGCAGTCTGTACAGTTAATCAGCAGCTCTAGTCAGGATATGCTAAACTGTTTAAGGAACTGGTTTGCAATTTTACTTTTACAGTTCACTTTTTAGATTTGCATTTGGAATTTTTCCCTGAAAATCTTGGAGTAGGTGAGTAAACATCAGGGTGAAAGATTCAGATTCAGATTCCTTTTGTTGTCATTGCACTTAGTACAACAAAATGGCAGCAATCCTAAATGTGCATTCACATATTAGAACATTAGAGCAATCAAACAGACATAATTAAATTATAATACAATACAGTATATTACCATACAATAGAATAACTAAATATTGCACTTAGGTGTAATGCACATATGAATTAAGTGCAATAATATAAATAAATTAATAATACAGGGAGATTCACTCAAAAGAGGTCCCAAATATTCTGTAATAACTCTCGCTTGGACAAAGAAATCTGAACGAAACTTGTAATGTGTTCCTCAGTATATGGAACTTCAAACAAGTCGGGATGCCCCTGTATCGGAGCGATGAGTTAGGTACTGGACAGCCATATTTAACCTCCGTTGGCAACTTCTGGGCGCATAGCACCCGTACGCCTTCACTCAGTCACTCAACTTCTCATCAGGATGGTGGTATACAGTATTGTGCAGCGTGACTTCATGGTGCGAAACGTTTGGATCACCAGTTCCTTTAAGTGATATCAGAATCAACTGAATGAGTTAACGGAAGGTTACTTACAGTAACATGGAGCAACGTGTCACACAATTGGCAAAGAGCATGGCAGAAACTGAATCCTTCTTCGGCAACAGGGTCATTTCAAAGGGGCTTTGGCCACCACGGTTGATGGATCTGACACCACCAAACTTCTTCCTTTAGGGTTATGCTCAAAGGAAAAGTCTATCGGAACAAGCCTCACACTGTAGAAGATTTGAGGAAAACATCCAACATGAAATCGCTGCTATTCCCCCCACCGAGATGTTTGCCGATACATTCAGGAACATGGAGCGCCATGTCGAAATGTGTCTGGCAGAAAATGGAAACCACTTCTAGCATTGCATGTCATGCAATCGATTACACATATGTCAAGATATATTGTGTATTTTTTTGGTTCAGATTGCTTTATCCTAACGGGAGTTACAACATAATATTCAGGGTCTCTTTCGAGTGAATCTCCCTGTATAACTTGCAAAGAATGTATGCATGTACTTGTACTGCAAGAGATACTGTTGTTATATTGGTCATTATGAAGCATTATTAGTGCCGAGTAGTATTCAGTTCTCGTATAGCTCTGGGGTAGAAACTGTTCTTAAATCTGTTTTTCCGCAATGAGATGGACCTGAACCGCCTACCATTGGTTTAGCAACTCAAACAGGTGATGTACAGGGTGGGAGGATCTTTCATGATGTTGGCTGCACTGTTCAGGCAGCAAGAGCTGAAGAGTTCCTCCAAAGAATACAATGTACAGCCAATAATTTTCTGAGCAGAGTTTATGATCCCCTGGAGGGCTCTCCTGTCTGCCAATGAGCTGCTGGCATTCCACATAGAAATGCAGTATGACAGCGCACTCTAAATGGAACAGCGGTTAAAGGACACCAGCAGACTTCTCCTTCAGGTTGTTTTTTCTGGGGATCCTCAGGAAGTAGAGTCTTTGTTGTGCCTTCTTGACTTCCACTGTGATGTTTATGGACCAGGAGAGATCTTCTGCAACATGTATGCCCAGAACCTTGGAGTCAGGAACTCTTTCTATACAGCTTCCATTGAGTTCAAGGTGAGGTTGTTCTCAATGCACCATCCAGTCATTCTTTTGACATCATCCCTATAGGCTGTTTCATCTCCTCCTAAAATAAGTCCAGTCACAGTCGTGTCATTTGCAAACTTAATGATGGTGTTGGTGGAGTACACAGTCATAGGTATAGAACGCATATTGAAGTGGGCTCAACACACAGCATTGTGGGACACGGTGTTGAGTGTGAGGTTGGAGGAGAAGTAGTCTCCTGATTTAACCATCTGAGGATGGTTAGTCAGAAAATCTTTGATCCAGTGGCGGACAGATTGAGAAAGCCCTAAGCCAGCAAGCTTTGTGACCAGTCTATCTGGGATAACTGTGTTAAAAGCCGACCTGAAATCTACAAAGAGCATCCTCACATAGCTCCCCTGCTGTTCAGGATGGGAAAGTGTGGTATGCAAGGCTGTGGAGATGGCATCTTTGGTGGACTTGTTTGTTTTATAAGCATACTGGTGTAGATCCACGGTGACTGGGAGGCTGGCTTTGATGTGTCTAGGACCAGTTGTTTGAAATATTTCGTAATAACTGGAGTGAGTGCCACTGAATGTTTGTCATTGAGACTGCTGATGACCGTTTATTTTGGCAGCGGAATAATCATGGCAATGATCAGGCAAGATGGAATGACGGACGTAGACAGGGAGAAATTGAAGGTCTTTGTGAAGACCCCAGAGAGTTGATCCACACATTCTTTCAGTACCCATCCTGTCACTCCATCAGAACTGGCAGCCTTTCTTGAACTGACCGCTCTGAGCACCCACCTCACCTCATGTTCCTGCACTGTGAAGGTCTAGTTGGTGAGGTTGAGGTGGGACTGTTGAGGCACATTTTCTGGAGTTTAGACATGAATGCCTTTGCTGTTTCCACCTCAAAATGAGCAAAGAAATAATTTAGTTCCTCTGCTATAGAGATGTCCGCATTAACAGCCATGTGGTTATTGGGTTTGAGGTTGTTGATCTGCTGGATACCTTGCCAAAGTCGCAGTGGGTAACTGTTGGCAGAGTGGTTCTCAATCTTCTTTTTGTAGCAATTCATTTTAGCCTCTCTGATGGCTCTCTTGCCATTCTGTAAAGCATCTTGTTGCCAGACCTGAAGGGTTTGTTGCGGTGCTCGAGGAGAAATCTGACCTCCTTCAACCTCAAGGGCTTCTGGTTAGGGTACACACACTGTCACACATGTGTGATTGGGAAGCAGCTAAAGGGCTTGAATAATAGTAGTTCCACGTCAGACCAGAGGGTGGTGAGGTGCACTGACTTTCTCTCTCAATCCAAACCATCCACGGGAAGTCCCACACGTTTCTGGTGCCAATGATGACATCACTTTCCGGTTTTGGTGCATATGATGACGTCACTTCCAGTTCCAGTCCCGATGATGTCATTTCCTGTCTCAGCTTTTAAAGCCGTCATCTTTAACAGCATACAATCAGTTCTTGTTTTGGACTCTGTTCTGTGAACAACTTTTAAAAAAATACCCATTTGCAGCCGGGACATAATACTGTATACGGGTGGTTGCCCCAAACCTTTTTGATGTCTTTGGATTGTTCTTATGACGACATGGTTATATGTTTGTTGACAGTGATATTGTCAACACAGTTTTTAATGTAGCAGAGTACACTTGATGTGTACACTTCCAAGTCCTGATCCTCGAAAACGTCCCAGTTATCCCTTTCAAAGCAATCCTGAAGCTGCTCCTTCAGGCCATGTTTTAACAGTCTTTGTGGTGATTTGGGCTTTCCTTCTGAGGGGAGTGTATGCTGGAGTCAAAAGTGTAGATAAATGATCTGACAGGCCTAAATAAGGCAACTGTTTTGTCCTATAACAATCCTTGATATCTGAGAAAGCTTTGGCCAGTGTGCTTTTCCCCTGGTTGCACAATTGATGTGTCGATAAAATTTATGGAGATCTGCTTCTACGTCCATGTGGTTGAAATCACCAGCTATAATATGAATGGCTTCAGGATAAGTGTTTTGCTGCAAATTAATGGCATTGAGCAAGTAACCTAGAGCTCTGTCAGCGTTAGCCTCTGGTGGAATGTAAACGGCTGTAACTATGACAGCTGAAGTGTGAAAACCACATAATTACCAAGGGAAATTGACGCTCTGACCTCCACAGCAACCATTACAGCCAAAGGCTTGCTTAATGCAAGAAGACCTTCTGTAGCATCCTATGAGGGAAGAAAACACGCCAGACAATGTTTTCACAATGCAGGCAAAAACTACTGAACTTTATTAATGAATGTGCTTAAACTATATACTGTGAACGCGGCCCCAAGGGCTCCTCCGAAACCCCCTCTTAAATACTTATTCATTGGGAAACAAACACAGCATTTCATCTCCTCTTTGCGGGATCAGCTGCTAGCAAACTGCTTACTGTCGTGCTGCATGATCTGCATCTCACACGGCGCTTCAAACATTTAAAAGCCTGTCTACTGTTTGTCTAAAAGACCGCACCATGGCTGTCCTAGTGTCTCAGTGCCTTGTCTCTCTTCCCCCAGACTCCCTCTGCTCCGGTCGGGGGTCCCAAGCCACCGTGCCCCTTGGAAGAGGAAGAGTTTGTGTTCTTTTGACCAGGAGGCGGAGCCGAGGCAGCCGGTTCAGCAGTTGACCTTTGTGCGGCCTTATCGCTCCTGAAAGAGACTTGTTTGTTCTGCCTGTTCTGAAATAAAGTTACTGCCTCTTGGAAAACCCTGAGCGCTCCTGTGCAACTTTGTGACCCAAGTGTGACAATATATAACTGTTGCCTCTCCACTCATCACCTCGCCTCCTCCCACACTGCAGTGCATGTGAATTGTGTCCTTACAGAGGCATAGCTCCTTCAGCCACTACAACAACAACATTTATTTCTATAGCACATTTTCATACAAATGATGTAGCTCAAAGTGCTTTGCATGATGAAGAAAGAGAAAAAAGACTAAATATATAAAAAATAAAATTAGGCAATGCTAATTAACATAGAATAAAAGTAAGGTCCGATGCCCAAGGAGGACAGACAAAACAAAAAAAAAAGAATTCCAAAATAAAATCTGCAGGGGTTCCAAGGCCACAAAACCACCCAGACCCCTCTAAGCATTCTACCTAACATAAATGATCTCAATCAGTCCTCATTGTATTCAGGGTTCTCATGGAAGAACTTGATGATGATGGTCATGTGGACTTCTGGCCTTTAATCCATCAATGTAGGGTCACCACCACAGAAAACCGGAAGAAGAACAGCAGAGAAAGTAGGGGTTAGTACGGAATTCGGAGCCACCATGAATGATAATGATAATTAATTGACTATACAGAGCATACAGAGCATTAAAGTAAAATGAAGGTATGAGAAAGCCATGTTAAAGTAATGTGTTTTTAGCAGTTTTAGCACTACACTTCCACCTAAGCACCAGGTGCATTGTGTGTGTAGCCTTTGACAAGAAGAGCTGTCATCCATCCAGGTTATATTTGTTGTAAATGTCACACTCATATGTAATTGTCTTGCTTCAGCTTCAAACACATTTTAAGAATTAAGGACATTGATTTTTAAGACTTATAAAAGAGTGAATAAAAAGTTGTTCTTGCACCCCTGCTTGATTGTTGTACACTCTGTTTACTGTCTCTGTAAGTTGATGGTACATGTCACATGCAGTCAATCCTGGTTTGGTTTGTCTGCGATCGGTGACAGTGAGAGATGTGGCAGCCTGACTAATAGATCTACTGTATAAGTAGAGGTTAACACTGGAGATATTATAGGTAAGGTGGGGTCCCTCTGTGACACCCCCATGACAAAAACAGCAACTAAAGTACTGCAAGAAATATGCAAAGAAGATAAAACTACATTTATGGAAGAAAGAGATTGCTGTGTAGAACAACTGTGTTTAACAGCACTGCCACTTGAGTTTTTGGATCATGGCCACTGTAGTCTAGTTTTCTACTTATACTGAAGAATCTGTTAATTTTCCTGGAATAACTCCTTGCCAAAAGCTTTTTTTTTTGGCTTTTTATGGTGTTTGATCGCTTTTCTCTTTCATCCATTTGTGATTTATTTGTGTATACAGGTGGGAGTATAAAGTTTTTCCATTTGTTATTTTTCTTTTCTTGTTTTCATTGGATTTACTTGAGCATCTGTCATGTGATGTTTTTATTAAAAGGAATGACTTTTGGCAGAATAAACCAAATACATTTTCTGACATTTTGCACATCTCTGGCAGCGGGAGCTTTGTTTTGTATTAGTTTATATTCTGCTGTGTTTCTGGATCTTTGCTACTAATGCAGCGATATGGAAAGCTTTCTGTAGCTTCGGTAACATTTTATGCACTTAACTCTTTTGTTTCTTTTATTTTCAGTCCTCACGACTGGCAGTCTGGTAAACATTTCACCCATCTTAACTCACCTTGTTGGTATGTGGGGGCTTGGTAAGGGTCACAATGGTGACAGGCAGGGAATCCATGACTTCCCTAACCTGATCCCAATCCCAGGGTATGTGATGAGATCTAATGGCTAATACATTGAATTTTAAACTACACAATGAAACCTAGGCTTGGATACTCTAATGTTTCAGCCAGGGTTTCTCCTGTAGCTTGTATTCATGTTCCTTTTTTCTGTCTTTTCTGTTCATGACTGATTCTTTTATTAATGTTAATATTGTTAATTATATTTTATAATTTGCATTATTCTGCATTTTTATTAGTTTTGTGTATTATTTATTTCTATATTAGGGGGTTCACCCCCTGCTCACTTCGATCGCCAACCTCCCTGGCCTGCGCTACGTGCCTGCCACTTCGTGTCACTGCCGCTCATGTTGTGAAGAGGAGGGCTGAACGCACCCCAAGGAAACGCAACCGCTCCTCCGAAACCCCCTCTCAAACGATGATACAATGGGAAACAAATACAGGTTTTTTTACTCTCCTCTTTGCTCGATCAGCTGCTGGCTTGCTGCTGCTGCCTTGTCATGTGATCTGCAGCTTCGAACATTTAAAAGCCTGTACAGCTGCTGTCGTTGTTATCTACTCTTCATCTTTTATTTACGGCTCTGGGTATGGTTATTTCTCTTGGCACAAAGTCTCGTCTCACGGGACATGAGTTCTTGATATTTTTTAGTTTAGAATTTAAAAACAGAATAACAATCTGAAAATCTAACAACATCACATTAAAGTTCGATAAATTCTGAAAAGAATGATACCAAACAAACAGTATATATATAGGTTTTAAAATAAGCCCGATTTAAAATGTGACAAAAAACGTCAAATAAAAACACACATAAAATTGTTACACAAAATCGTTGCAGTTTTAGGCTTAGGATTTTATATATATATATTATATATACATATATATATATATATATTATACATACATATACATACATATACATATATATATATATACACACATATATATACACATATATATATATATATATACACATTTTACTGTATATAATATAATATAATATAATATAATATAATATAATATAATATAATATAATATAATAATATAGAGTAGATATCCATGCTTTTTCTATGCTTCTTGAATTTTGTGAGTGGTTCCACAAGAGGTGGGCTTGCCTGTCGATCACTATCAAGGGTCTGCCCAGAGTCCTATAAAGGCAGAAGGAACAAAGAGCTCCAGGCGGTACATTGTATGCACTGGGTGTTGTTGAATTCTATTTAAATTATGGCCAAAAAGGGTTGAGAAATACTGCTTTAAGCAAATCAAAGCCATTTGAATGGTAACAAATTCCCTTAATAGTCCCTTATACCTTATCCCTCTAATTGGCGGTCTCTCTCATCACTTTACCCCCTAATAGCTAATATATGGTGAGCATACTGACACAAAAATGGCTGCCATCATATCATCCTACACATTAGTGGTGGTGGAAGTGGCTCTCCACTCACTATGAAAAGTGCTTTGAGTAGCAAGAAAAACACTATATACTGTAAATGCTAAGAATTATTATTATTATTATTATTATTATTATCCATCCATCCATTATCCAACCCGCTATATCCTAGGGTCACGGGGGTCAGCTGGAGTCAATCCCAGCCAACACAGGGCACAAGGCAGGAAACAAATCCCAGGCAGGGCGCCAACCCACCGCAGATTATTATTATTATTATTATTATTATTATTATTATTATTATTATTATTATTATTATTATTATACCACTTTGCAAATTTAGTATAGGGCATCACATTATTTATGAGACTGGAATTGTGCTTCATAATGCTATGCAAGTTTTGTTCATTTAGTAGGATACTGTACTGAAGCTTTTACTTCTTATAGTTTTTCTTCAAACTCAGGATCAGTTAATGTGTAAGGCTGATTTATCATTTGCCAAAACATCAGTGCTCAGAATTGCAGAAGAAAAATGAAGCACTAAAACAAGAAATTTAAAAGTTAAGTACAGCAGCTCTACAAAAGTTTTCTAAAGAATAACTGTTATTAAAGTTAATAGCTGCTGCTGCTGCTGCTTAATCCTTTCTGTAAACAATTTCTTAACATGAATAAAAAGTGCAGTTTCCAAGGAATTTAGCTCATTTCAAAGCTCGGAGGTACATTGCCCATGAGGACATATTTCTGCTCTTATTAATTTTAATTATTGTAGTTTAAAACAGGAAAAGTTTAAAGTTAGTTCAGTATGCTTCATTCTTGACATTTTTCATCTATGACTTTGCTAATAAAGAAAAGTTTAAACTTTCTTCTTCTTCTTCTTTCCACTGTTCCCATTAGGGGTTGCCACAGCGGATCATCTTCTTTCATATCTTCCTGTCCTCTCCACACTCCCATTACCTGCATGTCCTCTCTCACCACATCCATAAACCTTCTCTTAGGCCTTCCTCTTTTTCTCTTCCCTGGCAGCTCTATCCTTATCACCCTTCTCCCAATATACCCCTCATCTCTCCTCTGCACATGTCCAAACCAATGCAATCTCGCCTCTCTGACTTAGTCTCCCAACCATCCAACTTGAGCTGACCCTCTAATGTGCTCATTTCTAGTCCCGTCCATCCTCATCACACCCAATGCAAATCTTAACATCTTTAACTCTGCCACCTCCAGCTCTGTCTCTTGCTTTCTGGTCAGTGCCACCGTCTCCAACCCATATCATATCTGCTAACTCTCTCCCCTTTCCAGTCATACTGCCAAAATTCAAAGTTCCTACCCTCAGTTCCACTCTCTTCACCTTCCTCCTCTCCTTCTGCCTCTGGACACATCTCCCCCATCTTCTTCTCCTTCTTCTTTGGCCAAAGGTAGCCCAATTTTTGCCACCACCCTGAATGCCAACAGTACTGGTGGCGGTCATTGTTAACCCGGGGCTCGACTGATCCGGTAGGGAAATTTGTATTGTTGTTGATTTTGCTAAATTTTACACTGGATGCCCTTCTTGATGTAACCCTCCCCATTTATCCATGCTTGGGACCGGCACAAAGAAACACACTGGTTTGTGCATCCCCTGTGGCTGGGTTATAGAAAAGTTCAAACAAATTCTCATAATACAGTTGCTCTTCTTCATCTTATTCGGCTTTTGAGAGGTAAGAGCTTTTGGGATGACGGTTTCTGACTGCCTTTTACTGTCCTGTGCCCATGAAAAAGTGGAGCCTGGTTTCTCAAAAGTCATTCTTTTACAGTAATTATTAAAAAATACACACACTCACCATGTCTTAGACCAGGGGTCTTCAGCTCCTGTCCCGGAGCTCTGCTGTGCTGTAGGTTTTCATTCCCACCCTTTTCTTAATTAGTGACCAGTTTTTGCTGCTAATTAACTCCTTTTCCTTTCAGTTTAATGTATTTTTTCCTTGCAATGGCAACCATACAAAAATAAGACATGAAGTGGGCTGACAGATGACCAGCTAAGTCAGGGCCTCAAACTCCAACCAACTTATTTAATTCCATGGCTTGTTGCTGCTCTTATTCTGCCACAGCAGACATTTCCAAAATTGATTTTCATTTTTCTAAGAACACCGTCAAAATGTTTTGTGAATCTGAACAGATCAATATCACTGAGACCTTCACCTTTCTTTACTTTTAGATATTGTAACTGGCATACAGGTTGCTGGAGGTGTGTTGGCTTGTTTTGTATCTCTCAATAACAACTGAGGGGTCTGATTCTTAAACAGCAAGTCAATTACAGTAAATTAAGACAAAAGAAGTTAATTATCAACAAAAACGGGTCACTAACTAAGAAAAGGGTTACAATGAAATCTGGCTCTCGCTCATCTGGACAATAAAGCCACATACGTTCGAATGTTGTTTATTGACTTCAGCTCAGCATTCAACACGATCATTCCTCAGCAGCGGACGAAAAACTCAGCCTGCTGGGACTGAACACCCACCTCTGTAACTGGATTCTGGACTTCCTGACTGAGAGACGTCAGTCAGTCAGAATTGGAAACAACATCTCCAGAACCACCACACTGAGCACTGGAGCCCCTCAAGGCTGTGTGCTCAGTCCATTACTGTTCACACTACTGACTCATGAATGTGCAGCAACGCATGGCTCTAATCACATCATAAAATTTGCTGATGACACAACGGTGGTGGGTCTCATCAGCAACAACAATTAGTCAGCATACAGAGAGGAGGTGCAGCAATTAACGGACTGGTGTAAAGCCAATAACCTGTCTCTGAATGTAGACAAAACATAGGTGATGATTGTTGACTTTAGGAAGACTAAGAGTAACCATCTGCCACTGAACATTGACAGCTCAACTGTGAAGGTCATCAATAGAACCAAATTCCTGGGTGTCCACCTGGCAGAGAACCTCACCTGGTCCCACAACATCAGCTCTTTAGCCAAGAAAGCCCAGCAGCGGCTCTACTTCCTGTGTAGGCTGAGGAAAGCCCATCTTCCACCAGCTACTCTAACAACATTCTACAGAGGAACCATAAAGAGCATCCTGAGCAACTGCATCACTGTCTGGTTTGGAAATTGCACGGTCAGGGATCGCAAAGCCCTACAACAGATAGTGAAGACAGCTGAGAAGATCATCAGTGTCTCTCTTCCCTCCATCATGGATATTTACACCATACGCTGCATCCGCAAAGCCACCAGCATTGTGAATGACCCAACACACCCCTCACATTCAATGTTTACAATCCTTCCATTTGGAAAACAGTTTCTTCTCCCAGGCAGTCAGACTCCTAAACATTCATGGACCGGACTGATATCTGATATATGTGTTCTGTTCTGCACTGCTGCACATGGTTGCACATGTTTGCACATTTGACTCACATGCACCTTGTTATATATTATGTGTCCTTATGTTATGTGTCGTGGATTCTTCATTGTCCTGTGTTTTATGTAGCACCATGGTCCTGGAGGAATGTTGTTTTGTTTCACTGTATGCTGTACTACTGTATATGGATGAAATGACAATAAATACTCTTGACTTGACTTGACTTGCAGACACAGTAGCACTCCAGGGGCTGAGCCTGACTGACACCAAGGTATAGAGAATTACAACATGGATAATAGTTTTCGGGGTCTTTATTTATAAAGATTTCAGTCATATCTCCTTTCAGTTTTCTTTTGCTTAAACTGAAAAGGCTCAGCTCAGCTCGCCACTCTTATCCACTTCATTCTACCAAAGTAATTTCAAGTTGAGTTTTGAAAGTTCCTAAAGTCCTACTGTCTGCCAAACTACTTGGTCGCTTATTCCATGCGTCTGTGGTTCTCTGTGTGAATAAAAACTTCATAATGTTTGTGTGAAATTTACCCTTAATAAGTTTCCAACAGAGTCCCATGATGAACTCATTTTAAAATAACAGTCTTTATCCACTGTATGAAGGATCAATAATTTTGAACACTTCAATCATGTCTCCTCTTAATCTCCTTTAGCTTACACTGTACAGGCTCAGCTCTTTTAATTTGTCTTCATAACTCATCCCCTGTAGCCCTGAATCAGCCTAGTTGCTCTTCCCTGGACCTTTTCCACCGCTGTTATGTCCTTTTTGTAGCCTGGACACCCAGAACCCCAGATGAGGCCTCACCAGTGCATTATAAAGCTTGAGCAGAACCTCCTGTGACTTGTACTGTACAGGGTGCTATATAAACTAACATTCTGTTTGCCTTATTAATGGCTTTCAGACACTGTCTGGAAGTTGATAGTGATAAGATAACTATGAATCCTAAATCCTTCTCATAAGAAGTACTTTCAATTTTCAGTCCTACCATTGTGTATTCAGACCTGACATTTTTACTTCCTGCATGCAGTACTTTACATTTATTTACATTATATTTCATCTGCCACAAATCTGCCCAAGCCTGTATGTTGTCTGTCCATGTCCCTCTGTAATCATTCAATGGATTCTCTATTATCTGCCAATCCACCTATCTTGGAATCATCTGTAAACTTAACCAGCTTGTTATTTATATTCCTATCCAAATCACCTCTATTTATAATCTTCATTTGGATCTTGATCTTTGTTTGAATGAATTAGAAGAAGAAGCACTAGATGGCAGTAGAGAGACAGCTTAAACATAGGCATTGCAGTAAGAATCTCCTCCAGGCTTATACTACTAAAGACTGTAGTACTCCAGTCACACCTCAAAACACAGACATTCAAACTAAACAAATTGTTGTGCTTTAAATTAACTAATCTTTATATATAATCTTCATTTGGATCTTGATCTTTGTTTGTCCGCGAATTCCACGCATGCATAGACCACCTTCCAGTTTAGTACGTTGTTGTTACTCACAGATGTCAACAATGTACCGGAATAACGAAAGGGGTGGTGGACAGTGTTACGCTGGTTAGCTCCTGAGGCCTGGTTAGAGAATGAGATTGCCGAAGATAAAAGGTACGTGCCTACGTAACATATGAATGAAAGAAAGACAGTGGGTAAAATGAATGACAACGTAACCGCACATTCCGGAAATTATTATTGTTACGTTATAGCCGGCGAGTGCTGCGCGTCTCACAATTGTACCGTGGCTTGCTCACATGTCAGTGAAGTGATCCCTATTTATGCTTTAAAGAGCCTGGATACCTATGTGTCCCCCTTTTATAACCATTGCTCCGTGTATATTGCCTTACTCTTTGGATTGCCACAAAGCAACCTGCGAGATTGGAGAAAGGTTGAGAAGAGATCGTGAGAGGAAACGACAGCGTCGTGAAAACGAGAAGGACTGTGAACGGAGAGAAGCAGAAATGCTCCTACACCATCACATAATTACTTATTATTCCGAGTAGGCCGTTCCTATCGAATCAATGTCCAAGGGTTTTCTTTTGTAATTTTGTTTCCCTTATAAAAAATCATAATGCTGTGCGACGAAGGGCCCAGTTCACGACTGGAAGCCGTGTTTAAACAGGGAGCCCTTCACAGACAACTTTAACACACGCAACATAGTTGGGCGCACATGGCTAGTTTATATATATATTTTAAAAAATAGCAGCAGCCCCAGCACTGAACCCTGCTGGACACCACTCTTAACATCGGCCAAGTCTGATGAGGCTCCTCACACCATCACCCTCTGCTTCCTGTGTCTGAGCCAATTCTGCACCCATCTAAAACATCACCCTGAACTCCCACTTCTTTTAGTTTGATGCCCAGCCTCTCATGTGGCACCTTATTAAATGCTTATAAAGTCAATGCCCCCTTTATGGACATGTGCAGGTTGTAATCCTGGCCCTTGAGTTTGGGCTGCGCTGCTTGAGTGAGGTCTACACTATTTGAGTGCAGACCCGTGGTGAAGATTGTCATCCTTTCTGATATAATGAACAGACAGTATCACAACAACAGCACCCTTGCTTTTATATTGTGGGATTTTTTAACTCTTTCAAGACCGTCCCCAACGGGGTGACACACCGAAACACAATTGACACATCTGTCCTGGGCTGCTTGTCCATCACCAAGGCAACCACACATTCCCAGGGCCCCACAGGCTCGCAGCACCACAGAGGCAACTGCAAAGTCACCACCTCCATGCTCAATGCGTCTGTTGCCCAATTGGTGATGCAGGGAACATTGTAACTTGGCCTCAGCCCTGCCCATTTGCAGTGGCGTAGCTAGGGACGGGCGGAGGGGGCGGTCTGACCTGGGTGGCACATTTTTGGGGAAGCATTATTGGCCAAAAGACTTGTGTGTAAGCAATTTGTGTGTAAGCAGCAGGGTTTGGAAAAATATCATTTAGTAAAATTCTCTGATTTTTATCCACAAATGCTTCAAAAATAATTTTCAGACTGTCCTTCTGTGACGGCATCAGACACAACAGTCGAAATTTATGAGGCAATAACAAAAATAAACATAAACATTACACCGATAATTTACAATTTATAATTTTGTTTCGTTATCAATTTGAATCCGTTCTTGCTCTATGCAGAAAACATCCCCACCTATCACTTTTACACTACACTGGTTCTGGTTTTCACAGCGTAATTATATTAAACTAATAATTAGAACACGGCTTATCAGTGTGTCTATACTATACTCTTGTCTAGTTGATGCTTATAAATAATTATATGTGAAGAATTATTGCTGTTTCCCTATATATGAATAAATCTATGCAAAATTTATCTTAATTTGTCTTTATATGTCATTCTAATTTTCTGTTTAAACAGGTTAACATATTCAGATACGTTGGAGGGCGGGCAAATTGAAGCACTGCCCTGCCCCGAGCGGCAAGAACTCGAGCTACGCCAATGTCCATTGGCTGTGTCTGTGTATAGGAGAGTGGTAGCTCCTGCTGCAGTAAATAACCGTGCTGTTCCTGTTTCAAGTTGAATAAATCTGGTTTTCCTAAAGTCCTTAGACTCAGCCTTGTCTTTTGGGTGCAAGACAGCAACTCATGTGTCCCAATACAGTAATCCCTCGCTATATCGCGCTTCGACTTTCGTGGCTTCACTCTATCGCAGATTTTATATGTAAGCATATTTAAATATATATCACAGACTTTTTGCTGATTCGCGGATTTCTGCGGACAATGGGTCTTTTAATTTCTGGTACATGCTTCCTCAGTTGGTTTACCCAGTTGATTTCATACAAGGGACGCTATTGGCAGATGGCTGGGAAGCTACCCAACCAGAGCGCGTATTAAGTATTAAATAAAACTTCTCAAATATATTGTGAGCACGGGGGCTTTTCGCACCCATAGAGGATACGGCCGCTCCTCAAAAAAACGCTGAAAGATTACCTTCACATTGTTGCCATCCTTGCTGGGCTTACTTGTGGCTGCTTTGTCAAGCGATACGCTTCCCGCTCTGTGCTTCGCATACTTAAAAGATCAAACAGCACGTATTGATTTTTGATTGTTTGCTTTTCTCTCTCTCTCTCTCTCGCTCTGATATTCTCTGCTCCTGATGGTGGGGGTGTGAGCAGGGGGGCTGTTCGCACCCCTAGACGATACGGACGCTCGTCTAAAAATGCTGAAAGATTATCTCCACATTGCTCCCTTCAGTGCAGCTGCTTTGTCAAGCAACATGCTTCCCGCACGGTGCTTAGCATACCTAAAAGCTTGAACTGCACGTATTGATTTTTGATTGTTTGTTTTTCTCTGTCTCTCTCACTCTCTCTGACATTCTCTGCTCCTGACGGAGGGGGTGTGAGCAGAGGGGCTGTTCGCACACTGGCCTAGAGGATACGGACGCTCCTCTAAAAAATGCTGAAAGACTACCTTCACATTGCTCTCTTCCTTGCAGCTGCTTTGTCCGGTGGTGCTTCGCAAACTTAAAAGCCAAACAGCCCTATTGATTTTTGATTGTTTGCTTTTCTCTCTCTCTCTGACATTCTCTGCTCCTGACGTGCACTCCTTTGAAGAGGAGGATATGTTTGCATTCTTTTAATTGTGAGACGGAACTGTCATCTCCGTCTTGTCATGGTGCACAGTTTAAACTTTTGATAAAGAGACAAATGTTTGTTTGCAGTGTTTGAATAAAGTTCCTGTCTCTCTACAACCTCCTGTGTTTCTGTGCAAATCTGTGACCCAAGCATGACAATATAAAAATAACCATATAAACATATGGTTTTTACTTCACGGATTTTCATCTTTCGCGGGGGGTTCTGGAATGCAACCCCCGCGATCGAGGAGGGATTACTATATATATATATGCATTCTGAATTTCCCTATAGGATAAAGGTGTTGTACCACGTTAGCTATCATGAATGTAGTGAGAAGTCAATCAAAATGACACCTTTTATTGGCGAACTAAAAAGATTTCAATATGCAAGCTTTCAAGGCAACTCGGGTCCCTTCTTCAGGCAAGATGTAATCGAGGGCCCTGAGTTGCCTCGAAAGCTTGCATATTGAAATCTTTTTAGTTAGCCAATAAAAAGTGTCATTTTGATTGACTGCTCCCTATACGATTAATAAAGTTTATCTAATTTAATCTAATTTAAAACAATATTAAATTATTCAGATCCTTCTGAGCTCTCATTGCAAAAGATATGTGTTAAATCAGGGGTTGCCAACTCTGGTCCTGCAGGACCACCGTGGCTGCAGGTTTTCATTCTCACCCTTTTCTTAGTTAGTGTCTTGTCCATCCATCCATCCATTGTCTCCCGCTTATCCGAGGTCGGGTCGCAGGGGCAGCAGCTTGAGCAGAGATGCCCAGACTTCCCTCTCCCC
Source organism: Erpetoichthys calabaricus (assembly GCF_900747795.2). Taxonomy (NCBI): domain Eukaryota; kingdom Metazoa; phylum Chordata; class Cladistia; order Polypteriformes; family Polypteridae; genus Erpetoichthys; species Erpetoichthys calabaricus. Next base: position 14,005,685 of record NC_041399.2, on the reverse strand, counting down.
GGCCACTTCTTCTAGCTCTTCCGGGAGAATCCCAAGGCGTTCCCAGGCCAGTCGAGAGACATAGTCCCTCCAGCGTGTCCTGGGTCTTCCCCGGGGCCTCCTCCCGGTTGGACGTGCCCGGAACACCTCACCAGGGAGGCGTCCAGGAGGCATCCTGATCAGATGCCCGAGCCACCTCATCTGACTCCACTCGATGCGGAGGAGCAGCGGCTCTACTCTGAGCCCCTCCCGGATGACTGAGCTTCTCACCCTATCTTTAAGGGAAAGCCCAGACACCCTGCGGAGGAAACTCATTTCAGCCGCTTGTATTCGCGATCTCGTTCTTTCGGTCACTACCCATAGCTCATGACCATAGGTGAGGGTAGGAACATAGATCGACTGGTAAATTGAGAGCTTCGCCTTGCGGCTCAGCTCCTTTTTCACCACGACAGACCGATGCAACGCCCGCATTACTGCGGATGCCGCACCGATCCGCCTGTCGATCTCACGTTCCATTCTTCCCTCACTCGTGAACAAGACCCCGAGATACTTGAACTCCTCCACTTGGGGCAGGATCTCGCTACCAACCCTGAGAGGGCACTCCACCCTTTTCCGGTTGAGGACCATGGTCTCAGATTTGGAGGTGCTGATTCTCATCCCAGCCGCTTCACACTCGGCTGCGAACCGATCCAGAGAGAGCTGAAGATCACGGCCTGATGAAGCAAACAGGACAACATCATCTGCAAAAAGCAGTGACCCAATCCTGAGCCCACCAAACCGGACCCCCTCAACGCCCCGGCTGCGCCTAGAAATTCTGTCCATAAAAGTTATGAACAGAATCGGTGACAAAGGGCAGCCCTGGCGGAGTCCAACTCTCACTGGAAACGGGTTCGACTTACTGCCGGCAATGCGGACCAAGCTCTGGCACCGATCGTACAGGGACTGAACAGCCCTTATCAGGGGGGCCGGTACCCCATACTCTCGGAGTACCCCCCACAGGATTCCCCGAGGGACACAGTCGAATGCCTTTTCTAAGTCCACAAAACACATGTAGACTGGTTGGGCAAACTCCCATGCACCCTCCAGGACCCTGCTAAGGGTATAGAGCTGGTCCACTGTTCCGCGACCAGGACGAAAACCACACTGTTCCTCCTGAATCCGAGGCTCGACTATCCGACGGACCCTCCTCTCCAGGACCCCTGAATAGACTTTTCCAGGGAGGCTGAGGAGTGTGATCCCTCTGTAGTTGGAACACACCCTCCGATCCCCCTTCTTAAAGAGGGGGATCACCACCTCGGTCTGCCAATCCAGAGGCACTGTCCCTGATGTCCATGCGATGTTGCAGAGGCGTGTCAGCCAAGACAGTCCTACAACATCCAGAGCCTTGAGGAACTCCGGGTGTATCTCATCCACCCCCGGGGCCCTGCCACCAAGGAGTTTTTTGACCATCTCGGTGACCTCAGTCCCAGAGATGGGGGAGCCCACCTCTGAGTCCCCAGGCTCTGCTTCCTCATTGGAAGGCATGTTAATGGGATTGGGGAGGTCTTCGAAGTATTCCCCCCACCGACCCACAACGTCCCGAGTCGAGGTCAGCAGCGCACCATCCCCACCATATACAGTGTTGACACTGCACTGCTTCCCCTTCCTGAGACACCGGATGGTGGACCAGAATCTCCTCGAAGCCGTCCGAAAGTCATTCTCCATGGCCTCCCCAAACTCCTCCCACGCCCGAGTTTTTGCCTCAGCAACCACCAAAGCCGCATTCCGCTTGGCCTGCCGGTACCTATCAGCTGCCTCCGGGGGCCCACAGGACAAAAGGGTCCTGTAGGACTCCTTCTTCAGCTTGACGGCATCCTTCACCGCCGGTGTCCACCAGCGGGTTCGGGGATTGCCGCCACGACAGGCACCGACCACCTTACGGCCACAGCTCCGGTCAGCTGCCTCAACAATAGAGGCACGGAACATGGCCCATTCGGACTCAATGTCCCCCACCTCCCTTGGGATGTGGTCGAAGTTCTGCCGGAGGTGGGAGTTGAAGCTACTTCTGACAGGGGGCTCTGCCAGACGTTCCCAGCAGACCCTCACAACACGTTTGGGCCTACCACGCCTGACCGGCATCCTCCCCCACCATCGAAGCCAACTCACCACCAGGTGGTGATCAGTTGACAGCTCCGCCCCTCTCTTCACCCGAGTGTCCAAAACATGTGGCCGCAAGTCCGACGACACGACCACAAAGTCGATCATCGAACTGAGGCCTAGGGTGTCCTGGTGCCAAGTGCACATATGAACACCCCTATGCTTGAACATGGTGTTCGTTATGGACAATCCGTGACGAGCACAGAAGTCCAATAACAAAACACCGCTCGGGTTCAGATCAGGGGAGCCATTCCTCCCAATCACGCCCTTCCAGGTCTCACTGTCATTGCCCACGTGAGCATTGAAGTCTCCCAGCAGAACGAGGGAGTCCCCAGAAGGTATGCCCTCTAGCACCCCCTCCAGGGACTCCAAAAAGGGTGGGTACTCCGAACTGCTGTTCGATGCATACGCACAAACAACAGTTAGGACCCGTCCCCCCACCCGAAGGCGAAGGGAGGCTACCCTCTCGTCCACCGGGGTAAACCCCAATGTACAGGCTCCAAGTTGGGGGGCAATAAGTATACCCACACCTGCTCGGCGCCTCTCACTGGGGGCAACTCCAGAGTGGTAGAGAGTCCAGCCCTTTTCAAGGAGATTGGTTCCAGAGTCCAAGCTGTGCGTCGAGGTGAGCCCGACTATATCTAGCCGGAACCTCTCAACTTTGCGCACTAGCTCAGGCTCCTTCCCCTTCAGAGAGGTGACATTCCACGTCCCAAGAGCCAGTTTCTGTAGCCGAGGATCGGACCGCCAAGGTCCCCGCCTTCGGCCACCACCCAACTCACACTGCACCCGACCTCCTTGGCCCCTCCCATAGGTGGTGAGCCCATGGGAAGGGGGACCCACGTTGCCTCTTCGGGCTGTGCCCGGCCGAGCCCCATGGGTGCAGGCCCGGCCACCAGGCGCTCGCCATCGAGCCCCACCTCCAGGCCTGGCTCCAGAGTGGGGCCCCGGTGACCCGCGTCCGGGCGAGGGAAAACGCCCTCCAAAATGGTTTTTCTTCATAGGAGGTTTGTTTAACCGCTCTTTGTCTCATCCCTCACCTAGGACCAGTTTGCCTTGGGTGGCCCTACCAGGGGCATAAAGCCCCGGACAACAGAGCTCCTAGGATCATTGGGACACGCAAACCCCTCCACCACGATAAGGTGACGGTTAAAGGAGGGGGTTAGTGTCTTGTTTTTTGCTCCTAATTAACTTCTTTTGAACAAATTTTAATTGATTTGCTCTTGAAGACTCAGACCCCTTAATTAGCTGGCAATCAATAATGAGATACAAAACGAGGCAAAACAACTAGTGTCCATCATACAATATTTGAAAATAAAGAAAAATGAAGGCCTTAGGAATGTCGATCTACTCAGATCCCCAAAACATTTTACCAGTGCTCATAAAAAAAGAGAAAATCAACAATTTCAGAAATGTCTGCTATTGCACCATGAGAGCAGCAACAAGCCAAAGAATTAAAGAACGGGTTTAATTAACGACAAGACTCGGCACCTAATTATAAGCAACTGGTTTGGAGTGAAATTGGTTGAAGTTTTGAAGCCCTGACTTAGTTCATCTTATGTTGGCTCCCTCACTTCACATTTCATTTCTGTTTGGGTGCCGTTTAAGAAAAGAAACCAAGCAATTCAGAGGAATGATGAAGAAATTCAGGGGAACAAATCAATTAAAATTAGTTCAAAAGAAGTTAATTAGCAGCAAAAACAGGTCACTCATTTTAAAAAAAAGGGTTATAATGAAAACCTGCAGACACGGTGGTCCTCCAGGACTGGATTTGGCGACCCCTGTGTTAAATAACCTGGCAATTCTAAACTGGCCAGGTATGTATGTGGGTGTGTCCCTGAGTGGGCCAAGCAATTTGCTGGCACCCTGTCTGTCATCAGAGCAGAATGAGTGTGAGGACTCCGAAAAATAAGCCAAAAAGCAGACTTCAAATCTGTAACCCTGAACCTAACATAACACAAAACAAAATTAAATATACTTGAAATATGCATTTATTATTATAGTCCACTAGGGGGCTTACCCCCTTCTTGTCTCGCTTGCCAACCCTCCTTTTCTGCGCTACGCACCAGACACTTTGCATCTCTGCCGCTCGTGTTATGAAGTCATATGAGAAACTTTCTGCTGTGTTTCTGGATCTTTGCTACTAATGCAGCAATATGAGAAGCTTTCTGTAACTTCGGTATTTTATGCACTTAACTCTTTTGTTTCTTTCATTTTCAGTCTTCACAACTGGCAGTCTGGTAAACATTACACCCATCTTACCTCATCTTGTTGGTATGTGGCGGCTTGGTAAGGGTGACAATGGTGACAGGCAGGGAATCCATGACTTCCCTAACCTGATCCCAGTCCCAGGGTAGGTGATGAGATCTAATGGCTAATACATTGAATTTTAAACTACACAATGAAACCTAGGCTTGGACACTCTAATGTTTCAGCCAGGGTTTCTCCTGTAGCTTGTATTCATGTTCCTTTTTTCTGTCTTTTCTGTTCATGACTAATTCTTTTATTAACGTTAATATTGTTATTTATATTTTATTATTTGCATTATTCTGCATTTTTATTAGTTTTGTGTATTATTTATTTCTATACTAGGGGGTTCGCCCCCTGCTCACTTCGATTGCCAACTGCCCTGGCCTGCGCTACGTGCCAGCCACTTCGCGTCTCTGCCGCTCGTGAAGAAGGGGACTGAACGCACCTCAAGGAGACACGGCCGCTCCTCCGAAACCCCCTCTTAAACGGTAATACAATAGGAAACAAATACAGTTTTTTTTTTACCTCCTCTTTGCTCGATCAGCTGCTGGCTTGCTGCTGCTGCTGCCGTGCCATGTGATCTGCATTTCGCGTGGTGCTTTGAACATTTAAAAACCTGTACGGCAGCTGTCTTTGTCATCTACTCTTTGTCTTTTATTTCCAGCCCTGGACATGGTTAAATCTCTAGGCACAAAGAAGAATCTGAAAATCTAACAACATCACATTAAAGTTTGATAAATTCTGAAAAGAATGATACCAAACATATATATATGTAGGTTTTAAAATAAGCCCGATTAAAAGCATGACAAAAAAATGTCACATAAAATCGTTGCACTTTTAGGCTTAGGATTTTATACAGTATCTCACAAAAGTGAGTACAACCCTCACATTTTTGTAAATATTTTATTGTATCTTTTCATGGGACAACACTGAAGATATGACACTTTGATACAATGTAAATTAGTCCGTGTACAGCTTGTATAACAGTGTAAATTTGCTGTCCCCTCAAAATAACTCAACACACAGCCATTAATGTCTAAACCGCTAGCAACAAAAGTGAGTACACCCCTAAGTGAAAAATGTCCAAATTATGCCCGAAGTGTCAATATTTTGTGTGGCCACCATTATTTTCCAGCACTGCCGTAGCTCTCTTGCCACTGGAATCCTCTTCCACTCCTCCATGATGACATCACGGAGCTGGTGGATGTTAGAGACCTTGCGCTCCTTCACCTTCTGTTTGAGGATGCCCCACAGATGCTCAATAGGGTTTAGGTCTGGAGACATGTTTGGCCAGTCCAGCGCCTTTACCCTCAGTTTCTTTAGCAAGGCAGTGGTCGTCTTGGAGGTGTGTTTGGGGTCGTTATCAAGTTGGAATACTGCCCTGTGGCCCAGCTTCCGAAGGGATGTCACAGTACATGTTGGCATTCATTTTTTCCTCAATGAACTGTAGCTTCCCAGTGCCGGCAGCACTCATGCAGCCCCAAACCATGACACTCCCGCCACCATGCTTGACTGTAGGTAAGACACACTTGTCTTTGTACTCTTCACCTGGTTGCCGCCACACACGCTTGACACCATCTGAACCAAATAAGTTTATCTTGGTCTCATCAGACCACAGGACATGGTTCCAATAATCCATATCCTTAGTCTGCTTGTCTTCAGCAAACTGTTTGCGGGCTTTCTTGTGCATCATCTTTAGAAGATGGGATGACAGCCATGTAGACCAATTTGATGCAGTGTGCGGCGGGCGTATGGTCTGAGCACTGACAGGCTGACCCCCCCCCCACCCCTTCAACCTCTGCAGCAATGCTGGCAGCACTCATACGTCTATTTTCAAAAGACAACCTCTAGGATATGACACTGAGCATGTGCACTCAACTTCTTTGGTCGACCATGGCGAGGCCTGTTCTGAGTGGAACCTGTCCTGTTAAACCGTTGTATGGTCTTGGCCACCATGCTGCAGCTCAGTTTCATGGTGTTGCCAGTCTTCTTATAGCCTACGCCATCTTTATGTAGAGCAACAGTTCTTTTTTTCAGATCCTCAGAGAGTTCTTTGCCATGAGGTGCCATGTTGAACTTCCAGTGACCAGTATGAGAGAGTGTGAGAGCGATAACACCAAATTTAACACACCTGCTCCCCATTCACACCTGAGAACTTGTAACACTAACGAGTCACATGACACCGGGGAGGGATAATGGCTAATTGGGCACAATTTGGACATTTTTCACTTAGGGGTGTACTCACTTTTTTTTGCCAGTGGTTTAGACATTAATGGCTGTGTGTTGAGTTATTTTGAGGGGACAGCAAACTTACACAGTTATACAAGCTGTACATGGACTACTTTACATTGTATCAAAGTGTCATATCTTCAGTGTTGTCCCATGAAAAGAATAATACAATATTTACAAAAATGTGAGGGGTGTACTCACTTTTTTGAGATCTCTATATATGGAGAGAGTAGATTTGTTGTTTCCTGTGTTGCGTTGAGTGAGAATGTATAAACTGCAGCCCCAACCCACAAACCTAATCCAGATAAAGCAAATTTAAGAATAATATGGTATTTTAATGTGGTGTATAAGGTGGTGTTGATACCTCACCAGTTTTGACCTCTGGTTCATTTCCCAGCTATTTTTCAAGGTTTTATTTTCCCTCTTGAGCATCATCCCAAACTCAAAATCATGCCGTTAAGGTAATTTACAACAATGCGATAAATTGTCTTCCTTATCAGAGTTGGTTTCTGAGGTGCACCCAAAGTTCCAGCAACCACAGAAAGGCGAGGAACAAAAGGATAGATTTTCGTTATGTGTACTGTCAAGCATGTACTGTACATCGGGGAGCCTCCTCAAAGGCTCAGTCGAAGTATGTGATAACCCACCGAGACGAGAGGGGGCGCTGCTGGTAACACTCTCATCTCCTTCTTTCTCCACAGTGCTGATAAGCCACCCAATGAAGCCAACTGACCTCAACCCTTATGGTTCAACTGTCATAAAAACCTGAGTGTCCCAGAAGGAGGTGTCATCTTACTGGCTCGAGCGACCCTCCGGACAGAGCTCCACTAGCAGTTATGACTTTTCTCGCCCACATCCTTATTTATCCCACATAACAGAATTTGCTTTGTCTCCAGACAATAAACAGGACGACTCAGTTGGCACCCCAAAATTCCTTTGAATATTGGAGCTGTCATTCCTGCACCTGACCACAGTACTTATATATGCAATGCAGTATCATATTTATTACTTATGTGGTTTTTGCAAATGTCCCAAATAATAGTTGTCAAGAAGATAATAAACAAGCGAAACCTCTCACCGACTGCACCAGTCTGTCTCTAAAATAATCTACGTCAGGAGGAATCAGGCAAACTGGCGCTGAGATTACAGATACACGTCTAGTGATTTCCTCAGGTTCCTGTCACAAACCACATGGCTGTACAAATTCCTCTCAATGAAATAAGATTTCTGCCTTTCTGATGAATTAATTGGTCCTCCATCACTGGAGTATTTTTGATTCATAAGTATTCCCCACGGCAGAGTTGTCTGTCACATCATAATCACTTCAGCGCTAGTCTTCAATTGACCTGGTGCAGGTGTTGGAGCAAGGAGAGTCCTCTCGTGCAATCAAAATGGGCCCCAAACGTGCAGAAGTACATACCTTAATAAAGTCATTCATTATTCTGATGGTCCCTAAGAAACTGTAACAAGTTTATAATGCAGCTAGTGTAAGGAGTTGTCAGGGAAGAATGCGCAAAAGGCTCACAATTCACAAAATGAACAGAAGGATTTGTAAAAATAACATTCAAAACGAGACAGAGTGGTTTCAGTTATGTGGCCATGTTCAACAGGATGGCTTATGAATGACTCAGGACCCTGTTTTGAAAAAGGTTGGGTGATGAATATTGTCACACACATGCACATGGGAGGCAGCTAAAGGGCTTGAATGAGAGCAATTCCGAATCAGACCGGGATGAGGCAGAGTGCACCGATTCTTTTTCTTGCTTTCCTAGAGACCATTCATGGGAAATTCCGCCTGACCCTGTTGATGTCACTTCTGGGTCCGAACCTATGAATGAAGACCTTTCTGGTTCCGGCCTCCATGATGGCCCGAGCCTATGGTTGAAGACCCTTCCGGCCCCTTTGACGTCACTTCCTAATCTGACTTTTAAAAGCCTCTACCTTTCACCTATCCGCTCAGTTCTGTTTTGGACTCTGATTTGTGCACATCAGTCTTATCTTTTGTTTGCAATTTTGCAGCCAGGAAAACAATATACGGGTGGCTGCCCCAAACCTTGCTATGGCTTATGTTCAAGTTTGTGACAATATATAGTGTCTTGAAGAAGCATTCAGACCCCTTTAGACTTTTTACATTTTGTTGTGTCGTAGCCTTCTGATAATATCATTTAAATTCATTTTTTCCCCACTTAAAGCAACACTCGATACTCTAGAATGACAAAGTAAAAACAAGAGTTTAGGAATGTATGCAAATTTAATAATAAAAAAAAAGAAATATCCCATTGAAACAAAAGTGCAGACCCTGTGGCTCAGGTGCATCCCATTCCATTGATCATCACTGAGATGTTTCTATGCCTTGTTTGGAGTCCACCTGTGATCAATTCAATCGATTAGGTCCCAAAGCTGACAATGTGAGAGCAAAAAGCAAACCATGAGTGTCCTGACTCAGCAGGAAAACAGGTAACTAATTTCTTGAGTTAAACCGAGAGAAAGGCAAAACAAGGAAACATAATATAAAACAAAGTGACCAAAACCCATACGAAAGGGAAAAAAAAAATCACCGTCAACATTCAGACATGAAGTCGAAAACCAGGAGCGACACACGAAAATAATCACAAAGAGAAGTCCAAAAGGGTCTAGAAGGATTGGATAAAGCCTAGTGCATCATCTGTCCTTTAATCCCTTTTGCTGATTAATTTGAGGTCGCAACCCCAGAGACCACGCCCCTAGGAACGTGGGAAGCAACCCTGACAATGGCGTCCATAATAGGAAAAGGTTAAAAGACCTCAAAATTTAGCCTAGATGATGAATTTAAAAGATTTTAACAAAAGGCAGCAACAGCAAAAATGGAAAAAGAAATGAAGGGATCTATCTATCTATCTATCTATCTATCTATCTATCTATCTATCTATCTATCTATCTATCTATCTATCTATCTATCTATCTATCTATCTATCTATCTATCTATCTATTATATAGTGCCTTTCTTATCTATCTATCTATCTATCTATCTATCTATCTATCTATCTATCTATCTATCTATCTATCTATCTATCTATCTATCTATCTATCTATCTATCTATCTATCTATCTATCTATTGTCATACACGAGCACATAGGGAGCGGCTTAAAGACCCGACGGGCACTGAAGCATCTCATGTCAGGGGACAGCAACGGGGTAATAACCTTTCTCTCTTTGTTCCTTTAGGAAAAACGAAACAACACCACCATTAGTTCACCTGGACTCGATAAAATTCAAGCCACTTCTGGGTTCCTTTCTTCTCTCTGCTCCCCACTTGATGACATCATTTCCACCCATCTACCACCACAGTTCCTTCCCAGCATTCTGTCTGACCATTTCCGTTTCCAACCCCATAAATTGTCCACTTGTCACTGTGCTTGTTGTCTAATGTTCTATGTGTGAACTAACCGAGGAAATTACAGTATACGGGGACAGAACCTCCAAACCTTTATGCTCTGTTTGTGTTCTTTATTACTATCTATCTATTGTTGTAATCTTGCCTACTACACCAAAATTAACATCTATCTATCTATCTATCTATCTATCTATCTATCTATCTATCTATCTATCTATCTATCTATCTATCTATCTATCTATCTATCTATCTATCTATCTATCTATCTATTATATAGTGCCTTTCATTTCTTATCTATCTATCTATCTATCTATCTATCTATCTATCTATCTATCTATCTATCTATCTATCTATCTATCTATCTATCTATCTATCTATCTATCAGTCCCCATTTGGTATATTTTGGACTTTATAATAAGTCTGAAATTACTTTATCACAAAATTATTGTACATTTTTAGCACCTCTTTGAATTTCACAGGTTTCAAACCAAACTTGAACAACGTATGACTTGATTCCCCCAGTCAATCAGCACTGAGCTCTACTACATAGACTCATATAAACAGGGCTAATGGCACTTGAGTGCTAGATTAAGGGGCACCACTCTTACATTCTTTCTTAGAAATAATTCCATCATACCAAAAACCAAAGAAACAAGTCTGGACCTCAGATAGAATGTGGAGGATGACAAAGTTAAGTCTTAAGGCTATTCTGCCATTTTCTAAATCTTTTTCAGTTTCCAGGACAGTTGTATTTGCACCATCACAAAGTACAAGGAGACAAATTTTGTTAGAAAGAAACCTGGCTTAATTCGCAAGTGCAACATACAGTAGAGAGAGAGACCTTGGAGAGGAGAGGGAGAATCTCCAGATCTCTGTGAAGATAGTTGTTACTGAACTGGACTCTTCTAAGGTTAATGTGTCAGAAAAGACTGTTATTAGGGTTCTTCATCACGATGGGATTAGAGGTCATTGCCCACGGAGAAAAACATTGCTCACACAACAGCAAATCAGAACCAGATTGAAGTTTGCTTGGGATCATTGTGAATCATCTGCATAATTTCGAATGAGCCTAAACCTTTTTACCCTTTACCACATATTGAATTTCACTGAATATATTTATGGATGTGTGCAGATTCACAAACACAGAGTCACAAAATAATACTTTAGCATAATTTCATCAGTAATATCTGCCAATGTGTTTCTAAATTGATTGATTCTAAATTTAAAAAAAAAGTGTTTTTTCTTTATTATTGGTTTTATGCTACTGGAAAATAAATTTGATTCTGATTTGATTCTTTTTTTTTTAATTACTAAGAGTTGAATACCTATTGTGCAAATTAAGACAAAAATCAGCCCTGCCAGTATGATGAAAGAAGTGGAATCAGGTGAAGAGCTCTTCAGCTTATCACTAATTATAATCATAAGACAAAAAAGGCTTAAATTGACCATCACTATGGTGATACTGTTTCAAAAAAATGTGCCCCTAAGATCAGCCCAGTTTATATTATAACCAAATAAAAATATAAAAATAAAAATGTTCTGAATCTCAGCAGTAACATTTTTTACAGTTGGGATTAGAAGATTAATGTTGACTGTGTAAACAGAGTCTCATTTTATTTTACTTTCCATTATTTTAGTTTTACCATTTAGTTCTTTGCTTGTATGGGTACCACTATTTTGTGTTTCTAGTTTTCATGGGAGTTTTTATGGCAGGATCAGTCAATCCATCAGGCAACATAGATGGCATCATCTAAGGAATAGCATTAATGAAAATAAAGGAGCAACCCCTGGATGTCAAACTCTGATGATGCTGAGTGGAAGCTGGTGGAAGCAAGATGGTGCATATGAAAGTAAAATTGCACATGCTGCATATACCAATGGGCACACACTCCTTAAAGTCCATGGTATATACACAAAGAGGTGCAGTTTGTTTACTGAAGAGGCACATGCCCCGCACACCAAGGGCAACATCAACTCCCAGATTGTTGACTACCCTTTAACACTAGAATCCCTGAAGCCTACAAAAAAAACTCATAATTCCGGCCCACCTTAAATTTCTTTGCACCTCTCCATTAGCGTCTTTTGTTTTGCAAATGTGTTGATCGGTACTTTGTCAGCATGCCCGTGTCAATCAAACAGAGGACGCTGTGCAGTTTAGTTGTGACTTTACGCTGTAGTAAGGTAAGTAAATAAAAAAAGGTAAATAGGTAAATAACATTCGATCTGGCTTTTATATAAGTAACAGGAATGTTTTTCATATAAAGACCATAAAAAAACATGATCGCAAACAAAACTTTGCATGATACCTTGGTGAGCTCGGTATGCCCTGCTGTTTCGTTGAAGGACATACTGTACGTGTGGCAGACTGACTAGAAGGATGACGCCCAACCTTGTCCTGCATCCAAACAGTGCCATCTTTTGCCTTTACGCCTGGTGCAGCTGCGTTTTTCTTATGTGTCAGTGGACGTTTCTTGCGGGGAGGGCTTCTGTTCTCTTTCTCTGATGTAGAATCCTCGTCCTCATCTGAGTTCACCTCTGTTATACCATGTCTTTATTTGAAAACAAACAGTGTCAGATCGGGGGGAGTGTGAATGTGACTAAGAGAATAAAAGTGAATAATGAAACAAAACGCTAACTTTTACAAGTACCATACATTTATACAGGCTGCATTCAAATCAATTGTATGTTTTTATTCTATAATAGTAACAATAAGAGCAGCTCACTACTCAAAATGGTAATTCTGGGAAGCAGCCAGAATCAAACCAGCAACCACTTAATTATAAGTCAGCAGTTCTGACTGCTGCACCACCCAAGCGGTTGTGTTAGTGTCGAACCCTAACCCAATTACTTTTTCTTTGGCTATATTCTTGAATAAAAAACCCTTTGTTTTGTTATACTTGAACCTTTTGTGAAAGTGTTTATCTGATATTTGGACTTAAGTCTTCACACATTATACACTTCATGTTAAAATTTTTTAATTAGTACTATAACATGAAAAAATTTTCTGTTGTAGTTATGTGTGCAACATTTATTGCCTCGCAATTCCTGTTGTCCTACATTTACCCAGATTGTTGCAGACACTGAACACACATGAAATGCATGTGTTCCAAATAATGATATATTATTTACCTTCTACAACTCCAGGCACCTCACACCCAGGTAAACACAGCTAGGAGAACTTTGTGCCCTTTCTGCATTGGTGGGGGGACGGGATACCAGGCTGCTTGCTGCTTGTGCTGATCGACACATTTGTAAAACAAATGACGCTAATGGAGAGGAAGGAACTTGCAAAGGAATTTAAGGTGGGCTGAAATTATGAGTTTATTCGTATTCTTCAGGGATTCTAGTGTTAAGGACATCACTTCACCATGCCAAGGGTTCTGAATAAGCTTCATTTGGCACTGTTTTATGGACACAATTTTAACAATCTGGTTCCAGTGATGCCTGTTCCATGTGACTTGTGATATCATAGTTGCCATACTGTATAATATGGTGGTGTATTTAAACCAATTAAATCATATACAGTATCTATTTTCATTCTTATAATGTATCTGAACTAACTAATCTTGTATATACTGTTACCTGTAAATTCAAATTATATATATATATATATATATATATATATATATATATATATATTATAGTGATAGACATCTGGGGACCTTGCCCCACCGGGACTCCTAGAAAAGGGAAAGACTGGGAGAGGGGCAGTATCTTCCCAGGAACACAAGAAGGCAGCCTTCCTGGATTGCATGGGGGCCATGGAGCTTGGAAGCTCAACCCTGTGGGGGGCTGTGACCACCGCCAGGATGCGCCTGGAAGTGCTGCCAGAATAGGAACCAGGTACACCTGGTGTGCTTCCAGGTGCCCATGCAGCACTTCCACCACACCAGGAAGTGCTACAGGAAAATCATCAGGGAACACCTGGAGCACATCTGGGTGCATTATAAAAGGGGCTGCCTCATTCCATTAGACGATTCAGAGTTGGGTGGAAGAGGACGGCAGCTTGTGAGCAGTGGAGTAGAGGCAGCAATAGAGAGAGAAGAAGAGAAAGGACTGTGAGCTTTACTGCTGATTTGTGCATTGTTTGGTGTTGTGTGCAGGAGCAGAAATAAAATTGTGTGTTTTGGGACTTCTGGCTGTCTCAGTGTCTGTCTGTGTCTGGGCTTCTTTCACTAATAATAATTAATAATTAATTAATAATAATTCATTACATTTATATAGCGCTTTTCTCAGTACTTAAAGCGCTATCCACACAGGGAGGAACCGGGAAGCGAACCCACAATCTTCCACAGTCTCCTTACTGCAAAGCAGCAGCACTACCACTGCGCCACCTATATATATATTGTGAATAAGGCGCTATATAAGCGTCCGACCCAGCACAGATTCACACTGAGGCACGTATAAATTGTACACAAATCTTTTTATTTTCTCTTCAGCCGTGGGGCACGTCTTCCCTGTGTCCCACAGGCCCAACACAGTCCCACAAGCAGTTAACACAATCAACACAAATAAATATTTTTCTTCACCTGTGGGGCATGTCTTCCCCGTGAACCCCACAGGTATAACACAGTCCCAAAGTACCTCTTTATAATGACAGCAATCCTTCCGTTGACACCACCACTCCTCTCAGGCACCTCATCCTCTTCCTCGTGATTCTGGCCCTAAGTGGTGGTTGCTGGCTTTTTTATGGCCCTCCCAGGAGTGCTCCTGTTGCTTGCTCACCTGTTCCCAATTGCACTCCCGTGTGCGCCCAATGATTAGACCAGCTGGGCTTAACTATCTCCGCCTCGCCGCCTGGCGGCCATCCCAGGTCCCCACAGGGTTGGGAAGAACTCCATCTCCCATGAAACCCTGTGGGAAACTGAGGCATCATCATTAACCAGGGAGGCTGCCACCAAGCGTCCCAGGGGAGGTATTGAGGAGTCCATGGCTGCTCCCCCGGAATACAAGTAGAACGGACGTCCTGGCCGGGCATGGACCCTGGCCGTCCTCCACTATATATATATATTATATATATATATATATATATATATATATATATATATATATATATATATATATATATATATATATATATATACTGTACTACCTCTGTTTCTTTTGTACTCCAGGACATGCAGAGGAAAGCATAGTAAAGAGCAGAAACTTCAGTGCTATATGAAATCATCTGACACTGCTGTTTTCACATAAAGACACACTATTATGCAATATTATTTTTTAAACGAACAGCGTCAGATCGGGTGTGAATTTATACTGCCACTGTTAGAGTCAGATCAGAAGCTGAATAAGCTGAATAAGCTCCTGTTCTGACTCTAAGTAAAAAGCATGAATTCATCAACAGAAATAACCGCAATCGACATTTTAAACTTAATGATTTACAGTGCATACCAATGTATAAATTTTATGTCCGTTTGAGGTTAAAAAGAAAAAAAAGTAACACTTTCTCCCCAGCTAGGAATCAAACTCGGGTCTCTGAGGCACGGTAGGGTTGCTGCACTCTGAGTCAGCAGATCTTAACGTTACGCCACAGAAGGTGTTGTATCATTCTTGAACCTTTTGTGAAAGTGTTTATTTGATCTTTGGACTTCAGGCTTCATACATTCTATAGTTTATGCCTACATTTTGTAACATTTATTACTAAAATATGAAAAAGTTTCTGTTTTAACAATGTGTTTACACAGATTACTGTAGAAACGGAACACACGTGAAATGCGTGTGTTCCAAATAACGATCTATTATTTCCACTCTAAAATTCCAGCAGTTCAGTCACTCCCAGATAATCAAACAAGGCATGAGCTGGGAAAATTAAGTGAATGTTCTGCGACGGTGGGGGATGGAATAGCCTGCTGCCTGCTGCTTGTCTTAATCGGCACATTTAGAAGACAAAAGACGCTGACGGAGAGGTGAGAACGGTTTTAAGGTGGGCCGGATCTGCGAGTTTTTTTGTAGACTCTGGTAATTCTAGTGTTAAAGGCTTCTGAACACTGTCTGGCATTTGACAGTGTCATGTCCAGTATGACTACTAAATCTCCCATTGTATATTCATACCTCACACTTTTACTTCGTAAGTATAATAGTTTACATTTCTTTACATTAAACTTCATCTGCCATAAATCTGCCCAAGCCTGTATGCTACCCAAATCCTTCTGTAATGATATAACAGATTCCAAATTATCTGCTAATCAACCTGTCTTGGTATGATCTGCAAAAGTAACCAGCTTCTTCCTTATATTCCTGTCTAAATCATTTATAAATATTAAAAATAGCAGTGGTCTCAGCACTGACCCCTGCTGGACACCACTCCTAACATCACCCAATTCTGATGACATTCCTCACCCCATCACCCTCTGCTTCCTGTGTCTGAGTCAATTCTGCACCCATCTACACACCACCCTGAACTGCCACTTCTTTCTGATGCCAAAGCTCTCATTTGGCACCTTATCAAATGCTTTCTGAAAGTCCAGATAATAAACATCATAAGCTCCACTTTGATCAAATCCTTTTGTCGCTTCCTCATAGAATTCCAGCATGTTGGTTACACATGACCTCCCTCTTCTTAAACCCAGGCTGACTGTGAGCCAATTCAGTACCCATCCACACACCACACCCAGAACTGCCACTTCTTGTAGTTTGACGCCCAACCTGTCATGTGGTACCTTATCAAACGCTTTCTGAATGATGTGCAGATTCTAACTGCATGGGCGCTACTGCACATTAAAATAAATTAATTGAATTATTGGTGATTTTTAATAGTTGGTGATTACCTTTTATTATAGTATTTTTGCAGTTTCCAGCATGATTGCCTATCTTTACCTTTATGATGACCTCATTTCAAAATCATTGCAAAATATTGAAACTTATATAAATTTTGCTGATTCAGAGTCCAAGCTTCATGTGGTATATGTGACCTTTATAGCTCATGATTATATTAATATAATGTCGTTTGAATTTATCTAAAGAGAATAATTGAAAAAATGTAATAAATGTAAAGCCAACTTCTTCGGGTTGGTTCAAGCATTATTGAAATCTGAGAATGAGCCGAATAAGCAAGAAAAAAAAGGTTAAAAGTGAGAGTGAAGCAGAATATGGCTGTTTAATCACACTGGCTGATGTGTGAACTCTCTTGACTTTTCCTCTGAACCGTGCCAGCTCCAAAATTACACCGCTGCTCATGGCTTGATGAGCTAATAACGGGAAGACATTATTATTCTTAATTTTTCACGAAGATTGAATATGAGACTGTTGAACTTGCATTTATTGCATGGCAGTTGGACTTCTGAATATGCTGATTTTGTTTCTAATTATGCTGGAAATTTAAAATTAATTGGGAAGATACAAGTGGATGTAAATAATTGGTTGATTGTAGAGGTAGGTATTCTTGGGACATAACCTCCGTCAGACAACTAAGCTTTCTTTATCACAAAGTAAGCAAATCAACGCACGTCTCTGTCAATACAACACCTTTTTGTCCATTTCTGCAAAGTAATCACTTAGTGGATTAGAGGAGAAATAAATTAAAAAATCCCTTAAGATGACTTAAACATATATTTTTCTTTAAAGTTTTCCTGTCTTTTAAAGTGACTGTGGTTAGGTAAACTGATGTCAAGTTTTAGCCTAGTATCTAAACCCCGACTTAAGTGTAGCTTCATTTTCTGCAATCTTTTTTGCATTTCTTTAGTACTAGGGTGTTGTACCGTGTTAGCCATTATGAATGTAGAGAAAAGCCAAGCAAAATGACACCTTTTATTGGCTAACTAAAAAGATTACAATATGCAAGCTTTCAAGGCAACTCAGGCCCCTTCTTCAGGCAAGATGTAATACAGAGACTGGAGTTCTCTTTGTTTATATACACACTCTAGGACAAGAAATAACATTGCTAAATCTTTAAATGAGAAATTTTAAATGTAAAAAATTAATAGATTCATTCAGGATAGGGTTAATTTAACAAGAGAGAAAAGAACAATGTATGGTCAAGATCTCTGGATAAGATAACTGTCCAACAAAGTCTTTTGAAGTTTGTAATGAGTTTTTCCACACAATGTGGGTCTGTAGACAGGTTGTCTGTCATTCTGAGAGATGTTCACAATCCTCATATCTGGCCATAAAACTCTTGTCTCTATTCAATCCATGTTGTAATCTATTAAATTTTAGCATGAGTTTAACTTCCCATTCTTTTCTCTCTTGCTGTGTTTTGAAGTTGCCCATAAGCACTGGGACTTTAAAGTCCCTTTCACAGTGTCCATGGCTTTTGAAGTGGGCCGCTACAGGAACATCTGTGTTGCCACGTTTAATGTGGAACCTTTGTAAATTCATTCTCTGGCGGAGTGTTTGTCCAGTTTCTCCCACATAGAGTGCAGTGTCAGGACATTTCATGCAGAAAATTAGGTAGACTACATTAGATGATCTGCAGGAAAACGATCCCTTTATGTGATGTTCAAGTCGGCAGTGTGGTATAACTACACGGTCTGTATCATAGATGTGGGCACATGTTTTGCATCTTTTCTGTAGGCAGGGAGATGTGCCATTTTCTGTTGGTTCACTTAGGGAGCCTCGGACAATTAGTTGTTGAAGGTTTGGTGGTTGTCTGTATGCCAGGAGGGGAGGTTCAGGAAATATATTTTTCAGTGTTTGGTCATTGTTTAGTATTGGCTGAAGTTCTTTTATAATTTTTCAAAGTGTTTCAAGATGTGGGTTGTAGGTGACAACAAGGGGGATGCGATCCTTGTTGTCTTTGTTTTTATATTCCAGAAGGTTGTCTCTGGGTATGGCAGTAGCTCTTCTTATTTGAGTGTCTGTTGTTTTGGGGGTATATCCTTGTCTGATGAAATCTTGTCTGAGCTCCTGCAGTTGTTGATCCCGGTCTGTCGGGTCTGAGCAAATACGATTGTACCGTATTGCTTGGCTGAAAATAATGGAGTGCCTTATATGCTTGGGGTGGAAGCTATCACTTTTCAGGTAGGTCCGTCTGTCTGTCGGTTTGTGAAAAACAGAAGTTACAAGGGTGTTGTCTTTCAGTTGAATGGTGGTGTCAAGGAAGCTGACTTCTGTTTTTGAGTAATTCAGCTTCAGCTTTATGTTGGGGTGAAAACAATTATATTCATTATGAAAATGGAGGAGGTCCTTCTCACTGGCATTTCTTTATATATTATTGTCATGTCTCAGTGTCCCCAACCTTAACTCTTTCAGGGCTGATGTCGACTTTTGTCGAATTTCAAGGGTAAAGAACGGTAATCGGTTGTAAACTGCGACAAAACTTGCCCTTATGTTTTAGTTCGACTCTCTTTGCTAGAAGAAAAGTTAAGTAGCTTTTCTAGTTTAACCTCGATTTCCTGTGGTGCATGAGTAGCGAAGACCTCCATGGACATTTTACATAACGTTGCTGAACTGGACTCTGACTTGTCGGACTTGGAATTTGATGCAAGTGATTTGGAGATGGAGGTGAAAAACGAAAGTGAGGTATTGATACATTGGCTGATCAGTCCCCAGCTGATCGTGGTGCTGAACATGTTTGTGTAGCTGATACTCCTACAGCAGCATTTGCTTGGGATGACCACCACTTATAATGACAAGAGGAACAAACCATATTGGGTCACAGTGCAACTGCCACCACTGCCCACTTGCTGTGCGAAGACAGCCAGGTAGCTGGCCCACCGTGCATTCCTGCTGGCCATCGAGGCTCCCCTGCACAGCCACTGCTGCCAGAAATGGCAAACTTGTGTCAACAGCAGCACAGTTTTATGTTGATTTATGTGTGAAACCATTGTTTTGTGTGCTTTTCAGAAAACTGAGTTTTTTGGAAAAAATATTCAGCCCTCAAAGAGTTAAAAAGGTCTCAGCAAAATGCCAATGGGCCAGTGCAACAATGAGGGAGATGGATATAGAAAGGTGGTTAGTCAGTCAGTCGGTCATTGTCCAACACGCTATACGCTAGCACAGGGTCATGGGGGTCTGTGGAGCCAATCGCAGACAGCACAGGGCGCGAAGCAGGAACAAATCCCAGGCAGGGCGCCAGCCCACCGGAGGGCACAGACACACACCCACACTCCAAGCACACACACTAGGGACAATTTAGGATCACCAATGCACCTAACCTGCATGTCTTTGGACTGTGGGAGGAAACCCATGCAGACACGGGGAGAACATGCAAACTCCACACAGGGAGGAACTGGGAAGCGAACCTGGGTCTCCTAACTGCGAGGCCACCATGTCGCCCCTAATGTAGTTAGTGCAAAAAAAAAAAAAAGTATTGATTAATTATATTGTTAATTAATACATTTTAATCAATTTTTAAATAGCTATTCTTTAAATACAAAAGTGTGTTACCTTTTCTTCAGTGAAAGTAAATAACATTATAATTGTGTCATAAAATTTGGTGACAAAAGTATATCAGTTTTGAAAGCAAAGGAGAAAACAAAATATATCACACACTGTAAGAGCCATTTGCTAGTTATTTATGTTTGCCTAAATATTAGCGTGTAGTCTATTAGGAGGTTCTTATAACCCCCATAAGTTGAATTGAATTGGTATACAGTATTCTAACTATTTCTAGCCTTTCTGACTATACATTATACTCATTTAGTGACCCACCTTTCCAGGTGTAAGGTGTCGAGGGCACATGGTTTTAAACCGGGCCTGACGTGCCTTGTGTGCCTTGTGGCCATTAAGTGCCAAGTAACATGAAAGACGACATAATTTATTGAATGTACAGCGCCGTACATTTAAAGCGTACAGAAGAAAAAGTAAAGCTTCTTTAAGTATAGAAACAACTAAAGTTTGACAAGAAAGGCTAAGTTTAGAGAAGATACATTTTTTTTCTAATTTTTTGCCTTTTATTCTATGTGTGTAACAACCTTTTTCTTTATTCTTGTGTGGATTGTTTGCTTGGAATTTTCACCAAATATTTTAAAATGAACTCTTGGACTGAGAGACTTCTTTCGGCACGCGTTTTACCTGTGCTTGATCTCGCCTTACACTCCTACAGTTACACACTCACCCTATCAGCGTGTATACATTCGGTCCACAAAGGTTCTTCTGCTTGGTACCCTACACCTTAACACATTCTATTTTAACATCCCTTTCTCCTGCAGTTTAATCAAAGAGGGACTACAGACTTATTATAAAAACAAATACAGTGGTGTGAAAAACTATTTGCCCCCTTCCTGATTTCTTATTCTTTTGCATGTTTGTCACACAAAATGTTTCTGATCATCAAACACATTTAACCATTAGTCAAATATAACACAAGTAAACACAAAATGCAGTATGTAAATGGTGGTTTTTATTATTTAGGGAGAAAAAAAAATCCAAACCTACATGGCCCTGTGTGAAAAAGTAATTGCCCCCTGAACCTAATAACTGGTTGGGCCACCCTTAGCAGCAATAACTGCAATCAAGCGTTTGCGATAACTTGCAATGAGTCTTTTACAGCGCTCTGGAGGAATTTTGGCCCACTCATCTTTGCAAAATTGTTGTAATTCAGCTTTATTTGAGGGTTTTCTAGCATGAACCGCCTTTTTAAGGTCATGCCATAGCATCTCAATTGGATTCAGGTCAGGACTTTGACTAGGCCACTCCAAAGTCTTCATTTTGGTTTTTTTCAGCCATTCAGAGGTGGATTTGCTGGTGTGTTTTGGGTCATTGTCCTGTTGCAGCACCCAAGATCGCTTCAGCTTGAGTTGACGAACAGATGGCCGGACATTCTCCTTCAGGATTTTTTGGTAGACAGTAGAATTCATGGTTCCATCTATCACAGCAAGCTTTCCAGGTCCTGAAGCAGCAAAACAACCCCAGACCATCACACTATCACCACCATATTTTACTGTTGGTATGATGTTCTTTTTCTGAAATGCTGTGTTCCTTTTACGCCAGATGTAACGGGACATTTGCCTTCCAAAAAGTTCAACTTTTGACTCATCAGTCCACAAGGTATTTCCCCAAAAGTCTTGGCAATCATTGAGATGTTTCTTAGCAAAATTGAGACGAGCCCTAATTTTCTTTTTGCTTAACAGTGGTATGCGTCTTGGAAATCTGCCATGCAGGCCGTTTTTGCCCAGTCTCTTTCTTATGGTGGAGTCGTGAACACTGACCTTAATTGAGGCAAGTGAGGCCTGCAGTACTTTAGATGTTGTCCTGGGGTCTTTTGTGACCTCTCGGATGAGTCGTCTCTGCGCTCTTGGGGTAATTTTGGTCGGCCGGCCACTCCTGGGAAGGTTCACCACTGTTCCATGTTTTTGCCATTTGTGGATAATGGCTCTCACTGTGGTTCGCTGGAGTCCCAAAGCTTTAGAAATGGCTTTATAACCTTTACCAGACTGATAGATCTCAATTACTTCTGTTCTCATTTGTTCCTGAATTTCTTTGGATCTTGGCATGATGTCTAGCTTTTGAGGTGCTTTTGGTCTACTTCTCTGTGTCAGGCAGCTCCTATTTAAGTGATTTCTTGATTGAAACAGGTGTGGCAGTAATCAGGCCTGGGGGTGGCTACGGAAATTGAACTCGGGTGTGATACACCACAGTTAGGTTATTTTTTTAACAAGGGGGCAATTACTTTTTCACACAGGGCCATGTAGGTTTGGATTTTTTTTCTCCCTAAATAATAAACACCATCATTTAAAAACTGCATTTTGTGTTTACTTGTGTTATATTTGACTAATGGTTAAATGTGTTTGATGATCAGAAACATTTTGTGTGACAAACATGCAAAAGAATAAGAAATCAGGAAGGGGGCAAATAGTTTTTCACACCACTGTATATCAGAATCAACCACCCTTTTACCAGTTCCTTCCTGAATTTGACTCACCAAGAAAAAACAGACCCTCCACCCCACATATATTCGACTTTTATAGCTTATATTTCTTAGGACATTAGAACAATCTGGACGAGAACAGGCCATTCAGCCCAACAAAGCTTGCAAGTCTTAATTCTCACTTAATTCTTCCATAATAACATTAAGTTGAGTTTTGAAGGTCCCTAAAGTGCTACTGTCTACCACACTACTTGGTCACTTATTCTAAGTGTCTGTGGTTCTCTGTGTGAAGAATAACTTCCTAATGTTTGTGTGAAATTTGCCCTTAACAAGTTTCCAATGGGGTCCAGTAATAAACTCATTTTAAAATAACAGTCTTGATCCACTATATGAAGGATCGATAATTTTAAACACTTCAATCATGACTCCTCTTAATCTCTTTTTGCTTAAACTGTATAGGCTCAGGGCGGCACGGTGGCGCAGTGGTAGTGCTGCTGCCTCGCAGTTAGGAGACCTGGGTTCGCTTCCTGAGTCCTCCCTGCGTGGAGTTTGCATGTTCTCCCCGTGTCTGCATGGGTTTCCTCCCACAGTCCAAAGACATGCAGGATAGGTTCATTGGCGATTCTAAATTGGCCCTAGTGTGTGTGTCCTGCAGTTAGTTGGCACCTGCCCAGGATTGGTTCTTGCCTTGCACCCTGTGTTGGCTGGGATTGCCTCCAGCAGACCCCTGTGACCCTGGGTTGGAAAATGGATGGATGAATGGATGGATGGATGTAAAGGTTCAGCTCTTTTAATCTTTCTTCATTATTCATCCCCTGTAGCCCTGAATCAGCCTAGTCGCTTTTCTCTGGACCTTTTCTAGTGCTGCTATGTCCTTTTTGTAGCCTGGAGACCAAAACTGCCCACAGTACTCCAGATGAGGCTTCACCAGTGTTTTATAAAGCTTGAGCAGAACCTCCTGTGACTTGTACTCCACACATCAAGGCGCTATATAACCTGACATTCTGTTTGACTTCTTAATGGCTTCTGAACACTGTCTGGAAGTTGATAGCTTAGAGTCCACTAAAACTCCTAAGTCAATATTCTGACCTCCTGTTGTGGATTCAAACCTCACATATGTATTTACTACCTATAATAACTTTATATTGCCTTCCATTAAAAGTCATCTACCACAAATCTGACCAAGCCTGTATGCCATCCAAGTCTCTCTGTAACAATTGAGCAGATTCTAGATTTTCTGCCAATTACCTCTTGATATCATCTGCAAACTTAAACAGCTTGCTACTTATATTCCTTTCCAAATTATTTATACGAGGGGGTACCCAGAAATAACCAGAATCTGTACCTGGCTCACAATCTAGACTTAGTTACGAATTTCGCCTCTACGTGTAGCCTGTACGTGTACTTACAGTATTCTGTGGCAGTCTACCAAGTGGTGTTGCTCTGTATTGTTCGTACACCATTCCTTGTCGGATTTTCTTGGTGCTTATTAAATGTGTTTTGCAATTTTTGTGATGGGTGATCATAAAGAACAGCAAATTTTGTTTTCTCTTACAGAAAACAACTGCTGAAACTGTAGTGATGCTTAAAATGGATTTTAAAGAGGAAGCTTTAAGCAAAACACAGGTCTACGAGTGGTTTTCGCATTTCAAATGAGGGGAAATGTCACTTGAAGACCAACCAAGATCTGGCCGACCTTCCACAATTAGGAATGATGAAAATCTTGAAAAAGTTCGCAATTCAATTTCTGAAGATCGCCATCGGACTATTGAAGAGATTTCTGAACTGACTTGTGTGTCTTGTAGTTCTTAACACCTTTCCCTACTTGCCTGATCTTTGCTCCGTGTGACTTTTCCTTGTTCTCGCATATGAAAAAAGAACTCAAAGGAAAGCGTTTTTTGTACCGTGAAGGAAGTCAAAGACAAATCGCTGCAGGCCATGGACAACGTTCCTCTTCAGCAATTCCAAAAATACTTTCACCAATGTGAAAACCATTGGGCCAAGTGCAGTCATTCACATGGAGAGTACTTTGAAGAAGACTAAAGTTTCAGTAAGTCAAAATTATTTAAACTATTTTTTCAATTCCGGTTATTTTTTGGTACTCCCTCATATATTCTAAAAATAGCACTGACCCATTCATCAGCTAATCAACTGATGTGAACGAAACCTCCTTGTACCTCTCTCTTGTGCTCACAGATGCTGTTAACACTCGTCATAACTTGCAACACGCGTGCCTGCATTAAGCAAAATGAGAATGCCATATCTCTCAAAGTGCTACTGCTACACTTTCTATCAAAGAGAGTCCAACCTGTGGAAATCGCTTCTCTCCAGTTTTCTGTACATATCTACCTGTGATAAAAGCAGGACAGCATACAAGCGATCGGAGACACCCACGCCCGTTTATCCAGTGTGAAGGCCTCCCAAAGATGAATACCATTGCAGCTACCGATCTAATGTGCAGTTTGATGGACCTGCCACATCACCTTACCAGAAACAGACTGCAAGCCATTGGCCTCGAGAAAGTGGAGTGAAACTGCTTACATGGTATCCCTTAGTATTGACCTCTTGATAATGGAGCTAATAGGGCATGCCAAGCTAAATATGTTAAGGTGCTTAATCACAATTATTATTGTGAATATTTAGATATTATTACTGTTTATCATAATTTAATTTCAGGCAGAGTGTCAGGCACTCCACAATGTCATTGAGTTGTTGACAATACAAATTTCAGGCACTTTGTCTTGTGGATTTCTCAGGTTTTTGACTTTTTCTTAAAAAGCACCCTTTCTCATTTCCCTTCTCACTTTAAGAGACTCACTTCCACAATCTTGGTCCAGAGAAGAGGTTTAATAAAGCCAATATATATATTTTATAGAAAGTTAACTATGGCACATTTATTATACTGCAGTGGGCTGGCTCCCTGCCCGGGATTTGTTCCTGCCTAGTGCCGTGTTGACTGGGATTGGCTCCAGCAGACCCCCGTGACCCTGTGTTAGGAAATAGCGGATTGGAAAATGACTGACTGACCGACATTTATTATACAATGATATATTTACAATATGCACACTAGCTGTAATCTTCTTCCTACTCACGGAAGCACAAAGGTGAAAAAAAAAATGTCCACAGAGCTCTTTAAAAGTAACAATCTAGGCAGGTGGTATCCGTGAATCTTATCTGAAGAAAGGTCACAGAGTGCTCAGCAGATCCATTCTTCATTTACTGTTGCATATTTTAATTTATAATCAAATACTCTTTACAAATTCCTGGGCTGAATTGCCTTCCATTCAATCGACATATGCCAAAAATAAATTCTGTATTGAAAAATACAAACAACTATTTCTACTTAAATAAATGGGGCAAGACAGCCTCCTGCAAGCACATCTCACACATGCTAAAGCTTGTTCAGTGTTCACCAGACCTCAAATATAGACTAATAGCCATTAGTTGTTAGCAACCTCTCACCTCCAAAATTATTTACTTATGTCGTTTTAAATGATATGAATTTATTCCTTTACAAATGTCCTTAGATAGCAACTCAGCTAACAACTCAAATTCAACTAGTCATATTTACAAATATAATTGGTTCTTTTCCATTTTACAATACAGAAAACTTAAATAATGTAGGATAGTGGTGATTTCATGAAGCATATATATATATATATATATATATATATATATATTATATATATTATATATATATATATATATATATACAGTCATCCCTCACCTATCACGGGGGTTACATTCCAGAGCCCCCCGCGATAGTTGAAAATCCATGAAGTAGAAACCATATGTTTATATGGTTATTTTTATATTGTCACACTTGGGTCACAGATTTGCACAGAAACACAGGAGGTTGTAGAGACAGGAACGTTATTCAAACACTGCAAACAAACATTTGTCTCTTTTTCAAAAGTTTAAACGTGATCCATGACAAGACAGAGATGACAGTTCTGTCTCACAATTAATACAATGCAAACATATCTTCCTCTTCAAAGGAGTGTGTGTCAGGAGCAGAGAATGTCAGAGAGAGAGAGAAAGCAAACAATCAAAAACCGATAGGTGCTGTTCGAGCGAAGCACCATGCAGGAAGCATATCGCTTGAGAAAGCAGCCACAAGTAAGCCCAGCAAGGAAGGGAGCAATGTGAAGGTAGTCTTTCAGCATTTTTTAGACGAGCGTCCGTATCCTCTAGGGGTGCGAACAGCCCCCCTGCTCACACCCCCTCCGTCAGGAGCAGAGCAAACAATCAAAAATCAATAGGTGCTGTTCAGGCTTTTAAGTATGCAAAGCACCGTGCGAGCAGCATATCACGCAACAAAGCAGCCACAAGTCAGCCCAGCAAGGAAGGGAGCAATGTGAAGGTAGTCTTTCAGCGTTTTTTGAGGAGCGTCCATATCCTCTAGGGGTGCGAACAGCCCCCCTGCTCACAATATATTTGAGGAGTTTTATTTAATACGTAATATGTGCTCTGATTGGGTGGCTTTTCAGCCATCTGCCAATAGCGTTCCTTGTATGAAACCAACTGGGCAAACCAACTGAGGAAGCATGTACCAGAAATTAAAAGACCCATTGTCCACTGAAACCCACAAACCAGCAAAAAATCCTCGATATATATTTAAATATGTTTACATATAAATTCTGCGATAGAGTGAAGCCGCGAAAGTCGAATCGCACTATAGCGAGGGATTACTGTATATATATATACTGCTCAAAAAATTAAAGGAACACTTTTCAATCTGAGTATAGCATCAAGTCAATGAAACTTCTTGGCTCTTGATCTGGTCAGTTAAGTAGCAGAGGGGGTTATTAATCAGTTTCAACTGCTTTGGTGTTCATGAAATTAACAAGAGGTGCACTAGAGGGGCAACAATGAGACGGCCCCCAAATCAGGTTTAATGGTTTAATAGGTGGAGGGAGGCCACTGACATTTTCCCCTCCTCATCTGTTTTTTCACTCGTTTTGCATTTGGCTACAGTCAGTGTCACTGCTGGTAGGTAGCATGAGACCATACCTGGACCCTACAGAGGTTGCACAGGTTGTCCAGCTTCTCCAGGATGGCACATCAATAGGAGATGTGTGAGTTCCCCTACAGGTGTTTCCGGTTTTGAACAATAAGACAAAGACCTAATTCTTTATGATCCAGCTGGGTACAAAAACAGGAAACAGTACTAGCGAAAATATAGAAAAATTATTTTGCCATAAAATGTATCATTTTCTCTTTGTGGGTTATATAAATAACAAGAAATGCATTTATCATCTATATATATATAATTCACTAAGCCGGAAGACAAGTAGCCACCCATGGAAAGCACGCCGGAAGGGGCGTGGATTCACTAAGCCGCCGACAAGTAAGACACCCATGGCGCACGCAGGAAGGAGCCACGCCCACCAACTCTAAAACCATTGGATACGACGACAACTCGCAGAGCCACGCCCACCAACTCGGACGCGATGCTTCGGAAAACATGCCGTCATTTCTGTTTGTCTGTGCCACAGTCCACATGCAGCTCTGAGCCACGTTGACTTTTCATTAGTCAATCTCAGTGGAACCTTGGTTCACACAGAGGCAGCGCGAGAGAGAGACAGAGGCACACACAGGCAGCGCGACAGAGAGAGCCGCGCACACACAGGCAGCGTGACAGAGAGAGCCGCGCAATCCTTTAAAACTGAGGTTAAAACACAATGAAGGAAGCAGTCTTTAAAAACCAATAAACCCTGTGCCTCTTTTTCATTAGCGTCTCACCTGCTTCACCGCCCTGCAACAGTCGAGACGCTTTCTCAGCAGCTGACCTTCTCTGTGCCTGACTCCACTACTGTCAGTCGCCTGATTAAAAATGGTGAACTCCTGCAATGTTACTATCTTGGTTGGCTTTTAAATAAAGTTCGGATTTGTTCAAATGTTCCTTTTTTTCCCCCTGTGCTTAAAACTCATTTAAAAAAAGTGTTTATACAACTGCTGCAATGTTACAGAGAGAGAGAGGGCTCGGGTGCTTCTGAGAGACAGAGGGGGAGGGGGCTCGCGTGCTGCTGAGAGAGAGAGCTTGGTGCTGGGAAGGCTCCTGTGCTGCTGAGAGAGAGGGGGGGGGGGGGGGGGGGGGGGCTTGGTGCTGGGAAGGCTCCTGTGCTGCTGAGAGAGAGCCTGTGCGTGCATCTGAGCAAAGACAATTTCCTGTTCATTTGCCTTTGCAATGACAATTAATAAGGCACAGGGCCAAACTTTCAAAAAGATGTGAATGTATCTGTCAAAACCAGTTTTCAGTCATGGACAGTTGTATGTTGCTCTCTCCAGAGTTCCATCTTTTCATTCACTTACTGGTATGCCTGCAGGAACACGTGCAGCGAGCGAGCGACACACACACGCATACAGGTGCGCGAGAGAGAGAGCGCTGGACGCATAAGAATAATAATACTTCATTACATTGATATACCACTGTTTTCAGTATTCAAAGCGCTATCCACACAGGGAGAAACCGGGAAGCGAACCCAAAATCTTCCACAGTCTCCTTACTGCAAAACAGCAGCACTACCATTGTACTACAAGGCAGTTAAAGAATGCATCGGCCTCGATTTTGTTTTCACTTCTGTTTACAGCGATCAGATTGTAGCGTGCATTGTTGCAATGTTACTTTTCTTGGTTGCTTATTACATTACGGATGTTTCACATGTTAATTTATTTCCCTGTGCTTAAAAGACATTAAAAAAGTGTTTCTCAACTGTGACTCCGGAACAGCTCAGTACGCAAGCTATATTAAGCGTCAACAACGAAGACTCGCTACACCTTAATGAACAAGTGCTGAAACTTATCCCTACCGACGAAGTAACTTTCACCAGCGTGGCCTCCATCGTCACAGACGATCCCGCTTTCAGTCACGGACAATTGTATGTTGCTCTCTCCAGAGGTCCATCTTTTCATTCACTCACAGTGGTATCCACAAACCCACCCCATTTGGACAACTGTGTCGTTCAGCAAGTGTTCACCCATCAATACATAATTATGCGGCATATGTTACGCCGCGGGTTGGCTAGTAGTGAATAATAAAATAACAGCATCAGCTTTTAAGCATAAGCTCAGAAGGATATGAGACTCAGACACATGCTAGGTGCACATTGGACGAGGATTCAAATTCAACTCTTACACTATATGGAGGGCACTGCTGTTGCAAATAATTCACAGCTATCTCGTTTTTTTCAGGCAGTCATGCAAAACAGATAATATTGCAAAATTTGATGGTTCAAAAGAGATATATAACTGTCAAAAAGCACTTAAAGCATCATAGGGAAAATAA
The DNA here is from genome assembly GCF_900747795.2 of Erpetoichthys calabaricus. Classification (NCBI taxonomy): domain Eukaryota; kingdom Metazoa; phylum Chordata; class Cladistia; order Polypteriformes; family Polypteridae; genus Erpetoichthys; species Erpetoichthys calabaricus. The sequence continues at coordinate 13,975,681 of NC_041399.2, read as the reverse complement.
AAGTAATTAAGAAGGAAAGGTAACAGGGATAAGGGAATAACCAAAGGGGAACCAGAAACACAGCACAAATGAGAATCCGACAAAATCTGCATTTTTTTTCTATGTCCCCCCCCCCCCCCCCCCCCAAAAAAAAATTGCCTTCATTGTGACTTCAGGTGGCTGTTTGATGAGGTTGAAAACTGACTGGACTATAAGTTGTTTACCATGCTATACACTTTAATAGTTAAAAAGCACTGAGCACCGACGAAAGCTGAGAAATCTAAAAATATTTCATAGCAAATCTTATTATTCCTGTGTATTTTAAAAATTGCTTTGTTTAGGAGTGAAGAGTGAGTTGAAAAAGTAATTTCTCTTTCATATTGCATGAGCACTGCTGCAGTCCATACTCTATGATTTGGATCTTCAGAAGTACAGATAATCTTTTTGATGTTTAGTAAGACACAAAGCTTAAGCTGCTTGGGGAACTCCATGATGAGGCTGATATGTCCTCTGAGGTGGGATTTTAAAAAAAGAGAAAAGGGGGTCAGCTGCTGTAGGAATAACGTTCGACTGTACAAAGGCGTGGGAAGCAGCCACCCATGTTGAATGAACCCTTGGCCTTCCTGCTTTTGATTGTTGCTTTTGCTTAGGATATCATAGGTTTAGCATGGATTTTGTTTGCTAGCATACAGTATGCTATTTGTTTTGTTTAGTTGCGTGAGCTCCCCAAATAGTAATGTGTTACTCACTTTCCATTTGCTTTTTCTTATGAGGATTGTGGCACAATAACACAATAAGCTGAATATACCAAGCTATGTGACACCAAGCAACAGCCCACCCGGGGAATTCCCAAGCATTCCCAGGTCTGATACAGTCGATACTGTTTCCACTGTTCTTGAAAATTTGCTTCTTTACAAATGATTTTTATGTCTTGGCTATAGCTTGAACGATTTTCATAATTTCTTGACTATAAATACAAAACTCTATTTGATTTGTATGTTTCCAAGCTGAGAAAATATGTTATACTGTTATTTTACTTTAATTTTCCTTCATTCATTCAAATTTTTACCTTGGTTTTTGACATTTATTATAAGTTGTGACTGACCGTCACCCTTTATTTTTGATCTTTTTTTGGTATTTCGTTGTGGCTACAGTGTGCCATTATAACTCCTACCCATGAGAAGTGACATCTTGAATACTGGAATCCATGAGATTTGACAATCTTCTTCTTCTTCTTCTTTTGGCTGCTCCCGTTAGGGGTTGCCATAGGGGATCATCTTTTTCCATCTCTTCCTGTCCTCTGTATCTTGTTCTGTTACTCCCACCACCTGCATGTCCTCTCTCACCACATCCATAAACCTTCTCTTAGGCCTTCCTCTTTTCCTCATCCCTGGCAGCTCCATCCTTAGCATCCTTCTCCCTATATACCCAGCATCTCTCCTCTGCACATGTCCAAACCAACACAATCTCACCTCTCTGACTTTGTCTCCCAACCTTCCAACCTGAGCTGACACTCTAATGTCCTCGTTTCTAATCCTGTCCATCCTCGTCACACTCAATGCAAATCTTAGCATCTTTAACTCTACCACCTCCAGCTCTGTGTTCTGTTTTCTGGTTAGTGCCACCGTCTCCAACTCATAAAACATAGCTGGTCTCACTACCGTCCTGTAGACCTTCCCTTTCACTCTTGCTGATATCCGTCTGTCACAAATTACTCCTGACACTCTTCTCCATTCTCCACCCATTCCACCCTGACTGCACTCTCTTCTTCACTTCTCTTCCACACTCCCTGTTACTCTGTACTGTTGATCCCAAGTATTTAAACTCCTCCACCTTTGTCAACTCTACTCCCTCATCCTCACCATTCCTCTGACCTTCCTTTCATTCACATACATGTATTCTGTCTTGTTCTTACTGACCTCCATTCCTCTCCTCTCTAGAGCATATCTGACAATAAAACAACAAAAACAACTATTTATTTTTGTATAACCCAAAAAGAATGCCTCAATGTGCTTTACCAGGCCCAGTTTAATTGATGGCCCCTCAGCTTAGTCTCTCTAAGAAGACAAGAAAAAACTCTCATAAAATCTTGCAAGGAAAAATGGAAGAAATCTTGGCAAGGGCAATTTAAACAGAACTAACAATAAAAAACCATTTACCCTGATCCTTATTTAAGAGTGCTGATGTGTTAAGAACATTTCCTAATTCGTGATCAATTTCTGTATTTAATACAACTTGGATTCAAACAATGGATTCATATGAACAGATCTCTACTTTTGGGGGAAAATCAAAATGTAAAGTCAATTTGAAAACACAACAGACAGAAGCAGACACAGTATAACATGTTCACAGTGGCTTATGGGTAGTCCAGTTACACATGGCACAGCGCTCTGCCATTAGTCTAGTTGAAGCCAAGGTCAAATGAACAAGGATTGCACAGTTGCTGAACAATGTACCATAGTGCGATTTCTTGGGGTAGAGGGAGTGAAACCAGCTGAAATTCACTGGAGGATGTTGACTCAGTATGGAAATAAAAGCAGCAAGAATCAATGAAAACTTTATGAATGGGTTGAAAGGTTTAAAGCAGGAAGAATTGTAAGTGATGAATCTTGATCTGCTCGACCATAAACATCGTGCACACAAGCCACCGTTGACTTGGCAAGCACCTTCGTTGGAGAATACTGACGTATTGCATTGCCAGCTGTTGCCACATATTTAGATATCAACTATGGATTAGCACATGCAGCAGTGCATGATGACTTGGGGTACTGTAAAGTTTGTTCAAGATGGGTACCCAAACTGCTTAGTGATTTGCATAAGCAACAATGTGTGGAGGTTTTGACCCAAAACAGTCTTGCTGCTCCATGACAATACATGTTCCTAGGCAGCAGTGGAGGCAATGCAAGAGCTGTGGTCCGAACATCTCCCACATCCCTCTTATATCCCTGATCATTAACATATCTTTGGTCCACTTAATATTTGAATCCCTGAAGCTTATGAAAAATCTTGTATTCCTGGGACACCTTAAATTCCTTCTCACCTCTCGATTAGCATCTTTTGTTTTGCAAATGTGTCAGTCAGCACAAGCAGCAATCAGCCTGCTATCCCACCGACAGAGTTGAAGTCAGTCGCAAAATTCTCAAGTGTGCTCAAGTGTGTTTATCTGGGTGTGAGGTGCCTGGAGTTGTAGAGAGTAAATAATATCTTGTTTCTTGGAGTACATACATTTCATGTGTGTTTTGTGTCTACAACGATCTGTGTAAATATAGGATGGCAGGAAATGTGAGGCAAGAAATGCCAAAAAAATGTCTAAAACAGAAACGTTTGCCATGTTATAGTGATAATGACGTGAAGTGTATAATGTATGAAGACTTTAGTCCAAATATCAAATAAACACGGGCGCTTTTATTCAAGAATATAACCAAAGTAAAAAAAAATGATTTAATCATTCCATGTGGAAAAGTGATGTCTATAACAGTTATTGATATTAAAAGGTAAGTTGACATTACTTTTTGATTCTCCCTCCTGCACACACACACACACAAATTTACATTTATATAATCACACAGATACGCACACATATGTACTGTAGGTACCTACTCAAATATGATCACATAAATCCACAATGATAAATACCCATACCTACACACTGCATCTAAGAATAAAAATTCAGATCTGCCCCAGTTCTTCCTGTGCATGCACAAAGATTGAATACCGTAAGAGTTTCTTTGTTGTCTCTTCCCAGAAGTTCAAACACCAGAAGGATGCTTTATTTACACAAGAGCCAGATTGTTCAAGAAGAATTACATTGTAAAACAAACATCTCCAAGAGTGGACATCATGAAAGTCAGAGGTTCTTCATCTTGATACCAATGTCAGTTTAGCGCCAATGGTGCCCAGAGAGGAAATTCTAACTTAGATTAGATAAAGTAAGATTAGATAAACTTTATTAATACCAAGGGGAAACTCAGATGCACACGGCAGCAGAGACATAAAAAAGATACAGACTCACGGGACAGATAATACAGCCTATCAATCAATAAAAATATATAGATCTACTCTATATTGTGCATACGTATATTTCAAAACGAACTTAACAAGTACATTGGAAAAAAGCATTGAATGACCTGATAGCAGTGGGCAGGAATGACCCCCAGGAATGTTCCTTAGCACACTGTGGTGGAATGATCTAGTGGTTAAAAGTGCTCCAGGAGAGCACCTCCCGGAGGGGACGGAGGGGATTTTCTCATGATGGCATCCAATGTTCCCACCATCCTCTGTTCCAATACAGCTTCCAGTGTGTCCAGGATTCGCCCAGTGATGGAGCAGACTTTCTTAATAAGTTTGTTCAGAATGTGTGCATTTTTTGAGTTCAAGTTGCTTCCCCAGGAGTCTGCCGCACAGAACACCACACTGGCTACCATCAACTGATAGAATATTTTCAGCAGCTTGCTGCATACATCAAAATGCTGAAGTCTCCTTGTCCAGTGCTCCTGTGTTGTCAGACCAGTCCAGTTTGTTGTTTAATATGAACCCCCATATTTTTTATTTCGCAAGTGTCCAACCTCAATGACTACTGTCCCATTGCACTCACATCCATCATTATGAAGTGCTTTGAGAAGCTTGTCATGAGGTACATCAAAACCCTGCTGCCCCCCTCACTGGATCCCCTGTAGCTTGCTTACCGCCGGAACCGTTCAACAGATGATGCAATAGCCACCCTTCTCCATCTGGCTCTCGCTCATCTGGACAATAAGGACACATACGTTCGAATGCTGTTTATTGACTTCAGCTCAGCATTCAACACGATCATTCCTCAGCAGCTGACAGAAAAGCTGAGCCTGCTGTTACTGAACATCTACCTCTGTAACTGGATTCTGGACTTCCTAACTGAGAGACCTCAGTCAGTCAGGATTGGAATCAACATCTCCAGAACCACTGCACTGAGCACTGTTCACACTACTGACTCATGACTGTGCAGCAATGCACAGCTCTAATCACATCATAAAATTTGCCGATGACACGACTGTGGTGGGTCTCATTAGCAACAACAATGAGTTAGCATACAGAGAGGAGGTGCAGCGGTTAATGGACTGGTGTAAAGTCAATAACCTGTCTCTGAATGTAGACAAAACAAAGGAGATGATTGTTGACTTTAGGAAGACTAAGAGTGACCATCTGCCACTGAACATTGACAGCTCAACTATGAAAGTTGTCAATAGCACCAAATTCATGGGTGTCCACCTGGCAGAGAACCTCACCTGGTCCCACAACACCAGCTCTTTAGCCAAGAAAGCTCTGCTTCCTGCATAGGCTGAGGAAAGCCCATCTTCCACCAGCTACTTTAACAACATTCTACAGTGGAACCATAGAGAGCATCCTGAGCAACTGCATCACTGTCTGGTTTGGAAATTGCACGGTCAGGGATCCAAAAGCCCTACAACAGATAGTGAAGACAGCTGAGAAGATCATCAGTGTCTCTTTTCCCTCCATCATGGACATTTACATAACATGTTGCATCCGCAAAACCACCAGCATTGTGAATGACCCAACACACTCCTCACATTCAATGTTTACACTCCTACCATTGGAAAAAATGTACCAAAGCATTCGGGCCCTCACCACTAGAATGTGTAACAGTTTCTTCCCCCAAGCAGTCAGACTCCTGAACACTCATGGACCGGACTGATATCTGATATATGTGTTCTGTTCTGCAGAGTTGCACATGGTTGCACATGTTTGCACATTTGACTCACATGCACCATGTTATATATTATGTGTCTTTATGTTATGTGTCATGGATTCTTCATTGTCCTGTGTTTTATGTAGCACCATGGACCTGGAGGAACCACTTACATGACCTCTGCATGAATGTTGACGGGTCTCAGTAGCTTCTTGGCGTGCCAGAAATCCACTACCAGCTCTTTTTGTCTTGGTTGAGTTGCAGGTTGTTATCCCTGAACCACAAGACAAAGCCATAACCTTCCTGTACTCTGTACTTGTCTCCATTATTAATGCAGCCTATGATGGAGGAGTCATCTGAAAATTTCAACAGATGGCAAACACTGGTACGGTGATGGAAGTCTGTTGTGTGATGGGTAAACAGAAAGGGAGGCAGGACAGTTCCCTGAGGTGTTCCAGTCTAACACACCACCATTTCTGACACACAGTCCCTCTGCCTTACAAACTGTTGCCTGTTGGTCACACGATCCAGGATTTTGTGAGGGCATCACGATTCAAAGCCTTCAGTTTTTTTCTACCCATTCAATAAAGTAGAACAGTGTTAAAGGCACTGGAAAAATAAAATAACATGTTTATATTTCTCCAAGTGGGAGCAGATTCTGTGGAGCATGTAGATCAGAGCATCCTCCACACTCATCTTTGTCTGATATTCAAACTGTACAGGATCCAGATATTGTGAAACCAGGGGTTGCAGCTGTTTCAGGTCCAGCCTCTCAAAGCTCCCAATGATGTATGAAGTTAGAACAACTGCTCTGAAGTCCTTAGCATCACAGATGAGAAACATTCTGCAAATTCTGGGAAAGGAGAATAGGTGCTGAAGGACCCCACCAAGAATGCTGGCATATGTTGTTTGTACCCTTGGTTTATTCTGTCCAGCCCTGTAGCCTTGCTTATGTAGAGTTTTCCCAGCTCTCTCTCACTTGATCAGCAGAGACACACAGTCCAGGAAGTGGGGGGTGGATGAAGACTACAGGAGTGACTTAATTTGGTGTTAAAACAGATTGACAGATGAAACATCCAAGAGTATAAATATAATGGGAGCGAGAGGAAGATGAACAACCATTAAAGAGGATAAAATATGAGAAAAATTAAAAAAACGAGGGAAAGGTAATATCTGGAGTGGAATGAAAACCAAATTACTTGTGGTGATATTCAATGAAATAGTTGTTTGGGGGTGAGTGTTGTCTCGTATGCTAAGAAAAGGGACAGGTACGCTGAAACATAGAGTGTTGTGAGGCAATGAGAGTCGCTCAAAGTGTGAGTGTGAGGGATGATGGTTCCTCATGAAGATTCCTGAAGAGGTACCAGTAAAGGGTAATGATAATGTGAAACACAGATCGTCATGAAATGGTGGGGGAGATTGCCCAAAAGAGACACCAGTGCTCTCTGGTATGCTAAGAAAAGGAGCCAGGACAATGAAACTTAGGTCGTTGTGTGGTTGTGATATAATAATAGTAGATCAGAGAGTGGGAGTAGTAGGTCCTTTGTGAAAATGAAGAGGTGCCGTTACTCTATATTGAATTTGGAGGAGGTGCCGGCCCACTTCAAGAACTTGGGATAGGACCAAAACATATGTACTAGGGACTTTTAATGAACACAAATGACTCATTGAATTTGAAGATAGTCCCTTGATAAAGTGTGCATGAAGGGTTAGATACAGTCTATGCACTAACTGGAACTGCGTGTACTGGAAGTGAGGATTTTTAGAACAATTTTATATGTTTTTGAAAATAGTATTCCAGCAGAATGGGAACCGTCCTGAAGACAAATGATTCAACCAAATAGAAACACATGGGACGGGATGATAAAATGATTTTCAAAGTAAAGGGAGGACATAAGACTTTTGTGGGGAGATGTAGAAGCAGAAGAGGAAATTTAGGGTGAGACAGCAAAGAAATGTTCAGCAAAATGCTATTTGATTTTAAAAAGGGGCATATTTGGAGATATAAGTAGGAGGAGGAAGATGGTATTGGATAAAACATACATAAGCGCTGACACACCAATGCATTAAGGACACCGTTAAGGTGCCCGAGGTTTACTGTCAGCAAGGAGACAGAACCGAGAGAAGATCAACAAGGATCTTGAATGAAGCAGATGTCAAAACTGGGAAATCAATAAATCAAATCAAATTGGTAAGAACAACAATGAAGTACAAAAGAATTAGAAGTCAAAGCCAGAGAAATCTAACACTAAGGTCTACCTGGAATATAAGCTACCACTAGAGATTTGTTGTAAGGAATATAAGAATCTGGAACACACTGCACGCTTCCATATTTACAGTATACTGAAAGCATCATTGATGTCCAGTTGTCGTGAAAATGAGAATGGGAATGTGATGATTCAACCAAAATGGCATCAGGTAAAACAATAAAAAAAGATGGTAATCAAAATCAAAACCTTTAAAACGTGAACTAAAGTAAAAACTAAGGCCAGAAATGAAATCTCCTGGTAAATAATCACCAACCAAACCAAATAATACTGTACATATAAAACAGGACCATCCATCCATCCATCCATTCTCTTCCGCTTATCCGAGGTTGGGTCACGGGGGCAGCAGCTTGAGCAGAGATGCCCAGACTTCCCTCTCCCCGGCCACTTCTTCTAGCTCTTCCGGGAGAATCCCGAGGCGTTCCCAGGCCAGCCGGGAGACATAGTCCCTCCAGCGTGTCCTTGGTCTTCCCCGGGGCCTCCTCCCGGTTGGACATGCCCGGAACACCTCACCAGGGAGGCGTCCAGGAGGCATCCTGATCAGATGCCCGAGCCACCTCATCTGACTCCTCTCGATGCGGAGGAGCAGCAGCTCTACTCTGAGCCCCTCCCGGATGACTGAGTTTCTCACTCTATCTTATTACTTTATGCTGTTGTACAGTGTCCAAGAGGAGGAAAGCCAGTTGGTCTCGGTCATCTGAAAAGTCACTTTTTCTCCTACAAACTACCATGGACTCTCCAGAGGTTTATTTTCCCAGTAATGCCAGTGATGAGAGTTCTTGCTTTCCTCTTCTCATTTGTCACTCAGCCATATCTTAATTATATGTTAAGGAACAAATTATTATTAAGGGACATTGGCATTCTGATTCACTGTGCATCTTACATAATTTTTTATGTGATATACACAAGCGTCAGGAGTGTATGATGTGGGAGCAGAAATAAAAAGGCAATTTGCAGCAGTTTCCAGTTTACTTAATGTGATTGGAGCAATTTAATGCACTTAAATTGCAATAAGGGCAACCTAGCAAGAATGAAACTGCTTTTGTTAACCGCAAGCAGTGACATTCAACATGCAGTTCAACAGTGATGCAAAGACGAGACTGGCAATCATTAGGACTTGTCTGGCATAATGCCAGACATAAAAAGGCATCTTCAATTACAGATGCCATTCTCAGATTGAAATCGGAGAGCATAGATGTGTTTTTTTTCCTCCTCTCATTACACACACACACTGCCAACGACTAACAATCTATTTTGTCACCAAAAATCAACCATTTTTTTCTTTCTTCTATTTCAGGCATGGTTTTGCTGGTTGAGCGTGTGGCATTTAAAGATGCAGTAGCTTTTTACCATTCAGTATACAGTATTTGTGCTTTTGCTGACACCCGCGTTTAGGCCACCAAATAAAGGTTCTTTGTGTGCCTCTAATTTAGAGATACGAAGTTCTGCTTCACACCACTGGGTGCACAATGTGGCTGCTCTACCTACCAAAGAAGTTCTGCATCTTCCTGATTGCATATGTATGAGGCTGATTAGCATGGTCCATATGTGGCTGTTTCAGGGTGGAACTGGGCGGGGCTTGAGGCACATTCATGAATGCACATTTCCAAGATGATTGTGACTCATTAAGGGTAAATTGCGTAGAAATGTGCATACGCCAGGTTTTATAAATCTGATTATTTTTTTAGCATACACATTTTCTTGTTTTTTGGAATACACATACTTTCACGCTCAAAATCATGCAATGTTTTATAAATGAGGCCCATGGTCTCCTTACTCCTCACAATGATTTCTGAAGAATCTGTCCCTACATCCTATAACCAGATGGCACTTGGACTCTCATCAATTCCCTACAACCTTGTAAGGAAAATAGTAAATTCATGATATGGATAGATGTGTGGAAAAGTTTTTACGGAATGGCCAATAGGTTCTGCTATTCTAAAGTGTTTCTCTACGGATTAATCAGAGAATAGGAAAAATGTAACTTTACACACTAGTTCAGAAGTTTGATTGATTTACACTCATAATCACACCAGGCAAATCTAGAAATACCTGGAAATCTAGCACAACTGTCTTCGGATGTGAGGGAAGGAAGTGTGAAGCCATAAAAAATGTGCAAGCACAGATGGCAGTCAGGTCAATAATTCTAAGAATGGAAAGTTATAGTACTTTTTCACTGTCTTACGGTGGGTCCCAGTGTCAAGCTTTATTACTAATATTTTCTAAATTGATCTAAGCACGTTATTTCTACAGGATGTTTTTTTGTTTAACATTTAAATCTGGGGTTACCAGTTATCTGCTTCTCTGCTGTCTCAATTTCCCACTTAATAATAATAATAATAACAACAACAACTAGGGGGCTCCACCCACCCCCGTGTTTGGTTAGCCGCATATACAATTTAAAGAGATTGTTATTTTCATGGGAATTGTTACATACTCTTTCGATTCTATGTTGCATCGCTTCTTCATGATCATAAATATACGCCTGACTGAATTGTGGTTTCTTCAAAATTAAACTTGTCGTAGCTTTAATTGTTGCGGGACCACAGATTCTCATAGCGTATGGTCCATTATTGTGTAAATCTACTTTTTGAGCATTGAATGATGCGAACGCGATAAGATTATTGTAGACTCAGATATTTTGCCTGTAGTGTTTGTGGATTTCACTTTCGCCAAACAACAAATCTTTGTTATTTTCGCGGATACGCCTCTTCATTGGGAGGCAACACTACTTTTCCCTGATGGCAACATGAATTAGACGATCTACAAGTCTCTGACTTAAACTTTAAAGCCTTACAATATTTACATACTTCTGACATATCACCTATGTCCATATAGTTGATCTCTTTTCACTGTTCCATTATTTCACCAAGCAATAACTTCCGTTTGTTTGAGGTAACGCGATCTTTACTTTCTTTTTTTTGATACTTTCGAATTTTATTATTTTCGTATTTTTTAACTTGCTCTGCATGTGTATCGCGCCAATGTTTTTTTTCAGCCTTTCAAATTCCACTGGTTTCATAATCTCTAACCTCCTCTGCGTGTGTATCGTGCCAACATTTTTGAATGTCTTTTATGAAGTCTTTTATTTCTGACCCCGATTGGACCTACGAGGTTTTCAATTCCTGATTATTACTTTCTTTATTTTCTGAATTTACACACAGATTATTGTTGTTCTTTTTTGCATTCTTTGTTGCCTTCTTTTATCTCCAATGCTTTTGGGTTTCTTTTCGATGAGCTGCTCTTTCTTCTTCGCTTAGTCATTGACGTGCCATCTAGAACATATAAAATTAAGTGCTGAGAGCACATGAAGTGTGTCTGCCAAAAGCATTCCAACAACTGAGAGGTTAGATGTTCGTGATCTTCTTTTAAATTGGTTGTTCTCGCGGGATGTCAAACTGTCTTTCCGAGAAGGTCACGTCTCGACCCAAGATTTTTTTATATAATAGAGAGATAATAAAGATAATTCTTAACATTTATATAGTATTTTTCTCACTACTCAAAATGCTTTTATATAGTGAATGGGGAGCCACTTCAAACAGCACTGATTTATAGTATCCATATGGATGATGTGACAGCAGCCATTTTTGTGCCTGTATGCTCATCACACATGAGCTCTTAGGTGATGAAGTGGTGTAAGAAACAAGGGATGATTAGGGGACCATAATGAATAGGCCATGGAAGGAGGACAATTTAGCCAAGATATTGGGATACACCCTACTCTTTATGAAGGATGCCCCGGGATCTTTTATGACCACAGAGTCAGGAACTCGGTTTTACTTGTCATCCCAAGGATGGCACCATTTTTACAGCACAGTATCCCTACACTGGGGCATTGGGATCTCCATTCAGACCTCAGATTATTTTTATAATCATGACACTCTGGATCAGGTGGTTTTCCTCTCTCATTCTAAAGGTAAATGGGTTTGGTTAACTGGGGGCTAGGAGGTGGTGATATATACTGGTTAAGCTGGTATATTGAGTAAAATTCTACTTCCGGTATGGAGTTCATTAAAACAGTGTATGCAAATTATTAGCAGAAGACTTGCAAACACATTTAAACATGAAGCGTCCATGCAGAAGGAAAAGTAGAATGAGATTATGTATCTGTGTACTTGTGCTTTAACCATTTGAACGCTGCCCTCCCCAGTAATTTTCAACAATTCTGAAAAACAAAAAATTATTTTGATTTATTAAAGTACATTTTAAGTAAATATAAGAGTAATATGATAAGTTAAAATGTTATAACAACAGATTGATATTATAGAACAAGCTGTATTCCTTTCACTCTGGCAGTTTTCATTATTTTTTATTGCCCATTATAAACACTGAAGGCCTAAACTGCACCTTTCATTGATTCACTTCAAAACAATTTCTAATGCCAGAATGCCATGCACAAGAACGTCTTCCGGTCAATCGTCCCATGATGATTTCTAAGGGGCTCTTGCTTCTAGCATCAAGTGGCCTAAGTCCTTCAGGAGCAGAGGTTCTGCCTCCACTCTGCACAGCACTCACAGTACCAGTGTACAGGCCAACCATGTCATCCAGCAACCTTGAGGGGATCCTGCAAAGTCTTAGGATGTCCCACTGGGCAGCTCGATCAACCGAGTTGAACATTTTACGAAAATCAACAAAGGCTGCAAAGAAACTCTGCCGATATTCTCATTTGTGCTCCATAAGAACTCTCAGTGCCAGAATGAAGTTTCCCAGATAGCAGACTATTTTGTGCCAAATCTGACTGACTTTAGGCACTTACAGTAAGGTACAGTAATGGCGATGGCAAATGTATTGTGGCCCAGAAGTAACCAGCCACAATTAGCAATTTTCATGGTACAGAAGTTCTGGGCCAAACATGGCCCAGGTGCAATCAGTCACATGTAAAGTATGTCTGGCATTACAGTTATAGACCAATTATGGCCCAACTGTCACCAGCCACATTTAGGCACATTTCTGTTTAAAGCCAGATTCCACCCTGAAGACAAATAAAGTTCTATCTATCTATCTATCTATCTATCTATCTATCTATCTATCTATCTATCTATCTATCTATCTATCTATCTATCTATCTATCTATCTATCTATCTATCTATCTATCTATCTATCTGTCTATACTAGGCCAAATGTAGCCCAAATTCAATTAAGGACATGTTTTTGGCATTCTTATTATGGGCCAAAAGTGGCCCGGCTGTATTCAACTATGCGTAAGGGTTGTGTACCAGGCACTGCCCAAATGCAATTAACCACAAATCCAGTATGCCATTAATTGCAGGTTTGGGCCAGATAAGGCCTAACAGTACCCAGAAGTATCCAGGGTTTTTCATGGCATGTGTATTCCAGGCCTACTATGGCCCAGATGAAATAAACCATAAAGTAAAGTGTATGCGTGTCATTTCCATATTTGGCCATCAATATCCCAATTATAACTAGCCACATGTGTCTGTGAAAGGCCATTTGGCAGGGACACTTTAATGTCAACGTCTAACAGAACTGCCGTAGAAGTGTTAGGCACTTGGGATTAAATGCTGTAAAGGCAGCATTTATATTCAAAAATAATCACATGAAGACTTATTCAATCAATTCAATCAATGCTTGCCGTGACCACGCAGCCTCAGTTCTCTGGGGGACACTTGTATGCAGTTTTTGGGGTGTGTCTGTGCTCCGGCCCAAATCCTACTTCATATATGGTCTTATCATGGTGGGGCTATAGCTTTGCTCTGGCCTAGTTGTTCTCTACGTTGTCTTCAGAAAGTTCAGTTGTAGCTGAGCTCTGGCTCATACCAAACCTGAGATATGGTGTAAAAATAGTTGATTTCCACAGTGGTATATGAGCCAAATGAAAGTGGTGAGCATGGGTCAGCACTGGGACATTACTTACTTGATATCTGGGTTAGATTGTCTCTGCTGGGCAGACCACGTAAGGTTCTGGTCTGCTTTGTGGGTCCCTTTTGGAAGCCTCACTTTATTTTGCTCTGGAAAAAAATTCCATTCATAACATCAGCTATACATGGGCAATTAGATTAATAATCTACACACACTCCACTAGATTGGTTCAGATCCTTCCTCTCAGGCCGCACTCAGTTCATTCATCTTAAAACTTTCACATTCCAAATCACCGCTGGCACTTTAGGTGTGCCCCAGGGCTCTGTCCTGGGGCCTCTTCTTTTTATTATTTACCTTCTTTCCCTTGGCAATATCTTTTGTAAATATAACATTAATTTCCACTGTTATGCTGATGACACCCAGTTCTATCTTGCTAGTAAACCCACCTCTTCTTTTCCACCATCTTCGCTTATTGACTGCATTGCTGAAATTAAATCCTGTTTTTTTTTCAAATTTTCTTAAATTAAACAGTGACAAAACTGAGGTTCTCCTCATTGGTACGAAATCATCATTATCCAAAGCTGACAATCTTTCACTTGCTATTGATAACTCCTTTGTTTCCCCTTCAACTCACGTCAAGAGTCTGGGTGTCATCCTTGATTGTATTCTATCGTTCCAATCTCACATTAATAACGTCACCCGATCTGTTTACTTCCACCTATGTAATATTAATCGCATCCGCCCTTCCCTCACCCCCTATACCACTGCCATTCCTGTTCACGGTTTTGTTACTTCTCGTCTGGACTATTGCAATTCGTTCCTCTTTGGTCTCTCTAATAAATCTCTCCATAAGCTTCAGCTAGTCCAGAATTCTGCTGCTCGCGTCATTACTCGAACCCCGTCTATTCACCATATTACTCTGGTCTTGCAGCAGCTTCATTGGCTCCCGATTAAGTTTCGAATTGATTTTAAAATTCTGCTGTTAACATTTAAGGCCATTCATAACCTCGCCCCTCCATATCTCTCCAACCTTCTTCATGTTGCCATTCCCTCCCGTAACCTTAGATCCTCTTCCTCCATCCATCTGACCATCCCTCTCTCCCATCTAAACACCATGGGGAGAACAGCATTCAGCCATTTTGCTCCCAAGCACTGGAACTCACTACCTATTAATCTTAGAAATATTGAATCATTTTCAATAGTTTGTTTATAATGTGCTTGTTTTTATTTATTGCTTGGTGTCCTTGAATGCTTAGAAAGGCACCTTGTATAAATAAAATGTATTATTATTATTATTATTATTATTAGCTTGGCCAAAAATGTGATCTGAGATCTAAGGCAGCCATACTAACGACTCAAACAACAAAATACGCAGATGGAATGATAACCACAAAAAAAAATTATAACAAATGCCCACAAACTAGCAATATGTAAAACAATATTATAATGGCGTTTACAGAATGCCAGTCTTTGGAGTTCTGATTGGCCAGGCTACACATCATTATTTTTTGATGTCACAATGCACACATCCGGCTAATGTGTTTTTGTTTGCAATCTATTTGTGCGGATACTTCATAACTTTTTGTTCTATTAAAAATTCACAAACACAAACACCTTGTAAATAGTGCAGTTACAAGATGACAGATAACATGTTGTGCAGGACAAAATCTGTACATTTTGATATCTTGTTCAAGACACAACAACAGATGAACAAAATTCAGAACACTTCAAAGCATATCCACTTCCCAATTGTACCTCACTTTTAAAACAGCTGTTCCAACAAAGAAAGGAAGACATGCTGGTGCCTAAGGCTATTGATTAGTTTATAACCTGGGCATCTGGGACAACAAGTAGTTAAATTATTTTACAGCCTGGGAAAGGAAGACATGTTACCTCAGGTAACATCAAAAAAAGTTTTATTGTTTTTGGAAAACGGACAGTGAATTCATTCATCATATTGACAGCCAGTCAATCAGAATATCTAACAATCACATCTTGCAAAACCCACCGGTAGAATTTTATAATAAATATGCCTCATCTGAAGAGCGACAAAGGAGGGAGGAAGAAGAAGGGACAAAGACGTCAGGAAAAGGGAACAGAGCAACGTTAGAAGAGGGTGACATCAATGTGTGGCCGTTTCCATCTGATCATCAGAAAAGCCTATAATGAACAACCATGAGTGGTAGATCACAAGCCTCCCGCGACATCCATCCTTGTCATCTTTAAATTTTCGTAAGCTTTTTCTAAAGACTATATATATCCAGACTTTACTATCAGTCCTATTTTCTATTATTCTTTGTTCTACTGGTATTATTGTTCCTGTAATAAATACCACGCTGCTTTTAACTTTCTATAATTTGTCTTCACGTCTAAAGTGATTGAAGTAATAAGGTAGATTTCTTTGAGCACCTGGTGCAGCCAGAGATTTGCCATTACATCTGTGCTGCGAGCTTTATTAAGGGCTGAGGGTGAGAGCTCCACCCAATAGTAAGGAAAAGGACATAAAGTAAGGCATTCTTGGCTGATAAATGGCCTATAGACAAGGATGTTGAGCCTTTGTATGTTTAAATATACTCTTGGAGACCAAAAGTAATATTTAGGTCTGGGATATCTTTAAAATATTGTATGTTGTTTGTGCCGATAATAAGTAAGTCTCTTGAAGTGCTGAGAGAGTCACAGGTTGTGTTATTCCTAAGGCACTTGTGTGGTTTAAAGTGCCAGAGGTTAACCAGCTGTGTGTGTTTGTCATTCATGAGGTACTGTTGTGGTTAGGGTCAGTGTGTATGTAAGTCTCTTGAAGTGCTAGGAGAGTGACAAGTTGTGTTATTCATAAGGCGCTTGTGTGGTTTAAAGTGCTAGAGATTAACCAGCTGTGTGTGTGTCATTCATAGGGCACTGTTGAATATCTGTGTGTATGCGTATATATCTATGAATGCATGTGTTAATCTTAAGGTGCAACAGTAGACCAACCCGGTAACGAATCTGAAGAGTACACTTACCCCTAGGTAAAAGGTAAGTAGAGGGAAATATCACGATAATACACAACATCAAAGTGTTGGGGCACCTTGCAGCAAACCCCATATAATTGAAAGGTGAGAAATTGAAAAGAAATGTGTGTGTGTATATGATAAATGAGTTTTCCTCCAACTTTTGTCCCCTCAGGATGACTGACCAAAATGTCGGCTCTTCCAACTATGAGGTAGTCTGGGAGGAAGAGTTAAGTCCAAGTGGGTGGACCACGGAAGTATTGTCAGAGGTGGAGGAAAAGAGAGCCCATCATTACACAGCGCCAAGCATTGGCTTGGCAGAGAAATACCATCACCCAAGACTTTAAACTATCTCCTATGCACAAGCAATGTGACAATAGTCATAAATCTTTCATTATTGTTATTTCAAAGGGTCTGATGTACTATCTGACTCTAGAAGAGCTCCTTTAAACTTTGTGTTGACTCGCAACAGTGTCGTCGATGAATTTGTCTGGAATGAACAAACTAGAAATGTTGCATGACAGTGGCCAAGTAAGTGCATGCGGATCAGTGTTTTATATATATATATATATATATATATATATATATATATATATATATATATATATATATATATATATATATAAATATATATATATATATCAGCAGTGCTTGATTTGCGCACCCCTCAAATTAAAATATTGCACTTATTTATTTTAACACGTATGGTACAAATCCAGATGGAGTACCAATCAAGTAGATACGTCATCAATGTGCCAAGCAGATCAGACAGCACTGTAATATATGAGGTGGACTATGCTTACAGTATGCCTGCATAAAGGTTCTGTGCATGTGTGATTGGGTAGTGACATCCCCAACTAACATGGCTGCTACATCTCTGTAGCTTAGCCATTCTGAGCCTTTTCAGTTTAAGCAAAAAATGACTAAGAGAAGTCAGGATTAAAGTGTTTAAAATTATTAAGGGAATTAGTCCAGTGGATCGAGACTGTGACTTTAAAATGAGCTCATCAAGAACAAGGGAACGAAGTTGGAAACTTGTTAAGGGTACATTTTGCAAAACCATTAGGATGTTTTTCTTCACACAGAGAATAAAAGACAACTGAAATAAGTGACCAAGTAGTGTTGTAGACAGTAGGACTTTAAGGAATTTCAAAACTCAGCTTGATGTTATTTTAGAAGAATTTAGTGGATAGGACTGTCCACTTTTGTTGGGCTGAATGGCCTGTTCTCATCCAGATTGTTCAAATGGTCTAATGTTCTAATGTCACACTGGCCTCATGTGGTGTGGGATAAAAGAAAGTTTGCGTAATTCGGCCACAAAGGAATTTCGACAAAAATATTCTCAGAACAAGATCACCAGTGAACCCAACTTCTCCCCTGCGGGAAAATTCTTTGGCGAAGTGTATTGATCAACACTAATGATGATGTGGATTTTTGGCTATACAGCCTACCCATGTTGAGGAGTAGCAAGCGTGGATTGTCTCCTTTATAGATGCTGTTGACTTAACCTCAGGACCACAAGGATGCCAGAACTGGATTAAGAGTGTTATAAAAATGCATGATTGTTCTATTTTAAGATAAAAAGATTAGAAGCTAGATGATTATCACTAGAATTACCAGAGTCTACGAAAAAACTCGTAGATCCGGCCCACCTTAAAACCGTTCTCACCTCTCTTTTGTCTTCTAAATGTGCCGATTAAGAGGAGCAGCGAGCAGCCGGCTATTCCATCCCCCACCGTTGCAGAACATTCACTAAGTTTTCCCAGCTCATGCCATGTTTGATTACCTGGGAGTGACTGAACTGCTGGAGTTTTAGAATGGAAATAATAGATTGTTATTTGGAACACATGCATTTCATGCGTGTTCCGTTTCTACAGTAATCTGTGTAAACACATTGCTAAAACAGAAACTTTTTCATATTTTAGTAATAAATGTTACAAAATGTAGGCATAAACTATAGAATCTGTGAAGCCTGAAGTCCAAACATCAAATAAACACTTTCACAAAAGGTTCAAGGATGATACGACACCTTCCGTGGCTTAACGCTATGGTTTGCTGACTTGGTGCACAGCTGCCCTACTGTGCTACAGAGACGTGAGTTCGATTCCCATCTTTGGAGAAAATGTTTTTTTTTCCTCAAAAGGACATTAAATTTATAAATTGGTATGCACTGTAAATCGTTAAGTTTAAAATGTCAATCGCGGTTATTTCTGTTGATTAATTCATGCTTTTTTACTTAGAGTCAGAACAGGAGCTTGTTCAGGTTATTCAGCTTCTGATCTTACTCAAACAGCATATAACTTCACACCCGATCTGACGCTGTTCATTTTCAAATAATATTGCATTACTTCGACGATGTGTTCTGATTGGTACTATTCGCGTCATAAAATGATTTCTTCAAAACGTCACATATATTTGTCTACTTTCTTTTTTTAAAATGTGCGTTGTAGCATGCAGCAACTGGCCACCTGCATGTTCTTGCGCACACTGAATAAGACAGCGCTATATGCAATCATCAGATTCAAATGTTAACAGTTATATAGCACAGAATGGAAATCAGCAGTTCTTAGCATTCCACCACGCAAGCTGTCATATCAACTGCCTACTGTAACTTGCTTTCTTTTTGCTTCGGTTATAGTCTTGATTAAAAGTGCACTTGTTTTGTTATACTATTACATCAACATATATTCCTGTGTTTGAGCGACATGGGCATGCTTAAAAAATACATGTATAATGCCACGAACAGTGCATGCAGACACTTCAGTTCGCAAGCATTGGTATGACAATGCAGTCACAAGTACACTGCAGAACTATAGCACGTCTTTATGTGAAAACAGCAGTGTCAGATGGGGAGTGTCTGATGATTGCATATAACGCTGAAGTTACTGCTCTTTATTATGCTTTCCTCTGCATGTCCTGGAGTACAAAAGAAACAGCATACAGCAACACGTGGGGACTGGCAATATTGGGGGAAAAAACACGCGGTCGTATGTATTGTGATACACTGCAGAGCGATAGCACGTCTTTATGTGAAAACAGCAGTGTCAGGTGGGGGGCGGTAGGGAAGGATCCTGAACGCGACTGAGACAATGAAAAGTGAATTTAAAAAAAAATAAACAAAGCTAACCTTTACAAATATCATTTATTACACCGGCTGTTACAGACTGAAATCAAATGTATCTTTTTATTCTAAAATAGTGAAAATAAGAACACTTCACAAAAGGGAGTCATGCAGGATTGAACTCATGACCTTCTGACTCTCAGTCAGTGACTGATACTGTTGCGCCACAGAAGCAGCGATAGCTAATGTGTGTCAATGTCACACACTAAGGCGGCTTTTTTTGGCGGTGGCATTTTTTTTGTACCTTTTGTGAAAGTGTTTCTTTGATATTTGGACTTCAGGCTTCATACATTATATAGTTTATGCCTACATTTTGTCATTGAATATAAAAAACGTTTCTGTTTTAACAATGTGTTTACACAGATTACTGTAGAAATGCAACACATATGAAATGCGTGTGTTCCAAATAACAATCTATTATTTCCCCTCTAAAACTCCACTTCACTCCCAGATAATCAATCAAGGCATGAGCTGGGCGATGCAAGTCGGTGGGGGGATGGAATAGCCGGCTGTTTGCAGCTTGTCTTTATCAGTACATTTAGATGACAAAAGACGCTGGCGGAGAGGTGAGAACGGTTTTAAGAAGCGATTTAAGGTGGGCCGGATCTACGAGTTTTTTCGTAGGCTCTGGTAATTCTAGTGTTATGTTTATTTATTATTAATGCATCATATAATCTCACTAGGTGCTCATTGTTTCAAATTTGTTGCTAATTAAATAAGTTAAAAAATGTCCATATTGTGGCACCTCACCTACATTGAAACCCCAGAAATAAATAGAGTTGCTTCTTTTTTGGACACAGTTCTGTCAATCTGTTACTTTGCACACCAGTTAAATATGCCACATGAAATGAAAGTTACAGTAAATGGCTGATCATAACAGCTTCTGCGTATTGATGTTTTTGAGAAAACTCTTGAAAATATAGCTAAGAGGTGCAATGAAAACAAAGCAATTGCATATCACCATTTAATTAACAACTCCTAATTTTAATCCAAACACAATCTGACAAAAATCTGCGCCAAAGACATACAGTTCACTGAAGACGCCAGTGAGTAATTATTTATGCTCTTTCTATGTTTGCCAGTCATCCTTTTGTGGTTGTGAATTAAACAGTTCATTTTTCATTATCAGATCTTAACAACACTAATTATGTTTTTGGATGATTTTTTTTTCTTTTGAATATTTTTTTTTTGAAAATATTGTTTTCCTTCAGAATTGGCAAAGATTGGTTTAACATTTTTCTTTATGTTTTAAGTAACATCTGTTGGTATAAAACATTTTAAATGGGATTGCTTTCTATTCTTAAATAACTGCCAATGTCTAAGAGCAATATATTCTTGTTAGCTGCATAACACATATTAGTGGTAATCTAAAAAAATAAAAAATTAGAACCTACTCATGTTGCATGCTACCCCTGTTAGGCCTGAGTAGGCCACAGCCAACAGATATGACCTTGAGATGAGCCTCTTCTGGATAGGCCATAGAAGGTCTTTTTGGAGGCATAGTACCCCCTGCGCTCTATCTGTGACTCCATCAAACAGCAATTTCATTATTTTCTTTGTTCTTTTTATTGTCTATGACACATAATCAGTAACTGCTTTAACCCAACAAGTTATTCAACAAAAGCGTGTCAAGAAGTACAGGGTGGAGAGCTGTATTAATGGCATCTTCTGCTGACCTCTTGACTCTGAAGTTGAATTGGTTCTGGTCCAAGGTAGTTGGAAGTGAAGATTTGATGTGTCTCAGGATTAGCTTATCAAAGTACATCATTATAGTGGGGCTGAGAGTTACAGGTCTATAGTCATTATGGCTGCTGATTACTTTCTTCTTTGGAACAGGCACAATAAGGGCAGACTTAAGGCATTTACGGACAGTGCATTATGACAGAGAGAGATTAAAGATGTAGCTGAGCACCTCTGCCAGCTGATCCACACAGTTTTTAAATGCCCTCCCTGGAATTCCATCTGAGGCTTTCCTTGGGTTGACACTGCACAATACTTGTCTGACATTATTTGAGCTAACAGTAAACGGTATACTGTGAGTAGTTGATGACGGTGCCGTCCCGGTCTCTGCATTAGTCACCTCATTCACCTCAAATAGGGCAAAAACGTGGTTGAGTTGCACTACAAGTTGCTGCTGCTATTGACTTGGAATTCCTGCCCTTATACCTGGTGTTTGTAAAGTGCTGGATCCCTTGCCATACACATCGGGAATCTCCATTATTGAAATGACCGTCAACCTTCTGCCTGTGACATTCATGTCTCTGGTAACTCTTCCTATGAAGTCAGTAGGCGGATTGGGAAAGCATGGGGGGTCATGAGGTCGCTGGAAAGGGTGTATGGCACTCCCAATATTTATGCAAAAGGACAAAGGCCCAAGTCTTTAGAGTCCTGGTGCTTCTTGTCTTGCTATATGGTTGCGAGACATGGATGCTATCCAGTGACCTGAGACGAACACTGGACTTCTTTGGTACTGTGTCTCTCTGGAAAATCATTGGGTAGTGCTGATTTGACTTTGTGTCTAATGAGCGGTTGTTCATGGAGTCTCGAAAGAAGGACATTACCTGCATTGTGAGGGAGTGTCAGTTACGGCACTACGGCCATGTGGCGCATTTCCCCGAGGGTGATCCAGCTCATAAGAATCCTCATTGTTGAGGACCCAAGTGACTGGACCAGGCCAAGGGGTCTGCCACGTAACACCTGGCTGCAGCAGATAGACGGTTACTTCCAGAGGGTGGGACTGGACCACGTGTGTGCCTGGGGGGTTGCCAACCGGCAGCCCGAGCTGTTTCATCGTGTACCAGTGCATGCTCCCCAACCTGAACTTGACTTGACTTCTGCCTGTAACCTGCTTTTGCATTCTTGATGGCTCTCTTCAAATTGGATCTGGCAGCACTATGTAGTTCACCATTGCCAGACCTAAAGGTGCTCTTTTAGCCAAAGCTTGAAGCCTCTGGTCATTAATGGATTACTGTTTGGGAAGCATTCAATGTGCTGGCGAACAGTGACGCTTTCTACACAGTACACAGTAAATAAAGTGCTATCTATCTATCTATCTATCTATCTATCTATCTATCTATCTATCTATCTATCTATCTATCTATCTATCTATCTATCTATCTATCTATCTATCTGTCTTCCTGTCTTGTTCTTTGTTTTATTTGAAGTAATTAATTTTCGTTGTTGTTGTTAATGTATCTATTGTTAAATAAATACTATCACTAGGCAAAATGTTACAAATTCCTGTGCACCTGTTTATCCATTCAATCATCCAATCAGGTTGTGAAGCCTAAGGGCACGTATAGCCACCCTAACCCGACTCAGGCTGGCAAAGACACGAGTTCCAACATACAACACGTTTTATTTTTCCTTTCATTTGTGGGAAACGCCTGTCCCCATTTCCCACAAGTACACCACAGTTCCTAAAGCACAGTCACAGCTCTTGCTTACTTCCTTTTCCAATTCACAAAACTCAATTACACTAAGTTTTTTATTCACTGGTATTTAGTGTTTTGGAGAAAGAGTTTATAGATATTTCCTTCCCCATCGTATTAAATCAGGACATCATAAGGTATTCACACATCAGATAATCCAGTGCAAGTCCTGCATTAAAAGAAGAATCAAGGAACAATCATAGAAGATTAATTGCATGCAGCCAGCAAGACTGGAAGACATCTAAAAGTAGCAGGTCCCTAGCAGTCCGCCGTTGTTGTTCAGAGCTTTATTAGTGAGTGGTCTACAATGTCAAAAAACAGCAGTTGAGGGCAAAGAGCGATCTACTAATTGGGCAGGGTCTGCAACTAGACTTGAACAACTTTTCTTGTTGGCAAAGTTGCAAGATGTGGTAGAAGTACTTTTTCTCTGCCTGAACATCAGAATATCAAGGTATTTTTCAAGAAAATGATGCCACTTTGCCACATCTGTATCATGGCTCCCTGTAGGGCAGAGCAGGAGGGGAGCAGAGATGAAGAGAATCCATCACCCTTTTAACTTTTTGTGAGGGGAAAACGTACATGACCTTGTGATAAATGAGACAAGTATATATGGTATATTAATATGACAGCAAAGGAATGAGGGAAGATGACAATATGCCTTATAAAACAATCTCCATTTATGAAAAAAACATTCCACTTGCTTTGTAAGGATGGTGAACAGTTGGATAACTGCTGGTAATACATCATTAAGCAAGCTTCTGAGCTGTGTAATGTCAAAGTTTATTGATTGTGACAGACATTCTCTCTAAAGAGCTTTATGCGATAAAAGCATTCCATGTGGACAGAAATCACTGTAAACATCAAACATCTGCTGGAATTGGTGTGTAGTCCCAGACAATTTTTTGAATGAAAGGTTACTTTGAAGTATTAACAGCATGAAGAGGAAACACTGCGAAAACTTTCTCCCATTATTTAGAGCTGCAAGGAACCTTTAGGCCGAGTTATAGGGAAACACCACATCATTCTCAGTTAAAACACAGTCCTCTATTCAGTGTCTGTCAGTCAGACATTCTCTAGCCTGCTTTGTCCTCAACAAGGTTGTGGGGGATGCAAGAGCCTATCCCACCTATAACATGCGATTAGGCAGGAGCAAACCCTGAATAGGACGCCAGGGTGAACACACAAATACACACATCAGAACCAATTTAGTGTCACCAGTCCACCTAAACTGCAGGTCTTTGGACTATGGGAGTCCCTGATTAAGCAAATAAAACAGATAGTTGGTAATCATCATGTGTAGATTGAACCAAAGCGATGAACTGAGTCAGAAACAGTCATGTACAGTGAATAAAACTGGCCAGGGGACAGTCAGACTTTAAAGGTGAATTTGCGGCAAATGACGCAGTTTAACCTGTGAGTCTTACCTCATGGCAAAAGTGAGCACAGCAACAAGACACAAGGTGGTCATCCAGTGTAATCAGAATATAAGTTTAATATGTCACTGTGCTCTGTGCAAATATTTTAAATCTGATTTTCTTTTATTTCTACTCATATGCACAACTGAGGCAGATTTAGCACACAGGGTTTCACCATATAAGAACTGCTAGGAAAGCTTTTTAAAATAAGACAAGTTAAGGACAACGGCGAAATGGGCAGCGTGCACTATTTCTGTGTCAAACTTGGCATGAAATTGTATCCTCTCTTTGCCTTGTTTGGAATTGTATTATTCACCTAAGTGGAGGCCTGCACAAGGAGAAAGAGTATAAAGCCTTGGAACATTGCCCGGCACACCTTTGAAGCTGACGGATGGATGGGAGATACCATCATCCGATCCGGAAAATGACGAAAATGGCAGACTCTGTTCATCGGGCTCCCACTCTCGAAGGTCTTGTCATGGCTTCCTCGTCTGTTATGCCGTGTAAACTGTCATTAAAGAAAACAAAGTTATTTCTCCTATGTGATTTCTTAACGCCATATCACTAAGGGAGGGGTATCACCTTTTCATATTATATCTAGATAGTTTCGGGTTATGTAACATAATGCAATTACAAAAGAACTTATTCCAACAAGGGAGCTAGCGCGCCCTGCTGGATACATCCTGCATCACCAGAATGTTTCCAGATGCGTTGCCCAAGTGCTTCTGTAGAAGCACAAACAAACAGGCCAGGCTGGAGACCAGAAATCCAGTGGTCAGCTGTGAAACTGAGGGCAGCAAATGAGAAATACATCAAGCTTATTTCTTTTCAAATTAGAAAGATGCCCTAATGAGTGTAGAACTGGTAGAAACAATTGGCATTCTAGTACACTCATCTACAATCTGGAGATGTCTTATCAGAAGTGGTCTTTTTGGAAATGTTTCTACCAATAAGCTATGCATATAAGGTTAAAATAAAGTCATAGGACTCAACTATGCATGAAAACACAAGGACTAGGGGGCAGAAAAATGGTAGCAGGAGCTGTGGGCTAAAGGTTTTGACATTTTTGGCTTCAACAGAAGACAGTTTGCCTGCTGAAGGGCTTGAGAATGGTAGCTCCTTATCTTATATACATTTTGAATAGTTCTATAAACAATAGTATTGTTCCTAACTACTTTAAAATGGCCGTAGGTTAACAAACCTAACTTGGGCCAGTCAGACCCATATACTAATAGGTCAATCTCCAAACTTCCATTTTTTAATATTTCTGGGGAATGATACTAGGGAAATTCTGAAGGACTGGAAAATGGCAAAAAATATACCTTTATATAATAAGAGTGATCTGGCAGATCCAAGAAACTATAGGCAAGTAAGCTTAATGTGCATCACAGGAAAATTAATGAAAGAAACTATTATGAAAAAGATGGAGCAACATATGGCAAGAACAGCAGTTTTACTGAACAGACAGCATGGGTTCAGAAGAGGGAGGTCATGTTATACCAACATGCTGGAATTCTATGAGGAAGCCAGAAAAGATTACGATCAAAGTGGGGCATATGATATTATTTATCTTAACTTTCAGAAAGCAATTGATAAGGTGCTACATGAGAGGGTGGGCATCAAACTAAAAGAAGTCGGAGTTCAGGGTGATGTTTGTAGGTGGGGGCAGAATTGGCTCAGACACAGGAAGCAGAGGGTGATGGTGTGGGGAACCTCATCAGAATTGGGTGATGTTAAGAGTGGTGTCCAGCAGAAGTCATTGCTGGGGCAGCTGCTATTTTTAATAGATATATATAGCAGCTACACCCGCATAGTAGGGAAACAGGACAGTAAAGAAAACCCTGCCTGGCTCTCTACTCCTACGTCATGATTCCCCGTCCCCTCGGCCCACAGCCCATGTCTCTGATTAGCGTGAATATATCACTATGATTCTTAGCAGAAGTTGCAAAATCAACCGGAATGTTCAAGCAAGTTATAGAAAAAAACCTGATCTAAATCCATTAAGTAGTCCTCTCATTCGCTAGTTAAGCGGAGGTATGGAACATCCTGAAGCTGCTGCGTCAGTCAGGGGGTCCCCTTGGCCCACTGTGCGTCTCTCAGATTTGTGCAAATAAATCAGTACCTCAAACAAACTATGATACTTAGCGTGATGAGAGAGGTCATGAAATCAACCGGAATATTCAAGCAAATTATAGAAAAAAAACCCCAATCTAAATCCATTAAGTATTTGTCTCGTGAAAAGTGGACAGACAGACAAGCAGATGTTGGATTTTGTATATATAGAGATTATTTAGAAAAGAATATAAATAACAAGCTAGTTAAGTTTGCAGATGATATCAAGCTGGGTGGATTGGCAGATAATCTTGAATCTATTGAATCATCACAGAGGGACTTGGACAACATGTAGGCTTGGCAGATTAAATTTCATGTCAGTAAATGTAAAGTATTACACACTAGGCCATTAAGAAGGCAAACAGAATGTCAGGTTATATAGAGCCTATGTGGAGTATAAGTCATAGGAGGTTATGCTCAAACTTTAAAACGCACTGGTGAAGTTTTGGACTCCAGGCTACAAGAAGGACATAGCAAGTGCTGGAAAAAGTCTAGAGCAGGACTGCATTAGTCTAGCAATACCTTCATTTTGGTGGTGGCCATTTTTGACTTGAATCTCATTCTTAATTTCTCATTCTCAGGGGTTTCACTGATAAGGTGCTCCAATTCTTCATCTTTGTCCCATTTTTTATTCTTAAAACTTGTATTTTGGGTATTTTTATGTTTTTTTTTGTTTTTTACGTCATATAATTTGTTAATGGAATCATTTGATCATTTCATAGTGAATCAAAAATGTTTTATTTTATTCCTGATTTTTTTGTTTTTGTTTTGGCTATTGCATTTAATGACTGGGATCATCATGTCGGTTATATCATGGGATGTAATGTTAAAATCTGGAATAGCTTGCCAATAGGAATTTGCCAGGCTGATACAGTGGAGCACTTTACAAATCTGCTAAAAACTCATTATTTTAACATGTCTTTCTCATAGCTTCATTTTAGTTTAATCCTGATACTCTGTATATGCATTTAATTATCAATGTCATTCCTGATGGCTCCGTAATCTGTCCTAACCCCTGCTTTCTCTTCTGTTGTTTTTCCGGTTTGCTGTGGTGTTGGTCTGTGCCCCCACCACCCGATCAAAGCACCGTGATATCCCTACATTGATGGATTAAAGGCCAGAAGTCCACATGACCGTCATCACCAAGTTCTTCCATGTGAACCCTGAATACCATAAGGACTGATTGAGGTAATTTATGTTAGGTAGAATGCCTAGAGGGGGCTGGGTGGTCTTGTGGCCTCTGAACCCCTGCAGATTTTATTTTTTTTCTCCAGTCATCTGGAGTTTTTTTTCTTTGTTTTTTCTGTCCTCCCTGGCCATCAGTGCTTACTTTTATTCTATGTTAATTAGTATTCCCTAATTCTATTTTCTTTCTTTCTTTATTATATAAAGCACTTTGAGTTACATGATTTATATGAAAATGTGCTATAGAAATAAATGTTGTTGTTGTAGTGGTCGTTTTGCACATTACACTGCACAACAATTTTTTTTTGAAAAGTCTTGTTTCCTGAAAAGTTTTTTCTGATTGTGACAGGTACCTACTGGGTATGCACAAATATAGTTTTGGTTTTACTGCATCACGCAGGATCTCTGAGAAATAAACATTTATATGTTTATTGACAATAACGTATTTAGTCACATTTATGTTTCACATAAGCTATTAAATTCAACAGAATTAAAAGTGTTTTGCTCCTGATTTTCTTTTGTATTCAATGTCTGGTGCATCATGTTGCAGTGTCCAACGGTAGTCAGCAAGCATAGACGGATTCCAGTTGCCCTGGTATCGTTTCTCCATCGTAGCAATGTTCCGGTGAAACCTTTCACAGTGTTCGTCACTGACAGCACCGAGATTTGCAGGGAAGAAGTCCAAGTGTGAGTGGAGGAAATGAATCTTGAGTGAGCTGTTGCATTTCATTGTCTTGTATGCTTTGAGAAGTTTGTTTTTTCCAGCCCAACTAACAGATCTTCAAATCGCTTATCACTCATAACATGTCTGATCTGAGGGCCAACAAAAATTCCCTCTTTGATCTTGGCATCAGTTATTCTTGGGAACATCTGTCTTAAATAACGAAAACCTTCGCCTTCCTTGTTCAGTGGTTTCACGAAATTCTTCATGAGTCCCAGTTTTATGTGAAGAGGAGGCAAAAATATTTTTGCCGGGTCGACAAGTGATTCATGTGCCATATTTTTCTGTCCTGAAACTAACTTTTTACACAGTGGTCAGTTCTGTTGAGAGACTCTTTGGCACGACTCTTCATTCACAGATGAAACAACAGTACTTTGTATAGCTGAGCTGCAGTCCTAATAACAGAGCAACAACTTTAAGATCTCCACAGATATTCCAGTTGTACCTGCTATACTGGACGTGCTTCAGCAACAGTTCCATATTCTCATACGTTTCTTTCATGTGTGCTGCATAGCCAACAGGTACTGAAGGATAAACATTGCCATTGTGTAGCAGAACAGCTTTCAGTCTTAACATTGACGAATCAATCAAGAGACAATACTCTTCTGGGTTGTGATCACAACCCAATGCCAAGAACAATCCTTCAATGTCACAACAGAAACAGAGACTGTCGACTTGTGCAAAAGATTTGGTTATATCATGATATCAGCCTCGAAACACCATTCCTGCAGTCTTGAACCCAGCAGCTCTGCTTTTGACAGACCCAAATCTCTGACCAAATCGTTCAATTCGGACTGTGTTATCAGATGTGGATCGCCTGATAAGCACGGTTCAAAATCTGGGTCAATGTCACTGTCAGTACCCTGCATTGCAGTTTCTTCATCTGGTTCGTCTAAGGTCCAACCCTCTGGTGGTTTCGGAATTGGAAGACTGTTGTCATGTGGCTCGGGTCTCATTGCTGAAGGCAGATTAGGATATTCAATTGACTTCTTGTTTTTGGCAGAGAAACCAGTCACATTAGTCAAACAGAAGTAAGAGTCCATCACATGGTCTTTCTGTTCTCGCCATATCATCGGAACAACAAACAGCATCGTCTTTCGAGTGCCTCTGAGCCAGGCTCTCAGACTGACAGCACATGTTGCACAGCAAATGTGAGGTGCCCATTCTTTGTCTTGATCACCAATTTTGCAGCTGAAATACAGATGATAAGCTTTTTTCACAAGAGCAGTTATCCAATGTCTCTGAGGTGCAAGTGTATATTCACCACAGATATAGCAAAATGTATCGCGGCTGTTACGACATTGATGAGACATATCGCCGACACCAAAACGTCTATAGCATCAAGCACTTACTGTTATATTGCTACAGATACTATACTTTATTATACTGATATGATACATACACACTGACTATCTATATTAACCAAATAAGCAGGATCGGTGTATGCAAGACACCTTTATAGCATGCTCAGACAGCGTCAAGCTCGTTCAGACCTGCCCAGGATGTCAACTTCCACAGAACAGCTTCCAACTTGGCCTGATTCCATGGCTGGACATGCCCAGGCTGCACAAACCGTTGTTGATAAGTCACTTATGGGAGCGAAAATGTTTGGATACAAATACAAGAAAAAATCACAACAAAACTTAAGATTTCTCTGAAACGGTACGTGATAAGAACCCAAAAATCTATAAGAAACACCCAACAGTGTTCAAGAAGCAAAAACTTTGTTGTGCAGTGTTATCCCTCCTTGAACCTTAAGCTTATTGTAATTCGTTTCAATTCCAAGTAGGCTGTAGCAATCAGCTTTCATTTTTTTGATCTCCTTTTTGACTTTAAATTTGAATTCTTATTTTGCCCTCGCTTTTTGGTTACTGTGGCTTTTTTCGGCTTTGTCCTGGTTTTCCATCTGATTTGTTTGCTTAATGTAACCTGCTTCTGGATACATTTTTCTTCACAATAACCCTTCGACCCCAGCATATAGTAGAAGTTATTGATTTCTCTCCGTCTTCCTGGCTGTTTTTCAGCCCATTTAGTTTTAGTAGAGGGTACTACTAATACCACAACATAAAAAGACATTTTGGACAATTGTGCACTTCCAGCTTTGTGGCAACAGTTTGCCTTTATTGTTCCAGAATGACGTGTCCACGTACATTAAAAGGAACCCAAGTGACCTGCACAAAGTCCGCAACTCAAGCCTACACTGCAAAAAATGTATATACAAAACATACACAAAAAAATACAAAACTTTAAAAAGCAGTTGTTTTGTTTTTCTTTAGCAAAAAAAAAAAAAAACTGCCAATGGGGTAAACAAAATTTACTTGACTAGTTTAATTGAAGTAAGCCAAAAAATCACAAATACACATTTTCTGATAAGTCAGCAGTTCTTACAACAAGGAACACCAGAATTAACGTCATGATATAAATACTTTTCACTGCCAATTATAAGCAGATTTACTTTCTAGCATCTATACATCTACTCTTTTATATACAGTAGATTCACCTACAGTATCTGCTGATCATTTTTATTTTGTGCCCTAATCTTTTGCCTGTCTCTATTACATGTCTCATTATATTTCGCCTTATCTATACCTCAGTCTCAGTTTTATTTCGTATGGCATTATTTTTTTATCTCTGCTGTCACACACAAGTGATTGGGAGGCAACTTCAGGGCTCATCAGCTGGTAATTCCACCCCAGGTCGAGGGTTGGCGCTGTCACTTATTGCCCATCCTTTCCTTTTGCCTTCAGACCCAATAATATGATGTGAGGAACAGTGACATCACTTCCAGTTTGGTTGACTTGAGCCCGTCCCTTTTCTCCAGGGTCACCTTAAATAGAGAGCCACCAAGACATCTCGTCAGTCTGTGGACTCAGCGTCTGCACCTCAGCGTTAACTGCTATTTTTCTTTAAACTTTTTTTCATCATTTTCATTGAATTATACCGGATCACCATCTGGTGCCCCTACACTTCATCGTTGTTTGCTTCTTTAATCATACACTGCAGATATGGAGGCCTTTCTCATCGGTTCATATATCACTTTATTAGGTGCGATTGCGTGTATTATGCAAAGCAGCTACTGTGAAAGGCCATGTCTCTCTGTCTGTCTGTCTGCCTGTCTGCTTTGAACAACTCAGACCCCCGTGGACTAATTTTATTAAGATGTGGCACACATATTCTTAAAAGAGATTTTAAAGAGACTGTTCAATTTTCTTTTAGATATTTTGAATAGATTGCAATGTACAAAGTTTTAAAATTTCAAAATATCCTATTGAAAAGTATTGGAGAATTTGCAATCCTGTTCATCATAAAATGGTGAAACATTCTGTGCTGCTTGAGTGTGGTTGCTTGAACTTGAATTTTACTCGTCTGACAGCCATTCAGTGGCCCAAAGCGCATCTAACGCTGGGCAGACAACTGGCTCATGCCCTTCTGCTGCTGATTTAGGTCATTTAACTAATAGGGAAAAGGCACTGCTCTGGAAATAAATAGAAGGGGAAAGAAATAATGTAATCACATAGAGGACTGAATTGATTAAAGAATAGTGTTATATTAAAGAACTAAAATTATCAAACTGTAGCTACATGGAGTTTAAACCAGTTAACAGCACAGCTGCACAAACTGATATAAACACAAAATGGGTTTAAAAACTACGATTTTGACTCCATTGTAAAGTGTTAGTAAAAAGCACAGGTTTAATGTCGTCTACAGACAGGTGGAATTGTATTCTGTTATCGCTATGACTTTTGAATGTGACTCATTGTGACAAAACTATTTAATAAGCAAAAATGAAATATCAACTCTTGGATGAAGTAAATGATGAAAATGAAAAATGTGAAATGCTCCAACTTTAGTATCCATTCACTTAGTTGCCAGTCACACTTGAATGTTGCACCATGTGTACATTGCTTAACTTGTTTTCTATAGCTCTGTACATCCTGCCTCATTTGTGATATAAAGAGTCATTTCAATTTGTCTTTACCTGTTTCTGTCTGTATAGATAACATTATGTATATTATGTATGGATGATAAATTAGACTGGACTGCCAATACTGATGCTCTGTGTAAGAAAGGACAGAGCCGGTTATACTTCCTTAGAAGGCTTGCGTCCTTCAACATCTGCAATAAGATGCTGCAGATGTTCTATCAGATGGTTGTGGCGAGCGTCCTCTTCTATGCAGTGGTGTGCTGGGGAGGCAGCATTAAGAAGAAAGACGCCTCACGCCTGGACAAACTGATGAGGAAGGCAGGCTCTATTGTTGGCATGGAGCTAGACAGTTTAACATCTGTGGCAGAGCGACGGGCGCTCAGCAGGCTCCTGTCAATCATGGAGAATCCACTGCATCCACTTAATAGTATCATCTCCAGACAGAAGAGCAGCTTCAGCGACAGACTGTTGTCACCGTCCTGCTCCACTGACAGACTGAGGAGATCGTTCCTCCCCCAAACTATGCGACTCTTCAATTCCACCCGGGGGGTAAACGTTAACTTTATAAAAAGTTATTGTCTGTTTTTACCTGCATTATTATCAATCTTTAATTTAATATTGTTTTTTTGTATCAGTATGCCGCTGCTGGAGAATGTGAATTTCCCCTTGGGATTAATAAAGTATCTATCTATCTATCTATCTATCTATCTATCTATCTATCTATCTATCTATCTATCTATCTATCTATCTATCTATCTATCTATCTATCTATCTATCTATCTATTCTCATTTGGACAAAGAGGGCAGCACTGTGAGGATTCTGTTTTTTGATGTCTCCAGGGCCTTCAATACCACCCAACCATCCCTTTTAAGGGGTAAACTCAGAGACAAGCAGGTGGATGAGCCAATGGTGTCCTGATGATAGACTATCTGTCAGGCCAACCGCAATTTGTGAGACTTAAAGGACTGTATGAGCAACACTGGAGCACCACAAGGGACAGGCCTGTCTCCTCTTCTCTTCACTCTGTACATCTCAGACTACAACTATTACAGCAGGTCACGTCACTTGCTGAAATTCTCAGATGATTCTGCACTTATGGGGTGTACTGATAAGGGGGATGAGAGAGAGGAGAGGAGTCAAGGGGAGAACTTTGAAAATTGTCTGCAACTTAACAGCAGCAAAACCAAGAAACTATTTTATTATAGATTATATATTTTATTATATTATTGACTTGCACCGCACCAGACAGCATCTGTGTCCAATCACAATTCAAGGAGTGAATGTAGAGGTGGTCCACTCCTACAACTACTTGGTGGGTCAACATTAATGACAGGTTGGACTGGTCTTGGAACAGAGAGGAACTGTAGAGGAAAGGGCAGAGCAGACTCTTCTTCCTTAGGAGATTGCATTCCTTCAATTTGGGAAGTGACTCTGTGATGGCCAGTGAGATTTGCTATGCTGTGGTGTGCTGGGCTGGCAATGTCACTTCAAGGGAGGCCCACCAAATTGATAAGGTAATTAAAAGGCAATCTCCAATTAAGGATGCACTCTAGATACCCTAGAGGCTGTAGCAAAGGAGAGAAATAAAACAAAACTATGTGCCATTGTGAACAATGATGCACATACTCTCTATGACACAACACAATACAATTTATTTTTGGAAAGCCCAAAATCACACAAGACGTGCTGCAATGGGCTTTAACTGGCCCTGCCTCTTGACAACCCCCCAGCCTTGACTCTCTAAGAAGACAAGGAAAAACTCCCAAAAAAAAACCCTTGTAGGGAAAAAATGGAAGAAACCTTAGGAAAGACAGTCCAAAGAGAGACCTCTTTCCAGGTAGGTTGGGCGTGTAGTGGGTGTCAAAAAGAAGGGGG
This sequence comes from Erpetoichthys calabaricus, assembly GCF_900747795.2. Classification (NCBI taxonomy): domain Eukaryota; kingdom Metazoa; phylum Chordata; class Cladistia; order Polypteriformes; family Polypteridae; genus Erpetoichthys; species Erpetoichthys calabaricus. Next base: position 13,941,159 of record NC_041399.2, on the reverse strand, counting down.
TCAATACAATACACAGAACAGAACAAATCCTCAATACAGTATAAAAATATTACAAGTACGGACCAGAATTTAAAAGTAGGCGATATCACATAATATGATTTGGATTTGTTCAGAGTCCTGGAGACCTCAGCCATCAAGTTGCCTCCCCCTATTGGCTAGTACACATTTGAGTCAGCGCTGGGCCAACCAATCTGATGAACGGACCCCTCTACCTGATGATTCCTGTGATCCTCCATCAGAGATGACTTTACCTTAGGCAGGCAAAACAACTTGGCATGTGGGCCGTGGCACCAAGTGCTACATTGAATACTGAGAAGAGAAACAGAATAGGTGAGGGTTAATATCAAATTATAACTATCATGTTACTTATGTTTTAGTGTTAATGACCAACAACAAAGATGCAGTCTGTACAGCTGATCAGCAGCTCTAGTCAGGGTGTGCTAAACTGAAGTTGTGAGTCTTCAGCTGAGATTTGAAAGCTGAGACCGAAGGGGCATCTCTTATAGTAGCAGGCAGACCAGTCCACAGTTTAGGGGCCCTGTAACTAAAATCTCGACCTCCCACTGTTATTTTATTAATCCTTGGAGTCATAAGCAGACCGGCATCTGGAGATCTTAATGTGCGCTCTGGTTTGTAAGTCATGATAAGTTCAGACAAGTAAGCCGGACCTCAGCCATTTAAGGCTTTATATGTTAAAAGGAGGATTTTGAAATCTGCCCTAAACTTAACAGGAGCCAGTGTAAGGATTTAAGAACTGGAGTTATGTGTTCATATTTTCTTGTTCTTGTAATAATTCTTGCAGCAGAATTTTGGATTAACTGGAGGCTGTATAAAGAACAGTTTGAACATGCAGTGAACACCGTAGTCAATCCTACTAGAAATAAATGCATGAATTGATAATGACACTATCTATCTATCTATCTATCTATCTATCTATCTATCTATCTATCTATCTATCTATCTATCTATCTATCTATCTATCTATCTATCTATCTATCTATCTATCTATCTATCTATCTATCTATGCATGTTTAAAGATGAATTTACCATTTCAGATTCTAGTTCTAGTTATTTTTTGAAATTAGAGACATGCCTGGCTTTTAAACCTGAAGCTACTAATATGTGTTATACTTGAAGTATAAAGTTTATCCTTAAATTGTCCTTAGAATACAAGAAAATGTGCAGGCCACTTTAGGCCATGATCTCCACACATACAAATTCCACTAAATTACACTTATTCAGCAATTCTGCTGACGTAACCCCTGGCATTAATTCTGCCCTTTAAATGGATCAATATGCCAGTATTTACATGCTGATAACTGAGACCAAGACGAGTGATTTCCAAGTGCCAAAGTCTATTCATTTGAACATTCTTTGCAATGATTTTCCTTCTATTAGTACATAATTGAATGTTTAATATCTTAAACTCAAATCTATGGAATGAGCCTTGTTTTATGTTTTGTCTCACTTAAACAGTCGTTTATGAAGCACCAGATAAGCTCTGAGGTATAAAATATGCATAATAATAAAAGCAAACAAAAAAGACTATGACAGGGTGCCAGTGTTAAATGGTGGACAATGGAGCAGAGTGACCTCAGACATGATGAGAACAGACTGCAACCTTTTTTAAGAGAGAAGCCTACTCCAAGGTGTTAATGTCTTCAATCTGTGGCCACACCAAGTAGTTTATATTCTTGAGTAACAACAGAAGATAACTGACTTTTCTTTTATGTGCATATAGTAATGCACTATATGGCTAAAAGTTTGTGGACACTTAACTATCACACTATATGAGCTTGTTGGACATCCCATTTCAAAATCATAGGCTTTAAAATAATGTTGGCCCCTCTTTGCAGCTATAACAGCCCCCACCCTACTCTTTCCACAAGATTTTGGAGTGTGTTTGTGGGAATTTATGCCCATTCAGCCGAAAGAGCATTTGTGAGGTCAGGTACTGATGTTGGACAAGAAGGCTAATGGCTCTCAATCAGTGTTCCAGTTCATCTCAAAGGTGTTCAGTAGGGATGAGGTCAGGGCACTGTGCAGTTCCTCCATGTCTTTATAGACCTGGCTTTGTGCACAGGAACACATTTGTCATGATGGAACAGAAAAAGGACTTCAATAAACTTTGGCTACACAGTGGGAAGCACAAAATTGTCTAAACTGTCTTTATATGCTGTAGCATTAATATTCCCCTTCACTGGATCCTAAGGGCTCTAGCCCAAATAGTGAAAAACAGCCCCATTCCATGGAAAAAAAATCCCTGGAGCCCTTTCTGGTTCACCAGAACCTCATTTTGCTCCTCACCAGCAACCAACTGCCCAGCCGCCTGCCCTTTGTAAGTCTGGTGCACCTCGCAAATGCTCTTTCTCTCTCTCAGTCTCCACAATTGATCAATTGTTCTCACCCCACCTTGTGGCCACAACAGCCGTTATAATAGACGGCTCAGTTGTCACATTCCACATGTACGCGTACAGGGAGACACCATATATTTGCAAAACAAAAGACGCTGACGGAGAGGTGCGAAGGAATTTAAGGTGGCCCAGTATCACAGCTTTTTTCGTAGGCTTCAGGGATTCTAGTGTTAAATACTTTGTTTTTCACTGCAAGCTATCTTGACAGTTATTTGTTGGTGCATGTGTTAACCCTTACAGAGCATGTTGCTCATCTCTGTCATGTTGTTTAAACTTAATTTTAATTTCAGAAAGATAAAAAGCAGTCACGGAGAACTCAGGTGGTGCAAAACAACAGACACATTTTTATTTGGTCAAAAATGACTTGACTGACAACGTGATTTTGTAGAGTTTTTTGATAGTTTTCCGCAGACGCCTCATTGGTTCATTGTGTGTTGTAGCTGATTAACGTAACGGTACATTAATAATGAACAAATTCTTTATGAACAAGTTCATCAATTTTGAAAACTGTGATCATTGTTGTCAAGTACTTCTTTTAGCTTAGAGGGAGAAAAGAAAAACCCAATAAAAGTTACGTGCAGGATTGTAGAATTTACATTTATTTTTTTGGCCAACACTTTTATGCAAAATGACATACACATCTATATAAATAAAATTCAAAGTGTGTCTGTCTGTCTGTTCACTTTTCACAGAAAAAACTAATTAACAGATTTAGATCGTTTTTTTTCTATAATTTGCTTGAACATTCTGCTTGATTTTGGAACTTCTCTCATCGTGCCAAGTATCATAGTTTGGTTGTGGCACTGATTTATTTGTGCGAATCTGAGAGAGAGGCTGCTGACCACACTCACACGTCAGCCTTCGTTCGAGTCGCTCTACCTCTCACCACGTGTTGGGGCGTACTTTGCCTCTGCTTAGTTATCAATACCTGTTTGTTCAGCAGACATTATCATCTAGAGATTGTTAAGGAGTAACATTTGACATTTTTGAGTGAGAAATCAGAGCTACGTGTGTTTTTAGAGGGTAGCTACTGATTGCCAGAGATATCACGGCCACGTGCTTTTATCCCCACACGGAGCATGTTTTCCTGTCAGAGCTGAACACAATCAGATACAGTGCCAACGTTTGATATTGGAGTGTACCTACCTTCTGCTTGACCAGAATTACATTTCTTTTTATTTTTTTTTATTCATTTTGTCCTGTTTCACTTCTACGTGGGGGGACATCTACTTTGAGATACAATTGGTTACATTTCTTTTGTTTTTCCAATTGGAGCAAGGTTAAGGTCACATAATGTCAGTGGTGGGATCTGAACCCACAGCATTATAGTTTGATTACCAAAGCCTTAACCACTGCACCACACTGCCTTCTTTCTAGAAAATGTCAAAAATACGCACTTGAGCCACTCAGCACAACTCCACTCGGTGGACCTGTAGCAGTCGCAGTGACACTAAGATTCACACCATCAGAAAGACTGTGATTCATTTATTTTATAGTTGGGACTCCAGGAACACAACCAGCCTTGACCTGGCATATACACACTCACTCATAGAGATATAGTTAGTAACCCAATGAATCAATAAATATTAATGAAATATATTAATCAAATGAAGGATAAAGAAAATACAATATTGAGGACAGGGGTCAGTTTGGGCTTCAGAGTGCAGACCACCAAGGGGTAGAAGTTGTTGCAAGACCTGGCAGAACTGGTACCTTCTGCCAGATGGAAGTAGGACAAAGAGACCATAGGAAGGGTGGGAGTAGTCCTTCATAATGCTGTAAGCTTTGCAGATACAACGCTTTAGTAAGATGTCTTCAATGGAGGGTAGAGAGTGCCGAAAGATCTTTTCTGCAACATGCACTATCTGTTGTAGGACCTTAAGGTCAGAAACACTGCGGTTTCTTGGCAGATCATCTCCAGCTCAGTTCATTATCCAGTACTCCTTTAGTTAAACAGCCTTACTGTACATCACTTTGCTGCAAAATACCCTAAAGGTATGCAGCTTTCCTAATTCTGTGCAAGACACCCAAAATCAAAGATTGCCAGATTTCTTATCATTTCCAATACATTAATAAGAATTCAACTGAGGAACACAGCTTCAAAACTAAAAAAGAGTTTTCTAGCTTATTGTAAAGACCCTGTAAGTGTTTCTGAACCTTAAAACTGAAACATCTTAAAATGGATGTTACTTTACGCCTTGGAACTCATCCTTTGTTCTTATGGTGTTTTGTCTGAAGGAGGTCATCTGTTGCCCTTTTCTAGGCAGAGAGGTGAGAAATTTTTTCAATATATTTAGGTTTTATATATATATATATATATATATATATATATATATATATATATTGTGACAGTTTAAGGGTCTCCGTGACCCCTTGAACCCTCAGACTACACGTCAGACACCAGGTAAAAGTCCAATAATGGTTTATTATTAGAAATAATAATAATAATTGTGCACAAAGCACCCTCCTCTCCACAATACTCAATAATAATAATAATAATAATAATAATAATAATAACAACAATAAACAATAATCCTCCACACTCCCAGACGCGTTACCACCCTTCCACCCAGCTCAGCTCAAATGTCTGGGATTTCCCATAGTCCTTTTATAGTCCTGATCCGGAAGTGTTTCGCCCTCTCTGTCCACGTGACTAGGAACACTTCCGGGTCATATAAAAACTTCTTTACCCTGGAGGCACGTCGTTTCTTCCTGTCATGTGATCATGACGCACCTCCGGGTTATAGGGCACATAAGAGTCCGACAACCTCCCTACAGCGACTCCTGGAGGCCCCCATGGTATCCAACAGGGCTGTGCATATAAACTACAGAGTCCATGATGCCCTGCTGGAATTCGGGGCACGTTCATGCTGTCGGGAGAGCTCCTCCTGGCGGCCTGGGGGTGAGGGCCGGAGTAGAAAGCCGGCAATCCTTCACAATATATATATACACTGTATATATATATATATATATATATATATGGTTGAAATAGTTTTACTGTCAAATAATGCAAAGAGTACATGACACGTGTTTCGCCCTAATTCTGGGCTCATCAGGCGTACACACTCACTGCATCCCCTCTCGGGAATCGAACCTCGGCACCAGAGGCGAAGCCCCTAACGTTGCGCTACGGCGTGTGGTTCGTTTATTTGACAGTATGTAGATCGGGGTAATTACATTCATGGCATTCGTACTATTTCAACCATTCTATGATCTGCTTCTCGCTACTGAAAAGAGGGCACTGTGGCGGATGTTAGCGACTTGCTGACCAACCACAAGCGTTACCTGGCAGGTAACCACCCATACAATCAGATTGTGATTCAGACTACGAATGCCATGAATGTAATTACCACGATCTACATACTGTGAAATAAACGAAACACACGCTGTAGCGCAATGTTAGGGGCTTCGCCTCTGGCGCTGACGTTCGAGGTTCGATTCCCGAGAGGGGTTGCAGTGAGTATGTACGCCTGATGAGCCCAGAATTAGGGCGAAACACATGTCGCATACTCTTTGCATTATTTGACAGTAAAACTATTTCAACCATTCTATGATCTGCTTCTCGCAACTGAAAAGAGGGCACCGTGGCGGATGTTAGCCGACTTGCTGACCAACCACAAGCGTTACCTGGCAGGTAACCACCCATAAAATCAGATTGTGATTCAGACTACAAATGCCATGAATATATATATTGTAGCAACCTCTTGGTCAGGTTCGAAAAGAGAAGAAGTAAAAAAAAAAAGCAGACAGACGTAGTAAAGTCTCACAATAGTTTACTTGAGCAATCAAATAAAGAACGCCGAACTTGTAACCCCAACACACAACCTTCTAGCTCCAACTCCAACCCCTCTCCACCCTCCTCCCATCCCGGTTCCCGCCCCCCCCCCCTTACCGCATCAATCAATACCCCGCTGTCAGTCTTCCGCGCTGTACTCCACCCTCCCTCATTCGGACCCAAAAGTCACTCCAAAAAAAAGGCTTCATACTGGCTGGGATGCTACAATATACGTATATATATGTAGACCTGGTAGGAGAAAAAGTGGCCGCCTCCACCAAGATGACTCCCATCTTGTCTGCCGCCAGATAGAGTGTACATGAACATGCTGAAATGGACACAGAGATGTACTGACGCACAAGGAGATCACTTTCAGCATCTTCTGTAAATGTGAGTACTAAATTTGATCATTTTTCTGTTCACCACATCATCTCAATGGAGGCAGGCCACTTTCTTGTGGGCCACCTTATATATATATATATATACACCTGCTTTTATATATATATATATATATATATATATATATATATATATATATATATATATATATATATATATATATATACAGTAAGCGAGTTTCTCTCTCCTTGGAGGTTTCGTTTTGCCGATGTGTTTGCCTCTCTTGTGTACTACCGGCTAAACGAGTTTGTCTTTCGTTAGCAGTTTCATTTTGGCAACAGATTCGCTTTCTTTCAGCTTCATGCGGTACCCTAGTACTTCTTTCTTCTTACGACTCGTTAACTTGTGGCATTTCATGCTGAGTTTCATGCTGTAGCCTCACACTTCTTGGCCGGACAGATAGACACACACACTTCCACACATAGACATTTATATACAAGATATATATATCTGGTAGGTGACCACACAAATAATCAGATTGTGATTCAGACCTGTGGATATACAGGTTTGATACCCTGTGATTTCTGGTTATGGGGTATGGTGAAGGAGCGCAAGTATTGCAGGAAAGTTTGTGATATCAATGACCTGAAGAACAGACTACAGACTGTGGTATCATGTATTCCCTGCGAAATGTGTTTCTGAGCTTTAAATAGTACTGTTGCTCATTGGTTTTTGTGTGTTGAACAGGATGGTGAATAGGTTGAGATATTCATGTAAATCATCTTGCACATATGTTTTGTGAATAAATTGTTTTTGCTATTCAGGTGATCCACTGTGGCAACCCCTAACGGGAGCAGCCGAGACACGAGGAAGAATTCAAATGTTGACAAAATTTTGACTCACACTATATATATATATATATATATATATATATATATAGTGGAACCTCGGTTCACGAACGTCTTGGTACACGTACAACTCGGTTTACGACCAAAAAGTTCGCCAAACTTTTGCCTCGGTTCATGACCACACACTCAGTATACAAACAAGCCAGTTTACCTTTCAGTTTGTGCACGCCGATGATTTCCGCACGTGTTGCATTGTTCTCGGACGTGCGTGCTTTCACTGTGAAGTCTTTGTGCTCTATTTCATTTCCCTTCCGGTTCGTACGCGCCGATTACTGTATTCAGCCTCTCCCTGTTCATTGTTCTCAGTCAGACGTGCATGCTTTACCTGTGAACTCTTTGTGCTCTACAGTATTTCGTGTGCTTTTGCAGTTAACCATGGCTTCTAAGCAAGTGAAGAGTGGTGAGAAGAAAGTGTTGCAATGTTACTTTTCTCTTTTTTGAAATGTTAATTCTTTTCCCTGTGCTTAAAACTCATTTAAAAAGAGTGTTTACAGCGATCGGGTTGTAATGCTATTAGCGTGAACTCCTGCAATGTTACTGTCTTGGTTGACTTTTAAATAAAGTTCGGATTTGTTCAAATGTTCCTTTTTTTTCCCCCCTGTGCTTAAAACTCATTTTAAAAAAAGTGTTCGGATTGTAAGGCTAAAGCGCGAACTGCTGCAATGTTACAGAGAGAGAGGTGGGGTACGCGTGCTGCTGAGAGAGAGAGGGGGGTGGGGCTTGCGTGCTGCTGAGAGAGAGCAAGCCTGCGCGGGCATCTGAGCACGGAGCCTGGGTGTTTGTATCAGTGTTTATTCAATGTTTTTACATTAGATTACTATTACACTGTGCATTCTATGGTGTAATTAACTATATTTGTGCTTAAAAATCTTTTAAAAAAATATATTTACATACAGTTTGTATGGTCTGGAACGGATTAATTGTATTTACATACAATCCTATGGGGGAAATTGCTTCAGTTCACGACCAAATCGGTTTACGACTAGAGGTTTGGAACAAATTATGGTCGTGAACCGAGGTTCCACTGTATATATATATATATATATATATATATATATATATATATATATATATATATATATATATAAAACACAATCTATAATACTATTACAATCTGTATTCATTATGTCAATTACAACGGACTATAGTAATATTCTAATACAATTTTTCACAATCTAGTGCATTTTACAACATATTGCAATCTCAATTGTTTCCTAGACTATGAAGGCGTAACCACAAAGAGGGGATTTTGCTGAGGAATGCAGTGCAAAATAAAAAACAGTGGTTCTGAGCTCATTGGTGAAAGAGGTGAGTCTTTCCTTTGTGAGGGTTGGGGGCTCTCCTCCATCAGGGTCTGCATGGTTTGGATACTTCAAAAATCCCAGGATAAAGTAGTCTCTGAGCAGGCTGCGGATGTATCTGCAGCAGTCCTGGATTGTTGTCCATTCCTTTATGAGTATGAGGCGGTTCCTGGCAACCCAGAGAGAGTCTTTCACACAGCACATGAGACGCCATGCCTCCTTGATGGCTTCAGTGAATGGGTATCTGGGAACAGTCCGTAGAGCATCGAGTGCTGTGAGAGTTTGTCCCTGGGTACCAACCTTTCCAGTTCCTCTTTTCAAACAGTGACTGCACAACTGGGCATTCCCAGAAGAGGTGCAGTGCATCTTCTTCCCACAGGGTGCACAATGTCTGTATCTACCCAATTTCCTGGTATGTCTGAAAAAATGGAGAGGGAGGCCCCCTTGTATGGCTATTCACACCAGGTCCTCATGTCTGTTTGTGAGTTCATCAGAGGCTATGTTCTACCAAGCCACCATGGTTGTGGCTGTTGGGAGGGTCCCAAAAGGTTCCATCGGGTCTTTGGCTCTGATTATTTTGTAGATAGTGTTTGGTTTGACTCTCTCCAATCCATGTTCCCTTATGAACCAGACGATGTCTGCATAGAACCATGGCGGTGTCACAGTTTTAAGAATAGGAACTGTCCTACTTGTCTCATCGAAGCCTTTTCCAAACAGGCGGGAGGAAGTAGCAGGACATGGAGTTTCAGGATGAGCTGTTACTGTAGTCCATCAGAGTCCTGCAAATCCAGTTGCAAGCAAAACGGGTCCTCAGTAAAGTAGGGATGTCAGGGAGCATTTTCCGCTCTTGAAGGCTTTTTTGTATATGACTGACTGCTTGACTTGTCCATCTTGGAGCCCCATATGAACTGGAAGACTGTCCTGGTGATGGCTCTGCAGACCGTGGCAAATGGTGGCCACAACTAGGCTGGATACTGCAGAATTGGGAAGATTGCATTTAGTAGCACCAGGGCTTTGCCTTCGATGATAACGTCCTTGAGGCTCAACAGATCAACCTTCTCCTTGAACTTGGAGAATCTTTCATCTCACGTCCTCATGGCTTCTACTTCTCTGCCGAACCAGCTACCCAAGATTTTGATGGTAAGGGGAGGGTGGGCACAGGGCATCATGTGCGATTTTCCAAAGAGTATCGCCTCTGACTACCCCCATGTAAACTTTGCCCCTGAAGTCTTCACAGGTCACCGCCAGTGCCGTCATTAACCCCTGGTCTGCGCAGATCATAATTACTTGCCTGTCCAGCCCTGGTGCAGTGATCCCTCTAATCTCTGCCGTTCGTCTGATGTGTTCAGGGAAGAGTTCTATAAAACAGACAAAGATGAGAGAGGAGAGAGGGCTGCTTTGTCTGACCCCTGAGAGGAATGGTCAGTTTTCCAGTCATTTATCAGTAGGCAATGGTGACCATAAGACCCTTCATTCTGTTTACAACCAAAACACACATTTTAACACAGACATTTATAAAATACAGTGCCTATAAAAAGTATTCCTTTGGAGGTTTCCACAGAAAAAATTAAATCATGTTGAGCTTAATTTATCTTTATTTAATACTGATCAACAGAAAAAAAAACTATTTAATGTCAAAGTGAAATCAGACCTTTGCAAAGTGGTCTAAATTAATTAGAAATATAAAACCCAAAATAAATGATCACATAAGTATTTACCCACTGTAACATGACTCCCCTGAATGATTACTAGTGAAGCCAAATGGCTTTAGAAGTCCCAAATGTGCCGCAATGGAGACCACGTGTCTGGGGTTTGAGTTGCCTGTCGTATAAATGTTCCTGTACGAGACGTGACAATTTAATTTCTGGAATGAACTGGTAGAAAACCTGCGTGCATATCTGTGCATTCGTGGCTACTGTCACTTTTGAAGTAATCTCCTTCCACAGCTTTGCATTTACTTACACGACATTGCCATTGCTGGAAACTTCCCTGGAACTCTGTTGCTGAAATACTCTTAAGTACTTTTGTCACATTTTGCTGGAAGTCAGAAATGTCTACAAATCTTTACTCTTTCATGGCAGTTTTTATTTTTTGGAAATCACAAGGGGCTTTTCATAAGTCAGATGAATAGGGTGGATGATCCAATTTGGCAGTTGATTTCTTAGCCTGCGGATCATGGCTTGGGGGCATTTTTCATGATGTATAATCCACTTCTGGCATCACCGTTCACATCTTGTCACTCCTCCTTGAACCTCTTATGCCACTCAAAGATATTTAACTTTTCATAGCATTCTCGCCACTCATCACTATCAACAGCTCCAACGTTTTGAGCAGCACTTTGAGTGGCTGTTCTGGGAATTAAAATGTCACATCTTGAACATCGGAAAGGTGCTATATAAATCAAATGTATTATTATTATTATTATTACACCTTGTATGTGTAAGCATCAGCAGTGTGTCTGTTCGCGGAGAGAGTGTTGACCTTGTTGAGAAGTTTACTTACCTTGGCGGTGACATTCATGTCTCTGGTGACTCTTCCTATGAAGTCAGTAGACGGATTGGGACAGCATGGGGGGTCATGAGGTCGCTGGAAAAGGATGTGTGGCGCTCCCGATATCTCTGCTAAAGGACAAAGGTCGAAGTCTTTAGAGTCCTGGTGCTTCCCGTCTTGCTAGACATGGATGGTATCCAGTGACCTGAGATGAAGACTGGACTCCTTTGGTACTTTGTTTCTCCTTGGGTACCGTTGGTTTGACTTTGTGTCGAATGAACGGTTGCTCATGGAGTCCTGAATGAGGCACATTACCTACATTGTGAAGGAGTGTCAGTTACGGCACTACGGCCATGTGGTGCATTTCCCCGAGGGTTATCCAGCTCGTAAGATCCTCATTGTTGGGGACCAGAGTGGCTGGACCAGGCAAGGGGTCGCCCACGTAACATCTGGGTGCGGCAGATAGAGGGTCATTTCCGGAGGGTGGGACTAGACCATGTGTCTGCCTGGGGGGGTTGCCAACCGGGATCCCGAGTTGTTTCGTCGTGTAGTGGGGGCGGCAATGCACTGTACCAGTGCATGCTCCCCAGCTTGACTTGACTTATGTGTAAGGTCCAACTTGTGGTGAGTAAGGGGATGGAGACAAGAAAATGTCCAAGACCCTGAATATCCCTTGGAGACAAGTTAAATCAGTCCTTAAGAAATGGAAAGAGTATGTCACATCTGTAAATCTGCTAGAGTAGGTTTTCCACAGAAGCTGAGTCATTGTGCAAGAAGAAGAGCTAAAGGAAGGAAGACCTTCAAGACACCTCTGAGAACTGTAAAGGAGTTACAGCCCACATTAGGTCATATTGGAGAAAGACTGTGCAGACAACAACTGTTTTCCGGTTCCTTCATCAGCTTCAGCTTTATTAGAGATTGGCAAAGATATTAAACACACAGGACATCGCGGCTAGAGCCTTCCAGAACTCCCATAGCAGACTCTGACATCAGTTAGAAGAGGTTTCTATGGTCTGATAAGATCAATTATGATCTGTTTGGGCACCAGAGTAAATGCCCTGCCATGACGACTGCACATTATCAAAAACATATCCCCACTGTGAAGTATGGTGGTGGTAACATCATATTGTGGGGATTCAACTACGCAAAAGACCCTGGAAGGCTTGTGAGGGTAAAATGATTGCAGCCAGAGCTTGATGTGGAATGTAATTAGTGACGGTACTCTTTTTAAGGTGATATAATAACATTTGATCAAACGTTAGATGCTTCTAACACCAGAATATGTCAACACCCGATTGAGAAGCTGGGGGGATTCCAAGTGAAGTTTCATAAAGAGGTTCCAGTACTCACTGGTATGCTACAGAAAAGTGCAGTGTAATATGAATAAATCACGCAGAAAAATGCAAAAAGAGTTGATGAATTGCCCCGTGTAGTATCCATGAAAAAAGCAGCAAAATTCGGTCAATATTTGAAGTGGAATGATCGTTTATATACAAAATTGCTGCAGGAAATGAGTTGTGAGGAAATGACAATAAAACCGGAAGTGACGTCATCTTGGGGAGCCGGAAGTGACACTATCTTAAGGAGCTGGAAGTGATATCGTCACAGATGTGTCTGTAGGGAGCCGTTTTCAGAGATCGGAAGTGTTGTCAGAGAGTTTATCTTCTGTTTATCTTCTTTTGTTCTGTAGAGACAGAGAGAGAGGCATCAGTACCTCAGATCAGCCCCCTATCTTGCATTATATCACTCACCTCAGGGCTTGTTGACTGCCTCCTAAGCGTACTTGTGTGACAGTAGATACTTTTTGTTGAAACTGGAAGATGTGCTGCTACTGGTGACTACTGCCTCACTTCAAGTACTGAATGCAGCAAAATCAAGGAGGAAAATCCTAGAGGAAAGGCTTACACAATTGTGATAAACTGCCCGGACACAGACAGACGGACACCATTGTACAGTCCACCACACGTTTATTTACTATATAATACAGTCCAATAAAGTGCACAACCCAGTGCTTCTCGCACCAAACTCCCCCAAAGTCCAGGCCTCTCTCAGTCTATCTGCCTGCTCTTCAGGCCGCCTCCACTCTCCTGCACACAAACCTTGTCCACTCCTCACCCGACTCCAGTCCTTCTTTGCAGGGAGGCGGCCCCTTTTATAAGTGCCCGGTTGGGCTCCAGGTGATCCCCGACACTCCCTAGACACTCCCCTGTGGGGCTTCCAAGCCCTGCACCTATGGCCCCTAATGGAACCAGGGCGGTTGCCCTCTCGTGTTCTGGAGGAGGCATGAACCCTCCTCCTGTCTTCCTGGGCGTCCCGGCTAGGGGTGGCACCCAGCCGTCTGCCACACAGTCTAGAAAAAACCTGCACCTTGGGAGAAGAGTTGCTTTCCAGAAATAACAACATTTATCTCTACAGCACATATTCATACATAAAAGTAACTCAAAGTTCTTTAAAATATTAGCAGCTATATATAATTTTAAAAAGTAAAAACTAAAGAACAGTTATTTATAACAGCAGGGAATCTTAATGGTCAACTTAAGTACAAACTATGGTCAGATGGCCGGGGAGGATAGGAAAATAAAAACTTCACTTACCGGGATATTGGAGAAAATAAACCTCAAGGAGTTCCAAGTCCTACCCTGGGCATCCTACAGTCCATGAATGTGTCACCATTACCAGGATACTCTTGTGGAGCTCTCTTCATGATCCCAGCCTAGTTAGGATAGGGAGTAGTGGCACACAGCACCATTACAAAGTATGATAACATCCCACTCCTAAAGACTGCTCAGAGGGGGTGCCATTTCCTTCACTCCCTCACAGGGCCTCAGCTCGTTCTGCCTCTTCTGCACCACAATGGCTTGCTTTCCTGATGCTGCCTTTTCATTTAATTTTTCCATCCATCCTTCATATGATCTAGCTTAGGCTCCTTTTAAACGGGAACAGGTACTAATTTCACACCCTGGAGCGCTAATGAGGAAACTGGCCGAACTGCACTTGTCTGCACGTGAATGTGGGCTCACCGTTTCCTTCATTAACACCTTGGGACTGCCCCGCCATGCTTCCACACACCTACATCCCTCCGCCGAGCTTAAATATACTTTTCTTCTTAAAACTTGCACTGCCACAGATCTCTTTTATCACACTTACAGCTTGTGAATAAGTGCTAGCATTTTGGTCTTGATTAACCTAAGAGTTTTTTAGATAAGATCTTAATGGATTTATGTTTTAGTCTGTAAAGGTGAATCCAAGTTGGGGAGGAGGCAACTAGTGATTTTTGACGTGGTACACAGCAGAGATACCACCATAGCAATTTTAGTTGTGGAAGGTCAGAACACTTTGTCACGCTTGCACGTAGGAGACCTCCTTACAACTTCTGTCGAGGTATGTAATAACCCACCAGTATGAAAGGAGACACTATCGCTAATAGTGTCATCATCAAGAAGACCGCCCACTGAGGGCAACTGACTCCGCCCCTTCCTGTTGTGGCATGTGGTTGGGGATGGTACCCAGCCAGGACGCCCAAGAGGACCGGAGGAGGACTTACACCTCCTCCAGACCACGAGGGGGCGACCACCCTGTTGGCTTTGGGGACCACGGGTACAGAGCTTTGAAGCTCAACCCTGTAGGGGCCCGTGGTCACCGCCAGGGGGCACCCCGATGCCTTTGGAGCCCTGGCCCTCAGCACTTCCACCACACCCGGAAGTGCTGGGGGGAAGAAGGCCAGGGACACCCGGAGTGCTTCCGGGTACGTGCCGGTGGAAGATTGGCACCTGGAGCACATCCGGGTAGTTATAAAAAGGGCTGCCTCCATCCATTCGATGGCTGGAGTCGGGAGTGTAGCAGGAGTGAGACAGGCCTGGACTTTGGGGGTAGTTTTGGGGGGTTGTCTGTGCACTTTATAAATAGCGGGCTGTATAATAAACGTGTGGTGGTGCTTAATATGATGTCTGTCTGTCTGTGTCCGGGGCTCGTTCCACACTGTTAACACTAGAATCCCTGAAGTCTACGAAAAAACTTGTAACCCCAGCCCACGTTAAATCCCTTCGCACCTCTCCATCAGTGTCTTTTGTTTTGTAAATGTGTCGATCCGCACAAGCAGCAAGCAGCCTGCTAGCCCATCTCCCACACCAAAGCAGTTGAAGTCAGTCGCAAAATTCTTAGATCTCAGGTCTGTTTATTGTGGTGTGAGGTGCCTGGAGTTTTACAGGGTAAATAATATATTGTTATTTGGAATACATACATTTTATGTGTGTTCCGTGTCTACAATGATCTGTGTAAATGTACAGTAGGATGACAGGAAATGTGAGGCAAGAAATGCTGAAGACATACCTAAAACAGAACCTTTTTCCGTGTTATACTAATAATGACGTGAAGTGTATAATGTGTGAAGACTTTAGTGCAAATATCAAATAAACGTGTGCTTTTATTTAAGAGCATAACCAACGAAAAAAAAACATCATTCAATTTACATGTTGCTGTCAATGAGTTAAAAGCCCAAGCTCAAATATCAATTGACAGAAAGGTGCTATGTATTCTTGGATGGTGTGGAGGTAAGAACAGCTGCCTTATAACCAAAAGGTTCTGGGTTCAAGTCCTGCCGCTCCATGTTTTGAGTAATTAGCTGCTATTATTATTTCTATAATATAATAAAAACATACATTTGATTTGAGTCTGTAACACCTGGTGTAAATTTTGGCTACTTGTAAATGTTTGTACTTTTCTTATTATTCAAATTTTATTCTGTCAGTACCATTCACATGGTACAAAAAACTTGCCTCTCCCTCTCTGAGTTGATGGCGTTTATCTCCATTCTTTTCACAAAGAGCAGCGCTGTGGCTGATGCCTGCTCAGATCTATTTGTTGTATCCCCATTCAAACATACGATGTCTCGTGATCGCTATCAGACTATCATGCGGCATTTGCGCTTTGACAACAAAAACACCTGTGCAGAATGTGTGAAAACGACAGATTTGCTGCGATTTCTGACATCTGGAAACCTCTTTTTGAGAATTGTGTTTTGAGTTACAACCCGGGGCAAAGATTTTCTGAGTCAAGTGCTACACTGCTAACTCCACTAAGAAAGTGAGTTTGATTCTGGCTAACCGGCCAAACTATTTTTTCTTTTAAGTACTGCTTTATGGGACACCGTTGGCAAAGGGCTTCATTTTTGGTTCATGCTTTGGACAATAAATGTTGCGATGCTCCCATATTTTTCTATTTCATGAAGCCTGTTCTTCCCGCACCAAGACACAAACAGTTATATAAGGGTCATCCCTTCATGTGATGCTCCAAACGTCTTTAGCTGTCTTACAGAGTAAGAATTCATATGTCAGAACTAGCCATTCAAGATTAGCAAGACTTTGCCATTTGACCACTGCTGTTACCTCATTCTTGGAAGCAGATGTGTCAAGCATTTATAATAAAGAACTTTGAGTCAGCCAGTTTATGAAGCAAAATACGTCAAGGATTTTTATAACATTAATAAAATCTTTTTTCCTTTTCATGGCTCACCCTATAAGGGAGAGTAAGCCCAGCTGCCGTGCACATAAACTTCATTTCAGGTGCCTCAGCTTGTAATTTCCTTCATTCTCGGAGAAGAGGAATACAGATGGAGATTAGAATGTGGACTGACTGATAAATCAAATGCTTTGTCTGAGGCCTTGGCTCTTATTTCACTTTCAGAAATTGGAACCCATAAAATGTAAAGAATTTGTTAAGAGTTGTAAATGGGATCATGAGAAATAGAGTAGTAAGGTTAGGCTGAGGTTGTGTTCTTCCACAGACGGAAAAAAGGCAGAAAAAAATAAAAATAATTGTTCCAGATCAGTGTTCATGTTTATCAAGTGTCTCAGAGTAGGGAAATTGTTCTAACTGACTCAAAAATCTCAGACTGGTCATAGATGTTTGTGAATTTCCCATTGGGATTAATAAAGTATCTATCTATCTATCTATCTATCTATCTATCTATCTATCTATCTATCTATCTATCTATCTATCTATCTATCTATCTATCTATCTATCTATAGGACTGATAGCATGATATCAGTTTTCCCAATTTAGAAAACTACTCTTAACTTCACCAGACTTTACGACAGCTCATGAGCTTCCTAACTTGCTAGGATCTGTCAGAAAACGGGGTCCAGGCAGAAACTAATATGCATAACCCACAGAAAGCCGGAAGCGCTGGACATCACAGACCCAGAAAGACGGTGTGTGAAGGTCTCCAGAATGAGAAAAGTGAACATTCAAATCCGGCGTCAAAGAGGCTCAGAAGGATGTACAGCATGGGCTAAAGAAAAAGCTGATTGAGGGAAAGGAAGCTTACAAAGTTAAAGTAGAAAACAAACTCACTCAGAATAACATGAAGGATGTCTGGGCATAATTACTGGACACAACAAATCCAAGGCTGAGGTGCTAGAAGGTGATGTGAACAAAGCTAACCCCCTGAACCAATTTTTTCGATAGATTTTTCCTCCAATGACCAGTCTCCCCACTCCATCTCCACTACATCAACATCTCCTACCACATCAACCGGAATGACCACTGACAAGTCCACCTCTGACCTTCAGTGTGGACTCTCCATAACTGAAGACCAAGTAAGGAGTGTCAACACTGGAGAGCACAGTCAACACACAGACACTGAAGACACAAGTTATAAACACCACAAGCTTGTTTAGTCTTTGTCAGACTCTTCACAGTGCTTTCCCCAGTGCTACAGCCACAAGTAAATAAGCAATACTGCCCATACAGTTATTCTTTATCTCTCACTCTCCCTCTTCTTCTTACTCTGCTCCTCCCAGCAAGCTTTGTCCACCATCCACCCGACTCTGGCTCATCCCTGTGAGGTTGGTCCAGTCCTTTTATATTGGCCATCCTGGGTTAGGCAGAAACCTCATGCCATATAGCTCCTGTATATTCATAGCACCCCCCTAGCAGCACCCACAGCACCCAACAGGGCTGAGATGTGGAACTCCAAGTCCCATGGTGCCCTGTGGGAATCTGAGGCACCGCTGTCACCCAAGGGAGCTGCCACCTAGAGTTCTAGGGGAAGCAGTGTCCTAAAAAAGCTGCCTTCCCCCATCCTTCTGTTCTTTGGGTGTCCTGGCCATGTTGAGGACCTAAGGAAGCTACACACAGGAAGAGCTGTGAGACCAGATGAAGCCAGTCCTTGAGTTCTTAAGACCTGTGCTGGCCAGCTTTGTGGTATCCTCTGTCAGCTATTCAGTGCCACTGTGGAAAATTTCCTGCATTGTTCCTGTTCCAAAGAAGGCAGGTGTAACTTCGCCTAATGACTACAGACCAGTGGCACTTATGTCTCACATCATGAAGACCTTTGAGAGGCTGGTCCTGGACTATATGAGTCCTCTTGTGGTAGACCACCTGGACCCAGTACATTTTGCCTATTGGACAAAGATCGGAGTGGAGGATACAGTTATGTATCTGCTCATCAAGGCTGGACAAAGCTGGCCGCACTGTCAGGATTCTGTTTTTTGATTTCTCCAGCACCTTCAAAACCATCCAGCCATCCCTGTTAAGGAGTAAACTCCTAAATGTGCAGGTGGATGAGCCGATGGTGTCCTGGATGATGAACTATCTATTGGGCAGACCACAGGTTGTGAGACTCAAGCAACACTGGAGCACCACAAGGTATACTCTGTACACCTCCAACTGCAAATATAACAGCAGTTCAGGTCACTTGCATAAATTCTCAGATGATTCTGCACTTATGGAGTGTATTGATAAGGGGGATGAGAGAAAGGAGAGGAGTCAGGTGGAGAACTTTGTCTCTTTCATCTGCATCTTAACATCAGCAAAACCAAGGAACTGGTTATTGACTGTCATTGCATCAAAGAGCCTCTGTGTCCGGTTATTATTCAAGGAGTGGATGTAGAGGTGGTGCACTCCTACAAGTACTTGGGGGTCCACGTCAATAACAGGTTGGATTGGTCTCATAACACAAAGGAACTGGAGAAGGGCAGAGCAGGCTCTTTTTCCTTAGGAGACTTTTCTTTGCATTAAATAAATGTGTGAAATGGTGTTATGTTTGCAAGTATTTAGTCATCGAGGCTCACTACACATGTAGTGGTTAAGGATTTGGACTTGAAACGCTAAGGTTGTGGGTTTAAACCACACTACTGACACCACTGTGTGACCTACCTGTGCTCCAAATGGAAAACCAAAAGAAACTTTACCAATTGTATCATAAATGTTGTAAGTTGCCTTGGATGAAAGCATCAGACAAATAAGTAAATATAATGTAAATCATGGATATAAACCTCATTCACATGGTCAAACAGGCCCAAGACAGTTCGTAGGATGCTGCTGTTGCTGGTGTATAACATCAGACAATACAATATTTTAGTATATAATATACTCTATTAATCCCTAAGACATTGTGGCTCAGTGGTTAAGGCTTTGAATGTCAAACCCGGAGGTTGTGGGTTTGAATTTTGCTGTTGACACTGTGTGACCCTGAGCAAGTCACTTCACCTGCCTGAGTTCCAACTGGAAAACCAAAATTAATTTTTACCAATAGTATCATAAATGTTGTAAGTCGCCTTGGATAAAGGTGTCAGCCAAATTAGTAATTATACTGAAAATTATGGATATAAACCTTGTTTACGTGGCCCAAACAGGTCCAAGAAAGTTGGTAGGATGCTGCTGTTGCTATGATGTAACATTAGACAACAGAACATTTTAGTATATAATATACTGGATTAATTCCTAAGGCAGTGGGTCTTAGTGGTTAAGGCTTCGGCCTTCAAATCCTGAGGTTGTGGGTTCAAACCCCCCTATTGTCACTGTGTGACCATCTGCAAGTCACTTGACCTGCCTGAGCTCCAATCAGAAAACCAAAACAAATGAAACCAATTGTATCATAAATGTCGTAAGTCACCTTGGATAGATGCATCAGCCAAATAAGTAAATGTAATTTAAATTATGGATATAAACTTCATTCACGTGACCAAAACAGGTCCAAGAAAGTGGGTAGGATGCTGCTGTTGCTGGTATGTAACATTAGACAACAGAATATTTTGTTATATAATATACTGGATTAACCCCCCTGTGGTGGGTTGGCACCCTGCCCGGGATTGGTTCCCTGCCTTGTGCCCTGTGTTGGCTGGGATTGGCTCCAGCAGACCCCCGTGACCCTGTGTTCGGATTCAGCGGGTTGGAAAATGGATGGATGGATGGATTAACCCCCAAGGCAGTGTGGTGTAGTGGTTAAGGCTTCGGCCTTCAAACCCCGCTGCTGATACTGTGTGACCATAAGCAAATCACTTGACCTGCCTGAGCTCCAATAGGAAAACCAAAAAAGAAATGTCACCAATTGTATCATAAATGTTGTAAGTCTCCTAGAATGAAGGCGCCAACCCCCCCCCCGAATGGAGTGAGGCGGCTCTTTTTATTCAGGTCCTGGGAGTGTTCCAGGTGGCTCATTACTATTACCTGGAATCAGGTAACCAGGTGTGCTGAAAGTCAACAATAGGGCTCTGTTGCCCCCCCCCAGCGACCCCAATGGGACCCAACAGGGCTGCACAAAAATTCCATCTCCCAGCAAGCCCTGTGGGAATGTGTGGGGGCCACAGCCACCCAACAGGGCTGCCCTCTAGTGTCACAGGGGAGGTATTGCCTCACTGATGCTCTCTGCCCCGGTCCTTCCATACCCCAGGCACTCCAGCCTGGTTATGGTTCTGCCACAACATAAACTCAGCTTTTATCAATGTTTGTAAAATCAAAATATGAACTTAATTTGTAAACAAATTCTCTACCCTATCATGAAACTGTCAAACTAAATAACCAAAAAAAAACCTAAAACACTCTCACACATTTTCCATATACTGTATCACCACCTAAGATGAAGACTGGACTCCTTTGGTGCTGTGTCTCTCCGGAAAATCCTTGGGTACCACTGGCTTGACTTTGTGTTGCTCATGGAGTCCCGAATGATGCACATGACCTGCATTGTGAGGGAGCGTCAGTTATGGCACTACGGCCATGTGGTGCATTTCCCCGAGGGTGATCCTCATTGTTGGGGACCCGAGTGGATGGACAAGGCAAAAGGGTCGCCCACGTAACACCTGGTTGTGGCAGATAGAGGGTCATTTCCAGAGGGTGGGACTGGACCGCGTGTCTGCCTGGGGGGTTGCCAACCGGGATCCCAAGTCATTTCATCATGTAGTGGGTGCTGCAAGGCACTGTACCAGTGCAAGCTCCCCAACTTGACCGGTTTGCGATGTTTTTAAAAAGTGCGTCAAACAGAAATTCAGAACCATGTGACTGTTTTTCTTCTATTGTTTAAATTACATTTAAAACTCTCATAGACACTATCATAATTATAATTCACACAGTTCTTTTAAGGTGTAATTTAATTTCATACTCTGTTCTCTTCAGTCACAGACACAATCAAGGAGATGAATAAAATAAATTTAATTAACTTGTTTTACAAGACATGGCATCAAACGTATCTATAAAACAGACATTTTTTTTTCCTGAGCCTTATAATTATGGATTCTTGTTACCTTCATTATCCTTCTCCTCACTGAGCTCTCAATTCTTCCACCTGACCCCTTTTTGATTTCAAGACTCTTCTATGAAACCCAGATGATTAGATACAAAAAAAAACAAAAAAACTCACCACACCTAATCAGAGAGCAAAAAGAGAAAAAATAGAAAGAAAGAAAGAAAGAAAGAAAGAAAGAAAGAAAGAAAGAAAGAAAGAAGGAAGACTAAGTGGCTTCTGTATTGCCATCTATTCCAGCCTTGACCTCACTACATGACCTTCAACAAGTCATTTAATTACTCTCGGCTTTTAAACAAGAAGTGAAAACCGTGTTTCTGTTGTAAATGGCTTTGCAGATGCTGTCGATGCGTAGTTCATACCTTTGTCTGCATAAAGTGCTTGGGGATTCCCCAGGAGACCAGAGGTGACGTATATCTGTGTACATATATATATTTCATATTAGCAACTTTATAGCTGAATTCACCTCAGTGTTAGAAGTTTCATCATTTGTTTCCTTTACCGCTATTGACTGGTTGTCAAGTGTGTCTGCTCTCTGGAGACGCTGAGGCATTCGCTTGATTTTTCCTAACCATTATTCTTCTACTATCTTCATGTGAAAGAAGTGAAGGCCATAACTTTTATTGGCTTATTGTACTTTGTGACACAGGGAGAAGGATGGCATAGATTTCTCAATCTACAAATCTTATCTGTTTTGTCCTTTTTATTTCGTTTGTTTAACTACCTCTTATATATTTATTTATTTTTTCTTAGAAAGAGTACGGGAGAAGCAAGATAACAAAAATAATGATAACATTGGGACAGAAAAACAGCAACGACACAAGCCTGTATTTCATTTTCTTTTTATGATTTCTCATAATTCATCAAGCATTTGTGACCTCGATCCACTGGACTAATTCCCTTCATAATTTTAAACACTTCAATCATGTCACTTCTTAATCTCCCTCTTCTTAAACTGTAAAGGCTCAGCTCTTTTTATTTTTTCTTATAATTCAACCCCTGTAGCCCTGGAATCAGCCTAGTCGCTCTTCTCTGGACCTTTTCTAGTGCTGCTATGTTCTTTTTGTAGCCTGGAGACCAAAACTGCACGCAGGACTCCAGATGAGACCTCACCAGTGGGTTATAAAGCTTCAGCAGAACGTCCTGTGACTTGTACTCCACACATCAAGACACTATATACAGTAAACTGACATTCTGTTAGCCTTCTTAATGGCTTCTGAACAATGTCTGGAAGTCAATAGCTTAGAGTCCACTATGACTCCTAAATCCTTCTCATAAGGTGGACTCTTGATTTTCTGACTGCCCATTGTGTATTCAAACCTTACATTTTTCCTTCCTACATGTAATACTTTACATTTACTGACATTAAATTTCATCTGCCACAAATCTGCCCAATCCTGTATGCTATTCAAGTCGTTCTGTAATGATATAACGGATTCCAAATTATCTGCTAATCCACCTATCTTGGTATCATCTGCAAACTTAACCAGCTTGTTACTTATATTCCTATCTAAATAATTTATATATATTAAAAATAGCAGTGGCCCTAGCATTGACCCCTGTGGAACACCACTCTTAACATTGGCCAGTTCTGATGAGATTCCTCACACCATCACCTTCTGCTTCCTGTGTCTGAGCCAATTCTGCACCCATCTAAAAACATCACCCTGAACTTCCACTTCTTTTAGCTTGATGCCCAACCTCTCAAGTGGCACCTTATCAAATGCTTTCTGACAGTCCAGATAAATAATATCATCTGCTCCACTTTGATCGTATCATTTTATTGCCTCCTCATAGAATTCCAGCATGTTAGTAAAACACGACCTCCCTCTTCTGAACCCATGCTGACTGTTCCTAGTAACTCCTGTCCTTGCCAGGTGTTGCTCAATCTTATCCTTAATAATACCTTCCTTTAATTTTCCTGTGATGCATGTTAAACTCACTGGCCTATAGTTGCTTGAATCTGTCCTGACACCCTTTTTATATAATGGGATGATATTTGCCATTTTCCACTCCTTCGGAATCTCTCCAGTGTGCAGTGACTTCCTAAAAATATGTGTCAAGGGTTTATATCTGCACTCGCTAGCCTCCTTAAGAACTCGAGGGTAAATATTATCTGGTCCTGGTGATTTGTTTGATTTCATCTTATTTAATCTGAGCAGTACTTCTCCCTCTACAATTTCCAAATCCTTCAGTACCTCCTTAGTAGTCCCTGTTACCTCTGGGAGGTTATCCACTTGCTCACTTGAGAACACCTCAGAAAACCTCTTCACATTCTAATAATAATAATAATTCTTTACATTTATATAGTGCTTTTGTAGAAAAGAATACTCTTAAAGTTGATGATTTGCATATATTCAAAGAGAATCATAAGCTTATATAAGAAAATAAGTATGCTATCCTAATGCATGCTAGTACAGTAAGGGTAAACCATAAAAAGTCCTTGTCTGCATATTTTATTATTTTTCTCCGATCAGCTGCAAACCACCAATATCTTGTTGCTAACTTCAAAAATTTTAGTCAAGGGTACTGTGTACTTTGAGAGGGTTAAGCATGCCATTGTTTTAGAAATTCAGCTGCTCAAAACTTTAGCCTTCAGAGATGCTTGGACGTCAAGTAACTTTCATTAGCACAGTGCACAAGTCACAGTGTCTCATATGTGGGTCTTCCTGGTTTTGACTTAAGATGTGTTCTTGATCAATGAATTAGTTTCAGTCACCTGCATAGGGTATGAAGTAATGATGGCAGTTTCGGACAAGTAATGGACATTAGGTAATGGTGGGTTTGGACATTAAGTAATGATGGAAAGAACCAAAAGGAGGAGAGTATTGTGCATAAGTGATAAGAATTGCAATAAATGTAAGCTTGCTGAATTTGCTAATGGTTCATCTCACTTGATTTGAGTCCATGTATGCGTCACACAATAAAACTTGATTCTGCTGCCTTCCTGAGACTCCGTGTGCCTTCTTTGAGCAGCGTGTTTCTGCCACAACACTGTTCTCACTACTCAAAGCACTTTACAAAATGAATGGGGAGACACTTCAACCACCACTAATGTGTAGCACCCAACTGGATGATGCAACGCCAGCCATTTTTGCATCAGTATGCTCATCACAAATTAGCTGTTAGGTGGTGAAGCAGTGAGAGAGACAGCCAATTAGAGACAGGGGATGATTAGGGGGCTAGAATAACTAGGCCTTGGAGGGCAATTTAGCCTGGACATCAGGATACGCCCTACACTTTATGAAGGATGTCCAGTGGCCAGAGTCAGAATTTTGGTTTTGCATCTCATCTGAAAGAAGGCACCATTTTTACAACACACTGTCTCCATCACTGCACAGACCACTTAATTAGCACCCCCTTGCCAACACCTCTTCCAGCAGCAACCCAAGCTTTTCTTAGATGGTCTCCCATGCAAGTACTGGCCAGGCCTGAACATGCTTAAATTCAGGTGAATGACCTCCTTCAAAGGTGCATGTGGTATGGCTACTGACTGTACATTTTAATGTGTTGCAGAATTAATTTTGAATATGGAGAATTTTGCACTTTTTGCTTATTAATTTTCACTCAATACTCCATAATGACAAAGCAAAATCATGCTTTCAAAAAGGTTTGCAATCAAGCTTCTTTAGATTGGATGGGAAGCAACTGTAAACTGCCATCGTCAGGACTCTCCACAGATATTCTACGGTGTGTAGCATGCAGCTGGGGCTCTTGCCTGGTTGGGATGCCTCCACGCTGGGAGGACCGGAACGGTAGATGGCAACCCCTCGGGTTGCACCGGTGCCTCAGACTCCCGCAGGGCTTCATGGGAGTTGGAGTGTGGTGCAGCTCTGTTGGGATCCGCAGGTGCCATGAGCTGCTAAGCCATTTTGGACAGTTCTTCTACATAAAAGGAGCCAGCAGTCACTACTCGGGGAGCCAGAGTAGGGAGGAGGAGCTACGAAGCTTGAACAAAGTAGTGGACAGGAGGAAAGATAAAGAGAAGGAAGAGGCTTGTGGTATTGTGCTGTGCTTGTGCTTGAACTGTGTTATAAGCCTTCCCCGTTCCCCACAAGGGAAAAAGAAAAAATAAACCTTGTGTGCCATGAACTTGTGTCCCATGCTTGTCTGTGTCAGGTTCAGCTGGCTATGCCAGCTTGGTGGGCCACAAGTGACGCAGTCGGCAGGATTCCTGGCCATCTGCAAGGCAGGAACCTGCATTGTAAGTCTTGTGGCAACCTGACACAGCAGCGCGAGGCGCGCACACAAGGCAGCACAGCGGCACGCGTGCAGATGCAGCTTCAGAAGCATGCGCTGAGGCCGCGGTTAAAAAATAAAGAAGAAAAAAAAGGGAGCCGCTGAAGAGGCTCACTGAGACACCGCTCTTACTCAATGGGGAAGAAGAGATCCAGCAGGACTCCTAAGGCAGTGGGCGCCGTCACACCTGTAGTCGCAAACGAAGCCCGGATTGGCACGCTGCGGAGAGAGGCCACCCAGATGGTGGAAGCTCCGGGAGACTGGGTCTGCAAAGAGGTAGGCGCCGGCCTCAGGAATGATTTGTCCTGGGAGTATTTTACATCTATTCCATATGCCTACCTTTTAGATGGAGATATACCAGACCTGCATTGAGACCCGCATTGCTGGCCTAAGCACGCCGATCCCTGGGACAACAGCGGGGCAAGCGAGAGCGATTTCGACCTGGGCCCACTGCTCGCCGAGAGACAATGGCTGGAGGAGGAGCACCTGGAATCTCAACCCGACGGTGTCATTCCGACGGAATGCCTCAAGTGGACTCCAATAAAGTTCTTGACACATCTCAAGGAGAATTACAGCAAACAGGATCCACCTGACCATTTTTTGATCTTTAATAACTGAACAAACCTTTCAGAAAAAAAAAATCACTTTGTCATTATGGGTTATTGAGTGTAGACAGATGGGCAAAAGTGGTAATTGTATCCATTTCAAATTAAATATACACAATTTTTTCATTTAAAAAGACTGGGCATACTATAGGCACAGTCACTGTCTCATTGTTATGATTTTTTTTTTGCATTATTTCTTAATGTTGTTTGTATGGGAGTTTATTAGTATTATTTTCTTGTAGTTATTATTATATTATTTTATTTATAATTTTGGACACCATTTTGTTTTTCCACAAATGCTGCCATCTGGTTGATTGTTTTTTGGTTTTAGCAGCCATTTGTACATAGCAAAGAATTCCTGTTGGTAATTAGGCTGTATTTAACATAATAATCACCACTAAGATTATTACCAAGATCAGGAACCTGAACTTCTTTGTATAACTTAATATTTTAGACAGACCCCAGGTGGTTTGAGTGGGCCTCATCATTCCTCACCTTCAATAGAGGGACTCCACAGGGCTGTGTTCTGAGCCCTCTGCTGAATTCTCTCTATACATATGACTGCATGGCTGAACAAGACTCTAACATCGTTGTCAAGTTTGCCGGTGACACAGCGGTGGTAGGCCTGATATCTAACAACAATGAGCAGGCTTACCTGAATGAAGTGGAGAGTCCGTCACACTGGTGTCAGGGCAGTAGTCTACTCCTGAATATGAGCAAGACAAAAGATCTGATTAACAGTTGCAATGGATGGAAAGCATGGACTGTTGTTCTGGTCGGGCTGGTTCAAGATTCCTTATCTGGGATGGAGGCCCGCTCACCATGTAGGTGGAGTGGTCCCTGCTGCAGCCAGGAGATGGACAGAAATTAATATTCTGGCATCCCAGAAGGACTTGATAAAGGATCATTAACCACCTGGGATACCAGTACAATGGAGGGACAGAGGGAGGCAACTTACTTAGGTTATTTACTCCCTTGAAACTTTAGATGGCAGCATCACTGGATTACTATACCTCTACAGATATACTGTATGTAAACTGTGCAAACATCCAGTTTGTATCTTACCTGCAGAGTGTTTAAAAAAGTCGAAAAATTCAGTTTGAACCGCATCGATAGATTCAGTGTACCGTATTCACAGCTGACAAACTGGGACCTTTCATTGCTGTCTCACTAAAAAAATGGCATTTCCAGTACTGTTCTTTATTTTAATTTTCTTTGAAGAAAACATTCCATACAATCAAGTCAAATTTGTACAATGAAGTAAATAACACCACATACCATCCAGTTGAACTTAACAAAATAGGATTCAACCCCACCCAAGAGAAAAAGAGAAGAGTCAACAGCATGAGCAGAAATTAAATAAAAAAATGCTTATTCTAAAATTTTACTAATTAGATCTTGCCATATTTTAACTAGATTTGGACAGATCCTTTAAGCAAAAATTTGATTTTTTTTCTAGTTTCAAATAGTATTGAACATCAGTTACCCACTGGCTGCATATCTGTGCAGCTTTAAATCTAGATTAAGGGCCCAAAAAAAAAAAAAAAAAGAAAAAGAAATCAAACTCCAATCAAGTCATAATAAAATATAAAATGATTGGTATTTTATATCCATCCATCCATTTTCTAACACTTATCTGTGTACATGTTGCAGGGGAAGCAGTCTGAGCAAAGATGTCCAGTTGTCCCTTTTCACTGCCACCTCCTCCAATTCTACTGTCCCCTTCAGCATGTCCTGGGTCTGCCCTGAGGTCTCCTAATCCTAATCAAATGCCTTGTTCACCTCAACTGACTTCTTTCGATGTAGAGGAGCAGTGAATTGACCTTGACATTCTCTCAATCGTCTGTGTTAAGGCTGAATTCAGACACCCTCATTTCCACTGTTTGTATTCACAATCTCGTTCACTACCCAAAGCTTGTGGCCATAGGTGAGGACAGGAACACAGATGTTTTCACATGACTAACCAGTTGTAGCAGTCTGAAAAAGACCCAGCTAAGATTCACACCGCCTGTTGATGGTCATTTATGTATTTATTTTTTTTGGTGGGGACCCCAGGAACACACCCAACCTTTGCCCGACTCACGCACACTCCCTCACAGTGTCAAAAAAACAGAACTTGTATTAAACAATAACAAATTAAATCTAACGACAAAAGCTAGAACGATCCCACCCCAGTTCCCTTTGCGGCGAATACACAATAAAACATGAACTCGGAAACAACAAACAAATAAGAAAACCCACACACGATGAAGTCCATAACAAAGTCCATAGGAAACGGCAACCAATGTAGTGAAATGATGACGACTAAATAATCCAGAGATCAGCTCGATGTAAGCAAATATAAAGAACAGTCCTACCGGTATATGCTAATGATGAAGAGTGATGGGACTGGGAGCACTCCTTCTCCAAAGGTCGACAAACAATCCAATTCAGTCCTCATGCAGCAGGCAGACATCAGACACAGGAGATAATCCAGGACAACAACAATAATCCAAAGGCAAGGAACGGGATGACAAAACAGACGGGGAACTCCAGACACAACATCGCTTTTCTTCTCTCTGTATAACCGGCCTCCATTTAAAACTCACACCGGCCTTCTTGTCCCCAGCAGCCCCTGCACCTTTGGCAGGTGTCCATTCAGACTCACTGCAGGGACAGCGGGGAGATGACTTTTTACTCCCTGGTAACACTGCTACACGGTAGTGTCAGAGTGGAATATTTTTGTGCCAGAGGAGTACATTTTTGTATACTGGGTGTTTTTATTTCTCTTAGGCAAAGAGAAAGGGCCTTAAAATAAAAATTAAAATGAAAACGGTGCGGCGTGGACTCTGAGGTTGTGTGCCGAAGAGTGATCAGTAAAGAGGCAAACTGATTACTTGTTAACATGGAGGCCCATTCAGCTCAGCTGATCAGTGCTCCGTGGGTCATAATCAGGGCACCACACACACGGCTGTTTAAAGAGAGCCTGAGGGAAGCAAAAAGGGAAGAATGAAGAACCAGAATAGTATAAAACAAAAGGAAAGGAGTAAATGAGGAAATAAGATTGACAAAAAGTGTCACGTGAGGGTGCATAGGGGACAGCTTAAGGGCTCCATTGATTGTCATTTTTTTCGTTATTCTAGGTGTTGGCGCTCTATCCCAGTGCCTTTCTCTTCTCCTGACGGCTGTCACACCACTGACATCACGTCCAGTGTACGTCCACCTGGACCCGCCCCTTCCTGCCAGTACGACTTCAAATTAAATCATCTTGAATCAGTTCATTGTTATGTCTCAAACATTATGAGGTCCTAAAATAAGAGGGACCATGAAGAAAAAGTGCCATGTGACTGAAATGTATGCAAAGACCCTTAAATGAAAGCCTGCAATGTGCACATTTGTCATATCTGGACTGTTTGATTTGTAATTTTAAACTGTGAACCATAGGGGTCCATCAAGGAAAAAACTGTGTTTTGGTCCCAAACATTATGGAGTGCACTGCATAACAAGGGCCAAAAAATTAACCTAAAATTCAGAAAGATCCTGTAAGAGATCTTCAAAAGGTGCAGCAGATGTGTCCAGAGGTGCTGATTGACTAATAAGACAAACTGAAAGAAAAGAATCAAACACAGAATTCAACTAATATATCGAAATACTTGCTTTGTCACAGGGTGGATTACATGTCCAATAAACAAGTAATCTGATTAAGAAACGATTAGAGCCCTCCCAGGTAAATGGGTGTTAAGACCCAACTACAGATTACAATAATGAACAAACTTATCTGTGGTGCGCACACCTCTTTTCACACACATTACCAATAATAAAACTCTTAAATATTCTAAACATTTAGTGCTAACAAAAGCAGATAACATTTTTTATTTTCATTAGGTTTTGAATTAATGAATTAATGCATGAAATGCTGATAAAAAGATTATAATACACAAAGAAAAATTTGTTTTAATTTTTATTGAAAAGTTGCAAAAAATTCAACCTTTAATCTGTAAGCCTTTATAAGATGATAAATCACTCTGATTGTTGGCATAGTAAGGCAGCGCACTGCTGTAGGTATTACAAGAAATGGTCTTCTATTTTAATGACAATTTATCTGCTTTCCTCCCATGTCGTGGTCACGGTACACATCTACAGTTTGATTTCCTATGAATGGTGGTGGGCCGTGAGAATCAGGAGTGACGCAAGCATTTTCTAGTTTACTGTTCTTTTGTTCTTTCTTGAAATTACCGAGACAATTGTATCTCTTTAGAGACCAGGATGTTGGTGGTATGAGAAACGATTGAATGTCAGAATGTTGGAGAGTCACCCTATGGAATTGTTGGATTTGATGCTGGTCCTGATACAGAGGAGAGTCATCGCCAAAGGCTTAGCTACACTGATGTCTCTCTCGCTGAAGTAGTTCTGACTTGTATTAGACTGTTGTTCCATTGTCACAAGAACGAGCCAAAGACATCAAGAAAGGCTTGTGGCAGCCACCCGTATAATATTCCCTGGCTGCAAATGGGTAATTCTTAGGAGTTGTTTACAGGTTCGAGTCCAAAATAGACCTGAGGCAGGTTGTCAAAGATGGCGGCTTTATTTTCCGAGACAGGAAGTGACATCATTAGAGGGGCCTGCACCTGAAGTGACATCATCAGAGGCACTGGAACCGTGCGGGATTTCCCGTGGATGGTTTGCAAGGGATTGAGAAAGAAAGTCAGTGCACCTCGCCGCCTCCTGGTCTGGCATGGAATTACCATTATTCAGGCCCTTTAGCTGCCTCCCAATTGCACATGTGTGACACAGTGTTAGCCATTATGTATTGTAGGTGGCACACGGGATGGATGGGCATCCCTGCCAGGAACCAGGAAGATCCTTTACCTGTATGGGAGGCCCCGAGGGAATGTAAAGGCATCCTATCCAAGAGAGGGAAGGAGTTCGCACCTGGACTAGCTGGCCCTAATTAATGGACGGACATCCCAAACAGAACTGATGGTTCCTTACCCAGGCAGAAAGCCCCAAATAAATAGACAGGCATCCCGACTGGACATGGGCTTGATATGTTCCCTGACCATGCGAAAAGAAGCGGACAGGAAAGGACTGTCTCTGGGGGATGTTTACAGCCCTACATATCTGTGCCCATTCGGGAAGCAGCAGGGAATGGTGGGAGTTGCAGTTCAGCAACACAGCCCTGCTGGGGTGTCCGTGAGTGCCGCAAGGGTGCGCTGTAAGGCCCTCCAGGACCAAAATTTTCCCACACCTGCTGCAAATAAGGGTCGACACAGTTGGCACCCCAACACTTCCTCCGTGACCACTGTACTCACTTGGTCAGCAAAAATGATCAGAAGGACCTGAAGTTATGCCTGCCACATCAACCAAAATCCCTAATAGGGTATGAGGGGTCAAAGTTACTCCTAATTCACAAAACGTCAAAAAATTTGGGATTGCAAATATAAGCGTGTAGAGTGTTGTTTTATGCTATTTTTAGGTTGCTGATCACGAATATAATAATATTTTTGATATTTGATTCTTTACCAGTAGTTCTAGCCCTCTAAGAACCTCTTCCAGATGGTTAACAATAACAAATTTCAAACATAAGCATGTGGGGTGTCGTTTAAGACTATTTCAAGATCAGTGATTATGATGTACCGTATGTACTCACATTTAAGTTCTCCCCCAAATAAGTCAGGGCTTGATTTTACCGTTTAATTTCCGGTATTTTATAATGTCGGTCATATAAGTCGAATGAGGAAAACTCACGCTATTGGTCCAACAGGTTATGATATGCTAACACCCACCTGAGAGAGTAACCACAGAGCACATGGACATTTTTTTGCTATGTATTGTGCCTACGTGACCACACGGTAATACCTGAACTATTACAAAGCAACGTTTGCACTGTTTTGTTTTTTGTACCTCACACCCTCATACATCTTTATCGTAAGAGCATCCCTTATCCATGATGGAGCGTTCGATCAGAAGAAAATATGAAGCTGTTTTTAAATTAAAAGTCATTGAAGTGGCAAAAGCAATTGGTAACTGCGCTGCTGTAGCAAAATTCGATGTGTCTGGGAAACTGATGTGAGATTGGAGGAGGCAAGAAGATATTAAAAAAATAAATTGAAGTGTTGCATTTTTGAACGGGCATATAAGTCGGGTCTTGAAACCCAAAAAATTGATCATAGAATCAGATCCCGACTTATACGTGAGTATATATGGTAATTTCATTATTGATCCTTTACTAAGGATACCATTCTCTATGGAACTATGTCAGAGGGTGAAAATGATAACTTTTTATTACAATGGAGAATATTTAGAGCTTAAACAATTAAATCAAAGAACATATTTTAATATGTTAAATATCTGACACAACTATTCTTGTTCATTAAGTATTTCTGCCTCATGAAGTAAATCGTTACATTTTTTACAAACACCACAACATAGGTCGCCTTACACTAATTCAGACTTTCTAATTATTATTTATCTGACACCTGTTAGAGAAAAATTATTGATCTCAGATTCTTCTTCTTAATTCCCATTTCACTTCGGCAACAGAATATAAGGCTCTCTGTATTACAGCAAGTTTAAAAAAATTATTTAACAAAGATGTGTGATAAAGGGTTTGTGGCGAAGTGTAGCTCTAAATAAGTAATCTTGTCCCAAAGCATGTAGGCCCCGAACGGGTGTGGGTGTGCACAAGCAGGTGATACACCAGGTTTGACTGGGGGTGCTTGGCTGACCACACACTCATATGCAAATACAAGCAGATCAGTCAGGTGTCTCGATAATTATGAAAGGGAAGGAATTTGGAACCACCAGGACTCTTCTAATCTGGCCAAACTAAGTAACCGAGCAAGAAGGGCGTTTGTTAGGGATGGTGATCAAGAACCCAGTGGTCACTGTAACAGAGCATCAGAAGTCATCTGGTGAGATAAGAATACTTATGAGAAGGACGACCATGTCAGCAGCATACCAGGCCAGATTATGGTGCAGTGGCTAAATCCAATATCTTTGCAAAAGTAAGAAGGGCCAAGTCTTTAGAGTCCTTCTATATGGTTGTGATACATGGATGCTATCTGGTGACCTGAGACGAAGACTGGACTCCTTCACTACAGTGTCTCTTCAGAGAATCTTTGGGTACCACTGGTTTGACTTTGTGTCGAGGAAGCGGTTACTCATGGTGTCCCGAATGAGGCACATTACCTGAATTGTGAAGGAGCATCTGTTATGGCACTATGTCCACGTGGCGTGATTCCCTGAGGGTGATCTGACTCACAGAATCCTCATTGTTGAGGAGACGAGTGGCTGGACCAGGCCAAGTGGATGCCCATGTAACACCTGGCTTTGGCAGAAAGAGGGTAATTTCTGGTGGGTGTGACTGGACTGTGTGTCTGCCTGGGTGGTTGCCAACCAGGATTCCGAGCTGTTTCATCATTTGGTGGGTGCGGCAATGTGCTGTACCAATGCATGCTCCCCAACCTGACCTGACCTGCTAAACAGAAGCCACTCTTTTGTAAAAGGCATATGACCGAGAACATCAGGAAAAAATTTTCTGGTCTGATGAGATACAAACTTAACTCTCTGGGCAGAACTCCAGGCGAAGATCAGGGACTGCCTAATACCATCCCTACAATGAAGCATGCCGGTGGCAGCGTCATGATATGTAGGTGCTTGGAGACCTGTCAGAAATGAAGGAAGGATGAATGGAGCCACATACAGAAAGGTCCTTGATGAAAACCTGCAATAGAGTGCACACAAACTCAGACTGCACAGCCATGACCTGAAGCCTACAGCCAAGACAATGCTGAAGTAGCTTAAGAACAAATCTCTGACTGTCTTTGAGTGGCCCAGCCCATTTCCAGACTTAAACTTGAACCGCATAGAACATCAATGAAAAGAATGGAAGATGGAGGTTTACAGATGCTTCACATCCAGCCTAACAGAGCTTGAGAGTATCTGCCAGGAAAGATTGGATAAACTGCCCAAATCCAGGTGTACAAAGCTTGCAGAGACAAATGAGAGAGAGAGAGAGAGAGAGAGAGAGAGAGAGAGAGAGAGAGAGAGGTTAGGAGTACATGCTGATATGATGCATTGCCACACCCACCATATGACAAACCACCTCAGGACCCCAGATTAGGACCCAAGTGCAGCCATGCAACGGGTGACACCTCAGCATCACACAAGTTCAGAAGGAATGGAAAAGTGTGAGGTTTTGTATGGTGGCTGGAGTGCCACTCCTGCCACCAACCCCCAAAATGATTCAAAACTGGAATTGCTGCCAAAAGGGGCTTGAAAGTTCACATGAATTACAGATTTCAGTTTTTGGTTTTTCTATAAATTTGCAGGCCTTTCTGAGAACAAGGTTTCAGTTTGTCATTTTTGGATACTGAGTGTACATTGATTGACACAAATGGCAAATGTATGTATTGAAAATGAAATCTATGGCATTATAAAGTGTTCACAAAGTGAAGGGGTCTGAATACTCTGGATACTAAGCATAATATAAAAGATTAAAGTCTGCATATTGCTAAGTAGTTGACCCTGAATACATGGCTGTCACAACATCAGACCAGATCATTTGTTTTGTGCAGAATAATGAGAGTTGTTTAGTAAGAAAAGGAATTGGACACTGGACTGTGAGGAACAAGGAGATTAACAAAAGGGTCCTCCTTCAGCTGTTGTTGTACATGGAGAAACAGAAATTCCACCGGGAATGGAAAGGAAAACAAGTGACGCTAAATTGGTAAGTTTACATTAGATTAAATGTTGCCTCCTCAAGGTAAGGAAGAACTGACAGGCAAAGTTAGATGAATTGTGATTTCTACTGATGTACTAGAAAATCTCCATGAAGCTTATAAAGAAATGGCAGGAGGAAGAAAACCAATGACCAACATGTATTAACTCTTTAAAAATAACTGCCTAGAATGTGACGATAAAGAGTTGCTGCCACAAGGCTGGAGAAATGGGTTCTATTGCTATGGAGAGTAGACCACCACTACTATACCTATGGCTACAGCATATTTCTAGGCGAAGCCAAGGATGGGCGGGGGACTTGTTCGGTGACCTCAGAATCTCGTCTCTGCTATTTGCGGATGACGTGGTTCTGTTGGCTTCATCGGACAGTGACCTCCAGCTCTCACTGGAGCAGTTCGCAGCCGAGTGCGAAGGAGCGGGGATGAGAGTCAGCACCTCTAAATCCGAGGCCATGGTTCTCAGCCGGAAAAGGGTGGAATGCTCTCTCCGGGTTGGGAGCACAGTACTGCCTCAAGTGGAGGAGTTCAAGTATCTTGGGGTCTTGTTCACGAGTGAGCGAAGAATGGAGCAGGAGGTTGACAGACGGATTGGTGCGGCACCCGCAGTAATGCGGGCTCTGCAACAGTCTGTCGTGGTGAAGAGAGAGCTGAGCCAAAAGGCGAGGCTGTCGATTTACCAGTCGATCTATGTTCCTACCCTCACCTATGGCCACAAACTTTGGGTAGTGAACGAAAGAGCAAGATCGCGGATACAAGCGGCCGAAATGAGTTTTCTCCGCAGGGTGGCTGGACTTTCCCTTAGAGATAGGGTGAGGAGTTCAGTTATTCGGAAGAGACTCGGAGTAGAGTCGCTGCTCCTCCGCATCGAGAGGAGTCAGTTGTGGTTCGGGCATCTGGTTAGGAGGTGGCTTGGGAGAGGGAGGTCTGGGCTTCCCTGCTTAGGCTGCTGCCCCCACAACCTGACCTCGGATAAGCGGTGGATAATGGATGGATGGATGGATGGATAAATGTTTGCCTCCTGAAGGTAAGGAAGAACTGACAGGCAAAGTTAGATGAATTGTGATTTCTACTGATGTACTGGAAAATCTCCATGGAGCTGATAAAGAAATGGCAGGAGGAAGAAAACCAATGACCAACATGTATTAACTCTTTAAAAATAACTGCCTAGAATGTGATGATAAAGAGTTTCTGCCACAAGGCTGGAGAAATGGGTTCTATTGCTATGGAGAGTAGACCACCACTACTATACCTCTGGCTACAGCGTAATTGCCACCCTTTTGTTGTAGTGACTGAGGAAGGTCCATTAGCATGGCTGAAGGCGAGGAGAATGAAGGCGCTT
This sequence comes from Erpetoichthys calabaricus, assembly GCF_900747795.2. Lineage (NCBI taxonomy): Eukaryota > Metazoa > Chordata > Cladistia > Polypteriformes > Polypteridae > Erpetoichthys > Erpetoichthys calabaricus. Next base: position 13,904,507 of record NC_041399.2, on the reverse strand, counting down.
GGATCCAATTACCGTATTCCATCCCAGAAGCCCACTTCATATTAGAGCGAAGAAACAGGCAGGGATGTTGATTATCACTACTGTAGAGCATTTTACAGCTGCTATGGAATCCCTGGCTATTTGTTTATAGTAGCAGTAAAAGTTATAAGGGATTATAAAATAAGGAAGTGCTTTCACCAGCTTACCAGCAATCCAGTGTTGTATCTGTGAAAAACAGGCATCTCAACCTTAGCCATGGACACCTGCCATCTGATAGTCACAACCAAAGACCAGTGAATCAGACTAAAAACAGTCACAAGAAGGTAATGTTCTAACTTTCAATGTGCTTATTAAACAATTTTACTTTTCCATTCAAGAAATCATTAAATGTATTAAGAGACATCAGTGCTGGTATAGTTCATTAACTATGGTTCAATTGATGTAACACATAATTTAAAAATCTCCAAACAAGTCAGATAACTTAAATATTCAAAAAGCAAATAATCAGGTTGCATTAATTTTTTACAATGTGACTACTAGGGAGAGTAATAGCCCCCTAAACCCAGACACATCTTCAGCCATACACCGTCACAGATTCAGATAAAATTGTTTAAAGTTCACAAATACCTTTTACAGGCTTCTTCGCCAATACTTCCAACATAAGCTAAACACAGCTGATGTCCACTACTCCTTCATACACCTCCTGGCAAGCATTGTCCACCTCCACCCGACTCCGACTCCCTGGGTGAAGCGAAGCAGCTTCCTTTACACCGGGCACAAAAGTACTTCTGGTGCTCTCACATTGCATCAGGCCAGAGCTCCCCATGACAGGAGAGCCTGCGTCCAGCAGCTCCCCCTACCAGCACCCGAGGACCAAGCACCTTCCAATGAACATCTCTTCCAACAATTAGTCAAGACTATACAATAAACCAACAATAAATCACTAATTCTTCACCCTTCTCGCCTCTTCTGAGTGTTGCCCGCTGCCTCTCGACTCTGACTTATCCATGTATGGCATTTGCTCCTTTTCAAGCCAGACCCAGGAATACGTCTGGTGCCATTCTGTCTCCTTGAGGAAGCACTTCCGGGCCATAGACAAAGTAGGGTGGTCCTCCCCCCAGATTGTCCACTATTGATTCTTCTCGTCCAGCCGGCCAATCTATCTATCTATCTATCTATCTATCTATCTATCTATCTATCTATCTATCTATCTATCTATCTATCTATCTATCTATCTATCTATCTATCTATCTATCTATCTATCATATTTTCTCCTGGGGACAAATCACATTGTCTCTAAATAATAGATGTATTTTCGAAATACCTAAAGTATGTTTTTACGAGCAGCATCTTGTACAATATACTCTATATGTTTATACTCTATATGTTTTACCTACAGGCTTTTATGAACACAGTGTAGTGAGTAGTTTAAAAAGTAAATTTCCCTTGTTCTGCCTATAGGCATTGTCAAATTATTTTCATTTGAGATCATTGTTTCAAATAAATACCATTTCTGAGAAGGTAAAAAAGTTTCAACAGTTGTTCAAAATTAGAACATTCTAGCTATATGCTAGCAATGGCACTAATCTTTTATAGTCAGAAATGCTTCATATGGGTTACAGGGGCTCTAAGCTATTACAAAGCATACCTGCAAATTTTAATCAAAATGGATCCACAAAAGGAATATTTTTGGTTTTGAAAAAGGAACTCACAGAGCAAAGTTGTATGTTGTTTAAGAGTATTGGATTTGACAGAAAGACTACCTTGCTGATATAAGGTAGCTGGTTAGCAGGTTCTATAAAACTCTGCAATTCTGGAACTTTGCTCAGCTTTCTAAAGGAGATTTAAAAGACTTAAACAAAGTGCTGACACTAACAATACTTTAAAATGTTCTAAAAAAAACTCAGTAACGGAAAAGTCCCAGGAATAGATGGCCTTCTAATTGAACTCCACTCTTCAGCAAAGGTTTAGAAATGTGACTCTGGGAAATTTGGGTCTGTTTAGCCAAAAGATCATTTGTGAGGTCAGGTACTGATGTTGGGTATGAAGATCTGGCTCACAATCACCTTTTTAATTCATCTCAAAGGTATTCACCAGGAGTGAGGACTTCACTCTGCACAGGCCCTCTGAGGTCTTCCTTGTCTTAATGGTCCTGGTTTTGTGCACAGGTGCACAGTCATCATGCTGGAACAGAAATAAGACTCCAACAAGCTGTAGCCACAAACTTGGAAGTGCACAGTTATGTAAACTGTCTTTGTATGCTGTAGCATTAACTGTACCTTTTACTGGAGCCACTGGGCCTAGGCAAAACCCTGAACAAAAGCCCCAGGGCATTATCCCTCCACCACCAAATTTTACAGTCCAAATGCTAGTATTCTCCTGACATCCACCAAACCCAGATTCATCAATCAGATTGCCAGATAGTGAGGCATGATTCATCACTCCAGAGAACACATTTCCACTGCTCCAGTGCTTAATGATGGTGGCATGCTTAACACCATTCTGGCCAATGTTTGGCATTGTGCATTGTAATCTTTGGCATAGAATATATATATACAGACATGGACAAAATTGTTGGTCCCCTTACGGATTATTGCAAAAGTGCTGTATGCTTCCTGAGAAATGATGAAATGAAAAGCAGTTGTATCCCCTCCATTTCTTTGATATGTCATTGAGTAAAGTGTGACAAGAGATCAAGTATTGCTTATTCTACAAAGATCTTCGAAAATGGCCTGGACGCTGTTGTTGGGACCTCAAGAAATTATATTTCAAGTATTTGAAATACTAGCTGTTTTCTGAAATTTATATAACACGTTTCCAATCATGTACTCAGTCATTCAGATGATTTAAATGGAGAAAAGTCATCACTCTGCTGTTTGGTGTCATCGTGTGTCCCACCCTCAACATGGACCAGAGAGTGAGTTGTCTGAGGTGATCCAAAAGAAAACGATAGACAAGCATGTTAAAGACAAAGGCTAGAAGACCACCATCTCCAAGCAGAGTGATTTTCCTGTGACAACAGTAGTAAATATTATTAAAATGTTTAAGGACCATAGCACTCTAGCCAACCTCCCTAGATGCGGCCACAAAAGGAAAATCAACCCCAGAATGGACAGAAGGACAGTGAGAATGGCAGACCAAAAACCAAGGACAACTTCCAAAGAGACACAAGATGAACTCCAAGGTTAAGGTCCATCAGTGTCTGATCACACCAACCATCACTTTTTGAGTGACAGTGGGCTCAATGAAAGAAGACACAGGAGGACTCCACTGTTGAAAAGTAAATTTGCTAAAATGCATACTGACAAGCCACAATGCTTCTGTTAGAATGTCCTTTGGGCAGTGAGACAAAACTGGAGCTTTTTGGCCAGTCACATCAGCTGTATGTCCAGAGACGGAAAACTGAAGCTTTCAAAAAAGACGAACACCAAACCTACTGTAAAGCAAGGAGGAGGCTCGCTAATGTTTTCGGACTGCTTTGCTGAATCTGGCACAGGGTGCCTTGAGTCCGCGCAGGGAACAATGAAATCTAAAGACTATCAAGACATTCTGGAATGAAGCGTCCTATCCAGTGTCAGAAAGCTCTGTCTCAGTCACAGGGCATGGATCCTTCAATAGAATAATGATCCAAAACACACAGCTAAAAGCAGCCAAGAATGGCTAAGAACAAAACATTGGCCTTCTATGAGCTCTGATCAGTTATTTGTAGCGTAATACGATTTTGTTCTGTTTGGCTTTGAAATTAACACGCAAAAACTTTTTAAACTTACACGTTTACTGTAAAACTTAAGTAAAAACAATTTTTTGAATTAAATTTTTGTCAATATCATATTGAATTGTGATCCCATGTTTGGACTTTCATCGTGACAACGCAACGTATACCTGTACGTGAGTGAATTTCGTTTCTTTCTCTCTATTAAATAAAATGACTTTTTCAAATGTTTGGCTCTGAGATTTGTTAATTGTCTTTGCAAAAGTTATTCTAACGAGAAACTGTTAACATTTTAATACAAATGGCATATCAAGATCTCCTTTGGTGTCTAATGTTATCCCCTGAAGATGTACTACATTACCTTTTTTCTACAGTAATTCGTGCAGAGGAAGACTGGACTGTGTTAACCATTGTAGATATTCTTCGGAATATTGTAAGGTGATGTTTTCATCTTCCGAACGATCACCACTAACTGTTTCAGCAGAGTCTATTGATATGCATTTAATCAATATGCAGTGTAAGCGATCGTCATTTTTGGCGTTAATTTGTTTGACTTCATCGTCTCTCGGTGCTAGGATTGCTCGTGTACTCATTTTTACTGTTGATAACCCTTCGTGATGAAAATTTTAGTAAGACTTGGACATAATACATCTTCTTTAATTGGGAACTTAAAGTGAGGAAAACGTTCAAATTTATATGAGCTGAGAGAGCAGGAACATATCTGTCAAAAGCATTCACACAAATAAGAAGTGAGAATACCGCATGCGTGTTTTTCTATGGTTGAGAGGAGGGCGTGACTTGAAAACATCTCATGGCCAAAGTCTCGACTCGTGGGACTTGAAAAAATCTTCCAAAAAGTCTTGTTTTCCAAAATGTCTTATATCGTCCCAGGATTTTTTTGTTATAACAGAAATATACTCACACACAGGCGGCACGGTGGCGCAGTGGGTAGCGCTGCTGCCTCGCAGTTAGGAGACCTGGGTTCGCTTCCCGGGTCCTCCCTGCGTGGAGTTTGCATGTTCTCCCCGTCTCTGCGTGGGTTTCCTCCGGGTACTCTGGTTTCCTCCCACAGTCCAAAGACATGCAGGTTAGGTGTATTGGCAATTCTAAATTGTGCTTGGTGTGTGGCCCTGTAGTTAGGATATAGCGGGTTGGATAATGGATGGATGGATACTCACACACACGTGCATGGGAGGCAGTCTAAAGGCTTCACTGAGGGTAACATGCACTAATGCCATTTCTCTCTCTTCTATAGATTGCCAGAAGGAAAGCCCATCTAGAACTCCACCCACTTCCGTTGACAAACCACGCCCTCCTACAGACCTCACTTCTAGCTATGAACCCGCCTCTTCCTGTCCTGCACCTATAAGACCTGAGCACTCCACTCTCCAAACCTACTTGCTATTGGAAGATTGTGGGTTCGCTTCCCGGTTCCTCCCTATGTGGATAGTGCTTTGAGTACTGAGAAAAGTGCTGTATAAAAATGTAATGAATTATTATAATTATTATTATTGTTTGAATTTTTTTTGGCGGTGCAAACTTTTCTGCTTTGTTTGTTCTCTTTTACTATACAGTATATACAGTATATTGATGTGTAGGTGTTTTTTATGTCCTCAATAAAGGTTGTCTGAAAATCTCTCTCTCTTTTTTCTCTGTTTATTTGTCATTCAGTCTTCAGCTCAGATAATCAATCCATCAGTCTTAATCATATTCTACTACATTGCCAATACTGCAGACTGGCAAACGAGTGTATGAATCTCTATCGGTCAAGGTAATCTGCAGACTTTCCACATGTACAAATAAACCAAATAAGCTTCAGGGTCAGGGTTAATTTCTCACACTTTCAGGTGATCCTTCACAACATGTACAACAACTGAAAAGATTTGTGAAATATAGTTGCCTAACCTTGGAATAAATATATTAGTTTTTTACCCTTCTGCATTCATGAAACAGAATTCCATATCTGAGATGTTGACAGTAGGGAACAGAAAATGGATAAAAACAAGCTCTTTTTAAAATATTACAGTACAGTAATCTGAATAATATTACAAAAAGGTATAGAGAACTTTACTTTGAATCATTTCTAAGCAGTAATTTCTTGCTTGTGTATGCATAAGCAGCACTTTAGCACTTCCCCATTATTTACCTCTATATCTCCAGAAATGCGCGGAAAGGGCACTTAAGTCCTGAAAATGGGCAGAACTAATGTAAGTCTGTCACATCACAGTAAATGAGCCAGGTGGGCAGAAACATCTCATCACAGAACTCAACAGAAGAGCAGTTTGTACATTAGCCATTTGTGCCACAATAGAAACTGTTATTTTATAGACATTTAAATAGCTGTTTAATAGTAAGCAAGCATTTTTTATAAGTTCACAACACTATTGAAATTTCAGAAAACCTTATAAATAAGGAAGTCTATACAGTGGCTTTAGAAAGTATCCAGACCCCTTCACTTTCTGCACACTTATTATGGTATAGATTTGCTTTTAAAGACATACATTTGACTTTTTGCCCATTAATATACACTCAATAGCCCATAATGACAAAGTAAAAACCTGTTTTTAAGAAAGGTTTGCAAATTTATTAAAAATCAAAAACTGAAATCCCTCATTTACATAAGTATTCAAAGGCCTTTGCTGTGGCACTCCAAATTGTAGCCATTTTGACTTCTGGGGGTCTACTGAGGTTTCGTAGTGATGGAGCTGCTATGCTGGGAAAATTAGGGAGAGATACAATTAGGCCAACACCTCAGCCCTACATCCCAATATCCGAAAATTTACAAAACACACCAGAAAAATTGTAGTACTGCCCCATAAGGGGAATATTGCAATAACAATTCTGCAGGGAACACCATCAACAGTGTTCTGACCAGCTGCATCACTGTCTGGTTTGGGAACTGCAGTATGTCTGACTGTAATGTCCTACAATGGAGAGTGAAAAGATCATTGGGACCTCTCTGTCCTCCAGTAAAGATATCTTTATTTCATTTTCATGCCCACTTTAAAACAACACGAGTCGAACCCAGTGTGCTGTACGAAGCAGACAGCAGGTAGCAGTCAGTCAGTCAGTCATTGAACAAACCCGCTATATCATAACACAGGATCACGGGGGTCTGCTGGTGCCAATCCCAGCCAACACAGGGTGCAAGGCAGTAACAAACCCTGGGCAGGACACACACACACACACACCCACTAGGGACAATTTAGGATCGCCAATGCACCTAACCTGCATATCTTTGGACTGTGGGAGGAAACCGGAGCACCCGGAAGAAACCCACTCAGACACAAGGAGAACATGCAAACTTCACACAGGGAGGACCTGGGAAGCGAATCCAGGTCTCCTAACTGTGAGGCAGCAGCACAACCCACTGAGCCACCATGCAGCCCTCAATAACCTATAATGATAAAGTTAAATGTATGATTTCAAACTGCAAATTTATTTAAAGTCCAACACTGAAATCTCTCTCATTCATAAAAATATTCAGACCCTTTGCTGTGGCACTCCAAATTGTGGTCAGGTGCATCCTGTTTGTCTTAATTATCCTTGAGATGTGTCCAGATCTTGGTTGCAGTCCAACTGTGGCAAACTGAATTGACTGAACATTGTTTAGAAAGGCATAGGTCTACCTGTGTAAAGAAGGTGCCGTAATTCACACTGCACATTAGGACACATACAGGAAATCTCGATAGATCTCTGCGATCAAAATATGTTGAGGCTACCACTGCGCCACCGTGCCGCTCGCAGGTAACAAAATAAAGTAAAATTTCAAATACCAATATATAAAACAATTGACAGGTGATTTTAAAATCAGGATAAAGGGTGAACAACCAACCCTTATAGAGAATTAAAAACCTGGGAATAAAAGTCTGTTTTAAGACAAGATTTAAAAACAGGCAGTCAGTGAGGGGGCCATCCTAACATTCAGGGTTAAGCCATTCCACAGTTTCAGAGCCAGGACAGAGAAAGCCGAACTCTCCTCTCTGTTTCATCCTAGCCTTCTGGGCAGTCAACAGAAACAGATTAGCAGACCTAAGAGACCTTTCTGGGATCAGGTAATTAAGGTAGCTGGGGGCCAATTCTTTTCTAGGTTTGACAGTAAAGATGAGAACCTTAAAATTTATCCTAAACTGTATTGGGAGCAAATACAGGGATGCAAGTATTGGGGTGATATAGTCACATTTCTTAGTGCCTGTTAAGAGACGTGTTGCAGTGTTCTGTACCAGCTGAAGGCAGGAAAGGGAAGAATGACTGACCCCAGAAAGCAGGGCATTACAGTGAGGGCATTACATTAGGCATTACATGAATGCAGGGCATTACATCATCGAGCCGTGATGAGACAAAAGCATGTATGACTTGCTCAAAATCATCAAATGATAAAAACGACTTGGCTTTGGATAAACATCTTAGTGGGCAGGCCACACACACTGGTGTCATCATGCCCATGATAAAACATGGCAAGATCTGTAAAGGCTATAGCATTGTCAAGGTTCGGGGGGTGTCATGCATGTGCATCAAAGGGTCACCCTCCAGGTTTCTCCCAGGTATGTAATCTTACCACGGGTAGAGAGGGGGGACGCTCGCTAACTGGGTTGTCTTCCTTTCCCTCCACAGTGCCAGGAAACCAGAAAGTGAGGGTAACTAACTCCGCCCTTTCCGGTCCCTGTGTCATAAAATCAAAACCCCGCCCGGAAGGAGATGTAACTTCTTGACTGAGCAGCCGACTAGACAGAGCTCCTTGACGGCTTCACCCATTAATCCAAAACACCCATATGGTCTCTACGTCCCACTTCCAGATGGCAGTCTAGCATCCAAACCAGTTGTACCAGGTTCTTCAAGAGCTTCTACCCTTTGGCTGTCCGGACTCTGAACTCTGCTGCCATTGGGCCCTCAGACCTGCTGCTATTATTTATATGCAGTACATTTGTTACACCTTTCAGTATTTTTAATTGTTGTTATTTATTCATTACTTTCTATTATAAAAATTATTACTGCCTTTTTGCTTAACTATAATTTATTTATTTAATTATCTACAGTATTTATGACTCTAGCATGTCATTTAAAGTGCACATTACAAAGTTGTCCATGTTTCTTCCATCTTAAAAATGTTGGGAAATTAAGGCACTTTCTATATAAACAGGATTCTGAGGAATTAATTTATACATTTATTTCTAGTAGGATTGACTACTGCAATGCGGTGTTCACTGGATGTTCAGACTGTTCTTCATACAGCTTCCAAAATGCTGCTGCAAGAATTATTACAAGAACAAGAAAATACAAACACATCACTCCAGTTCTTAAATCCTTATACTGGCTCCCGGTTAAATTTAGGGCAGATTTCAAAATCCTTCTTTTAACATATAAAGCCTTAAATGGTGTGGCAGATGGCCGGGACGCCCCTTTGATACTGGATCCGGGGAAGCAGTCATGGGATGCACACTACGTTCCCCCAGAATACTTGTTGGAACACCGGAGCTCATTCCTGTTGGGCTCCGTGGTCACCGCCAGGGGGAGCTGCATGGCCTAATGAGCCTGTCTGTGTGGGAACACCTGGAGGTGCAGCTGGAAGTAGGTCAACAAGCACCTGCAGCACTTCCGGGTGGGTTATAAAAGGGGCCGACAGTCATCACTCCGGGCGCCAGAGTCGGGTGGAGGAGGAATGAGCTGTCTTGGAGGAGTGGAGGAGAAAGAAGAGTGTTATGTGGTGGTGTTTTGCTTTGTGCTTTTGTGTGTTTTGGGACTGTGTTAGGGCTGAGGGTCACTGGGAAGATGTGGCCCCCAGCTGAAGAAAATAAATCTTTTTGCTTCATTTTTACGTGCCTCCATTGTCAGTCTGTGTCAGGTCGATGCCTATATAGCCACAATGGCCAAGGTCCGGCTTACTTGTCTGAACTTATCATGACTTACAAACCAGAACGTACATTAAGATCTCAAGATTCCAGTCTGCTTAGTGGGAGGTTGAGCTTTTAGTTACAGGGCCCCTAAATTGTGGAATGGTCTGCCTGCTACTATAAGAGATGTCCCTTCGGTCTCAGCTTTCAAATCCCGGCTGAAGACTCACTACTTCAGTTTAGCACACCCTGACTAGAGCTGCTGAAAAACTGTACAGACTGCATCTCTGTTGTTGGTCATTAGCATTAAAACATAAGTAGCATGATAGTTATAATTTGTTACTAACCCTCGCCTATTGTGTTTCTCTTCTCGGTACTCAAATGTGGTGCCACGGCCCACCTGCCAAGTTGTTTTGCCTGCCTACGGTAAAGCCATCTCTGAAGGAGGATCGCAGGAATCATCAGGTAGAGGGGTCCTTTCACTGGATTGGCTGGCCCAGCGCTGCTTCAGCTGTGTAATGGCCAATGGGGGGAGGCAGCTTGATGGCTGAGGTCTCCAGGGCTCTGAACAAATCCAAACCCTATTATGTGATATCATCTACTGTTAAACTCTGCTCTGTACTTGTAATATTTTTATTTTTATACTGTATTGAGGATTACTTCTGTTCTGTGTATTGTGTTGTATTGTCCCCCTTCTTTTTGACACCCACTGCATGCCCAACCTACCTGGAAAGGGGTCTCTCTCTGAACTGCCTTTCCTAAGGTTTCTTCCATTTTTTTCCTTACTAGGTTTTTTTTTGGGAGTTTTTTCTTGTCTTCTTAAAGAGTCAAGGCTGGGGGGCTGTCAAGAGGCAGGGCCTGTTAAAGCTCATTGCAGCACTTCTTGTGTGATTTTGGGTTATACAAAAATAAACTGTATTGTATTGTGTTGTATTTATCATATGGTATAGTATGGCTCTTTACCTGTCTTCCACTTGTCCTGCCTTCACGTATATGTTGCACCGTGGTCCTGTATTTCATGCCACTGCATGCTGCAATATGGTGTTTGAAGGGTATGACAATAAAGCCAATTGACTTGACTTGATTTGAATAGAAAAATAAAAATAATAATAATGGTCAATTGCTTTGTACAAGTAGTCATGGATTAAATTTACACAGCAAGTAGCTACACACTATGTAGAGGAGAATATTCATACCATGACGTGTATCTTAACATGAAGAGAAAACAATTCAACGTGATAGTAATATTAACAAAAAAAATCGCACAATGAACAGAGCAAAGTCTGTGTGCGTCCTTGCTATTTTCTCTTTTCCCTTTGCTAGCATCAGTGAAAAATGCACTTATTGTATCACACAAGGATACATTTGCAGGGTGAAATGATCTGATTGTATCGTAAATGTTATCTCTTTTTCCTGGAATGTATTTTAGATGTCCCCAACTTTCTTAGCGTGAGCTTAAGATATGCAGGATTCTCGCGAGCACATTGCCATTGCAATGTCAGTTGGAAGTGTAATATGTCTGGAGCAGCCGAGGCGTTATTCGTGAGCAGTTTATTTATGATAATTTCTCCTGATAAAAGAAAATGCCCGTGGTCTACATGAAATAAGCCGCAGATCACTATCTCAGTTTGATTTCTTCTAACTGCTTCTGAGTGTATGTAGTCTCCTAGGGTGCTTCTAGAGATGGATGATCTGTGGGAGCTCTCACAGCAGAGGTATTTTAAATAAAAAAAAAATAACCACTATGGACTGAAATACCAGAACTGAGGGTTTTGATGCTTTAGTCACAGATTTTTATATCCAGAATGATGTTATGCGTATAAAATATATTTCTTATTTGTAAAGGTACAGACATAAAATAAGAATGTTAAGGAACATTGCTAGTCCACACCATATAGCAGGGGTCTCCAACCTTTTTTCCCCTGAGAGCTACTTTTACAAAATGAAAATGGCCGAGAGCTCCTCATGTTTTCTAACGTTTATTCTCATCGCTTATTTCAACCAAACTGAATAAGCTTGTTTGGCCTGAACATTTACATAATGTTGGTGTCCACGACTCACATTTTGCATTAAAACATTACAAAAAATATTTACTTCACCTGCAAGTGCATTTTGTATGTCTGTTTGCATGTTCTAGTGTATCTCATACTATTGAATTAAAACATGAATGCTGTCAAAACAAAACACTGCAATTCCAAATCCACAGATATGACTTCTTCATTTGTCATTTTGTCACATGTTACTGTGTCACTTTATTCACAGGTCCAGTTGCATGTATGATGTGTTTTTTAGTTAGTCAGATGACTGGCACTGCATGGAGTCAACAGGAGAGGCAGGTGTGTGGTGGAGTGGACCCACTGAGGTTCACTCTTATGGAGTCATTTAAATGTTCGTCTGTCAGTCTTGTTCTGAACTTTGACTTCATGACATTCATGTCAGACTCACAGAGGTATGGAGACCCAAACAAAGCAGACATTTTCAGAGGTGAACATTCTTATAGTTATCCGGCTCTACTAAGCTCCAGAAATGCTGAGAATGCTGTTGAGACTTTAACTACACATTATTTTGAAGGTTTGCTAAAATATAAAATCCAATGTCTGTCTGTCTGTAGGTCTGTCCGCTTTTCACGATAGAACTACTTACCGGATTTAGACTGGGTTTTGTTCTGTAATTTGCTTGAACATTCTGGTTGATTTTGCGACTTTTGTCATTTCGCTGTGTATCAGAGTTCGCTTGCAGTACCAATTTATTTGTGTGAATTCGAGAAACAAGCAGCGGGGCGAGGGGAGGGTCCTTCCTCACTCACTTGCCAGCTTTGGGGCATGCTCTTTGACTCCGCTTAGCTAGCGAACGAGAGAACAATTTAATTCAACTTTGTTTGATATTTAAAATAAAGTGTTACTTAAGTCTTGATGAGTTTGAGTCCGAATATTCTCTTAAGTGTATACCACATTGAAAAGGTAGATTGCAATTCAGATTGTGGATCATGATTTTGTGTTATAAGGATCATAATATGATTTTTTGGAAAGATCATCCACCCATAATTTGACTAATCAAGTTTTCAAATTTATGTACGATTCATTAACCCTTTGATGAGCTACTTGGAAAGGGGTTACAAGTTAACGGTAGCTTGCGAGCGACATGTTGGAGACTCCTGCTATATAGTATAGCCACATCCAAAATTACAGTACCATGAAAAAGTCATATACCACCCAAGAAAATAAGTTTGGAAGCTAGCTGTCTGCTGTGTTTGTCTGAGGGAATGGCAGGTCATGACAAATGGTAAATGTTGGGTCACCAACTGGGCCGTCCTCATTTACTTCAAGTTCAAACAAAAAACAAAGACACAATGGTATGGAATCAACAACAAAATACAGCCTCTTATGGGGGCTTTGCATTAAATGGGTCAAGCTGTGAAGGAGCTCCGTCTAGTCGGCTGCTCAGTCAAGAAGATATGCCTCCTTCCGGGTGGGTTGTGCTTTTATGACACCGGGACCAGACAGGGTGGAGTTAGTTGCGGTTTCTTGGCACTGTGGAGAAAAAGGAAGACAACACAGTTATCGAGCGCACCCCCAGCTCTGCCCGTGGTAAGATTACTTGGAGGGTGACTCTTTGATGCACATGCATGACACACACCACACCTTAGCTCAACCCCAAAGGAACAAGTGGACCTAACAGTGAGGTTGTGAGAATCAGCACTCCCGTGGAGGGAGTCCCCCCGGAAGAACACTGTTGTATTTGTAGGGCTGGAGACGGAAGAATCAAGTGAGGCACCCTGAGGTTGGGGGTGTAGTGTAGTCACAAGGTGAGCTTCCATCTCAGGAGGTAATCATGTTGTCATGTGACTGCCCACTTCCTGGAGTGGTGGTTTTGAGGCTAGAGATCTGCACTGGCAATTGGAAGGTTGCCGGTTCGAATCCTGTAAATTCCAATAGAGACTCTGCTCTGTTGGGCCCTTGAGCAAGGCCCTTAACCTGCAATTACTGAGCGCTTTGAGTAGTGAGAAAAGCGCTATATAAATGCAAAGAATTATTATTATTATTATTTAACCTGGAGGATGACGTTCTGACACGCATACATGACACAGGGCAATATAGGTTTTTCTGTTTTTTTAAGAAAAAAAAAACTATATGCAATTATAACACAAATGCTTTGACACAATAAAATATAACAAGAATTTTTTTTGCGTATTACAAAATACTTGTTGATAACTTGTGAGTTTGCTGAAACAACTCAGGTTTGCTCCCTGAGGCACACCAATCATTCATGCCTGTACAGTGCCCTCCATAATGTTTGGGACAAAGACACATTTTTCTGTGATTTGCCCCTCTACTCCACAGTTTAAAACTGAAAATTAAGCAATTCAGATTAAAGTGTACATTGCAGACTTTCACTTAAGGGTCTTTGCATACATTTTAGCAACACCATGTAGACATGACGATTTTTCTACACTATTAGAGCACCATAATATTTGGGATGATTGGCGTCTCAGGTGTTTGTGATTCCTCCGGTGTGTTTCATTGTTTGATACAATTCCTCAACTTGCTTCTACCCTTTGTAGTTGTTCGAAATGACGATAAGAGCTGTGCCAATGAAAGTCAATGAAGCCATTATGCAGCTGAAAAACAAGAATAAAACCATTAGAGGCATGCACAATTTGTTAACATGTGCTGGTGTTTTTTTTTTATTTAAATGCTACTGGACAGAGAGGGGATAGGGGTGTTCACCTTGAACCTTCCTTTTCTTTCGGCTGTTCCCGTTAGGGGTTACCTCAGCAGATCATCTTTTTCCATTTCTTCCCGTCTTCACACCCAACACCTGCATGTCATCTGTCACCAAATCCATAAAACTCCTCTTAGGCCTTCCTCTTTTCCTAAACCTGGCAGCTCTATCCTTAACATCATTCTCCCAATATTTTAAAAAGCAATATCTTAAAAGCAAATACTATAAAAGGCCAGCAGCTTAAAGTGAAAGGTTGAAAGGAGAGAGAACCAGAAAGGAGGAGAAGAAGGATGACGACAAACACCAGGAAGACCCATGCTCTGAGACATGGCAATGTAACTTTAAGAGACTGAGTGCCACACATGATTGAAGTGTTTAAAATTATGAAGGGAATTAGTCCACTGGATTGAGACTGTGAATTTCAAATGAGTTCATCAAGAACACGGGGACACAGTTGGAAACTTGTGAAGGGTGAATTTTGCACAAGCATTACGAAGTTTTTCTTTACACAAACAACGATAGACACTTGGAATATGTGACCAAGTAGTGTGGTAGACATTAAGACTTTAGGGACTTTCAAAACTCGACTTGATGCTATTTTAGAAGAATTAAGTGGATAGGACTGACGAGCTTTGTTGGCCTGAATAACCTGTTCTCACCTAGATTGTTCTAATGTTCTATTAAACATGTTGGCCAACTTAGTCCATGATAACTCCTGAAAGATCCAGGTTGTATGCTGATTTATCACATCCATTTGCTCTTGGTCTGCGGTGGGTTGGCACCCTGCCTGGGATTGGTTCCTGCCTTGTGCCCTGTGTTGGCTGGGATTGGCTCCAGCAGACCCCCGTGACCCTGTGTTCGGATTCAGTGGGTTGGAAAATGGATGGATGGATGGATTTGCTCTTGGTTCTGCTTTAGGCACATTAAATATATTTAATAATTTTACAGATTGTAATTAATATTTAAAAATTTATATCCTGCTCTTCTTGCTTGCATTTAGTATTTCCTTTATCCAGCCACCTGGGGTATAATTAAAAGAACAGGAGATGTCTTCTAATGGAAAGGTGAAGCGCAGCAGCAGCCAGTTCTGAGTGTATAACAGATCATCCTAGGTGCAAGTGCATTGTGGCTGCGGCCTGTGTCTCCTTCCAGGCCAGGTGTAGTGAGAGAATAAGAGAACAAGAGTTGGGGTGGGAGACACATATGTAGGTCTACATAACAGAAAACTTGGGAATAAAAGAATTAGTATTTTAGGATAAAGTCACTCCAAAATCCTTATAAAGCAACCCCCTTGGACGTTTTCACATTTTATTGTTATGAAACATCGAATCACAGTCGATTTAGTTTGCCATATTTGACATTGGTCAACAGAAAAAGAGTTGTCAATGTTAAAGGGAAAGCAGATCTCTGCAAGGTTGTTGGAATTAATTACAAATATAAACACAAAATAATGAATATGTAATTGTAGTATTTACCCCATTTAATATGACACCCCTAAATCATCGTAGGGGCAGCTTTAGAATTTAAAGAATTTGTTTAATGGAGGTCACCTGTCTGTGGATTCAATTACAGTAGAACATCAGTTTGCGAGCATAATTCGTTCCTAAAACGTGCTTGTAATCCAAAGCACTCGTATATCAAAGCGAATTTCCCCATAAAAAATAATGGAAACTCAGATAATTCGTTTCACAACCCACAAATATTTATATAAAAATGATTAATACAAAATCTTCACTCTAACTACCGCAATCACTGCTGTCTGTTGGCTCACTGGAATCTTTTTCTTTTTTTGCGACTTTAACAAGGAAACCTCTCCAACGACAGTTGCTTTTACCTAAAGAGTCACTAAACTTGGACACAAAATAAAAAAATGCTTTACACACTGTAAGGTTTCTAAACTCTTTTGGGATTTCCCTCTCAACAGGACAACAAGCGGAAGAGTGTGCCAAAGCAACTGCAGGCCCCCAGCGCTGTAGCAGTTCACCATAAAAATGAATCTGAAAAGATCACAGTCATGCTATAAGCACCTGCCGTCAATGGGTGATGCAAGGGACATTATAAATGCAAGAGCACAGTATTACTTGGCCACTAACCTGGTCACGACCCTGCCTGATTGCTGTGTCTCTGTATAGGAGAGTGGTAGATCCTGCTACAATAAATAATCGTGCTGTTCCTGTTTCACGCTGAATAAAGCTGGTTTTACTAAAATACTGAGACTCAGCCTCATGTTTTGGGGTGCATGACACTGACTCGCACGTTACAGAATGCATACTGTACATGTGGTCACCATGCTATAGTAAACAGTATACGCTCGTACAAATGTTGACTATATGAGTGAGGCACGCCGACTGAGAACAAGCGTGAGAGACGATTACCCACAATCCCCACGTGACGCTCAGCGGACAAAGCGTATACGTACTACTCGTATTGCAAGACCTCGCTTGTTATCAAGTTAAAATTTATTAAAAATTTTAGCTTTTCTTGCAAAACACTCGCAAACCAAGTTACTCGCAATCCAGGGTTTCACTGTAATTGTAATTAAAAAAAACACCTGAGTGAGGAAGGGCCAAGTTGTGGAGAGTCAGTATGGTGGACTAACCTACACAATGAAGACAAAAGAACACTCCTAGCAACTTTGTGACAGTCAGGGGATGGAGACAAGAAAATATCTGACTATCCAGTTAAACCAACCACTAAGAAATGGAGAGTATGGCAGACATATAAATCTGTCTAGGGCAGGCTAACCATAAAAACCGAGTGATCGTGCAAAAAGAAGAGTCTCAGACTGGAGAGACTGTACAAAAACAGCAACTGTTGCTGAGTTGCTTCACCAGTCACAGCTTTATGGGAGAGTGGCAAAGACAATGGCACTATTGAAAACACTGTACATGCCATCTTGGTTAGTCAGCTGGAAGAAGGTTCTATGGACAGATCAAAATCAAATGTTTTGGCCATCAGACCAAACCAAACACTGCACACAATCAAAAACACACCATCCTCACGTGAAGCATGATGATGGCAGCATCATGCACCGGAAACGCTTCTCTGTGGCAAGACCTAAAAGAGTTATGAAGATAAAATAAACCTAACAAAATATGAGAAATCCTGAAGAAAACCTGATGATGCCAGGCAAGAAAGTTGTGCCTTTAAGATTTGTTTTCCTACATCACTTCAAGAGAGTCCCACTGAACCAACAAGCTAATTAGGAATGTAGGCTCTGTTATGGGACGCCCTCTGGACCCGTTGGAGATAGTTGTGGGGGAGAGAATTAAAAACAAAAAAAAAATATCTGATTGACATTAAGAACAATGCTGCACATCATCTTTTTGACACAACCAATAAATTACTCAGCAGAACTTAATCAAGAAATGCTACAAAAGTGGAAGCCACAGCGTGAATCAGTGTGATGAACTAGGTGAACTTTGGGTTTATTCTAGGGAGAGGAAGAGCTGATTGAGTCTTTGCATTGAGACAACTCATAGAGAAACACTGAGAAAAACAGAACAGATTGCATATGATGTAGATTGATTTGGAAAATACTTATGATTGATCGTCATGTTAGAAGGTCTGGAGGTGCATGAGAGGGAAGGAGGACCAGAGAAGTCTGTGAGGATGGTCCAGGATATATGGGGGAGTGAGGACTTGGGTTAAAAGCAGTGTTGGGGTAACAGACCAGACCTCAGTTAGAGTAGGTCTGTACCAAGGAACTTCTTTAAGTCATCACCTCTTTAATTTGGTCATGGATGTGCTGAGTCATGGGATAAAAGACCAATCTGCCTGGTGCGGGCTTTTTGATGACGACATTGTGTTGTGTAGCACCAGAAAAGAGGAAGTGGGAAGAATGGAGTAGGATAAACCAGAAGAACAAGAAAACAGAATATCAGAGGTTTAGTGATCATCAGTGTTCAGAAGTTAGCCTACAGGGAGAGGTACTGAAGAGTGGATAAGTTTAAATTTCTAGGATGAGTGGTAGGCCATGATGAAAAATTAGACATACAGATAAACCACAGAGTGCAGTGTGGATGGAATCAATTGGAAGAAGGTATCAGGAGTATTGTGTTATCCAAGAGTGAAGACGAAGGTTAAAGGTCAGGTTTTTAAGACAGTGGTAAGAACAGCAATGGCGTATGGAGCTGAGCCATGGCCAGTGAAGGGAGTGCAGGAGAAGAAGTTGGATGTGTCAGAAATGGGAATGTTCAGATGGATGTGTGGAATTACAGAAAAGGCCAGAATAGAAAATGAGACAATCAACAACAACAACATTTATTTATATAGCACATTTTCATAAAAAAAATGTAGCTCAAAGTGCTTTACATAATGAAGAAAAGAAAAATAAAAGACAAAGTAAGAATTAAAATAAGACAACATTATACAATACAATACAATACAGTTTATTTTTGTATAGCCCAAAATCACACAGGAAGTGCCGCAATGGGCTTTAACAGGCCCTGCCTCTTGACAGCCCCCCAGCCTTGACTCTCTAAGAAGACAAGGAAAAACTCCCAAAAAAACATAGTAGGGAAAAATGGAAGAAACCTTGGGAAAGGCAGTTCAAAGAGAGACCCCTTTCCAGGTAGGTTGGGCGTGCAGTGGGTGTTAAAAGAAGGGGGTCATACAATATAAAACATTAATTAACATATAGTAAGAGTAAGGTCCGATGGCCAGGGGGGGAACAGAAAAAAAAAAAAAAAAAAAACTCCAGACGGCTGGAGAAAAAAAATAAAATGTGCAGGGGTTCCAGACCATGAGACCGCCCAGTCCCCTCTATCTAACATAAATGAAACAGTCCTCTTTGTATTTAGGGTTCTCAAGGAAGGACTTGATGATGATGGACATGCAGGCTTTTAATACATCAATGTTGGAACATCATGACGCTTTGAGTAGATGGTGGTGGTGCAGGCTGCCACCACAAAGAAACCGGAAAAAGAAACAGAAGTGCAACAAAAGTTATCTAAGAAAGTACAGGGAAGTAGGTTGAAGTGGTATGGACATGTGATGAGGAGAGACAATGAATTTGTGGGCAAAAGAGTGATGGGAATGGAAGTCCAGGGGAAGAGAAAGCAAGAGAGGCCAAACAAGAGATGGAAGGATAAAGTCAGAGAAGGAAAAGGGTCTGACTGACAAGGAGGTGCAGAACCAAGCTGTATGGAGAAGTCTGATCAACCATATCGACCCCACATAGAAATGGGAAAAAACGAAGAGGAGGAAGAAGAAGAAGCTTTCAGTAAGAAGAAAAAGATGGTATAGGAATCAACAGGTTTTTCTTCATCCTTATTTATTCTTTTTAATTGCACCTTACTTTTTGATGATATGAGTGCACAAGGAATGATTTCATTGACATCGTATTGCTTGACAAATGATTGTGATTTGGCATACGCCGTCATAAACAGCATTTGCATTTTTCTATCATTTTGGTGTGTCTCTGTTGTTTCACTTTGGTTCGACTCGAGATGCTCAGAGTCCAAGTTACATGATAAGGTGCAATTACACAGGGCATCACTTGTCCACTTTTCAGCACGTCACTTTCCATGTGCTTTGGTTGAGAGACGACTTCACAGCCGGCGTTCACTTGTCACATATCTTCATTTACTATCAGACATGGCAAACACAGTTAACAACCTCGTTGTGGTTCTACAATTAACTGATGGACAGATATTGCTGTTTTTCATTTATGTTAATTAGTTTCTACTTTGTTTTTGATGTATTTTAACAAATCTGTATCCTATTATGTGATAGTTGTGTACTTAGTGAGAGGTATCAGAGAACGTCTGTACATGGAATGCTAACTGTACTAAAGCGGCCATCTCAGTGCACCAAACAACAACATACCTGAAGTCTTGTGGGATTGTTTTTAGCAAGGAAGAGAACAAAAAAGCATCCAAAGTTCAAAGAAGAGTTATGGCAGATTGTACAAGAAGCTTTGAAGAATATACTGTAACACTCCTTGAAAACAAATTATAATTCCGCGTACAAAAGCTTCAGTCTTGGCTTGTCATGGAGGCCGCATGACTTGTTCTGAAAATACAAAACTTTCACTTTACTTTTTCTTGCATCAGTGCTTATTTGTGTTTATTCTAATGTTATCTAGTCATTTCACACACAAATAAACACTTACTGCTCAGATAACCAGCACTGAAAATAATTTTCTTGGTCGGCCTTAGACATTTGCACAGTACTGCACTTTTGCAGCAATTATCATTATGGGAACATGTTTTCTCTAAATATGTTGAAGTTAAAAATCCATGTATGTAATTAAATGTAATTAGGGGTCATTCTGGAGTCAGGCAAGAACAATGTGGGGTGGTGGAGCAGCATGTTTAAGAGTAAGCACAGAAGTCAGAACTACTGGCTTTGATTCCCTTCAGAAAGTAAAATGCAAATGAGGGAGAATGTAGTTGCTTTGGGCGACAAAACATATTCACAGCACCGTTTCCATTAAGCAGACACTCAAGCTGCAAGATTGTTTCAAGTGAAGCTAATAAAGTGGAACCATTTTTAAGATTTGTTTTATCCTTTGCAAATATTTAATATAGAGTAGGATTTGCTGCATCGTTGAGATACTTTGTTGTCTTAGGCTTAAGTCGGTGCCACATTTGTCGAACGTCGCTTGCCAAATCCTAATACTGTCATCAAAAAATGAACATCTGCAATCAGTCACCAACAGAAAACACTTGTAAGCTGCAGTGCCCGGTCTTCAGTACACCAGGAGAGCACGGGGCTTGCTGCAGCCATCACAAAGAACAGCTTGAAGGAGCCTTCATCCTGGAACATGACTAATCACTAAAGACCCTTGTAAATGTCATCCACCAACGACAAGAGTAAACACAGCAAAACTGCTGCTCTTCGACTACAGAGAAATTATCTTTCATAATAGGGTTGTGCTAAGCATGTTTAATTAAAAAGAACAATCATTTTTGGCATGAGGGTTTGGATAACTACTTTAAAATAGAAATTTAAAAAAAAACAAGTGTTATATAACTGATGTTATATGTTATCTGAAATTGGAAAAAGTCAAATTCTCACTTAGAGGATCTTTGCAAAACTTCTTCAGAACCTGGCAGGATCTAATCAATAACATTTCAGAATAAGCATTTCAATTGAGGAAGCAGATTCTCTTCCCTTTATTTAATCTATCTATCTATCTATCTATCTATCTATCTATCTATCTATCTATCTATCTATCTATCTATCTATCTATCTATCTATCTATCTATCTATCTATCTATCTATCTATCTATTAAAGTTTTATTCTGTTGGCCTAGCTCTCTTTCTCAGGGGTGGGGGTTTCGAACCTAGTTTTGTAAAACTTGACTTGCTTGTAGGGAATGTTATTTGATTTTAATAAATTCAATAAAATGTTTAAAAAAAAAGTCTTGTACTTTTAAAACGATAACGTGGTGTAGCATTCACAAGATGCTTAGAGTCACACCATCCTAAAACGGTGATGTTTTGTTTTATTCAGGGACCCTAGGAACACACCAAGCCTTGACCCGGCACGCACGCACATACACATACGAGATACATTAATAAGTGGCTCAAAATGAGTAAATAATAAAGAATTTATTAAACAAAAAATTGACAAAAAACAATTAACAAAACAATTAACGCACACACAAAAGGCCACCCTAATACCCCTGACGGTTGTAGCAGTACTATGGATTAATGGACTCCATTTCCCAGCCTGCCCCGAGGATATTGCCCTGATTGGATGTCTGCAACGGGCGCAGGGACTGCTGGGGACAAGAAGCGCCAGCTGGAAGGAAGCCGGCTAAGCAGCTAAGGTGCCCTGTTGTTTTGTGTTCCTATTCACCTGTCTGTCTTGTCTCTAGTACACCCTGTGGAATATCGTTTCTATCCTGGATCGTCGAACGTGTAAAGATATATGGACTTTCTCATGTCTGCCTGTCATGTGAGTAGTGTTGGATTGGTTATCGTACTTCATTGGAGTGAGCGCTCCCCAGATCTCATCACCCCTCCACGCATCAGGACTACCGGTAGGACTGTTTAGTACATTATTTACAGAAAACCTGTTTCCTGGATTGTCAACTTTTCCACCATTTCACTTCATCCTCTACCTCTGCATTTGGATTGTTTATGGACTGGAGCATTAGTTTTTATTGTTTCTACGGGGTGGAGCCCCCTGCTTGCTTCACTCGCCCACCCCCAGGTTTGGTTAACCGGATATACAGTTTGAAGAGATTGCTATTTTAATGGGAATTGTTACATACTCTTTCGATTCTGTGTTGCATCGCTTCTCCGTGATCATAAATATACACCTGACCAAATTGTGGTTTGTTCTAAATTAAACTTGTTAATTAAACAGATTCTCATAGCGTATGGTCCATTATTGTGTAAATCTACGTTTTGAGCATTGAATGATGCAAACGTAAAAAGATTATTGTAGACTCGGATATTTTGCCTGTAGTGTTTGTGGATTTCACTTTCACCAAACAATAAATCTTTTAATTCTCGCGGATACTTCTCTTCATTGGGAGGCAACACTATTTTTCCCTGATGGCAATTAGATGATCTACAAGTCTCTGACTTAAACTTTAAAGCCTTACAATATCTACATACTTCTGACATATCACCTATGTCCAATATATTCAATCTCTTTTTGCTGTTCCGTTATTTCACCGAGTAATAATTTCCGTTTGTTTGTGCTAATGCGATCTTTACTTTCTTTTATTTGATACTTTTGAATTTTACTATTTTCATATTCTTTAACTTGCTCTGCATAACTTGCTCGCGCCAATGTTTTTGAACATCTTTATGAAGTCTTTTATTTCTAACCCTAATTGGACCTACGAGGTTTTCAATTCCACTTGGTTCAGGCTGATTATTACTTTCTTTATTTTCAGAATTTAATAATAATTAGATTATTATTGTTCTTTTTGCCTTCTTTTCTCTCCCAACCACTTTTGGGTCTCTTTTAGATGCGCTGCTCTTTATTCTTCACTTAGTCGTTGACGTGCCATTTAGAATGTATAAAATTTTTAAGAGCTGAGAGACACCCAAAACTCTCCAAAGGCAAACTACCAGGGCTGATGGGATTTGTTGTCCATTTAAGTAGTTCTGCTACAGTGGAAGGAGATGAATATAAAAATAAAACAACAGTAACAGAAATAACAAATCCTGAAGCACTCCAGGCTTACTTACACAAGATAAACCATTGCTTATCATTTGGAGTAGTTGACCCTCAAACCCACCTATGAGTTCAACTGAAAAGCGCGTCTCTCTTTCTGCCTTTCCCACCTCAATACCAAGTTTCATGATGTAAACTACATAAATCTATTTTTTAGTTTCCCTAGAACCTTTTGAAAAAAATGATTGTTGACACCCCACTGCAGTAGAATTTGATCAAGGGCACAAAATTACTTGGTGTGCACCTCACAGCTGACCTTACTTGATCAAATAACGCCACCTCCATAGCTAAAAAGGCGAGGCAGCATCTCCACTTCCTTTAACGGTTGAAGAAGACAAGTCTACCGGATTTTACAATAGCACCTTTGGGAGTGCTGTATCACACTCTAATTTGGAAACTGCAGTGTCTCTGAGTGTAATGTCTCACATGGATAGTGCACACAGGATTATTGGGACCCCTCTGTCCTCCAATAAACACAAATAGCAAAGCCTATAGCATTGTGAAGGTCTGCTACCACCCTTCCTGTGGTCTCATTTTCCCACTTACATCAAGTAGAAGGTACTGTTGCAACTGAACCAACTCTGCCAGGTACTAGAACAGCTTCTACCCCTTGGCTGCCTGGACACTGAACTCTGTGCTTCTAGTAGCTTCTTTATATGCAGTGGGAGACCTGGGGACCTGGGTTCACTTCCCGGGTCCTCCCTGCGTGGAGTTTGCATGTTCTCCCCGTGTCTGCGTGGGTTTCCTCCGGGCGCTCCGGTTTCCTCCCACAGTCCAAAGACATGCATGTTAGGTGGATTGGCGATTCTAAATTGGCCCTAGTGTGTGCTTGGTGTGTGGGTGTGTTTGTGTGTTTCCTGTGGTGGGTTGGCACCCTGCCCTGGATTGGTTCCTGCCTTGTGCCCTGTGTTGGCTGGGATTGGCTCCAGCAGACCCCCGTGACCCTGTGTTCGGATTCAGTGGGTTGGAAAATGGATGGATGGATTTGTTACACTTGTTACTACTGTTGTTTTTTATTAGTGGTTGTTGTTGTTATTTATTTATTGCTATTTCAAATTATTGCTGTCTATTCATTTGCTTATTATTTATTTGTTTATCTATTTATAGTCTAGCATAGCTCTTTACCTGTCCTGCACTTGTCCTGTGTTTATGTATATGTTGCACTGTGGTCCTGCAGAATGTTCCTTTTTGCCATTGTATGCTGCAATATGGTGTATGGATAGTATAAGCCACTTAACTTCACGTGATGTGATATTTCGGATTCATTTTGAAACATTTTCTGCTAAATCAGCAACATTTCGTGGTATCTTTGCATGGCCGTTTGCAGTCGCTAAGCATGTTACAGATCATTTGTTGCAGAGATCACATGACACAATGTGTTATCATGCTCTGTCTATGTAAGATGTCACCACACAACAGTTAATATCTTATCCTGTCACTAACAGATTAAGTAGGGAATAGAAACCCAAACCACACTCTAAAATGACTTTAAACATTGAGGGTATCATAATTATGCCACAAAAATCAGGCTGTAAATTTCACTCAAGTCCTGCACCATTCAGTTGCCCTCTAACCACCAAATCACAGAGACAGTCCTTCTCGGTCTCTGTTACTGTTGCAGAGTCCCAAAAATACCTCACAAATGCCCAGTTGAGGGAGCAAACTATCAAACCCTGGCTAGATATGAAAGACAAACACAGGATCTTTACAAATAAAAAGATGTATTAACATAAAACATGATGTGAAAACAGTGACGCTCTGAAGAGCACAAAAGGCACAGCAGGGGATGCCTGCAAAGACAAAGGCAATCCAAGGCAAACAAGTTCCAATACATAAATAATAATAATAATATTATTATTATTATCATTATTATTATTATTATTTACATTTATATAGCACAAATCCAGAAAGGCACACAAGGAACCTGTGTATAGAAGGTTCACAATTCACACTGCATGTCAGAACAAAAACCAAGCCATGAAGTCCAAGAACTCTCTGTAGACCTCTGCAATGAAAATTTGTGGCAAGGCATAAAAACAAGGGGATAAAATACATTTCTAAAGCTTTGTTTTCAGGAGCACAGTGGCCTCAATAATTGTGAAATGGAAAAAGTATGGAACCACCATAACTGTTCCTAGAGTTGGCCCTCCATTCTAACTGAGTAACCAAGAAAGTTGGGCCTTAGTCATAGTCCATGACTACAGCAACAGCAAAAATGTATTTCTCGTATAGCCCAAAATCACACAAGGAATGCCTCAATGGACTTTAACGGGCCTTGTAGGTCAAAAAATAGACGTAATCTTGGGAAATGAAATTCAGAGAGAGACTCCACTCCTGGTAGGTTGGGCATGCAATGGGTGCCAAAAATGTGGTGATCACAAGGCTTCAGAAGTCCTCTACTGAGATGGGGACACCCATTGGAAGGACAACCATCTCAGCAGCACTCCATCAATCTGTCGTTTATGGTAGAGCGGCTAAATCCTGCTTGGAGTTCGTCAAATGCCATTTAATGGACTCTGAGAGCATGAACAGGGTATAATGAGACAAAAATTGAACTGACAAAATGATTTGATTACACAGCCTTTAGAAAGGCACTTGTGTATAGAAAGACCCACAATTCATGCTACCTGTCCGGACACAAACCAAGCCATGAAGACCAAAGAACTCTTTGCACATCTGCTCAGACTAGCTCTCTATTTTATTCTTTTTTTTGAATCTTAAATATATGATAGAATGTTGAGTGGGTTCTGGCTGGGCTTTTGGTTTCGGTACCTCAGGGGTTTCTTTTTTCACTGGAGTTCTTTTTTCCTTTCCTTAATGACCGTCTGACCCTTAGTATACTTTTTTCATGATTATCCTTTTCTTTGTTTTCTCTTGCTACCATTTGCAAAGAGCCTTGAATTCCACTCTGTTTTGGAAGGCACTATATAAATAAATGTTGTAGATCTCTGTGATCTAAGCAAGGGTATAAAACCATTTATAAAGTTTTGAGTGTTCTCAAAAGCTCAGTGGCCTCAGTAATTGTGAAATGGAAGAGGACTGGAACCACCAGGACTCTTCCTATTGTTAGCCATCCAAGTTTGGTATTTTTCATTAATATATAATAATCTTTTACAGTTTATTATAAGTATATATATATATATATATATATATATATATATATATATACATATATGTATATATATATATATATGTATGAAGCTATAACAGAATGAATTAGTAAACACAAGGAAAAGGACTGAGTATACCTAAAGGTAACTTAAAGCTGAAAGCACAAGAGGACTCTGCTTCATCTTAGAGAAGCTACCAACGTAATTTTCCAAGATTAGAATGAGGTAAATGAGTAACAAACTCCCCTCCAGAAAGCAGGAATAAAGTGACGGGGAAGCCCATACACCCCTCCTATGAAGCGGTGCTAAGATCAATAGGATAATCCACTAAACACCCCTCTTAACAAAGAAGTGTACAGAATAATAGGAGAATCGACATGAGTTAGAAATCACTGGTCAGCTTTAGCTGATTGGAGGAGGTAATAAAGTTCTGCTTATTATGAGCCAGATGATGTGATGTATTAGATGAGGTGATGTATTCAGAAAAAATGTATAAAAGCAGATGAATTGTTTAATTGATTGCTCACTCCATGGGCTGAGACATCTAATAAAGAAATGTTCTGAATTGTCATCTGGGCTACATGACTGCCTTCTTTAAAAATGGAAGAATGTTTTTTTTCCATGACATCAGGCAAAAAGGGAGGTGACTAAGAACCCAATGATCACTTCAGAGCTTCAGATGTCCTCTTCTGAGATGGGAAATCCTGTAGTAAGGACGACCATCCTCTGCAGCACTCTGTCAATCAGGGTTTTATGAAAGAGTGACAAGATGGAAGCCACTCTTGAGTAAAATGGCATATGACAATTAAAGGATTCTGAGGGAATGAAGAAAAAACATCTCTGGTCTGATGAGACAAAAGTTGAAGTACAAGCACAACGTCTGGTGAAGACCAGGCATGGCTCATCACCTGCTTAATACCATCCCTAAAGTGAGGAATGGTGGGGGGCAACATCAGGCCATGAGGGTGCTCCTCAGCAACAGCCCCTTATTTTTTAGAAGCTCCTTTGGCAGCAATTACAGCATTGAGTTTTCTTTCAATTCTTTCTCTTTAATTGGAGGCTAAATCTTGTTTTTCCTTTCTATTTTTTTCCTTTGTTTTCCTTGAATTGATTTTGAATTAAATGGTTATAAATGGTTATATCTACTAGGTGAGGGATGAGACAAAGAGCGGTTAAACAAAACCTCCTATCATGAAAAACAATTTTGGATGGCGTTTTCCCTTGCCCGGACGCGGGTCACCGGGGCCCCACTCTGGAGCCAGGCCTGGAGGTGGGGCTCGATGGCGAGCGCCTGGTGGCAGGGCCTGCACCCATGGGGCTCGGCCGGGCACAGCAACGTGGGTCCCCCTTCCCATGGGCTCACCACCTATGGGAGGGGCCAAGGAGGTCGGGTGCAGTGTGAGTTGGGTGGTGGCCGAAGGCGGGGACCTTGGCGGTCTGATCCTCGGCTACAGAAGCTGGCTCTTGGAACGTGGAATGTCACCTCTCTGAAGGGGAAGGAGCCTGAGCTAGTGCGCGAAGTTGAGAGGTTCCGGCTAGATATAGTCGGACTCACCTCGACGCACAGCTTGGACTCTGGAACCAATTTCCTTGAGAGGGGCTGGACTCTGTACCACTCTGGAGTTGCCCCCGGTGAGAGGCGCCGAGCGGGTGTGGGTATACTTATTGCCCCCCGACTTGGAGCCTGTACATTGGGGTTTACCCCGGTGGTCGAGAAGTTAGCCTCCCTTCACCTTCGGGTGGGGGGATGGGTCCTAACTGTTGTTTGTGCGTATGCACCGAACAGCAGTTCAGAGTACCCACCCTTCTTGGAGTCCCTGGAGGGGGTGCTAGAGGGCATACCTTCTGGGGACTCCCTCGTTCTGCTGGGAGACTTCAATGCTCACGTGGGCCATGACAATGAGATCTGGAAGGGCGTGATTGGGAGGAATGGCCCCCCCGATCTGAACCCAAGCGGTGTTTTGTTATTGGACTTCTGTGCTCGTCACAGATTGTCCATAACGAATACCATGTTCAAGCATAGGGGTGTTCATATGTGCACTTGGCACCAGGACACCCTAGGCCTCAGTTTGATGATCGACTTTGTGGTCGTGTCGTCGGACTTGCGGCCACATGTCTTGGACACTCGGGTGAAGAGAGGGGCGGAGCTGTCAACTGATCACCACCTGGTGGTGAGTTGGCTTCGATGGTGGGGGAGGATGCCGGTCAGGCGTGGTAGGCCCAAACATGTTGTGAGGGTCTGCTGGGAACGTCTGGCAGAGCCCCCTGTCAGAAGTAGCTTCAACTCCCACCTCCGGCAGAACTTCGACCACATCCCGAGGGAGGTGGGGGACATTGAGTCCGAATGGGCCATGTTCCGTGCCTCTATTGTTGAGGCAACTGACCGGAGCTGTGGCCGTAAGGTGGTCGGTGCCTGTCATGGCGGCAATCCCCGAACCCGTTGGTGGACACCGGCGGTGAAGGATGCCGTCAAGCTGAAGAAGGAATCCTACAGGACCCTTTTGTCCTGTGGGACCCTGGAGGCAGCTGATAGGTACCGGCAGGCCAAGCGGAATGCGGCTTCGGTGGTTGCTGAGGCAAAAACTCGGGCGTGGGAGGAGTTTGGGGAGGCCATGGAGAACGACTTTCGGACGGCTTCGAGGAGATTCTGGTCCACCATCCAGCGTCTCAGGAAGGGGAAGCAGTGCAGTGTCAACACTGTATATGGTGGGGATGGTGCGCTGCTGACCTCGACTCTGGACGTTGTGGGTCGGTGGGGGGAGTACTTTGAAGACCTCCTCAATCCCATTAACATGCCTTCCAATGAGGAAGCAGAGCCTGGGGACTCAGAGGTGGGCTCCCCCATCTCTGGGACTGAGGTCACCGAGGTGGTCAAAAAACTCCTTGGTGGCAGGGCCCCGGGGGTGGATGAGATACGCCCGGAGTTCCTCAAGGCTCTGGATGTTGTAGGACTGTCTTGGTTGACACGCCTCTGCAACATCGCATGGACATCAGGGACAGTGCCTCTGGATTGGCAGACCGGGGTGGTAGTCCCCCTCTTTAAGAAGGGGGATCGGAGGGTGTGTTCCAACTACAGAGGGATCACACTCCTCAGCCTCCCTGGAAAAGTCTATTCAGGGGTCCTGGAGAGGAGGGTCCGTCGGATAGTCGAGCCTCGGATTCAGGAGAAACAGTGTGGTTTTCGTCCTGGTCGCGGAACAGTGGACCAGCTCTATACCCTTAGCAGGGTCCTGGAGGGTGCATGGGAGTTTGCCCAACCAGTCTACATGTGTTTTGTGGACTTGGAAAAGGCATTCGACCGTGTCCCTCGGGGAATCCTGTGGGGGGTACTCCGAGAGTATGGGGTACCGGCCCCCCTGATAAGGGCTGTTCGGTCCCTGTACGATCGGTGCCAGAGCTTGGTCCGTATTACCGGCAGTAAGTCGAACCCGTTTCCAGTGAGAGTTGGACTACGCCAGGGCTGCCCTTTGTCACCGATTCTGTTCATAACTTTTATGGACAGAATTTCTAGGCGCAGCCA
The DNA here is from genome assembly GCF_900747795.2 of Erpetoichthys calabaricus. Taxonomy (NCBI): domain Eukaryota; kingdom Metazoa; phylum Chordata; class Cladistia; order Polypteriformes; family Polypteridae; genus Erpetoichthys; species Erpetoichthys calabaricus. The sequence goes on along the minus strand of NC_041399.2, from coordinate 13,874,488 downwards.
GGGCGTTGAGGGGGTCCGGTTTGGTGGGCTCAGGATTGGGTCACTGCTTTTTGCAGATGATGTTGTCCTGTTTGCTTCATCAGGCCGTGATCTTCAGCTCTCTCTGGATCGGTTCGCAGCTGAGTGTGAAGCGGCTAGAATGAGAATCAGCACCTCCAAATCCGAGACCATGGTCCTCAGCCGGAAAAGGGTGGAGTGCTCTCTCAGGGTTGGTAGCGAGATCCTGCCCCAAGTGGAGGAGTTCAAGTATTTCGGGGTCTTGTTCACGAGTGAGGGAAGAATGGAGCGTGAGATCGACAGGCGGATCGGTGCGGCATCCACAGTAATGCGGGCGCTGCATCGGCCTGTCGTGGTGAAAAAGGACCTGAGCCGCAAGGCGAAGCTCTCAATTTACCAGTCGATCTATGTTCCTACCCTCACCTATGGTCATGAGCTATGGGTAGTGACCGAAAGAACGAGATCGCGAATACAAGCGGCTGAAATGAGTTTCTCTCCGCAGGTTGTCTGGGCTTTCCCTTAAAGATAGGGTGAGAAGCTCAGTCATCCGGGAGGGGCTCAGAGTACAGCTGCTGCTCCTCCGCATCGAGAGGAGTCAGATGAGGTGGCTCGGGCATCTGATCAGGATGCCTCCTGGACGCCTCCCTTGTGAGGTGTTCCGGGCACGTCTAACCGGGAGGAGGCACCGGGGAAGACCCAGGACACGTTGGAGGGACTATGTCTCTCGACTGGCCTGGGAACGCCTTGGGATTCTCCCGGAAGAGCTAGAAGAAGTGGCCGGGGAGAGGGAAGTCTGGGCATCTCTGCTCAAGCTGCTGCCCCCGCTACCCGACCTCGGATAAGCGGGAGACAATGGATGGATGGATGGATGGATGGATGGATGGATGGATATCTACATTATTGACTAAATATTATTTGTTTGATTGAGTAGTATGCCATTGTAATATTCTGCTTTTCAAAAATGAAAAAAGAAAAACCTGTTGTTTCAAGTAACTCGCCCAAGTTCATCCATCCATCCATCCATTTTCCAACCCGCTGAATCCGAACACAGGGTCACGGGGATCTGCTGGAGCCAATCCCAGCCAACACAGGGCACAAGGCAGGAACCAATCTCGGGCAGGGTGCCAACCCACCGCAGGACACACACAAACACACCCACACACCAAGCACACACTAGGGCCAATTTAGAATCGCCAATGCACCTAACCTGCATGTCTTTGGACTGTGGGAGGAAACAGGAGCACCTGGAAGAAATGCCCAAGTTTCTATTTAATTATAAAACCCGGATGATAAAATTTAATGAAAAGAGGATTTTTTTTCCCTTGCTATATGGAATGGTGTACTCCTGGCTGGCTGTTCAATGAGTGCCACTTGCTAAGGTGGGGCAGACTTTTGTTTTTCAAAAATTGCATCATGTTTTCTTAATACAAACTGAAATATGCATAACAAAAATAAGAACACTTGTAGACAATAAAGTCTGATGAAAATATGATAATAAAAGAGCAGTCTTGGAAACCGCATAAAAAATGTAATTTAATGTGAAACATGAATTGTCAGTCAATTGTGCCCCAGATAAGTTACACAGAATTGCAGTTATTGAATGCTTTTATTTTTTATATAAACAAAAAAATTTAAGGATGCTTTATTCAAATTGAAATAAACATGTTACTTATCTAGTTTACAATTTATGCTGCCATAAACAGGATACTATTATGTTCAATTTGAGTATCTAAATTTGGAGAAAAAAATAAAAATGCCATTAATGTACTCAAGGACACACAAATTCAAGTGAAAATAATGCTGCATGCCATTTGAAGTTGTGAAGTTGGAATTTCTCAGTTCCAACCCATTTGGAACCTAAGAGGATCTGCAGAGAAGAATGGCAAAAAAAAAAAAATCCACAAATCTAGGTGTATGAAACTTGTCACGTGAAACCCAAGAAGACTCAAGGAGCTTCAACTAAGCATGGAGTAAAGGGTCTGAATACTTGAGTCAGTGTGAGATTCCAGGGATAGATAGATAGATAGATAGATAGATAGATAGATAGATAGATAGATAGATAGATAGATAGATAGATAGATAGATAGATAGATAGATAGATAGATAGATAGATAGATAGATAGATAGATAGATAGATAGATAGATAGATAGATAGATAGAAATGAAAGAGATTTGCTGGATCACTCAAGGACATTCAAGACATGTCCCAAAGTTTGGCCCGAACATTTGTGCATGGATCAAACTACTGTATACCAGTCCAGAAGTTTCAGTTTGTATTAACAACATTAATTCAGACTACTTCAAACTATAATGCGGTACTAGACAAGGATGCCCCTTGTCACCACTGCTTTTTGCAATTGCCATTGAGCCACTGGCAGTTCACTTTCAAAATGCTTATGAGATAAAGGGGATTATCAGAGAAGGACTTGAACAGAAAATTTCTCTATATGCAGATGATATGGTACTGTATATATTAGACCCACAAAATACTGTGCCTGCAGTCATAGCAGCACTAATAGAATTTCAAAAGATTTCTGGTCTCACAATTAATTTGAATAAAAGTGTGCTCTTCCCAGTGAATTCTCAATCATACAATATTAGATTGGACACCTTCCCTTTTATCATTGAAGATTACTTTAAATACCTATAATATATAAAGCTCTTTTTCAACAAAATTTTGCTATGTGTATGATAATAATTAAGCAAGACTTGCATAGATGGTACACCCTTCATCTCACTTTAGCTGGAAGAATTAACATTGTTAAGATGAATATCCTTCCTAAGCTTCTTTTTTTTATTTCAAAACATTCCAATATACAGTACATCAATAAATAATTTTTTAAGAAATTACATTCAATCACAACCTCATTTATTTGGAATTCAAATCATCCGATTAGCCAAAGAGCGACCCTACAAAGACCTAAGGCAGAAGGTGGCATGGCTCTACCTAACTTTCAATTTTACTATTGGGTGGAGAATATAAAAACATGGACATGGACGCAAACAGATGAACATACACAGGCTTGGTCTGCAATAAAAATAAAATTCTGCAGTACTTCTTTATATTCCTTGCTTTGTACCCCAATAAATACAAGTCATTGCCAATATACTAACAACTCAATTGTGCTTCACTCACTCAGAATATGGAACCAATGTAGGAAGTATTTTAAGATATCTCTGGCACCTCCACACGATAACCACCTTTTCCACCCTCTCAAACGTACACAGTTTTTAATGTCTGGAAAACATTTGGAATTAAATCACTTAGACATCTGTACATAGACAAAGTCTCTGCATCCTATGAACAATTACACTCCAAATTTAACTTTCCAGCAGCACACTTCTTTCACTACTTTCAAATTAGAAACTTTGTTAAACAAAACCTGCCCAATTTTCCTCACCTCCCACCTACCTCTAGGCCAGAAAAAGTATTGATCAGTCTCGAGGACTCAGACAGCATTTCTGTAAAGTATAAAAACATTTTACAGTCTCTCCCTTTCAAAGATCCCAGAATACAGTGGGAAAAGGATCTCTCACTCAACATTTCAGAAAAGGAGTGGAAGGTAGCAATGCAGAGAATCCATTTGATCTCCATATTCGAAAAGCATAGAATTATTCAACTTAAAATTATATATCGCGCACATCTGTCTCATTTAAAATTGTCCACAATGTTTCCAGGGCAGGATCCAACCGGCAAACATTGCATTTGAGCTCCAGCCTCACTGGGCCACATGTTCTGGGCCTGCACCAAATTAACATCATTCTGGACCAAAATCTTTAAATGCCTTTCAGACAGCCTTGGTGTCACAATGCCTCCTAATCCACTAACAGTTGTGTGTGGTGGGCTCACAGAGGGGCTTTAAGTGGAGAAGGACAAACAAACTACAATTTCCTTTACTTCACTATTGGCATGTAGACTTATTTTGCTCAACAGGAAGAATTCTAACTCACCTCTTTTAAGTCAGTGGGTAACTGATAAAGTTATATATCATCTGAAATTGTGAAAAATCAAATTCTCACTCAGAATGTGCACAATGTTTTAAAAACCTGTCAGGATCTAATCAATAATATTTTAGAATAAGCATTTTAATTGAGGAAGCAGACTCTCTTCCCTCATTTTTTTTACTCTATTTTTTTTTATTCATTTATCTATTTACTTATTTTTATTAGCTTAAAGTTTTACTCTTCTGGCCCAGCTCTCTTTCTTGTGGGTGGCAGTTGATTTGCTTCGAACCAAGTCTTGTAAAACCTGACTTATTTGTATGGAATGTTATTTGATTTTAATAACATCAATAAAATAAAAAAAGAAACGGCATTTCTCTAGCATTTTCTTGACCATATGCTTCAGGTCATTGTTGTGCTGAAAGGTGAACTGCCGCCCCAGTCTGAGGTTGCATGCACACTTGTGAAGGTTTTTATCAAGGATCTTTCTGTATTTAGCTGCATTTATCTTTCCCTTAATTCTGACCAGTCTTCCTGTTCCTTTTGCTGAGAAGATAGATAGATAGATAGATAGATAGATAGATAGATAGATAGATAGATAGATAGATAGATAGATAGATAGATAGATAGATAGATAGATAGATAGATAGATAGATAGATAGATAGATAGATAGATAGATACTTTATTAATCCCAGGGGGAAATTCACATCCACCCTCATAATGTGATGCCGCAGCTATGATGCTTCACCATAAGGCTGGTTTTAGGTAGCTGATGAGCTGTGCCTGGTCTTTGCCAGACAAAGTCCTTGGAGTTCTGCCTGAAATGTTCCAATTTTTGCCTAATGAGAGCAGATGCCATTTGGTTAAATTTCAACCGGGCTGTCATATACCTTTTAGTCCACAGTGGCTTCCATCAGTCCTCCCTACCGTAAACATCTGATTCATAAAGTGTTGCTGAAATGCTCATCTTCTGACAGGTTCTCCCATCTCAGCAGAGGACTTCTGAAGCTCTGTTAGAGTTTGGTCAGACGGCTAACTCGGAAGAGTCCTGATGGCTCCAAACTTCTTCCATTTCACAATTATTGAGGCAGCTGTGCTACTGGAAAATGTTTTAGATGTGGTTTTATCCCCTTGTCCTAATATATATGCCTCAACATATTTTGATCGCAGAGATCTATCGAGATTTCCTGTATGTGTCCTAATGTGCAGTATGAATTACGGCACCTTCTTTACACAGGTAGACCTATGCCTTTCTAAACAATGTTCAGTCAATTCAGTTTGCCACAGTTGGACTCCAACCAAGATCTGGACACATCTCAAGGATAATTAAGACAAACAGGATGCACCTGACCGCAATTTGGAGTGTCTGAATATTTTTATGAATGAGAGAGATTTCAGCGTTGGACTTTTAATAAATTTGCAGTTTGAAATCATAAGTAATCATTATAAGTTATTGGGGGCTGCATGATGGCGCAGTGGGTTGTGCTGCTGCCTCACAGTTAGGAGACTCAGGTTCGCTTCCCGGGTCCTCCCTCCGTGGATTTTGCATGTTCTCCTCTGGGTGCTCCGGTTTCCTCCCACAGTCCAAAGACATGCAGGTTAGGTGCATTGGCGATTCTAAATTGTCCCTAGTGCGTGTGTGCATGCCCTGTGGTGGGCTGGCACCCTGCCCGGGTTTTGTTTCCTGCCTTGTGCCCTGTGTTGGCTGGGATTTGCTCCAGCAGACCCCTGTGACCCTGTAGTTAGGATATAGCGGGTTGGATAATGGATGGATGGACGGATAATGGATGGATGGATTATAGGTTATTGACAGTAGATTGTTAGGCAAAAATGGCATTTTTATGGCAAAACAACTGTGATACATGTGCATCAGTGCATCTCCTTTTGGGCTCTTCCAAGGTAACAGATACTATTCCAGAACATGAGGGGGCGCTGTTGCTAATAATATCTTTCTCCATTCATATCTCAGAGAAGTCACCCAATGACAGCAAATGGCTGCACCCCTTCCTGCCAGGGGACTATAAAACCAAGGTACTCTCAGAAGGTGGCATCTCAACATGAAACTGGCCTGGCCACCCCAAAGTGACTGGAAAAGCTAACCTGTTGCTAAGAAGGCACTGAAGCCAACGATTTTTTTTTTTTTGTTTTACTGTCAAGTGCCATCATGTGCCCATTTATTTTGCTTTGACAGCCCCATTATTCGAAGTGGGAGCCTTGATGGCATCCCAACATTTTCTGAACTCGACCACATCACTGACAGCTCAATACAGTGTGCAGAAAGGGAAGGGTTGTGAATACTTAATGAATCCACCGTAGATCCATGATCGGTGTGTTATGGTGACAGTTAGGTGTCACTGTATGATGCCACATGCAGAAGAGTGGCTCAGTGGTCATTTGCTCAATAAACTACTAAACAATTTCTTCTTTGAGTGTCTTTATTTCTTGTGTGTTCTTTTGAAGAATTAATCAAACACTCGACATCAAGTTTGTGCTTGTTGCTAACTTTTTTGCATGTTCAAGGTTCTTTTTGGCTGACACTTTGTGAAATGTAGATCAGCGGCTGCAGCTGCAGTGACATCTATCTTTCAGAGGAATGGATTATTTTTAGCTCACTAATGAGTTGCCTGTTTTACGGAAGATATTTTGTACAAGAAATGCTTGAATTGATTGTAGTCTTCTCGTTGACACCCATGTCCTTTGATTGCCTATGTATTCTAGAATGTTCAGATCTGTAGTTAGAGATGGCTTATGCTAATTAGCCACTTACTTTCTCCAATTAATTAATTACCCTTCAGTGAACATGGGCAGCCTTGCAGAGCACAACATTAGCTAGATTCTGCACCATTTTAGCACTGCCTTTATTGATACTTCTGGGCTTGCTAAAGTTGGGTTGACTGGTTCAATGAACATTTTTGCATCTTTCCTTATCTAAAAAAACAAAGTCCAATGTAGCATGATAAACAATGAAAGAAGTGTGTAATTGGGGCCCACTGCACAAACATAAAAAAATAGTCTTTAACATTGTTGTTTGCTTCGTGTGGCATAGGGGAGCATTTTTTAAAACATCTCCTTCACGGCTCCATGGACGTGGATTTGATTTCCAAAAATGTGAGTCTTCATTGATACTCTGGTCTCATAGCATATCCTGAAGATTTGTATGATTAGTTAATTACAAACTCTCAATAGTTTTGGTTTCTGTTTTTTTTTAATATATATAAATGATTTTCATAGGAATATAAGTAACATGCTGATTACTTAATTCATATAAGTAACAAGCTGATTACTTAATTAATACTAAATAATTACTGATTAAGTATGTGAATTTCCCCTTGGGATTAATAAAGTATCTATCTATCTATCTATCTATCTATCTATCTATCTATCTATCTATCTATCTATCTATCTATCTATCTATCTATCTATCTATCTATCTATCTATCTATCCAAAACCAAATTACACATCATTTTTCCTTTTTAATCTCGTCCTGCAAGATTGCTTTCTAACAATGTGTTTGATATCTGGAAAGCTACTGCTTTTCCTTCATTGTTCTACATTCTATCTTGCCATACTCCATTAAAGTATTTAAATGATTTTCACAACCAAAAGTGCAATATAAATAAAGATTTATTGATTCTCATGTCTCTTTCATTAAATTGAATCAAGCAGCTCACAGCCTGTCTTGCAGGTCTTTTTTCACTTTAAAACTCTGTCAGAATATTCAACATATTGGTCAATTTGAGGTGGGAAAAATGGAGGGAGGGAAAAGCTTCAGATCTGTGGTGTTCTGGTGAAGTGTGGTTCCCTGTTCTTGTATGAGCACCATCCTGCAGTGGTCCCACTGTGGCTTCTGAGTTACAGACACTGGAAGTATTTTGGTCAGGCCGGTAGTATTCTCATAAAGGACTCCTGTTGCTTCTATAGGGCACCAGTTTTTGTGAGGTGTGGAGGGATTAACATTGTTGTCAAACTATAAATACTGACATGGAGAAATCTGTTAGAACCCCTCCATGTGTCCACAGGTCATCTGACCCACTCATCCTGAACAAACTGCTCAGCTGTGTCAGGTGTGAAGGGAGTCTTCTCCAGACTGCATGTTTCAGTTCTTTCCATAGATAATAATAATAATAATAATAATAATAATAATAATAATAATAATAATTCTTTGCATTTATATAACACTTTTCTCACTACTCAAAGTGCTCAGCAATTGCAGGTTAAGGGCCTTGCTTTGCCAGAGCAGAGTCCCTTTTGGCATTTACGGGAATCGAACCGGCAAGCTTCCGATTGCCTGTGCAGATCCCTAGCCTCAGAGCCACCAGTCCGCCTGTATGATGTATGATGGGATTCAGATCAGGGCTCATAGAAGGCCACTTCAGAGTGTCCAATGTTTTGTTCTCAGTCATTCTTGGGTGTTTCGGCTCCTTATCCTGTTGGAGGATCCATGACCTGCAACTGAGACAGAGTTTTCTGACACTGAGCAGTACATGTCTTGAAAGTCTTGAGATTTCATTGTTCCCTGCACAGACTCAAGGCACCCTGTGCCAGCTAAGCAGCTCCAAAATATAACCGAGTCTGCTCCATATTTCACATTAGGTATGGTGTCCTTTTCTTTGAAAATCTTTATTTTTTTGATTTGTGGACATAGAGCTGATGTGACTAGCCAAAGAGCTAAAATTTTGTCTCATATGTATAAAGGACATTCTCCCAGAAGCTTGTCAATATGCATTTGAGCAAATACCAGACACTATTGAGAGTGTTCTGACCAGCTGCATCACTGTCTGGTATGGCAACTGCAACATATCCGACCGCAAGCAGAGAACATTATTAGGGTGCCTCTCCCTTCGCTACAGGACATATTTTACAAATTTAGTGTTCGCAAGGCCTGCAGCATTGTGCAGGACCCCTTACACCCCTCACATGCACTTTTCACACTTCTGCCATCCAAGAGAAGATACTGCAGCATCAGAACCAGATCTGCCAGGCTGCAGGAGAGTTTTTACCCCCAAGCTGTCAGACTCCTTAACTCTTTGAGGGCTGAATATTTTTTCCAAAAAACTCAGTTTTCTGAAAAGCACACAAACCAATGGTTTCACACATAAGTCAATATAAAACGCTACGGTATGTATACGTTGCTATGTGCTGTGGGGGCACCTTGATGGTCAGCAGGAATGCATGTTGGGCCAGCTGCCTGGATGTTTTCGCACAACAGGTGGGTGGCGGTGGCAGTGTGACGCAATATGTTTTGTACCTCTTGTCATCATAAGTGATGGTCCTCCAAGGCATGCACTGCTGTAGGCCCATCAGCTACACGAAAGTGTTTAGCACCACGATCAGCTGTGGACCGATCAGATGATATTGGTACCTCACTTTCGTTTCTGATATCCATCTGCAGATCACTTGCTTCAAACTCGGAGTCCGACGAGTCAGAGTCCTTTTCAACAAAATTACGTAAAACGTCCATGGAGTATTTTGCGTTGCACATTCACTTTAGTCTTTCGCTAGATGTCGGTGCCATTTTAGAGGTTGTTTGCTTTTCGCTACTCACGCACGCGTAGGGAATCGAGGTTAAATCAACAAAGCCATATAATTTTCCTTCTAGCAACAAGAGTAGAACTAAAATGTAAGGGTAAGTTTTGTTGCAGTTTACAGCTGATTTCCGTCCTCTACTCCTGAATTTTGACAAAAGTCGACATCAGCCCTGAAAGAGTTAACACCATGCTGCCCCTTGGGATCTTCCACCTCTAAAAACAGAACTTTTATACATGTGAGCCACTGTCCTGCAAAGACGAGTGTGCAGGTAGAGAAGAACTGAAAGTCTCATACTGACCTTTAAGGATTTTGACACTCTTGATATCCTTCTGCTGTGAAACATTCTGACTTGTCATTGTTTACACATGTCGTAAACAACTATTATCATACACTGATCATTTCTGTATTATCTATATCTATCATTTGTTTATTTTTTTATTATATTACATATCTATTGACTATATTTATGTATCTAGATTGCATAATACCATACATTGCATCAATGTTCATATTGCTAACTACACATTAATATTGCTGCTACTTCTTTGTCTTGTCTTTGCACAATGTCTTGTTTTGTTTGTGTTTTAATTTTAAATATTAATTTTAATTCTATTTTTAATTTATTTTTCATTTTATAATTTGCACTTCATATTGTTACACTGGGCACCTTGAGCTACGCAATTTCGTCTCTCTGTATACTTGTATATGGTTGAGATGACAATAAAGTTCACTTTGACTTTGAAAATTAACTTTACCTGTATGGACAAGAGTTTTTTTTTTGTTAAACAAATACAGTAGTAAGACAACAAAAAAAAGGGAAATACATTTTTGTAATCAAATTTTGAAGAACACAAACAAACAAACAAACAAACAAAAACAACCCTCTCCCCCGATCCCTGCCATTGGCGCCCACCCAAAACCCACCTGCATGAAGGAGAGTTGATGGTGTAAGTAGAAGGTGGTGATGAAGGGGAAAGAGAGAGATGTTATTGTTTGGAAGGGGAGTCTCCTGCCATAAAATCATCAGGTAGCCGTTGTGGCAGATGGCCGGAACCCTTACCAGGCCGGGACGCCATGAGTATGGAGGACCTGGGGAGAGAGTATTTGCAAGACAGAGGGGCAGCCCCCTTTGGCTTGAAGCGGGGCCATGGGTTGTGAGCCTGGAAGCTCAACCCTGCAAACACATAAACACATTTAAATCAACAACAGCAAAACAGAACATACTGTAAATAAGGTCTTCTTCAGGAATATAAATCCTTGTGCATTGTGAATTAAGGCCAGCGGATGTCCTTTGAATCCTTGAGGCTTGTTTGAAGTGAATTGAGTTGTTGCTAATTTAACCTGAGAAAGGTGTGTGGGTCATGTCAGCTGTGAGATCAGCTCTAGAGTCTGTTCACAGTTCGCAGAGGCAGCCTTCTCAAAGTCAGAAGAGCTGGGTGAAAACGTCTGACAGTCCGTAAATTAGTGATACCTGGAGCAGAGCCTCAGGGACATTGTCCTTCGCCTTAGAAGCCAAGCTTCTTAAATAAGGGAAAGAAATGTAGGTAGGTAAGATGTGTGTGTGATTTCTTAAGAAAACCAGGTAAGAAAATGGAAAATTGGATATATTATTTCATATAAGTAAAATGCAGATGTTTCAGTCACACATTGACAAGACTCTGGTCTGGTACTTTTGCATCAAATGGTCGAGTTTAAACTCTAGCCTCAGATACATCTATCATGATCAGGTATGGTACCTGTGCACTGGATTTTTATTGTATTACTAGCACTGCATTTTTTCACTTAAGGAATATAGCTAAAGTCAGACCTCTCATAACTTTGCAAGATGCTGAAAAATTAGTTCACACTTTTGTTTTCAGTCGACTAGATTACAACAACAACAACACTTATTTATAAAGCACATTTTCATACAAATAATGTAGCTCAAAGTGCTTTACATGATGAAGAAAAGAGAAAAAAAGACAAAGTAAGAATTAAAATAAGACAACATTAATTAACATAAAGTAAGAGTAAGGTCCAATGGCCAGGGAGACCATGAACCATTACTGTAATGCACTCCTTTCAGGCCTACATAAGAAAGGTGTCCATCGGTTACAGTTAGTGCAGAATGCAGCAGCAAGAATCGTAACTAGAAAATCTGAACACATTTCACCAGTTTTAGCATCGCTACATAGGTTACCCGTGTCATTTAGAATTGACTTTAAAATATGACTAATGGTTTACAAAGCCTCACTCCATCCTATATTTTAGAATCTCTGTCCTCTACACTCCAAGTCGTAACCTCAGATCTTCAAATAAAGGTCTGTTTATAATTCCAAGAGCCAAACTGAAAAGAATTGGTGAGGTGGCTATATGCCATTTTGCGCTTAAAATTTGGAATACTTTACCAATACTACCAATAAGCTGGTTATACTTCCTTAGAAGTAGACCAATAAGATGCTGCAGATGTTCTATCAGACGGTTGTGGCGAGTGCCCTCTTCTACACGGTGGTGTGCTGGGGAGGCAGCATTAAAAAGAAAGACGCCTCACGCCTGGGCAAACTGGTGAGGAAGGCAGGCTCTATTGTTGGAATGGAGCTGGACAGTTTGACATCTGTGGCAGAGCGACGGGAGCTCAGCAGGCTCCTATCAATTATGGAAAATCCACTGCATCCACTAAACAGGATCATCTTTAGACAGAGGAGCAGCTTCAGCGACAGACTGCTGTCACCGTCCTGCTCCACTGACAGACTGAGGAGATCGTTCCTCCCCCACACTATGCAACTCTTCAATTCCACCCGGGGTAAAAGTTAACATTATACAAAGTTACTGTCATACCTGCATTATTATCAATCTTTAATTTAATATTGTTTTTTTGTATCAGTAAGGTGCTGCTGGAGTATGTGAATTTCCCCTTGGGATTAATAAAGTATCTATCTATCTATCTATCTATCTATCTATCTATCTATCTATCTATCTATCTATCTATCTATCTATCTATCTATCTATCTATCTATCTATCTATCTATCTATCTACAAATCTGTCAGGCTGATACTATAGAATAATTTAAACAACAGCTAAAAACACATTTTAAAATGGCTTTTTCATAGCTACATTTTAGTTGTCTCCCTATTATTATAATAATAATAATAATAATAATAATAATAATAATAATAATAATAATAACAATAATAATAATGCATTTTATTTATAGGGCACTTTACATTAGCAGTAAATCTCAAAGTGCTACATAAAAAGTTTAAAGAAAGGCAAAGCAAGATAAAAGCAGAGATAAAACAACAATAATTATAGCATTCTTGTTAATAATCTTTCCTAAATAGAAAAGTCTTTAGCTGTTTTTAAAAACAGCCCACAATCTGCTGTGTTCTCAGGCTCTCTGGTAGGCCATTCCAGAGCCGTGGAGCAGCAACTGCCGAGGCCCGGTCTCCCATTGTATGAAGTTTGGTCACAGGGGGGCGAAGGCGATAAGTATTTGTAAAACGGAGGTTTCCTGTAGTGGATTGTAGTATAAGGAGTTCTTTAAGATGTTGTGGAGCATTTCCATGGATACACTGGTGTGTAAACAAACAGAGTTTGTATTCGATACGGAGATGGATAGCGAGCCAATGAAGTGACTGAAGGATTGGTGAAATGTGTTCATATTTCCACACCCTCATCAGGATTCTTGCAGCACTATTTTGAATTTGTTGTAGCTTTTGAAGGCTCTTGTTGGGTATCCCGATGAGGAGTGCATTACAATAGTCCAGTCTGGATGAGACAAAGGAATGAACCAGTTTTTCAGCATCACACAGGGAGAGGTAGGGACGGAGTTTGGTTATGTTTCGGAGATGAAGGAATGCAGTTTTACAAAGGTGATGGACATGTGCATCAAATGATTGATGGGAGTCTAACTTGACACCCAGATTTGTAACAGAAGGGTATCATTTTCCTCAGGGCTCTGCAATTCCCTACTAATCTCTATGTTTCTCTGCTGTCTTTTCCGGCTCTTCTGTGATGGTGTTCTGCGCCACCACCACCTGATCAAGGCACCATGCTGCCCTCTGTGTTCATGGATGGAAAGGCGGGTGTACCAGATGTCCACATGACCATCATCATCAATTTCTTCCACGTGAAGCCTGAAAACCATGAGGACTGATTTAGAACATCTATGTTAGGTAGGTGGTCTTTTGGCCTTAGAGCCCCTGCAGATTGTTTTTGTTTTGTTTTTTCTGTCCTCCTTTTTCTTACCTTTTTCTTTGTTACATACAGAATAGTATTATTGCTTAATCGTGTTTATGTTTTATATTAACTTCCTTTTATTTCATTTTGTAAAGCACTTTGAGCTACATTGTTTCTATAAAAACGTGCTATAGAAATAAATGTTGTCGTAAGGTTCACAAAATGTAGCATATGTGTCATGATTGATGCTTTCGTTTGTAAGTGAAGGTTTTGGATATTCAAAAAACGGGTCCTGTCATTTTGTTTGTCAAAATACTTAATATTTATTTAACACAAATTCATTAGTCAAGTGACCACAACACTTGGGCGCGTGACGTCATCTGACATAACAATGGTTATTGTTATACTAGAAATTCTAGCTTGAGGTTTATTTTAATAACCTGGAGAAGAGCAGTTAGTCTAAGGCATAAACGGGGCCCAAAACTGGAAAGACAAATGATCAGAAACCAAAGCAAATAAGCAAGACAAAAAAGTAGTTAATAAATACAGGAATAGATTTAAAAAAAAAAGAAAAAAGAGAGATCCTAAGAATGAATTACAAATGTAGAAGGCAGAAAGGTTTGGCACGGATGAGGAAGTGACCTTTCCAAACAATTTTTAACCCCAACGAGTATTTGGTTAGAGATCACAACCTCAAGGAGATGCAAGAGTGGCCCTGGCAGCTAAGGTACAAAACAAGTGCTAACCATACCCATCCAAGATGGCCACGATAAAAATCAACTAAAGACATAAGTAAGACGTAAACTCAAAATCTAATTACAGTTTCATGATCTGCAGTATTTAAAACCCCCAAATTACAATGCAAGATTACACCAAATGTATGAGGAATTTGTAGTAAAATGACAAATAACAAATTCATATAACAGATGCAAAACATTCCTTTTCTGTGGATAAAAAGCGCAAATCATGATGGTTAGTGTTAGTTATCTGCTTTTCAAGTAGGTCCTAGTGGTAGGCCTTTCCTTTCTGGTGGTCACTTTCTTTCATGATTTTGTGTTATGAATTGTTCCTGAGGTATAAAAATGTTCTTGGTATCATTTTTGTGATTTTTATACCCAGGGAATTTAATTCTCTTATTAAAGTCTTGAACAGAGTTTAAAAGTTAACTTTAACTTCACAACTTTTTTTGACAGTTTTGTTTTGTCTTTTGGCGACACTACAGTATGTTGAAGGCTTCGTATCGAGTCTTTTCATGACATTATTTCCCAGGATGCATTGAGAAGGAGCAGTGATGACATGATAAGCACGACTCTATAAAGTTCACTTAGACTGTTTCAATTTCTCAGTGATTTTCATAGTATTTTTCATTAGTTTACGGCTGTCTGTCTGTTAATTTTGCTTTATGGTCCTTGTGTGTTTTCTTTGACTGTGTATTCGGACAATCTATTTAGCCTTCTGGTTTTGACCGGCATATTTTGAGGGCTTCATGTCGGCTGTTTTCATGACATTATTTCCCAGCTATGTTATATGGGTTGGACACGGTGGCACTGACCAGAAAGCAGGAGACAGAGCTGGAGGTGGCAGAGTTAAAGATGTTAAGACTTGCATTGGGTGTGACGAGGATGGACAGGATTAGAAATGAGGACATTAGAGGGTTAGCTCAGGTTGGACGGTTGGGAGACAAAGTCAGAGAGGCGAGATTGTGTTGGTTTGGACATGTGCAGAGGAGAGATGCTGAGTATATTGGGGGAAGGATGTTAAGGACAGAGCTGCCAGGTAAGAGGAGAAGAGGAAGGCCTAAGAGAAGATTTATGAATGTGGTGTGAGGGGACATGAGGGTGATGGGAGTGACAGAACAAGATACAGAGGACAGAAAGATTTGGAAGAAGATGATCCGCTGTGGCAACCCCTAATGGGAGCAGCCGAAAGAAGAAGATTTCCCACGATGCATTGGGAAGGAACAGTGATGACATGATAAGCATGACTCTATAAAATTCACTTAGATTGTTTCAGTCTCTCAGTAACTTTCATAGAATTCTTCATTAGTTTACGGCTCCATCCATCCATCCATTATCCAACCCGCTATATCCTAACTACAGGGTCACGGGGGTTTGCCGGAGCCAATCCCAGCCAACACAGGGCGCAAGGCAGGAAACAAACCCCATGCAGGGCACCAGGGCACACACACACACACCAAGCACACATTAGGGACAATTTAGAATCGTCAATCCACCTAACCTGCATGTCTTTGGACTGTGGGAGGAAACTCACGCAGACACAAGGAGAACATGCAAACTCCATGCAGGGAGGACATGGGAAGCAAACCAGGATCGTTTATGGCTCTCTGTCTGTTAATTTTGGTTTATGGTCCTTGTGTGTTTCTTTGACTGTGTATTTGGACAATCTATTTAGCCTTCTGGTTTTGACCTGCATATTTTGAGGGCTTCGTGCCAACTGTTTCCATGACATTGTATCCCAGGATGCATTGGGAAGGAGCAGCAATGACATGATGAGCACTACTCTATAAAGTTCACATAGACTGTTTCAGACTCATGATTTGAGTAACAGTTGGTTTTATTGACTTAATTCTTTCTCTCACCCTCAGTTTCTAAATGTCTGACTGGCTGCCTTTCTGGCCCCTGACCTCAAGTCCTTGTGTTGTTTTTGATACCTTTTGCCTCATTTGGTTTGCTATTTATCAAGATTACATCCCACTCAGTGCTCACAATCCTAAGACACCTTGAAGTGTCCTTAACAGCCTGCTACGGAAAACAATTATGATGATGATAAATCATTTGTATGTTTTCTAGTTTTTTATTTATTTAATGGGACAGCTTAGCTATTAGTTAAACAAATGGGCTTGAAGGACTGAATGGACTCCTCTCGTTTGTCAAATTTCATATGTTGTTTTGCTGTTATTTGCTTTCTAGTTCCCATAATATTACAAGGAGGGCATAACAAACATGTTACCGGGACATAGTAGGACGTCATGGCATGTATTGGCATTTGCATCATTTTGAATAAAAGCATGCCAGACAGTGGAGGCCTGGTGGTCTTTTGGCTTTGGAGCCCCTGTATGCCAGACACAGCACTCTTCTTGGTGCCCTGTTTACTGAACATAAAAAAAAATAAACTGGCTATAGAAAACATATGAAACAGAAAAAAATGTCTTTTCTTTGTTTTTTTTTAATTTGATTTGTAATGTCAAAAAAGAAAATATTTTGTTTCATTTTAAGAAAAACAAATACAAGATCTTATCTTTAAACAAATACTTTTGTGCTGATTTGTTAACAAACCCTCTTCTATAAATACTAAACCCAGGTTGAACGGTGAACCAGAAAACATAGTCTCCTTAAATGACATTACAGTAATCCCTCCTCGATCGCAGGGTTGCGTTCCAGAACCCCCCGCGAAAGGTGAAAATCCGCGAAGTAAAAACCATATGATCATATGGTTATTTTTATATATTTTAATCCCTTAGAAACTCTCCCATACTATTATAAACATTTCCTGCACAATTATACAGCATAAACCCTTTGTATTCTCTTAGATATTAGGTAAGATTCGTTGAAATTATGTACGTATGTAAACACACTGTTTATATACAGTAAAACCTAAATATTATTTTAAAGATATCGAGCGTCTCCGATATCACATATGTTACAGCCATTACGACAGACAGGCCACCAGCAACAAATACGTACAATGCAAGAAAAATTGTATACAGTAAAATGTGTGTACAGTGACACTAAACTATTTACAGGTAATAAATACTGTACGTAGGTAATTAATTATGGTTACTCACCAACAATGACACGATGACTTGTCCGATAACGATGAGTTTAATTTTACTGCACAACAAAGGAGAGCGTTACAGCTCTTCTAAAGGAGCCTCTTCAGGTGACTGTGTAGCACCGCAGTTGTTCTTCTTCCGGCAGTCTTCAATCCAAATCCCTAAAGCAGATTCCATCCGGACTATCACCTTATTACATCCACTTACAACTCGTTTTGCACCCTGGTTAAAGGACACTGCGGCCGTAGATCTTATATGCTTTTCCCCCCTTTTTAAATAAAAAGAATCATGGACTCATTGATTCCGTAATGGCATCCTACAGCGGTGTAGCTTGTAGAAGAAGAATGTTCTCCTCAGCACCATGTATTTCTTTGTGTTTAGTAAATTAGAATTTTTACTATAACTATTTTGTAACTTGCCAGTGAGAGACGCTTTGGCTTATGAACTAACAAAAATATGTTATTCCAGGGTTCAGGAGAAATAGTGTCCAGATGAATAAAATGTAAGCTGTTTCTTGTTTTTCCCTTTCTCAGAGTGAATGTTTCAGGGACAAGGTCACAAGGCTGCAGAACTGTACATGTAGTTTATGCAAAGGCGTCTCTCCTGTGCTTAGCTTCCAAAACACAGATAATGCTTAGCTCAACAGACATATTGTTTAACTTTACTGTTTTGATAAGGATGTTCTTTCTGTCTTAGTAATCATGAGATGCTGAAGTATAAAAAACCCCTCCTGGCTTTTGATCAGGGTTCAATTGAGCTTTGCGGCAATAAGTTATACTCTTTTGAATCTCTACTTACTGTGACTCCAAATTAATAAACAGGAGAATTTAGAAACTATTATCTGTTTGCTTTTCAGTGTGCTTTTTTCGTCCACAAGCTGTTCCCTGCCTTCAACATATCCAAAACTTTTACCTTTTCGGCAATCATTAGCATCTTCCGTTTGCGCTTGGGCATGGCCCCTGAAGCAGTAGCAGGATCAGATCGTTTTGGAGCCATAACGAAGGGCTTGACTATGCACAAAGATAAACAAAAAGAGCACAAAAGTTAACTCTTTACACAGCGAAACACGTTGATGCTGAATGAGTGAGACGAGACTTCCTGGTTAACGCAGCAGAATTGAATTCTGTGCTCCATCGCTGTGCCAATCAGCACAAAGGAACTTAACTGCGTGCTCTGATTGGGTAGCCTCTCAGCCATCCCCCAATAGCGTCCCTTGTATGAAATCAACTGGGCAAACCAAGTGAGGAAGCATGTACCAGAAGTAAAAAGACCTATTGTCCACAGAAACCCGTGAAGCAGCGAAAAATCCGCGTTATATATTTAGATATGCTTACATATAAAATCCGCGATAGAGTGAAGCCACGAAAGTTGAAGCGCGATACAGTGAGGGATTACTGTATTTTTTTTTCTTAATTAATTAATTTATTTATAGGAGTCAGCAATCTGGACTGAACAGGAGTCCCAGAAAATGAGTTTAGAGTTTTTTCTTTTGGTTTGTTTTTGCTTCATTTCTTTCATCAACTTTCTCTACTGCTTTTTGTGGTTCTAAAAAGAATCTGAGCAGTTGTTACAAACCATCTGAGGAATATTGTAGCGCGTTTCACTAATTCCTATGCAAGGTCTTACTAAGGGTCCTCCTACCCTTAGTAAGACTTTGCTTTTAATAGGTTTGGAAATGGACGGAACCTGAGCCCTAATTGAATCGCCTAGATGGTGTCCCCTATAAAGAGAAAAAAAAAAACATCCAGACCGGTTAATTCAATGAAAAAAGTGGGTAAATATATTGGATAAATTGAAACATAATTTTGCCCATATTTTCCCTTAGAAAATCCCACATAAAAAACCCTGAAACAAATAAATAAATGATAATATAAATGGAACTATAACAGAACCACCACTGTAATAAAGCTGTGCTAATGCAGAAAGCAGAAGAAAAGAAAACAATAACCCTTCTTACAGACAGAACATGAATATAATCAAGACATACATATATACAATATACATAAATAAATAAATATATAGTCACGCATGTGCGTCTGAGGATTTCCTCGAAGGCTCATTTGAGGTAAATGGTATCCCTCCAGGGTGAGAGGGGGCGCTATCGCTAAACTTGTTCCCTTTTTTCCCACAGCTCCCAGAAACCTCCCAGTGATGGAAACTAGCTTCACCCTTCCCATCTTCCCATTATAAAAGGACCGGGTGCCTCCATTAAGTTGTCTTTTGATGAGACCAGTGTTGGAGGGTGAAAGCTCTGAGAACCAGTTCTGTTATTACGCTTGCCTACCTGGCACTATTGTAATTTTGAGTTTGTTTTGCTTGCCCTGTTCCCTATTAGAGGATGGCACCTGTTTACGTTTGTAAAATTGGAAGGAATTAAAAGGGACTACCCGGCTGGAGTCCTAAATCTTTTTGAATTGATCCGGCTCTTCTTGAACCCATGTTCGGCCCCTCACAATATATATATATTATATATATATTGTGATGGATGGCCACGACCACTACCTGGCCAGGTGGAAGGACCAGGGGAAAGGGCACTGATGAGGCAATACCTCCCCTGGGACACTAGAGGGCAGCCCTCCTGGGTGGCTTTGGCACCACGGATTCCTGTTGGGTTTCGTGGGGGCCGCCAGGGGATCTGCAGAGCCCTGTAGAGGACCTCCAGCACACCTGGGAGTGATTCCAGGTAATAGTGATGAACCACCTGGAACACTCCCGGGACCTGAATAAGAGGTGCCTCCATTGACGCACCAGAGTCGGGAGGAAGGAGACAAAGCCTGAGGAGGAGTGGAGGCGGATGGACTGGTGGCAAGAAGGGACTGTATATTGGTATGGGGTTGGTATTTTGAGCACAAAGCTGTAAATAAACAGGGTGGTGAGTTGAACCTGTGTCCTGCCTGTCTGTGTCCGGGGGTTAGGGTGGCCCCCTAGTGGCTTACTATATACAGTATCTCACATACACCCCTCACATTTTTGTAAATATTTTATTATAAGATATGACACTTTGGTAGAATGTAAAG
Source organism: Erpetoichthys calabaricus (assembly GCF_900747795.2). NCBI lineage: Eukaryota > Metazoa > Chordata > Cladistia > Polypteriformes > Polypteridae > Erpetoichthys > Erpetoichthys calabaricus. Next base: position 13,854,049 of record NC_041399.2, on the reverse strand, counting down.
TAGTCAGTGTACAACTTGTATAACAGTGTAAATTTGCTGTCCCCTCAAAATAACTCAACATACAGCCATTAATGTCTAAACTGCTGGCAACAAAAGTGAGTACACCATCTATCCATCCATTTTCTTACCCTTTCACTTACCCTTAAGTGAAAAATGTCCAAATTGTGCCCAAAGTGTCAATATTTTGTGTGGCCACTATTATTTTCCAGCACTGCCTTAACTCTCTTGGAGCATGGAGTTCACACGAGCTTCACAGGTTGCCACTGGAATCCTCTTCCACTCCTCCATGACGACATCACGGAGCTGGTGGATGTTAGAAACCTTGCGCTCCTCCAACTTCCATTTGAGGATGCCCCACAGATGCGCAATAGGGTTTAGGTTCTGGAGACATGCTTGGCCAGTCCAGCACCTTTACCCTCAGTTTCTTTAGCAAGGCAGTGGTCGTCTTGGAGGTGTGTTTGGTGTCGTTATCATGTTGGAATACTGTCCTGCGGCCCAGTTTCCGAAGGGGGGGGGATCATGCTCTGCTTCAGTATGTCACAGTATATGTTGGCATTCATGGTTCCCTCAATGAACCGTAGCTCCCCCATGCCGGCAGCACTCATGCACACCCAAACCATGACACTCCCACCACCATGCTTGACTGTAGGCAAGACACACTTGTCTTTGTATTCCTCACCTGGTTGCCGCCACACACGCTTGACACCATCTGAACCAAATAAGTTTATCTTGATCTCATCAGACCACAGGACATGGTTCCAGTAATCCATGTCCTTCAGCAAACTGTTTGCTGGTTTTCTTGTGCATCATCTTTAGAAGAGGCTTCCTTCTGGGACGACAGCCATGTAGACCAATTTGATGCAGTGTGCAGCACGCATATGGCCTGAGCACTGACAGGCTGACCCCCCACCCCTTCAACCTCTACAGCAATGCTGGCAGCACTCATACGTCTATTTTCAAAAGACAACCTCTGGATATGACGCTGAGCACGTGCACTCAACTTCTTTGGTCGACCATGGCGAGGCCTGTTCTGAGTGGAACCTGTCCTGTTAAACTGCTGTATAGGCCACCGTGCTGCAGCTCAGTTTCAGGGTGTTGGCAATCTTCTTATAGCCTACGTCATTTGTATGTATAGCAACAATTCTTTTTTTCAGATCCTCAGAGTTCTTTGCCATGAGGTGCCATGTTGAACTTCCAGTGACCAGTATGAGAGAGTGTGAGAGCAATAACACCAAATTTAACACACCTGCTCCCCATTCACACCTGAGACCTTGTAACACTAACGAGTCACATGACACTGGGGAGGGAAAATGGCTAATTGGGCACAATACAGTATATATATATTATATATATATATATATATATATACCCCTCCTTTAACCGCCACCTTATCGTGGTGGAGGGGTTTGCGTGTCCCAATGATCCTAGGAGCTCTGTTGTCCGGGGCTTTATGCCCCTGGTAGGGCCACCCAAGGCAAACTGGTCCTAGGTGAGGGATGAGACAAAGAGCAGTTAAACAAAACCTCCTATGATGAAAAACAATTTTGGACGGCGTTTTCCCTTGCCCGGACGCGGGTCACCGGGGCCCCACTCTGGAGCCAGGCCTGGAGGTGGGGCTCGATGGCAAGCGCCTGGTGGCCGGGCCTGCACCCATGGGGCTCGGCCGGACACAGCCCGAAGAGGCAACGTGGGTCCCCCTTCCCATGGGCTCACCACCTATGGGAGGGGCCAAGGAGGTCGGGTGCAGTGTGAGTTGGGTGGTGGCCGAAGGCGGGGACCTTGGCGGTCCGATCCTCGGTTACAGAAGCTGGCTCTTGGGACGTGGAATGTCACCTCTCTGAAGGGGAAGGAGCCTGAGCTAGTGCGTGAGGTTGAGAGGTTCCGGCTAGATATAGTCGGACTCACCTCGACGCACAGCTTGGACTCTGGAACCAATCTCCTTGAGAGGGGCTGGACTCTCTACCACTCTGGAGTTGCCCCCGGTGAGAGGCGCCGAGCGGGTGTGGGTATACTTATTGCCCCCCGACTTGGAGCCTGTACATTGGGGTTTACCCCAGTAGACGAGAGGGTAGCCTCCCTTCGCCTTCAGGTGGGGGGATGGGTCCTAACTGTTGTTTGTGCGTATGCACCGAACAGCAGTTCGGAGTACCCACCCTTTTTGGAGTCCCTGGAGGGGGTGCTAGAGGGCATACCTTCTGGGGACTCCCTCGTTCTGCTGGGAGACTTCAATGCTTACGTGGGCAATGACAGTGAGACGTGGAAGGGCGTGATTGGGAGGAATGGCCCCCCCGATCTGAACCCGAGCAGTGTTTTGTTATTGGACTTCTGTGCTCGTCACGGATTGTCCATAACGAACACCATGTTCAAGCATAGGGGTGTTCATATGTGCACTTGGCACCAGGACACCCTAGGCCTCAGTTCGATGATTGACTTTGTGGTCGTGTCGTCAGACTTGCGGCCACATGTCTTGGACACTCGGGTGAAGAGAGGGGCGGAGCTGTCAACTGATCACCACCTGGTGGTGAGTTGGCTTCAATGGTGGGGGAGGATGCCGGTCAGGCGTGGTAGGCCCAAACGTGTTGTGAGGGTCTGCTGGGAACGTCTGGCAGAGCCCCCTGTCAGAAGTAGCTTCACCTCCCACCTCCGGCAGAACTTCAACCACATCCCGAGGGAGGTGGGGGACATTGAGTCCGAATGGGCCATGTTCCGTGCCTCTATTGTTGAGGCAGCTGACCGGAGCTGTGGCCGTAAGGTGGTCGGTGCCTGTCGTGGCGACAATCCCCGAACCCGTTGGTGGACACCGGCGGTGAAGGATGCCGTCAAGCTGAAGAAGGAGTCCTACAGGACCCTTTTGTCCTGTGGGACCCTGGAGGCAGCTGATAGGTACCGGCAGGCCAAGCGGAATGCGGCTTTGGTGGTTGCTGAGGCAAAAACTCGGGCATGGGAGGAGTTTGGGGAGGCCATGGAGAACGACTTTCGGACGGCTTCGAGGAGATTCTGGTCCACCATCCGGCGTCTCTGGAAGGGGAAGCAGTGCAGTGTCAACACTGTATATGGTGGGGATGGTGCGCTGCTGACCTCGACTCGGGACGTTGTGGGTCGGTGGGGGGAGTACTTCGAAGACCTCCTCAATCCCATTAACTTGCCTTCTAATGAGGAAGCAGAGCCTGGGGACTCAGAGGTGGGCTCCCCCATCTCTGGGACTGAGGTCACCGAGGTGGTCAAAAAACTCCTTGGTGGCAGGGCCCCGGGGGTGGATGAGATACGCCCGGAGTTCCTCAAGGCTCTGGATGTTGTAGGACTGTCTTGGTTGACACGCCTCTGCAACATCGCATGGACATCAGGGACAGTGCCTCTGGATTGGCAGACTGGGGTGGTGGTCCCCCTCTTTAAGAAGGGGGATCGGAGGGTGTGTTCCAACTACAGAGGGATCACACTCCTCAGCCTCCCTGGAAAAGTCTATTCAGGGGTCCTGGAGAGGAGGGTCCGTCGGATAGTCGAGCCTCAGATTCAGGAGGAACAATGTGGTTTTCGTCCTGGTCGCGGAACAGTGGACCAGCTCTATACCCTTAGCAGGGTCCTGGAGGGTGCATGGGAGTTTGCCCAACCAGTCTACATGTGTTTTGTGGACTTGGAAAAGGCATTCGACCGTGTCCCTCGGGGAATCCTGTGGGGGGTACTCCGAGAGTATGGGGTACCGGCCCCCCTGATAAGGGCTGTTCGGTCCCTGTATGATCGGTGCCAGAGCTTGGTCCGCATTGCCGGCAGTAAGTCGAACCCGTTTCCAGTGAGAGTTGGACTCCGCCAGGGCTGCCCTTTGTCACCGATTCTGTTCATAACTTTTATGGACAGAATTTCTAGGCGCAGCCAGGGCGTTGAGGGGGTCCAGTTTGGTGGGCTCAGGATTGGGTCACTGCTTTTTGCAGATGATGTTGTCCTGTTTGCTTCATCAGGCCGTGATCTTCAGCTCTCTCTGGATCGGTTCGCAGCCGAGTGTGAAGCGGCTGGGATGAGAATCAGCACCTCCAAATCTGAGACCATGGTCCTCAGCCGGAAAAGGGTGGAGTGCCCTCTCAGGGTTGGTAGCGAGATCCTGCCCCAAGTGGAGGAGTTCAAGTATTTCGGGGTCTTGTTCACGAGTGAGGGAAGAATGGAGCGTGAGATCAACAGGCGGATCGGTGCGGCATCCGCAGTAATGCGGGCGCTGCATCGGTCAGTCATGGTGAAAAAGGAGCTGAGCCGCAAGGCGAAGCTCTCAATTTACCAGTCGATCTATGTTCCTACCCTCACCTATGGTCATGAACTATGGGCAGTGACCGAAAGAACGAGATCGCGAATACAAGCGGCTGAAATGAGTTTCCTCCGCAGGGTGTCTGGGCTTTCCCTTAAAGATAGGGTGAGAAGCTCAGTCATCCGGGAGGGGCTCAGAGTAGAGCCACTGCTCCTCCGCATCGAGAGGAGTCAGATGAGGTGGCTCGGGCATCTGATCAGGATGCCTCCTGGATGCCTCCCTGGTGAGGTGTTCCGGGCACGTCTAACCGGGAGGAGGCCCCGGGGAAGACCCAGGACACGTTGGAGGGACTATGTCTCTCGACTGGCCTGGGAACGCCTTGGGATTCTCCCGGAAGAGCTAGAAGAAGTGGCCGGGGAGAGGGAAGTCTGGGCATCACTGCTCAAGCTGCTGCCCCCGCAACCCGACCTCGGATTAGCGGGAGACAATGGATGGATGGATGGATGGATATATATATATATATATATATATATATATATATATATATATATATATATATATGCCTGGACACAGACAGACACCGAGACAGCCAGATCTCCAATACACACACGCTTTTTATATTATTTTCGGCTCACACAACACCAATACACAAATCACTAGTAAACTCAGCCCTTATCTCTTTCTTCTGCTGCCTACAGTCCTCTCTCACAAGCTCTGTCCTCCTCCACCCAACTCCGGCTCCCCAAGTGGAGTGAGGCGGCCTCCTTTATACTGCGCCCAGAAGTGCTCCAGCTGCTTCCTGATTAACATCCGGCAGCACTTCCAGGTGTGGCGGAAGTGTTGCATGGCAAGGCTCCGGAGCTGTCCAGGCGGTATATGCTTCGTGTTCGTATGTTTTTGTGCGTATGTTTCCCCAACGCTCCAGCCACCCATACGCTTTGTTGTTCAGTTTGTAGTGAAAGCATCTTGTGTGATTTTTGCTGCTATTTTTATGCTTTTGTGCCTGTTCAGTGTTATTTTTTTATATAATAACAACTTAGTGTATTCGCCATGGGTCCTAAAAAGTGTAGTGAGTAAAATAAGAGGAAGAGAAAAGCTGTTAGAGCTACAATTTTTAATTTGATTAATTTACATGTTTATTCAAATATTATTATTATTGTTTGTTAATATTTTACTTTATAATCCAGTGTATTTACTGTTAAAATCATTTTGAAAATTTGAGTTTGTGGGACCCAGGAACGGACTAATCCAGTTTCTAATATTTTAAAGAGGAAAAATTGTCTTGGAACTCGAACAATCTGGAACTCGAATGGGGTTCTGGAATGGAGTAAGTTCAAATTCCAAGGTATCACTGTATATATTGTAAGACAGAACACAGACAATTGTGAAAAGTTTTGAGACACTCGTAGGCAAACCCTGTATCATTCAAAACAAAAAGAGGGTTTTAAATGTGATAAAAAAAAGAAAAATGTCATTGTAGGCGTGAATCAACAAAATAGACTACTCAAGATGGCAGAGCTTCCGTTGATAAGGACTTCCAGCAGGTGGACTCTGGAAGTGACATCAAGAGTGGTAAAGCTGTCCATCTTCCAGTTTTGCAGATGGAGGAAGAGATAAAGATGTTAGTCAACAGTGCCAACTTGCGTTCTGGTGAGAAATTACCATTATCTGAACCCTTAAGCTGCCCCCAGTGTGCACGGGTATGACAACATATAGATAATAATAATACTTAAACTGGCATAGCATAGTGTTATACTGGGCTACTTATTTAGATTTTTTTTCTGTATTCTCCATGGTCATTTTCTGTGTTCTGACAACTTTAATTATGATTTTTTGTTGCTGTAGATTACTTATGTTTCATTTAAATCTTACTTTTTTTGTTCATTTTACTTTTACCATTATCACCACAATTTTTTGTGTTTATGGTCACTGCCGTTTTGTGTTCCAGCTATTAAGGTCTCTTCTGCATTTCTAGAGACGTGTCTTTGGAGGTCTTGACCTCTGATGAAACACTCATCAGTCCTTAAAAGTAGCTCGGAAAGGCCCCCTTCTTATTCGAATTGATGGATTTCAAAATCTTTGCCTATTTGGTTTTACTCAAAAAACAAAACGTGTTTCTTAGACTCTCTGGTTTTGAAATTTGTCTGCGTGTTTTTATTTTTTAATTTTTTGACTGCGGTTTTTGTCTTGCATTTGGCTTTGGTTACAATATTAATCACTTTCTAGTTATGACTATGTTTTAGCTTTTAGACTATATCTTTTCTCCCATGTTACATTTTCTTGCTAGTATTACTAGCATAACATATAGGAGACACGAGCAACACAGCAAAATAGAATTAAATGATAAGCAAGGCAACAGAGCTTTAATTCTATGCGTTGAATGCATTGCTAAAGGCTAATTTAATTAAAAAAGTAAGTATCTCTCAAAAATATAAAGTATATAAAATATAAGTATCTCTCAAATGGGCTTACGTTAAAATATGCAATAAAACCCTATGAATATCGTCCTATGTTGTTCACCACAACCTGTGACTTTGCTGATTACACTCTTCACGTTTGCTTCTGGCACCATAAAAAAACATTTCCTCAATTATCAGTCTGTTGCTAGAAAAACTTTTGCATTGTTTTTATGATGATATTGCATTCTTTAGCAATGCAGACTAGGAAACGGTAAACAAGAACTATGGGTAAATGTTTACAGGTAATTATTATACTTTAATTTTTATTGAATTTTGTGATTATAATAGACTGGTCGTTTTATTTCAGAGACCTAAAAATAATTAAGAAGTTTATGAGGCTGCATGGTAAGCTTATGATGATATTGCCATCATCACTGTAATCTGCTTGTTAGGGTGGCAGGTTAAATAAACAGCTGCCCTTTCAAATACTTGTTAATACTTCTGTTAAACAGTAATTTCTTTTTCACTGATTTGATGAAGATTCCATCTTTTTAGAGAAATGTAAAATGCAAAAGTGAAGCAAAGTCTGCCGATACAGCCGAAATGCTGTGTTTTTAGCATATTTTTCTTGCCAAAAAACTGTATTGTGTCCACAGGCTTCTGCGTGCAGGTCTGTCAGTGATGATTCCACTCAAAGCATATTTGAGTACTTGTCATCATGACAGATTTGTTTAAATGTAAATAATTTGCAATCTGTATGGTCCTATAATAGGTCACATCCATGGGATGAATTCATTTTTAATAATTTTGCTGATTCATGTCATTTTTGGATTTGAGTCTCTGGCAGAATTAATTTGAAGAATCAAACAAAAAAGTTAGGGTGGTAGGAGTCAAAAGTCAAAATCGAAACTCATTTTTACATGCAGTCTGACAGTAGCCTTAGTAGCCTGGAGCAACATGTGGACTCAAAATTAGCTGGTGTTGACTTTTTAATTCTTTCCACAATAGCATTGCAATCCCAAAAGTTGCAGGCTGGCAGAGGGGACAGCTGAACTTATCCCCCAAAGCCCCCAAACAGCATCTATGCTTTCCTTGAGGTCTGACAATTTATAATGAATACAAAAAATTATGTTTCTGTTGTTATGAGAAGATACACAGTATGCAAGGAGCCACAGTATTGCTCTGCACTACACAAATATCTATTGGATTGGCCTGTCACAAATAAATCAGACATCAGTTCTTTAATAAATTCTAATCTGGAACTGCCAACATCTTAATAGTAAACACTGGGTCTTTTGTTTGTTTTTAAAAACAGTTCATTCAGAATGTATCCCGACTTCTTCACTTTTTGTTATGTGGGAGCTTTGTGCTACAATCATCTACATGCAAATTTTCCACCTAATCAAGCAAAACTCAATACCCCATAAGGACAAAGCAAAAAATAGATTTTTAGATGTTTTTGCAAATTGATTAAAAACCGAAATCTCACCTTGACACAAGTATTCAGACCCTTTGCTGAAGTACTCTTTGGCAGTGGTTAAAGCCTGGAGGTTTCTTGAATTATACTTGAAAAGCTCATCACACCTGGATTTGGAGATTTTCTGAAATTCTTCTCTGAAGATCTTCTCAATCTCTGCAAGACTGGATAGAGTCCATCAGTGGACCGTCATTTTCTTATCTCTCCAGAAATGTTCAATTTGGTTCAAGTCCTCTTAAGAACAGTTAGAGAGTTAACAAGCCTCTGCTGTGTTGTCTTGGCTTTGTGGTTTGGGTCATTGTCCTGTTAGAAGATGAACCTTGGGCACAGTCTGAGATCCAGAGTATATCAGAGTAGGTTTTCATTAAGGGTATCTCTGGACTTTGTTCTGTTCATCTTCCCTCCAATCCTGTCTAGTCTTCCAGTCATTGACACTGAAAAACAACTGCACTACATCATGCTGTCACCACCATGCTTCACGCTTCATGCTTCGCTGGAATTATATTGTGCATGTGATGAGAAAGGTCTTGTTTCCTCCAAATGTGATACTTAGAACTGAGGCCAGGCACTTTAGTCTTAGACTTTTCAGATCAGAAAATCACATTTCTCATTATCTGAGAGAATCCTTTATGTAATATTTTTGCAAATTTGAATCTCAGCTTTCATATATTGACTGGCCACTCTGCCATAAAGCCCAGATTAGTGGAGTGTGGCAGAGGTGGTTATCCTTCTGGAAGTTTCTCCCATATCCATACAGGTTCTCTGGAGCTCAGCCTGTGTGACCATCAGCTTTGTGTTCACCTCTCTTTTTAACACTAGAATTACCAAAGCCTACGAAAAAACTTGTAAACCTGGCCCATCTTAAATCCCTTTGCACCTCTCTGTCCGCTTCTTTTGTGTTGTAAATGTGTATGTGTATACCATCCGCCCCACCGCTGCAGAAATGGCAAAATGTTCTCCCAGCTCAAGCCTTGTTAATCAGGGAGTGAGATAACTGGAGCTGTAGAGGATAAATAATATATTATTATTTGGAACACATGCATTTCATGTGTGTTCCATGTCTTCAAAGGTCTATGTAAGTGTAGCATGACAGAAATGTTGAACACATACCTAAAAGACAAACTTTTTTTTTATTCAAGAATATAACTGATGAAAAAGTAATCGGGTTAGGGTACTTCATTATCACAACTGCTTTGATAGTTCAGCGGTAAGAACTGCTGACTCATAATCAAGAGGTTGCGTGTTCAATCCTGGCCTCTTCACAAAATAAACATTTTGAGTAATGAGCTGCTCTTATTGTTACTATTATAGAATAAAAACATACATTTGATATATTTGAGTCTGTAACAACCGGTGTAAATGTATGGTACTTGTAAAGGTTAGCGTTTTTTTTTTATTCAGTTTTATTCTCTCAGTCGCATTCACGTTCGCCCCGATCTGACATTGTTAGTTTTTGAATAAAGACATGCTATAACAGAGGTGAACTTAGAGAAAGAGAACAGAAGCCCTCACCACAAGAAACGTCCAGTCACATATAAGAAAAACGCAGCTGCACCAGGTGTAAAGGCGATAGATGGCACCGTTTGGATACAGCAACAGGTCGGGTGTCATCCTGCCAGTCAGTCTGCCCCACAACTGTCCTTCAAAGAAACAGCAGGACTTACAGAGCTTGCCAAGGTATCGTGCAAAGTCCTGTTTGTGATTATGTTTTGTGATGGTCTTTATATAAAAACATTTATATGTTACTTATATAAAAGCCATATCGAATGTTATTTCCCTTGATTTATTTACTTATCTTCCTACACCGTAGTCACAAGTAGACTGCAGAGCTTCCTCTGTTTGATCAACAAGGGCATGCTCACAAATTACATGTGTAAAGCCACAAAAAATGCCTGCTGACTCTTCAGTACACGAGCAATGGTACGAGAATGCAGTTAGAATTCTTTTTTGGGTACATATACCGTTCAGATCTAAACACTAGCATGAAGAGTTGCTAGCGTACTGAAGAGTCTATAGCTGCAAATGGAAGCACCACGTAACTGTTGTTACGGTTCTTCCTTTGTCCAGAAACGGTTTCATAAGCTTTATGACCTTAGTCTTGGAAAGTCTTTCTCCTGTGGGGTGACTGGGATCTTTTCCTGAATAAGTTCAAACACAATTGCGAAGGGTGCAACACAAGCTTCCACCTGCAGCTAAAGTCACTGCTTGCTTTTTGTGCTGATCGACACATTTACAACAGAAAAGACACTGACAGAGAGGTGCGAAAGGGTTTTAAGATGGGCCAGGATTACGAGTTTTTTCGTAGGTTTTGGTAATTCTAGTGTTAAAGCCTTTTAGTTTATATTGACAGCGGTGTGCCTTTCTTAATTGTGTCCAATCAACTGAAATGACCAAAGATGGAGTCCAAATAAGGTGTAGAAACATCTCAGTGATGGACAAGAGAGTGGGATGCACCTCAAGTGTCATAGCAAAGGATCATAATGTTTGTATCAATGGGATATTTCAGTTGTTTTGCAAAAGTTTCCAAAATCCTGTTTTTGCTTTGTCGATTTGGGCTATTCAGTGTTGTTTGATGAGGGAAAAATGAATTTAAATGATGTTAGCAGAAGGCTGCAGCACAAAAACATGTAATGAAAGAAATTGAAGAAAATGATTATTAATAAAGACTAGGTGTATCTTGATTTTTGTTATACTGTATATATTTTATTTTTAAACGTTGATTTGTGATTATTTAATTGTTGGGAAAGAAGTACACCACTAGGCTGTTATTGGAAGCTGAGACTTAATCTACTCTATTGTTAAGCCCACCACCACTTCTAATATTTTTTTCCATAAAACTTTTCAGTTTTCTAAATGATTTAAAAGTAGGCCATAAATTAGGACACTCATGGCTGACAGCCTAATGCTAATACTAAATCAGCAGAAGGTTAGGGCAAGTTGGCATGAGTCAATACAGGAGCTCCTGAGAATCAGACTTAGTCATCCTCATGCTCGTGGACAATGCCTATAGGATGTTAGTCACTAATGCGTTATCAAAAGAAGGAGAAATTAACATGAAACATTCCACTGTGGCCGGAAAATCTACAGAGGTGAAATTAAGAAAGAGTAGCAGGGTTATTTTTATACACTAGAAATGAAACATACATAAATATGAATTCCTCAACCTCAAAATGCATAAACAAGAGGGGATTTAGGATTTTGCTGAAAGTAACAGAATTAAAAAAGTTGAATCTTTTTTCTTGTATTCTGTTTTTCCCAAAAATGGTTGTCACACATCTGTGTAAGTAGGTCATCCTGTGGGCTCTTCTGAGGTATGTACTTCTGGTTCTAGAGGGGTCGTTGGTGCCAACCTTATCCTCTGTTTTTACCACCACTTTGCAAGGAAGACACCCTGTGAGGGCAAGTGGCTCCGCCCCTTCTAGTCCCCCCTCTACATATCCGGTAACCTGAAGGAGGTGTCACTCGTTACGAGAACGTACCACAGGGTGGAGCTCCTTCCCACTGTGACTAGCACAGGCTTTATCAGCTGAGAAAACGGGTCTTTACTCCATGAGGAAGTAATAAAAGGATACGATCAAAGTGGAGCATATCATATAATTTTAAAAATCTCTTGATAAGGCGCCACATGAGAGGTTAGTATAAAACTAGAAGAAGTAGGAGTTTCAGGGTGTTGCTTGTATTTCTTCCGTGTGCAGCCTGAAAGCCATAAGGACTGATTTAGACCATCTAGGTTAGGTAGAATGTCCAGTGGGGACTGGATGGTCATTTGGCCCTTGAACCCTTGCAGATCTTAGTTTTTTCTTCAGCCTAATAGGAGTTTTTAATTTTTTTTCAGTCCTCCTTGGCATCCGACCTTACTTTTTTTCTTTGTTACATTCTGTATAATATTATTGCCAAATCTTGTTTGTTTATGTTTTATATTAACTTCATTTTATTTAATTTTGTAAAGCACTTTGAGCTACATCGTTTGTATGAAAATGTGTTATAAAAATAAATGCTGTTGTTGAGGATGGGTGCAGAATTGGCACAGACAAAGGAAGCAGAGGGTTATAGTGCAAGGAACCCTATTAGAACTATGTAATGTTAAGAGTTGTGTCCAGCAGAGGTCAGCGCAAGGGGCGCGGCTATTATTAATATATATAAATGATGGAGATAGGAATATAAATAACAAGCTGGTTAAGACTGCACATGACACCAAGCTTGGTGGATTGGCAGATAATCTTGAGTCCATTGAAATTTTACAGAGGAACATGGATAGCATTCAGGCTGGAGCAGATTTGTGACAAAAGAAATTTAATATCAGTTAATGTAAAGTATAACATATAGGAAGTAAAAATGTTAGATTTGAATACACAATGGGAGGTCTGAAAATCAAATGTACACCATATGAGAACAACTTATGAGTCATAGTGGGCTTGACACTATCAACTGCCAGGCAGTGTTCAGAGGCCATTAAGAAGGCTAATGGAATGTCAGGTTATATAGCGCCTTGATGTGTGGAGTACAAGTCACAGGAGGTTCTGCTCAACCTTTATAACTCACTGGTGTGGCTCATCTGGAGTGCTGTGTACAGTTTTGGTCTCCAGGCTACAAAAAGGACATAGCAGCACTAGAAAAGGTCCAGAGAAGAGCGACTAGGCTGATTCCAGGGCTACAGAGGATGAGTTATGAAGAAAGATTAAAAGAGTTGAGCCTTTACAGTTTAAGCAGAAGAAGGTAATGAGGAAACCTGATTGAAGTGTTTAAAATTATGAAGAGAATTAGTCCAGTGGATCGAGAGGGTGAGTTTAAAATGAGTTCATCAAGAACAAGGGGGCACAGCTGGAAACTTGTTAAGGGTAAATTTTGCACAAACATTTAGAAGCTTTTCTTCACACAGAGAACCACAGACACGAGGAATACACTACCAAGTACTGTGGTAGAGAGTGTATTACTGTTTGCAGTGCACCATCCAGTGAAGAGTATTTTGTAATGCATGTAGTATCAGCAAAACCAAGGAACTGCTTATTGACTTTCATGGCACCAAACAGCCACTATTTGTGGTCACTATTTAGAGCACTATAGATGCTTAGTGGATAGTGGATCGAGACTATGATCTTAATATGAGTTCATCAAGAACAAGGGGGCACAGTTAGAAATTGTTAAGGGTAAATTTTACACAAACATTAGGAAGTATTTCTTCACACAGAGAAACAGAGACACTTGGAATAAGCGACCAAGTATTGTGGTAGTCAGTAAGACTTTAGGAACCTTCAAAACTCAACTTGATGTTATTTTGGAATAATTAAGTGGATAGGACTGGCTAATTGTGTTGGGTCTGTTCTTGTCTAGTTTGTTTAAAATTTAATTTAATTTCTTTTTTAAGTGCCGTCAAGCACATGTTTTATTTGGACTGTTATCATAAGTTAAAAGAGATGGCTGGGTTGGCTCCAAAACATTTTCTCCTTGTTGAACTGCAGTTCCTTCCAACAACCACACTATTTTAGTTAAAAATAAGATTGCATTCTGTAAATCTTTTTCATATGCCTTCATTCTTCCATTCATTATGCATGGTGAGAAAGAATATTTAGAGTTAAGAAGCTTCAGTGTTCCTGAATAATAAGAAGTGTGGTGCTAATAGAATTATAGGAATGTGTCACTTAGGCATTAACACTAGAATTACCAGAGCCTAAGAAAAAACTTGTAGAGTTTACCTTAAATCCATTCGCACCTGTCCCTCAGCGTCTTTTGTCCTGTAGATGTGCCGATTAAGACAAGCAGCAAGCAGTCTGCTATTCCATCCCCCCACCGCTGCAGACCGTGCACAATGTTCTCCCAGCTCATTCCTTGATTGATTATCTGGGAGTGAACTAAGTGCTGGAGTTTTAGAGTGGAAGTAATAGATCGTTATTTGGAACACATGCATTTCATGTGTGTTTCGTTTCTATAATAATCTGTGTAAACACATTGTTAAAACAGAAACATTTCTCATATTTTAGTAGTAAATGACAAAATGTTGGCATAAACTATATAATGTGTGAAACCTGAAGTCCAAAGATCAAATAAAACACTTTCACAAAAGGTTCAAGAACAATATAACAACTTCTGTGGCATAGCGGTAAGATTTGCTGACTTGTAATCAAGAGTCCCCGGTTCGATCCCATCTGCCTCCTGTATTTGCTGTTTTCAGTAGTGAGCTGCTCTTATTGCTAATATTATACAGTACACACATACATTTGGTTTGTGTCGCTAACAGATGGTGTACATTTATAGGACTTGTGAAAGTTACCATTTTATTTTCACTTTTATTCTCTCAGTCACGATCACCATACATACTACCACCCTAGGGATCTGACGCTGTTAGTTTTTATTTGAAACTGGGAGTAACTGTAGATGTGAGTGGTGTTTTGAGGCAATGGAACTGGACATTCTCTGATCTGGAGGAATAAAAGCTGACACACAAACGCTGGTGAATCTTCCTTCTTCGTATCTCACCGTTATTTGATTTTTTTTTATTCAGTTTTATTGAGTGTTCCTGCTGCACTGAATTAGTATGCGCCTTATGGTCTATGATGTCAAAAAAACAAAACAAAAAAACAGAGACATAGGTATATATGATATTTGGAATTATTCATTTTATGACCTGTATAGTACATTTCGGAAAACATTGTGGCACGGACATTATTCATATTATTCATATTCATTCGTATAACACCGTATGTTTTTTTCCCCCGATCTTGCCAGTCCCCACATGTTGCTGTTTCTTTTGTACTCAACGACATGCAGAGGCAACAATAGTACATAGAGGTCAGTTCAGCACTATATGCAATCATCACATTCAAATGTTAACAGTTCACACACACGCAAGGACCGACCTTCCTACATTTACAACATGTGTACCTGTTGCAAACAAGAGCGCAGTAGGTGGGTGCAGTGGTCCAGGAGTTTTGAAATTACAGTAACCAGGGAATCTTTGAAATTTTTAAATCAGTGCCGGGTTAGCAAAGGAACTGGATTATTTGGGAGTGGATAAGTGAAGGTCCACCTGTAATATTTTTGATATTTGATTCTTTCCTGATGGTCCTAGCCCTCTAAGAGATACTCCCAGAAGGTTAAAAATGACCAGTTTCAAACATATGCACGACATATCCATCCATTTTCCAACCTGCTGAATCCGAACACAGGGTCACGGGGGTCTGCTGGAGCCAATCCCAGCCAACACAAGACACAAGGCAGGAACCAATCCTGGGCAGGGTGCCAACCCACCGCAGTACACACACAAACACACCCACACACCAAGCACACACTAGGGCCAATTTTAGAATCACCAATCCACCTAACCTGCATGTCTTTGGACTGTGGGAAGGAAACCGGAGCGCCTGGAAGAAACCCACGCAGACACGGGGAGAACATGCAAACTCCACGCAGGGTGGTCCCGGGAAGCAAACCCGGGTCTCCTAACTGCGAGGCAGCAGCGCTATCACTGCGCCACCATGCCACCCCACGTGACATATCATTTTAGACTATTTCAAGGTCAGTGATTACGAATATGATGTCATTTTAAATTTTGTTTCTATTACAACTGGGAATTTCATCATTAAACATTAAAATGGAAGCACACATTTTAATATTTTAAATATCTGACACCACTATTAAGAAGTAAATTATCACATTTCTTGTGAATACTCCGATTTGGGAGGCTAATACAGACTTTTGTCGTTGAACTGCTCTGTTTTCATTTATTTGTAAAAAAAAAAAAAAAAAAAAAAAAATGTCAGTCCGGAACTGAACTTTGCACCCCTAAAGTATTGTGTCATCACCCCTAGCACTGAGTAAACACAGCCAAACTAACCAATCACACCAAAGGCAAACTGACCAATCATAGTGTTATTTGAAACCCCCCATACACACATTAGTTTAGACTAGATTATGCTTTATTTTGACCCCATGGGGAAATTACAATTTTTACAGAAGTTCCTAAAACCAATTAACTGAATAAATTTAATAAAAAAAAACAACAACCACCTCAAACACACATAAGAACTTTTGGCTTGAATATCAAAGACCTGCTGCTGTTTATAATAGGCTTGGATGCTCTTACAAATAACGGTTCTGTAATGGCACTTTACTGCATTGTGTGGTTCCTCATAGTGCATTGCCTAATAAAGTACCATTTTCTTTTGGTAAGTGTTCTTTGCGCTTTAAAAAATTTGCTGAAACATGGACAAAACAGAAATCTTTAATATACAGTTTACTACCTAGCATGATACTAACAGATCAAGAACTTCTCAACTTAGCCTGTGTTAATGTATGCAGAAAATCTTTTCAAAATCAGAAACCCATTGGTATTTCACAGGTCTGCTATCACCTATTCATGGTAATTTATGCAGCCTGTTATGGACCAACGTACATAAATAAAGGTATATTCATACAGTGGCTCTGTTGGTAACCAAATTTGGTTCCCCTACAGAATTGCTCTGAAGGACCGCTTTGGCACGTTTATTTCTAAGAATGTAGGTGGCAGTAAGATGAGGTCAAACCTGCTCAGCTTGTACCACAGGTTTATATTTAAAGATGTTAATACTTGGATAGAGCAGGTCCAGCTTGTAGCGTCCATGAATGGAACATGCCTAATAGACACTTGATTCCCTGTTTGAAGTCACCAGCATTCAGAATGATTCATCACTGCAATATTAGTAACACCGTGTATCATTTCTGTTGCTGAGTCAGCCAGGATAATGTAACTTACTTTCCTGGGCAGTGACATGAATTAATTCAGTCAGCATTTCAGTGTCTTACTCACACATTTTAGTTTTAATTACACTGTGCTCCCATTTTCACCATTGCTCATTCATATAAGTTTCCAGTCCCCCACCTGCTTTTTCCATTCAGACCAATGACACCCATCCAACATTAAAATAACATCTGAAATAAGAGGTGTAAGCCGGTTCTCCGCAGTATCCAAAGTCTTACAGTACCTGAACTCTCTATGAGATGTAACACTTCAAAAAACAACTTGCGTATATGAAAGCAATAGCACATTTCTCATGAAATGAAGTCAGGCCCGATCTGAAACTTTCCACTTTACTTTTATCCTCACTCCAGATTTTTGCCTCTTTCATCTCCAGGTGAGCTTGTAGCTTTTATCCTTACTCCTGAAATTCCCCCTTTTCATTTTTGGATGAGCAGCTCTCTTTATAGGGGTTAACGTGATTGCAGTGATACTAGGGGAATACAGGAATGTTTAATGGATCCTACTTTACATTCCTCAGAGTCTCTTATATTTTCAGATGTTATAGATGTAGGCCACCATCAGATCTTTTACACTCACAGTATGACATTTCTCAAGTTTGTAGCTTGTCTGAGAGGCAGTTAAGACAGGCTGGCACTCGGGTCTGCGTTGGCCACAGCATCTCCTCCATTTAGTTTAGAAATGCATTCAGCACACATATAGTAACAAACCAAATGTCAAATCTTAACATCTAATTGATAACATTAGTAAATTATAGTAGAGTATAGAAGAGTGTAGAAAGCCTTTATTGTCATTGTAAAGTAATTTACAATGAAATTACGAGCGCGACTCCAACTGGGCAACATTGCACTACACTACACTACTTTTGTGAAAAATAAACTGACAGTACAACACATTATACAAACAAGTCAAATAACAAAAAAATAATAAAATATAAAACAGTGTGGGTCCACCCTGCGTGGAGTTTGCATGTTCTCCCCGTGTCTGCGTGGGTTTCCTCCGGGCGCTCCGGTTTCCTCCCACGGTCCAAAGACATGCAGGTTAGGTGGATTGGCGATTCTAAATTGGCCCTAGTGTGTGCTTGGTGTGTGGGTGTGTTTGTGTGTGTCCTGCGGTGGGTTGGCACCCTGCCCGGGATTGGTTCCCTGCCTTGTGCCCTGTGTTGGCTGGGATTGGCTCCAGCAGACCCCCGTGACCCTGTGTTCGGATTCAGCGGGTTGGAAAATGGATGGATGGATGAAAACAGTGTGGACCACCACGGTGCATAGAGCCACCCTAACCAGACACAGACCCAGTCCAGCACCAACATTGTCTTTAAAGCGGGGGAGTGCTTTTCTTTGCCCCCCCCCCCCCAACACAGTACATACAGCAAGCATCACAACACACTTCCACTTCTTCTCTCGTCTTTCTCTTCCTCTCTTTGTCCTTCACCTCCACTCCTCCAGGCAAACTTCATCCACCTCTTCCTGACACTCGTTCCCTGAGTGGGGGGAGGTGGCTCCTTTTATGCTGGTCCTGGGAGTGTTTCAGGTGGCTCATTAATCAGACCTGGAATCACTCCCAGGTGTGGTGAACAACAACAACAACAACATTTATTTATATAGCACATTTTCATACAAAAAGTAGCTCAAAGTGCTTTACATAATGAAGAAAAGAAAAATAAAAGACAAAATAAGAAATTAAAATAAGACAACATTAGTTAACATAGAAAAGGAGTAAGGTCCGATGGCCAGGGTGGACAGAAAAAACAAAAAAAAACTCCAGAAAGCTGGAGAAAAAAATAAAATCTGTAGGGGTTCCAGGCCACGAGACCACCCAGTCCCCTCTGGGCATTCTACCTAACATAAATGAAATAGTCCTCTTTGTAGTTAGGGTTCTCACGGAGTCACTTGATGCTGATGGTCATACAGACTTCTGGCTTTTAATCCATCCATCATTTTTGGAACATCATGGTACTTAGAGTAGATGGTGGTGGCGCAAGTGAAGGCCCAAAGTAGGGCTCTACAGCTATCCCCTGGCAGCCCCCACGGAACAGGGCTGTGCCAAATTCCAAGTCCCTGCATGCCCTACTGGAATCTGTGGTGCCACAGCCAAGGGCTGCCTTCTAGCCTCCCGGGGGAGGTAGTGCCTTTTGCAGCTGGCGTCCCGGCTGGGTAGAGGCTGTACCTGCCTGCCACGACAGTAATATTGTATGTAAAAACATTACAAAGAAACAAGATAAAATAACAATGGAACCAGTAGTAATGCAATAAATAATACCATTCCGCCAGGGAGTAGCTGCACAAGAGCAACAGCAGTATGTATGAGTCTATTTCCCAGCACTATCAAAAAAAATATGTAAACCACCTTAATTTGCTTATTTTTGTTCAATGAATTTATGGCCATTGGAAAGAAACCGTTTCTGAATCTATCGGTTCGTACTTTCAAAGATCTATAATGTCAATCAGAAGGCAACAGTTCAAATAGGTGGTGCCTAGGGTACGAAGGATCCTTAATGGTGTTTGTGGCTCTGGTGAGATACAGAGAGCCGGCAGTGTCTGCCAGGGATGGGCAGACTTCAGCCTGTGACTTATGCTGTGTTTATGACTCTCTGGTGAGCCTTCTTGTCTGTTTCTGTGCATCTGGGGTACCACACTGTTATACAAGTATGCCAGGATGCTCTCAATGGTTGAACAAAACAAAGCCACCGATAGTTATTTTTTCTGAAAGTGTAGTCTTTGTTGTGTTTTTGACCATTGCTGTACTCAGACCAGGAAAGGTTCTCTGAGATGTGGATTCCCAAGAATCTGAAGAGTTTGTACCCTTTCCACATGGTCTCCGTAAGGAGGAACTGCTTCTGTGCTGTGCTTTCTGAAGTCCAGAATGAGTTCCTTGGTTTTTGTAGTGTTCAGTGTTAACATTATTACAATAAAACATTAATGATTCTTAATATAAAATGAGAAGAAGAGCTTCTGTAAAGGCTGACACGTGGTATAGATTTCTTTAACAATAGAATTAAAGGAAATACAGTATTACTATTTCCCCTTGGTTTGGTTATCAAATATTCTTTAAAGCCTGTTTCAATGGCGAAGATTAGGCATCAAGTTCTAAAATACATTGCAATGTTTTCACATTATCCAGGACATCCTCAAGATTAACAAAAGTGACAAATGCCAGTAAAGAGTAGCGCACCCACTCGAGATAGTCAGAACTTTATTAACGGAGATTTGTTTTCTATTCCACCTGTGAATCAAAATAACATCAATAGAAAAATGATCTCAATATTGGTTTTAATCATTTTGCTAATGTGGCTCCTAATTAGATGCAAGCCCCATTGTTAAACATGGTTTTTACCTTATGTAGTAATTCAAAATAAATAATTGGTTGTCATTTTTAATGGTGTAAACAGCCGTTTGTTTTGGTGACACAGGGTGGAATAATTAGCCTTCTTTTATAAACACATTGATAGGTAATGATTACGGCAAGCAGTGTTTTAATGAGGCTAAATTGAGTTCTCTGTATTCAGTAACCATGAGACTCCACAAATATATATTTCATTCATATGGAATTTACTCTTATGTGAATTGGTTTCTGTAAAGAATCATCTCAAAGTGCTGTATTAAAGGTTTCTCTGTAATGATACAATGTATTAAATCTAATTCTAACCAATAAAAGATTTTAAATAATGGTCACTCCAAGGATAACAACCTATACATTGATTGAACTATAAAAATGTAACAACCTTCACGATGAAAATGAACACTCTACAGTGCCCGCCATATTGTTTGAGACAAAGACACATTTTTCCTTGATTTACCCCTCTGCTACACAGTTTACAAACTACAAATTAAACAATTCAAACGTGATTGAAGTGCACATTGCTGACTTTCATTTTCAGGTCGTTGCATACATTTCAGTCCCACCATATAGAAATGATAACACTTTTTCTATATGGTACCCCAATTTCAAGGCACCGTAATATTTGGGACAATTGGTGTCACAGGTGTTTGTGATTCCTCAGGTGGGTTTCATGGCTTCATAAGATACCTCAGCTTGCTTCCACCCTTTGGGGTCTTCTGCTGCCTTTGTTCAACATGAGGACAAGAGCTGTGCCAGTGAAAGTCAAAGAAGTCATTATGAGGCTGAAAAACAAGAATTAAACTATCAGAGACATTGGTGAAACCTTAGGATGACCGAAATCATCCATCCATCCATCCATTCTCTTCCGCTTATCCGAGGTCGGGTCGCGGGGGCAGCAGCTTGAGCAGAGATGCCCAGACTTCCCTCTCCCTTGCCACTTCTTCTAGCTCTTCCGGGAGAATCCCGAGGCGTTCCCAGGCCAGCCGGGAGACATAGTCCCTCCAGTGTGTCCTGGGTCTTCCCCGGGGCCTCCTCCCAGTTAGATGTACCTGGGACACCTCACCAGGGAGGCGTCCAGGAGGCATCCTGATCAGATGCCCGAGCCACCTCATCTGACTCCTCTCGATGCGGAGGAGCAGCGGCTCTACTCTGAGCCCCTCCCGGATGACTGAGCTTCTCACCCTATCTTTAAGGGAGAGCCCAGACACCCTGCGGAGGAAACTCATTTCAGCCACTTGTATTCGCGATCTCGTTCTTTTGGTCACTACCCATAGTTCATGACCATAGGTGAGGGTAGGAACATAGATCGACCGGTAAATTGAGAGCTTTGCCTTATGGCTCAGCTCCTTTTTCACCACGACAGACCGATGCAGAGCCCGAATCACTGCGGACGCCACACCAATCCGCCTGTCGATCTCACGCTCTATTCTTCCCTCACTCGTGAACAAGACCCCGAGATACTTGAACTCCTCCACTTGGGGCAGGATCTCGCTCCCAACCCTGAGAGGGCACTCCACCCTTTTCCGGCTGAGGACCATGGTCTCGGATTTGGAGGTGCTGATTCCCATCCCAGCCGCTTCACACTCAGCTGCGAATCGATCCAGAGAGAGCTGAAGATCATGGCCTGATGAAGCAAACAGGACAACATCATCTGCAAAAAGCAGTGACCCAATCCTGAGTCCACCAAACCGGACCCCCTCAACACCCTGGCTGCGCCTAGAAATACTGTCCATAAAAGTCATGAACAGAATCGGTGACAAAGGGCAGCCCTTGCAGAGTCCAACTCTCACTGGAAACGGGTTCGACTTACTGCCGGCAATGCGGACCAAGCTCTGACACCAGTTGTACAGGGACCGAACAGCCCTTATCAGGGGGGCCGGTACCCCATACTCTCGGAGTACCCCCCACAGGATTCCCCGATGTCTGGAATTTCATGAAGAAGAAAGAACAGACTAGTGAGCTCATTAATCACAAACAGACTGGTAGGCCAAGGAAGACCTCCACTGCTGATGACAGAAGAATCTTCACTATGGTAATGAAAAAGCCCCCAAACGCCTGTCTGACAGATCAGAAACAGTCTACGGGGGCTGATGTGTGTGTGTCAGAGACGACTATCAGCAGAAGACTTCATGAACAGAAAAACAGAGGAGGACACACTGCAAGATGCAGACCACTAGTTGATCACAAAAACACGATAGCCAGATTACAGTTTGTGAAAAAGAACTTAAAAGAACCAGCAGAATTCTGGGAAAAGGTCTTGTGGACAGACGAGACAAAGATGAAGCTGATCAGAGTGATGGCAAGAGCAATGTGTGGAGACCAAAAGGAAATACCCAAGATCCAAAGCAGACCATCTCATCTGTTAAACATGGTGCTGGATGGGTGGGCATGTATAGCTGCCACAGGTCCTGGCACACTTCTCTTCATTGATGATGGAACTGCTGATGGCAGTTGCAAAATTAACTCTGAGGTGTAGAGAAACATCTGATCTGCTCAAGTTCCAGTAAATGCCACCAAACTCATCCTGTAATTACGGTGTAATCAGTTTCTACTTCAGTTTCTTTATGCATTATTTATCTTAAAGAGAAATATTTACACATTAAAGTTGCATATGTTGCCTCCAAATATTTTTTTACTCTTGTGTTGTAGTCATTACAGTTTGTTGACAGGAATAAATTGAACTTCTCATTTTGGTTATTACAGACAAGCAACTTGGATATTCCTGGACCAAATGAAACATATGTGCCTTCACTATAACTGAGCTCCCTTCAACAAGTCCTTCAGATTGTAGTCGTTCTTAAACACCAACACCTTCAGAATCATCAAATAAGAAAAAGTGAGACAATAAAGTTGACCCTAATGACGCTGCTCTTCTCTAGACTTTGTCTAAACTGCAAGATAAAAGTCAGCCATCCCAAAACAAGTTTAGTGTCTTTTGTGATTACCGAGTACAGTTCCTTCTTTAGCTTTCAGATCCAGATGCAAACAGACCGATTAAAAAGTGTCACACACTTGCACATTGGAATGCAGCTAAAGGGCCTAAATGACAGTAATTCCATGCCAGACCAGGGGGTAGCAGAGTGCAATAACTCTTTCTCTCACTCCTCTGCAGACCAGTTACAACAAATTTTGCCTGGGCCGATGGCGTCACTTCTGGTTCCGGCTTCAATGATGCCACTTCCAGTTCCGCCCACAGAGATGCCGTCACTTCCAGTCCTAGGCTTAATGACATCACTTCCATTTCCAGCCCCAGAGATGGTGTTTCTTCTGGTCCCAGCCTCACTGACATCACTTCCAACCTCAATGACGCCACTTCCACTGGAGCACAGAGATGGCGTCACTTCTGGTCCCGGCCTCAATGACATCACTTCCAGTTCTAGCCTTAGAGATGATGTCCATTCCGGGCCCGGCCTCAATGACATCACTTCCGGTTCTGACCCCAGAAATGACGTCACTTCCTCCGATATGCCTTAAAACCGCCATCTTGGTGCCAGAAAGTCAGTTCTGTTCTGGACTCTGATCTGTACGCTTCTATTGCGATTATTTATTCCATTTGCAGCCAAGAAATAATATACTACTCCAAACCTTTCTGTGGCTTTTTTGTCGATTTGTGACAAGTGGTAAAGCAAGTCGTGCTCTCATATGAGTAAGTTGACAAAACCAGTAAAGTTTTGCACTAATAGTTTTCATTGCTAAAGGTAACTGTATATACATTGTATTTATTTTTTGCATATGGAATTTTATATCTTTATATTTACATAAACACACCAAACGGTGTTCTGATTGTTTGCATACGTTGTTTGCATTTCAAAAACACCTTTTAAAATTGCATATGTTTATGTAAAGTTTTGCATATAAAACAAAGCATTTCTGCGTGAGAGGAAGATTTTACAGAACTGTTAAGCATCACTGCAACAAATATAAAGTATTGCTTCATAAATATGTCAAGTAAGTATGTTAATTTACATTACAGTCTCTTAAAATCTCATTAATTATTTACATTCTAAACCTTTGAGAGACCAATAATGAGAAACAGCATAAACATAGACTTAATCGATTCTGCCTCACTGGAGCACAGCATCCTGGAAGGACACTTTCCCTTCAACAGTTTGAAAATATTGCTTGTGATGGTCACGGACAACAATGCCAGTCCTTATAGCCCGGCTGGCAGGGAGGCGTCCTGGATTTGTTAGGTTGGAGTCTCCCTCAACCATGCATCTCCACTCTCCTGGGATGTCCCTGTCTTCTACTAGAGTTCTGGAAAAATATCGTACCCCATCAGGCTCCATACTGTCACCAGCACAGAGACAGTTGTGTAGAGCGTTGCATGCTTTGGTGATGTCTTGTGCTTTGTAAGCTAAACACTCCATGGCTTTTCTAAAAATTCTCCATTTGAAGCAGCATGAATTCCAAAAGCGTTCTCTACAACACGTCTAGCTCTAGAGTGTCGATAGCTGTAAATACTATGCTCAGGAGTGAGATTGGTTCCTGTTAATAAAGCATGAAACAAAAGCATGATTAAACTACTGCTTATATTTCAGTTGAAAAGACAAACACACACAAAGAAAGAAAATTATTTGTGTGTGTGTGTGTGTGAGAGAGAAGTGAATAGGGTCACATCAGGGTCATCTTTAAGATGCTATGAACACATGGGAGCTCAGGACTTCACTGCCAGGCAGAGAAGATAGAGGCAATTGGGACAAGTTCCCTTGAATAAACGGTGATCCAAATTGGCTCTTCATATATACTCCTGCATCACTGTCACAGCCGTATACTCCTATATCCACAACAGTGCATCTGTACCTGGCGTCACACACGCCAATTAGGATAAACCTAAAGTATTTTAATTACAAAACCGTTGTAATTAAAATGTACTCCCAATGTTGCATGGTGCACACACCCACATTTGTGTTTCCTGTCTATTGCACCATGGCAGTTTGGGTAGTTCTACAAATAACAGAAATCCCTTTTTATGCTCTCCCACTACTCTATATCAGGGAAAGAGCCACAAAATTCTCCTTTAGGGCAGCCCATATGGTTTGGCAGACCTCAGAAACGATGTTGGAAACTGTTCCTGGGGCCAAACTTGTACCTGGCTGCTAATACTTGGAAACTGATGCCTGTCGCCAGATAACGCAGTATGACGGCAAGCCGCACTGCAGCTCCGAAAGGATCAATGTGTGTGCTTCGATGTTTAATGAGTAATTGACGCAGTGAAGCAAATCATCAAACTTAAATGTTGACATACGAAAATATTCAGGGTGCTTTGCTTCATCCATCTCTGGCATAGGCAATACAAACATCACATACTCCCCATCGTAAAAATTTGATATATTTAAAGGTCCCACATGCCATGTTCTGTGTCACTGTTGCCATCTTTATTTGCACCTTTGCAACAGCATCACAATCCAAAGAATTTGTATCTTCCACACCTTTCTTCCGTCAACTCACAAAACAGCAAAACCATATGTTGTTTTCTCACTGTGATAATTTCTGACAATGCCACCTAGTACAATCTTCCAGATTTACATAAAGCACATGCGCAATTATAGTCAGTACACTGCTGACGTGGCAGCAGCGTCTGCAAGCGTATGAGTCGTGTAGCATTAACGATATCCCGGTCCTAATTAGACCAGGGTTTGTGCTCTGTGGCCTTCCTGTGTGGAGTTTGCACGTTTTCCCCGTGTCTGTGTGGATTTCCAATGGGCTTTTCAGTTTCCTCCAACAGTCCAAAGACATGCAGGTTAGGTGGACTGGCAATGATAAATCAGTCCTAGTGTGTGTGTGTTCATTCTGCGATGGACTAGACCAGGGGACTGTTCCTGCATTGTGCCATTTGTTTGCCGGGATGGGTTCCAGTCCTCCATGACCATTGCCAGTAGATAGATAGATAGATAGATAGATAGATAGATAGATAGATAGATAGATAGATAGACAGATAGATAGATAGATAGATAGATAGATAGATAGATAGATAGATAGATAGATACTTTATTAATCCCAATGGGAAATTCACAAAAAAAGAGTAGAATAAAAGTAAAAATAAATAAGTAGAAAAATAAAGTCGTACACGGAGCTGCTGAAAAGGTTGCCTCTCTCGGGGGTACCTGAGTCTTGAGTATTGAGCGGGCTTAGAAAATGGTACGTTATGGTATATAAATATTGTGTTTTTATGTTTCGATATTTGTAATTATGCCTGTTTAGTAATATTTTAATCTGTGAATAAAAAATGTTCCTTAATTGATTGGTGAGAGCACCACTGGTCTTGTATCATTTAGCAGAAAGGATGAGTGAGAAAAGTGAGTTTGCAGGATGCAAGAGGTCTTTAAAAATTCAGTTTTCCATTTTAAGGCAGTGAGTGTTGTGTGACCGGGTGCAGTAATGACAACTCAGGACTGTAGCAAAAAATTTTGGGGAACCAACTGGGTCATTTCTTTTATTTGTCCGAAGACACAAAGTAATGAATAAAAGAATTGAATTGGAGCAAGAAGTCAATGAAGGCTCTGATCGGGGCTCTTGAGAGACTGAGCGAGGAGTCTGAGTGTCTGGGCTTGTGAGTGTCCCGTTAAAAACCAACATCCTGGCCTTTAATGACATCATGTGCACAGCCATCAGCAGTGTGTCTGTCTGCTGAGAGAATGTCGACCTCGTTGAGAAGTTTACTTACTTCGGCAGTGACATTCATGTCTCTGGTGACTCTTCCTATGAAGTCAGTAGATGGATTGGGAGAGCATGGGGGGTCATGATGTTGCTAGAAAGGGGCAAAAAACAAAAAAATGTATTACTTTAAGAACTGCAGAAAGTCACTTAATGACTGCAGATGGAGAACATTCAGAAGTGTACTTTAACTCTTTTAGGGCTAATTTTTTTTTTTGTTTCTCTTCTCTCAGGCCTGAATATTTTTCCAAAAACTATTTTTTTTTTCAAAAAAGAACACAAAGCAATTGTTTAACATATCAAATCAGCAAAAAATATTTACTTTTGACAAATGTTACCGTCTTGCATGTTGTATGAGCCTGCATACTCTATGATTTCACATACATATCACATACATGTTACACAGCAAAGTCCTGCCAAGTCTGATATCGTTCAAAGCAGCCAATTGCTTGCATTCCCACATTACACTCCTTACAATATTTATTGCACTGGTGTTTCCTTTTCAATTGTCTGTTGCTGCACTTTCTCACATATATTGTTAGCGTGTACTGTAAAGAGACAAGTCACCCGTTTGACATCGTGCTATGCTACTGCCACCAAGTTTTCCGCCCGCATGAAAACCATATTGTCACCTCTTTTCATCTTCAGCCTGTCTGGCTTCAACTGTGAAGGCCTGTGTGTCCTGTTCACCCTCACTGTGCCACAAGCTCCAATTCTCCTGCTCTGTAGCTCCATGAACAATTCTGGTGATGTATAAAAATTGTCCATGTACACAACATGACCCAAATGTTCATAGCCCTGAAGCAGCTCCAGCACAACCTGACTTGTCAAGGGACAGTTCTCTCTTTGAAAGAAATACTTTCCTGGATATGTAATTACGTTCAGGCAGAAACCAGTGTTTGCTTCTGCCAGTACAAAATCCTTTATGCCATACTTTGTGGGCTTGTCTGGCATATATTGTCAGATATTTTATCATAGATTCATACACAGACAAATCACAGCCAGGCTGATAAAATTGTTTATATGTTGGTTCCACAATGTCAACCAGGGGCTGACCTTTATACATGGGGTTACAGCCTGGATCAGCCCTTGGGATTTGCTTCTGGTTATCACAGAAGTGAACAAAACTTCAGCATCACGTACCTATCACACGGCGTAACCTGTCCAAAGCCACCAGGGGTCAAAGCACGTTTGGACCAATGCTCTCTGAAGTTATATTACCAGTCTAGTCCCATCTCTATTTGTAATGCCTCCACAACGCCCTTCATGACGTCTTTTGTTGTGATTTTCCACTTTGAAAAATGAGAATGTAATGCAAGCGCAGCCCACGATTCAAAAAATTGATCTGCAAACCTGTTTGTCTCATCTGACAGTAGACGAAAAGCAGCATCAGGAGAGAGCAGCATGAAGTAGTCCAGCGGCTGGTAATCTGTCGAGACCAACAGCAAGCCATGCTGTCTTGTGAAGTCCGGTAGCCAGTTTGGCTCCCACGGATCAATGTCTGGGTATTCCTCCCACACGAACCTTGCTGTAGGTGTGTCGGCTGGCAGCTGATCAGCTAGGGTGGCATCGGCTGGTGTCCGATCAGCTGATGCCAGTTCCTCATTCTCTTGCTCGATCTCCTGATCACTGTCAACAAAATCAGATTCTGAAAAATCAGAGTCCGACTCAACGATAATGCGCAAAACATCGTCTGCTGAGTATTTTGTTTTGATGCTATTAACAGCTGATTGTTGCCCTCTACCCCTGGATGTTGACTTTTGTTGACATGCGCCCTCAACCCTTCCTGTCAACAAAAGTCGACATCCACCCTAAAACAGTTAAGAGCTTAATAATAAAAACAAAGCATGAATGTACAGATTGCTGCCTTGTAATGGATTGGTCCTCATCCCAGCTCCTGATATCTATGCAAAAGGATTAAGGTCCAAGTCTTTAGAGTCCTGATGCTTCCTGTCTTGCTATCTTGTTGCAAGACATGGACGTCATCCAGTGACCTGTGATGAAGACGGTACTGTATCTCTTCAGAGAAATCTCGGGTACCACTGGTTTGACTTTATGTTGCTCATGGAGTCCCGAATGAGGCACATTACCTGCATTGTGAGGGAGCATCTATGGCACTGCAGTCATGTGGCACGGTTTCCTGAGGGTAATCCGGCTCACAGGATCCTCAATGTTGAAAACCTGAAGGGCTGTACCAGGCTAAGGGGACAACCATGTAACACCTGACTGTGGCAGAGAGGGAGTCATTTCTGGATGGTGGGACTGGACTGTGTGTTTGCCTGGGGGGCGTTGCCAACCAGGATCCTAAGCTGTTTTGTTGTGTGGTAGGTGTGGCAACGTGCTGTACCAGTGCATGCTCCCCAACCTCATCTAACCTGACTTGAGCTGTAGCAAAACATTTTGGGGCACTAACCAGGTCATCTCTTTTATTTATCCGAAGACACAAAGTAAAGAAAAAAGAAAATAGTGCTCGTTGGTGAGCATCCGGGTTGCCGGAATTCAAACAGAGGATTGAGAGATGGCGCAGTGGTAGTGCTGCTGCTTTGCAGTAAGGAGACTGTGGAAGATTGTGGGTTTGCTTCCCGGTTCCTCCCTGTGTGGATAGCGCTTTGAGTACTGAGAAAGCGCTATATAAATGTAATGAATTATTATTATTATTATTATTATTAGTTTGAGCGGATTTCTGTCTCACGGCTGCTCAGGTCAAAAATGATGACTCCTTCAGGGGCCCTTGGGACTTGGGGAAGGGGCAGGGCTACAATGTTTTCAGCAGGTGTCTTCTCAGCACTGTGGGGAAAGAAAAAGATGACAGTGTCAGCGGTAGCGCCACCTCATGTCTCGCTGGGTTATTATATACCTAGACTGAGCCTGCGTGGTGGTCCTCCAATGTGCACGACTGATAGCTGTAAATGACTGGAACAGAAGGCAGCCAGATGCTGTTCATATTTGGTGTCTCACCTTCCGCTTCTGTGCTTTATGGCCATGAGCCAATCTGTACCATGTTGTTATATATCAGGTAACATGACAATGCTCAGGATGAAGCGGGATGGATGGATAGATGGGTGGATGGATGGATGTTATATTGGCACGTTGGCGGGAATGTATTCCGTGACATTCATTCCGCAGTTGGCTCCTTCCTTGCATCTGATACCACCTGGAAATTATCAAACCCCTGTAGTCTTAAACTGGACAAAGCAACTACAGAAAATACATGGCTCGGCTACCTATGATAAATAATTTCATTATATATCTACTTTGCACTCTGCTGAAATTGGGCTTTTGGGAAAAATACTAGAATGCAGTTGAAATATTACCATTTAAAATGACAGCCTGGCCCTAAAGGTTACAAGAAAAGGAAAGCTAACCACAAGTTTGCTTGTCTCTTTAAAGTATAAGTCACTAAATCCACTATTAGCAACATATTAACCCTGCCTTGTGACTCAAGGTGACATGTGCTGTAGAAATCAAAGCGAACAAGTTAGCACTTTGTCATTTTAACTATTATTTTTCTACAGACATCAACGTGCTAAATTGCCTTTTCTGCTTTTGAAGGTTTCTTTTTTTTTCCTGAGCTGGTAAAGAGTAAATGACAAAGAGCCAACTTTGCAAAAATACGGCCCATTTTCAGGCAACTCAGCTAAGTGTGATAATTTAATGATATGGTATACAGCTGCTAATAAAACTTGTGAGTTATTTGTCTTATCAGTTGATATCTTTTCTGGAGTAAAACAGATCTAAAAATGGAGAATGGCCAAAGCAGATTTCAGGCTTCATTATGAATATCATTATATCTCAGCCAGCATCAGGAAATCTGGGCAAGGGAGATGTATTTTCAAAAATTCTTAAAATGAGGGGAAAAAATGCCTTTCGATATGGACTTCCATATTTTTTACCAAATAGTAGTTAATGGTCTGATGATATTATAGTACAGCTTGCCCAAGCAAAAAAAAAAAAAAAACTCATGTTGGATTCATTACTTTAAAAACTGCAGAAAGTCACTTAATGACTGCAGATGGAGAACGTTCAGAAGTGTTCTTTAAGAGCTTAATAATAAAAACAAAGCATGAACGTACAGATTGCTGCCTTGTGATGGACTGGACACACATCCCGTGCTGGTTCTTTCCCTGTATTTGATGATGCCAGGAGACGCAAATTAAAAATTGGATACGCACACATACAGTAGATTCGATAAGTTTTTGGACCCCTTCACTTTCTGCACACTTTATTGTGTTGTAGATTTCTTCATCTGCCTAGAGTTAGCCGTCTATCCAAACTGAGTAACTGGGCAAGAACGGCCTTGGTTAGGAAAGTGACCAAAAATGCAGTAGTCACCGTATGAGAAGTTAAGGTGGACTGGTGGATCTGTGCCTAAGGATCTGCAGGTTTCCTGTTTCTATCCTGTTACCACCTGAAGGGATCCTACACCATTGGGCCCTTGAGCAATGCTCTTGACCTGAAAATTGCTCCAGGGGTATTGTATAATGGCTGACCCTGCACACTGACTCCCAAAGGTCATGTGAAAAGATAAAGAACATAAGAAATTTGACAGACAAGAGGAGACCATTAAGTCCATCAAGCCCGTTAGGTCAGCCAAGGACTAAGCTGTCCCAATATCTTATCCAAATACTTCTTGAATGTTGTCAATCTTTCTGCTTCAACTCCATGTCTTGGTAGCTTGTTTCAGAGTCCCACAATTTGTCTTCGAGGATTAATAAAGTATATCAAATCAAAAAGTCCTCTGTTGAGATGGGAGAACCTGTGAGAAGGATGACCATCTCAGCGGCACTCCATAAATCAGGCTTTTATGATAGAGTGGGGTTCAAAATTAAAGCCTTCCCAAAGTAGTGGTAGCATTCTTCACCAGCTCCCCCTTGAATCACCCAAGTAATCCAACAGGGCTGCCATTCAGAACTACAGCTGCCAATATGCACATTAGAGAGTTGCCACCCTGTGTATAGGGGGAATATATGGCCCCCTGGGAAGCATTTTCCTTCTGTCGTTCCATTATGACCTCATGGCGGGGAAAACAGCAAAACTGTCTGGAATTGACATCTCCATTCCATTATGGAATCCTGTCCAAGAAGAAATTGTCATCCATCTCCATTGGGATGCCAAAACCCTCAATTATTACATTCACAAATGTAATAATTCAAAGGTCTGAAGTTGAAATATACTACATAACATAATCTTTTCTTTAAATGCTTGATGGACCATCCTGAACAGCAGATCATAAGTGAGAAACGTTTCAGCTTACCTGTCAAGTGTTTGCATTGATAACATTGTACCTGTTACTTCATACATTATAGGAGTACACCCTGGACCCTCTGGAGGTACTAGTGAAGGAGAGAATGAAAACACAACTGAGTGCCATTATGAACAGTACTGCACATCTTCTCTCTGATACACCAACACTGAGGACTTTCAGCCAACAAATCATTCAGCAGAAGTGTGTCAAGAAATGTGACTGGGAGTCAGTTATACTGATGGCAATATGCCTATATAGCACCTCATGGGGACTGGGACTGCCAAGTCAGATGTTTTCTTTCTTTTTAATTTTCTTGCTTGGTTTGTACTCATTTTGGAGTGTGTTCGGACCATAATGTGGGTGTATGTTTAATTATTTACTTACTTATCTACTTATTTGTGTATTTATAGAGTAAAGAGTTTCTGTAAAAAGCCTAATTTCTCCCTGGGAACAAATAAAAAAATCTATCTATCTATCTATCTATCTATCTATCTATCTATCTATCTATCTATCTATCTATCTATCTATCTATCTATCGTGAGACACAAAAATAACCGGACTGCGCTTGGGGCTTTCCTGGAAAACCGTCTGGAGGTCACCTGGATGTGACTCATAGAACTATATCCCTCCTATAAAAATAAGTGACTAATTAATTTTTAAGTTAAATTTTAGCTTTATTTTACTTCCTTGTGTGCATTTTAGCATCAGGGTTAGAATAAAATTAACAAAAAATTGTTAGAAATATTTTTTATGTGTTCAGAAAAAATGATTAAAGTTCAGTTTAATATAGAAGACTGTTATTATATTCTAAGGATCGATTTTATGATGTTCTAGCGTCAGGGGTCTTTTCTTAAGTGTTTTTAACATCAGGATTGTGTTTATAAAATTTTTAATGGTTAGTTTTCTTTATATTTATTGTTAATAATATTAGTATTTCAATATTAGGGTTTGTTTGTAGTTGATTTAGCATTAGGTTTGTATTTAAAACATTTTTTAAGGGTTAGTTACAAATATTTTAAGGTTTGGGGAATAGTCTGAGTAGTATATTATTTTTTATTGTTCAATGTTTTGTATATTTTGTGAGTTTGACTATAAATGGGGTATTTTAACATTAGGGACTTGTTCGTAAATACTAACATCACGGTTGTATTTATAATATTTTTAAAGGACAGTTTTTAATATTATTCTGAATAATATTAGTATTTTAACATTAGGGTTAGTTTGTTAATATTTTAGTATTTGTATTTGTATTTGAGATCTGTTTAAGGGTTAGTCTTAATATTTTAAGGTTAGGGGGATTGTTTGGGTTATATTTTATTTTTAATCATTTTTATTTTCTTTATTTTAAGGGGTAGTTTGTGAGTATTTTAACCTTCGGCTTTGTGTTTTAGCATCAGGGTTATTAGTATTTTAACTTTAGGCTTTGGTTTCAGGTGTTTTAGCATTAGGGTTGTTAGTATATTGACCTTCGGCTTTGTTTGATTGTCTTAACATCAGGGTTGTTGTTTTTAATAATCCTTTTAAGATTAGGGAAAATTATAAAAGTTATTTTAATTTTAGAGCCTTCTTTTAGCTTTATTTTCAAGTGCAATTAGTGAATAGGCCTTATTGAAATGTCTATCTTTGGTTTGTATTACAATCTCTATTGTTTGGAGTGTAGGCCTCAGGCTTTAGTTTGTTTACCGTGTACTTTAATATCAGTTTATTCACTTTATTTACTTGTTCTGATATATGAGTCTCTTTATTTTACTTATGTTTTATTTATATTTCAATCTGTATTATTTGGAGTGAAGGCCTTAGGCCTTAGTTGCTTAAAGTATAGGCCTCTAGCCTCTTTGGAATGTCAGCTTCAAGCCTTAGGTTGTTTAAAGTGTGATTTAACATCAGTTCATACCTTTTGTTTATTTAGTTTAGTATGTAGGTCTCATTTATATTTCAATCTGTGTTGTTTGGACTGTAGGCCTCAGCCCTTAGTTGTTTAAAGTATAGGCCTCTGGCCTCTTTGGAATGTACTGTAGGTTTCAAGCCTTCTTTAAAGTGTAATTTGTAAAGTGCAAAGTATTTGTTCCTTTTGTGTGTTCGATTCAATGTGTACGTCACTGTGTTTGACTTACACTTTATTTATATTTCAATTTATATTGATTAGGAGTGTAGGCCTCAGGCTATAGTTGTTTAGAGTATAGGCCTCTGGTGTGGGTTTGTTTTAAGTATTCTAGTATTTGGATTCCTATAGGACTACCTTAAAGTGTTCTGGGCATATATTTTGTTCTTTATTCTATTTTAGTTTGTAGGCCTCTGTGTATAGCCTTTATCTTAGTTGTCCTGTAAAGTAGGCCTTGGGTATTGGCCAGCCTCTTGTGTACTTAGAATTGGCTTAGTTTCTAGTGTTCAGGGTTTATATTCTGTTCCTTATTCCATTTTAGTTTGTAGGCCTCTGTGTATTGATTAGGAGTGTAGGCCTCAGGCTATAGTTGTTTAAAGTATAGGCCTCTGGTGTGGGTTTGTATCAAGTATTCTAGTTTTTGGATTCCAATAGGACTACCTTAAAGTGTTCTGGGCATATATTTTGTTCTTTATTCTATTTTAGTTTGTAGGCCTCTGTGTATAGCCTTTATCTTAGTTGTCCCATAAAGTAGGCCTTAGGTATTGGCCTGTCTCTTGTGTACTTAGAATTGGCTTAGTTTCTAGTGTTCAGGATTTATATTCTGTTCCTTATTTCATTTTAGTTTGTAGGCCTCTGTGTATCGCCTTTATCTTAGTTATCCTGCTATGTTATGTTGTCCTGTAAAGTAAGCCTTAGGCTTTGGCCTATCTCTTGTGTACTTAGAATTGGCTTAATATCTATGTTCTAATGTTCTTAATTTGATCTCTTTCGGGTTAATGTTGTTCTGTTCTGGGTACAAGGCAAGTATGGGTTTGGTAAGTATTATATTATTGTTTCTTTCCCTAGGTTTGTGGGGTAAGTATAGTTCTACTTCTTTTCTTACTGCTGTTCTTGGTTATGTCTGTCATATTTTATAATGAATCCATTTGGGTATTTAGTGTTTAATTTCATGATCCACCAGTTTTCTTTTGCTCTTCTTTGTTTAGTATTCCAGTTTTTGTTAACTTATAGTATTCCTGTCTTCAATTGTTCATGTCCCACTTTATTCAAATGTCTTACAAAATGTGTATTTAGTCTGTTAGTTAGTCTGTTAGTTAAGTGTTGGGTCAATCTGTTTTGTAATCTGTTTTTAGTTTCTCCTGTGTATAACTTTCTGCAATGCTCACATTTAATGTAGTATAGGCAGTTTCTTGTATTTAGATGGTGATGTAAAAAGCCTTGTTCTTATAGATGTGTTTACCATTCCTGACAATTATTATTTGATCCCAATATTGTGTAAATTTGTTTATGGTGTTATTGTAGTTCTCTCTCTTAATTTTGCTTTTTACCAGTATGTCCTTTAAGGTTTCTGTTTCTACAGTAGGTAGTAACTAGTTTATGGCCTTGTAACATGTTGTGCTGTTGTTATGTTTTGTCAAAGTTTGATCTAATTGACTCAGGCGCCGCCGAGAGTGTCAGCCTTTTCAGCAGCTCCGTGTACGACTTTATTTTTCTACTTATTTATTTTTCTACTTTTATCAATCTTTAATTTAATATTGTTTATTGTATCAGTATGCTGCTGCTGGAGAATGTGAATTTCCCATTGGGATTAATAAAGTATCTATCTATCTATCTATCTATCTATCTATCTATCTATCTATCTATCTATCTATCTATCTATCTATCTATCTATCTATCTAATAGTCTTATTTACTTTTATATTATATGAATTGTATGTTAATATTATAGGTATTAGTTTTGATTTTTGTTTTTGTTTAAGAGAGGACTTTGGTGAAGTCCCTAAGTATGATCTGCCATATTCTCTTGTTCGTAGGGCCTTGAACACTGATTTTGTTGCTGTCATTAATTCCTTTTTTTCAATACAAATTCTATAGAATCTCATTAGTTGTGATTTAATTATTCCCATATGAATATGTGATGGATGATGGCTTCATCTGTGTAAAGGTGCATGTGTATCAGTTTCTTTAAAATATACTTTAGTCCCTAATTTGTTCTGTTGTTTATAGATTGTTGTGTCCAAGTAGTTCACTTCGTGTGTGTCCAAAGTAGCTAATTCGGGCCAAACATTCAATATTCTCGAATATTCATGGAATTGCTCTTTCTGTATTCCCATATGCCAAATATGTTGTCTTGGTATCTGAGGAATATTTTTGGTTATAATTGTACTTTTTGTTCAATTTCATTTTCCCACTGGGCCATATATAGGTTTGCATATGCTGGGGTAAACTTTTTCCCATTGCTGTTCCCTTAACTTGTAGATAGGAATCCCCTTTGAATTTGAAGTCGTTCATTTTTAGACATATTGTTAGTAATGTAATAATGTATTTAATTATACTTTTAGGTTGGAATTTCTGTTCTAATGTTTCTTGAATGATTTGTATACTGGGTTTTTGACACATCCATTGTGATTAGTAAATCATTTTCATTTATTGCAGTATTCTTTATCTTTTTAATAAAGTCCTTTGTATCTTTTCTGTAGCTCCAGAGTTGCAGGGAGAGTGGATTTAGGTAATAATCTTGGAATTCTGATATAAATTTCACTCCCACAATCTGAAACTATGGGTGTTCCTTGGGGTATTTTGTAGGGGATTGTCCATGAATGGGGTTCTTTATGTATTTTTGGTAGGTGGTAAAAGGTTCTGAGTTTTGTGTATGAGGGTTCTTTTAAATACTGCGCTTGTTTATCTATGATTATTTTGTGTATTAAGTTGTAGATTAATTTCTGTGTATCCAAGTATATAGGGAATTGTAATTTTCTATAATTCTTATCATTCAGTTGCTTGTGGGCTTCATATATATAAATAATCGCTTTGTCCATTAGGACAATTGCACTGCCTTTATCTGCTGGTTTTATTATAATTTCTTTCATATTCTTAACTTCTATGATGGCTTTTCCTTCTTCAGTTGTGTGGTTTTTCTTTGTATGATCATTAATAGGTTGTATTTTTCTAGTAGTTATCTCGTTTTCTTTAATCAGTTCTAATATGTGTTTATTTATTTTTTTTTATTTTCTTGGTTCCCAGTTTGATTTTGGGATGAAGGGTTTTCTTCTGTCTGCGGTTCTTTTTTCAAAGCAGTTGATTAATTTTATTCTTCTATGGAACTTTTGAACATCATTCATGTTTCATCCTTTAGGTTAGGGTTTCTATTTGGTTTAGGGATAAAGGAAAGTCCCTTAGACAGTATTTCCAGTTGGGCTTGGTTAGCATCAATAGTTTAGTTAAGTTTAAGATATTGTCATGTATTTTGTTCTTCTTTTTCCTGGGTATTGTCTCATCTACTTGTGCCATGGTTAGCTTAAGTTATTTAGTTTGATTTAAAACAATATTTTGTAATTCATTCTTCTATTTACTGGATAATACCTTGTTTTACACTAAGTTGAAAGCTTTGATCCACAGGCTGAAATATTTTCCTGTTGTTCTCCTAGTCCAATGTATGTTATCCTTGTGGACTTTAAATTTGCTTTCTTTTAGTTTGGGGATGTGTATCATACTATAGGGTGGTCCAGATCTAATTATGTGACTTTTAATGCAATGCAGGAAAACAATGCAAGACAAAAGAATTGTTTGTCTCCCCACCATTTTGGACTGCAGGGCAGGTGCTGCCATCTATCGGCAACAAAAAGAATTTTTTGTGAATTGTCTATGTAATAAACTTAATAACTTACAGCGTAATGAAAATTGAATAATTAGATCTGGACCACCCTTGTATAGTAAGTTGTATAGTATGCTCTTTTGCTGACAGTTTAAGTTTGTTGAATAGTTTAACTCTTATATTTTCATCCTCGTGTGTGGGAGAAATTGTTTGGTTGTTCTAATTAGGTTTTGGATCTGTTTTATGATTGTCTCTGGGTTTGATATATCCTTATTGTTAATGCCAATCAAGAAGATAATATCAGTTACGTCAGTTATTGGGCTTTTTAGTCTTTTCAGTATGACTACTATATTCATGATTTTTGCCCCCGGGTAATAATCCACCTGTAAGTTCTCGAAGGGGAAGTTGTGAATAAATTTAAGATTGGAATCTCCCATTATCACCTTGGGCTTTTTTTATCTCAGTCGTCCATTCAACATTTTTCTTGTGGGAGAGCCTGTGGTTTTTAGGGTAATAGGCATTTGTTTTTTTCTCTGTGTTTTGTTTTTCTTTTGAGTTCCAGTCATTGGATTGTAGTTCTACCTCAGTTTCAAATCATTCATACCATTGTTTTTCCACATGTGTTTCTGTATTTGACTATGGCTCTGTTTTCTTTTCTTTTTATCTTCTTTATTTTGACTTAATGAGGTAGTTGTGATAGCATCTATTTCTACTGATTTCTCAAATTCGTCTAATTGTTACTGTTCTTCTTCACCGAATTGTAACAATTCCTTTTCTTCTTCTACTTCTAATATTAAGGTTTTTATGTTATTTTATCCTCTTGTTCAGCTTGATTGTGTATTATTATATTTCCTTTCTTTGTTTTTTGGTCTTGTTTTATAACTTCAATTAAATTAGTATTTTATTTATTGTTTAGTTTTATTTATTTTGTAAGAGTATACTTCTCCAATTGGTCGGTAAAGGGCAGTTAAGAGAAAAAGCAAAAAATAAAGATGTAGAGAAAAAAAATTTGACCAGATGTTTCGCCTTCCTCAGTGGTCTTTGGATTTGAAAGGAAAGGAAAATTGGAGTATTACCCTATTCCAAGTGATTTATTTTTTGTTTTGGCCCTTTAATAATTTTATGACTTATTTGCAAGAGTTTTTCCTGTCTTTTTTCTCTTATTCAAATTTTTTTGTACTTGCTTTATCAAATAATCCTTGTTGTCTTGTAAGAAAATAATTTTTTAAAGGGTGTCCCACTTCACAGGAGGCCCTGGCGCTGTTAGGAATTTATTTATAGTGCAAAAGAGTGATAAACTCCCCTCTCCCAACTTGACAAGTGTTGCGCACTCATGACCCTGTGCTAGGATTACCCTCTAGTAATTAGTTTTAGCTTTTAAATGTCTTAGATCCGCTTATTTTACCAAGTTTTTATGTTAAATCAATCAAGGATAGTATATGGTGCTGAGATGTTCACTCTTCGAAGGTCAGAGATAGAAAGATAGAAAGATCACTGCTGTTTGTACGGAGCTCCAAAGGGAAATAAAATCATTAAAACTAAGATAAGAGATTGCTACATCCATTTGTAAATAAGAAGTTTGGCCCAGAAGACTTGTAAAGTCAGTATGGTGGGTGTTAGGGTTAGGGGTAGGGTTGGGGTGTTTGTGTGTTTACTGATTCTTCAGTAATCTGCAACAAAGGTGCACAGAAGATTTTATATTTTATATATATATATATATATATATATATATATATATATATATATATATATATATGTATATAATTTTATGTTTAACATGCTTCAGTTCCTTCTTTTATGTAGAAGAATGTAATGCTCAATTTGTACTGAATTTATGTGGATATGCTGTATCTCTCTATTCAGGCTTTGCATTCTAGTCTGTTAACTCTGTTATATCTTATCACTAGGATTATATATGCTGTTATTAAACAATAAGTAATGAACTTGGTTTCATGTATGTTAAATAATGTCATACTAGTTATTGTCTTCAAGTTTTAACCAAATCTGTATCTTTGAAGGTACTTATTAAGTATATCATACCCAAAAAATATTCTCACAGGCGGTCACTAGTGTTATTTGAAGATGATGTGACCTATGTTCTGTTTTTGTTAATGGAGTTTCATGGAGTTTAAAGACAGGCTGTTACTGATAAAACAATTAATGATCTCTATAAGCAATAAAGCTGATAAGGGTCACCAAAAAGTCACCATGTGATGGTGCGTGTCCACTCCACGCTACCAGGCTCTTCTAGGGAGCCTCTTGAACCTGCAACTGTCAGTAACCTAACCAAGGGGTGAGCCAAGCAAAAGCAGTGGACAGGTATAATAAAGCACAGAAGTGCTTTTATTAAAAAGTCAACAAACAACATCCAAATAAATAGTGCAGTGCAACATCTTCAATAAATAAATAATCCATTGAAACAGTGAACTGCTATGCGATTAAATACCAGAATTTGAAATAAGAATAAATCCATCTCAGTCATCGGGTCCTTGTTCCATCCAGTGAGCACAGCTCAATGCCCTCTTCATCTTCCCAGCTCACCAATTGCTCACTCAGCTGGTGGAGACGCTACCAGTCGCGGTTCTCCCCACCTGACCCCCCGTGTTGGATACCTTGAGCGGTGTTGGCCAGATCGCTTGGGGTCAGAATATTTAGAGGAAAAGTAAAGCCGTGGAGTGGACTTCAGTGTTCATCCTGAAGTCACATTTTAAACTTGACGTTTCGACAAATTATTCATCAAGATTTACCCTGTCACCCATGTAATATATAAATACAGTGGAACCTCGGTTTGCGAGTATAATTTGTTCCGGAAAAGTGCTCGTAGTCCAAAGCACTCGTATATCAAAGTGAATTTCCCCATAAGAAATAATGGAAACTCAGATGATTTGTTCCACAACCCAAAACTATTCATATAAAAATGATTAATACAAAACATAAAGTAAAAATACATAAAACAAATTAACCTGCACTTTACCTTTGAAAAGAATCATGGCTGGTGTGAGTGAGTTTCTAAACTCTTGTGGGATTCCACCCAACGGGATGACACGCGGAAGAGCGTCCCAAAGCAATCACAGTCTCCCAGTGCTGTAGCAGTTCGCTGTAAAAGCGAATCTGAAAAGATCGCAGACATGCTATAAGCGCCTGCCGTCGATGGGTGATACAAGGAACAAGGAACATTATAAATGCGCAGGGCCCTGCCTGACTGCTGTGTCTGTTTCAAGCTGAATAAAGCTGGTGTTGCTAAAGTACTGAGACTCAGCTTTGTGTCTTAGTGTGCAAGACTGTGACTCGCACGTTACATCACACATGTCCTTGCGAGCACACACACACACACACGCACACACGCGCACACACAGTCACAATGCTAATGCTGTAGTAAACAGTATACGCTCATACGGATGTTTACTATGAGTGAGGCACGCCCACTCAGACGGAGAATAGGAGACGATTGCCCACAATCCCGCAGCGAGAGAGAGAAAAACCATCAGCTCAGTTGTGATCACATGACGCTCAGCAGACAAAGAGTATACATACTACTTGTACTGCAAGACCTCACTCGTTTATCAAATCAAAATTTATTAAAAATTTTTGCTCATCTTGCAAAGCACTCGTATACCAAGTTACTCGCAAACCGAGGTTCCACTGTAGTGTTTAGGAAAAATTTAGATATGCGACTCATCTTTTTTGGTGTATCTTTTTTTAAA
Source organism: Erpetoichthys calabaricus (assembly GCF_900747795.2). Taxonomy (NCBI): domain Eukaryota; kingdom Metazoa; phylum Chordata; class Cladistia; order Polypteriformes; family Polypteridae; genus Erpetoichthys; species Erpetoichthys calabaricus. The sequence continues at coordinate 13,812,568 of NC_041399.2, read as the reverse complement.
TGGATCACACTGTGCAAGTGACAAACTCATTCAGAAGAATGTATTGTTAATCGTGGAGCTCATTTGAAAATACATTATTAAAAAAAAAATGTTATTTTATGAGAAGGTAAAAACAGCGTTGATTAATTATTTTTGGACTTCACATCCAGTGCCATAAGTCAAGTGTCTAAATTAAGTGACAGTCATATCTTTGTGCTCCACCAATTTATAAAGAAAAAATATATTTTTCAGTTAAAGTAAACTAAACATTTAGACTGGTGATATACCTCAGAAAACTGTCTTCTTCTTTCTGCTGCTTCCGTTAGGGGTTGCCACAGCGGATCATCTTTTTCCATATCTTTCTGTCGACTGTATCTTGTTCTGTTACACCCATTACCTGCATGTCCTCTCTCACCACATCCATAAACCTTCTCTTAGGCCTTCCTCTTCTCCTCTTACCTATCAGCTCTATCCTTAGCACCCTTCGTTCATTATACCCAGCATCTCTCCTCTGCAAATGTCCAAACCAATGCAATCTCACCTCTCTGACTTTGTCTCCCAACCGTTCAGCCTGAGCTGACCATCTAGTGTCCTCATTTCTAGTCCTATCCATCCTCTTCACACCCATTGCAGATCTTAGCATCTTTAACTCTGCCACCTCCAGCTCTGTCTCCTGCTTTCTGGTCAGTGCCACCGTCTCCAACCCATATAACATAGCTGGTCTCACTACCATCCTGTAGACCTTCTCTTTCACTCTTGCTGATACCTGTCTGTCACAAATTACTCCTGACACTCTTCTTCACCCATTCCACCCTGTCTGCACTCTCTTTTCCACCTCTCTTCCACAATTCCCGTTACTCTGAAATTGTCAGAAAAAAAACTGAAATGTAGAGATATCAGGTAATTGAAATTAATTGATCTGGGTGTCTCTCTCCTACTTGTTGATCCCTAGTATTTAAACTCGTCCACCTTCGCCAACTCTACTCCCTGCATCCTCACCATTCCACAGACCTCCCTCTCATTCACACACATGTTTTCTGTCTTATTCCTACTGACCTTCATTTTTCTCCTCTCCAGAGCATATCTCCACCTCTCCAGGGTCTCCTCAACCTGCTCCCTAGTATCGCTACAGATCACAATGTTATCAGCAAACATCATAGTCCACGGGGACTCCTGTCTAATCTCATCTGTCAACCTGTCCATCACCATTGCAAATAAGAGAGGACTCAGAGCCGATCCCTGATGTAATCCCACCTCCACATTTAAGGCATCCGTCACTCCTACCGCAGACCTCACCACTGTCACTCTTCCCTTGTACATATCCTGTACAACTCTTACATACTTCTCTTCTTCTCCCAACTTCCTCATACAATACCACAGCTCCTCTTGAGGCATCCTGTCATATTCTTTCTCCAGGTCCACAAAGACGCAATTCAACTCCTTCTGGCCTTCTCTGTACTTCTCCATCAACTATCTCAGAGCAAACATCGCATCTGTGGTGCTCTTTCTTGGCATGAAACCATTCTGCTGCTCACTAATCATCAACTCCTTAAACAAGCTTCCACTACTCTTTCCCATAATTTCATGCTGTGGCTCATCAATTTTATCTCACTGTAGTTACTATAGTCCCGTACAATTCATTTATTCTTAAATATCGGTACCAGTATACTTCTTCTCCACTCCGCAGGCATCCTCTCACTTTCCAAGATTCCATTAAACAATCTGGTTAAAAACTCCACTGCCATCTCTCCTAAACAACTCCATGCTTCCACAGGTATGTCATCTGGACCAACGGCTTTTTCATTTTTCATCCTCTTCATAGCTGTTCTTACTTCCTCCTTGCTAATCCATTGCACTTTCTGATTCACTATCTCCATATCATCCAACCTTCTCTCTCTCTCGTTCTCTTCATTCATCAGCCTCTCAAAGTACTCTTTCCATCTGCTCAACACACTCTCCTCGCTTGTGAGTATGTTTCGATATTTATCTTTATCCTTTATCACCCTAACCTACTGCACATATTCAATGATAATTATTGTTTTGTTTAAATATGTTTGATTTCTGTTTTTTCTCTTTTAGTAATTTTCATGTGAGCATTATACTTGAAAGGAAACATAAACTTTTATGTTTTATTATATGGCCATTACTGTTTGTCAATGTATGGCTCTGCTGACATTATGACAATAATCCTCTTCTCTGGTCTCAGTATGGTATCGATGTTCTTATTTGGGTCCTTGAAAAGAGTTTTAAGATTCCCTGATTTAGAGTAAAACGTGCAACAAAATAGTGTCAGTAAATCCCTTTAATTTAATTCACTTGCTACCCCAATAGCTTTCTATGGTGGTGTGCTAACAGCAGTTTGCAGAGAATTTAAATTTAGCTTGCAAAGAAATTGGCCTACTTTTGGTGAAGAAGGCCCTTATCTTCCTCTTACTTTATTAAACAATTCATATGTTTTATAGAAACACATATAACAATATTAACAATCCAGCATGAAAACTAATTCCGTTCTATTTTAGTATCCATGATTCAGATCATTTTTCTTGTTTCCCCTTAGTGGATGCACCTAATGAAGCCTGGTGACCTTTGTCCCATCTTCTGCTAGAATCATCCTTGGGCAAAATGAACTGCTATTAGAAATTAGCTCATACTATTGTTGATAAAAACTGGCACTGGCTTTTTTAATTGCTTAGATTTTAAGATAGGCCTTAAATAAAAGAAGTAAAAACTCTAAAAGTGTTCAGTTTTATATTCTTATTGCATGCACTGGATGGGTTGTACTTAAATCCTTACTAGGTTTACTTCGTGTTGATTGCAGGATTAAAGTTTTCCGTCTGTATTTTATCTTTCTCATTTTTCTGTAACAGATGTAAAGAAGTAACGGCTTTTACTATCCATTCTGAAATTTGGCAAAGGATACAACAGATTACAGTGAAAAATGCATAAACATTTACAGTAAATGCCAAAGCCATTTTTGATAGAGGAATCGGCTCAAAAATTGTGGACAGTGACTTTGGATTACTGCTACAGACGTACTCTGCATCGAATTGTACTGTGCTGTTTTACCATAACTGATAAGCATATGTGTGTTTATTAGAAGAAATAAAATCAGAGATTTTGTATAAAACATTTAAGTTAAACATGTTAATTTTATCCTCTCAATGTTACACAGAAGAAATGGCTTAATATGAAATAAACAATTTGCACCCATCTGTAAAAGAATATTATTTGTGGAGTAAAAGGAGCTCCAGTAGAATGTTTTGACAGAATTTTGCTGAATAATTCAATGGTTAAAAGTAAATAATAATAACAATTTTAAGAAGAAGAATACCATTCATTTATGATGCCCTCCATAATTCAATCATAACTAAAGGGCACATTGCAGACTTTCATTTATGGGGATTTGCATACATTTCTATCATGCAACACATTTTCTACATGGACCTCCCATTTCAGGGCACCATAATGTTTGACACACGACAATGGCAGGTCTATTAAAGCCGTCATATTTAGTACTTTGTGGCGTATCCCTCACATGCAGTGAGTGCTTGAACTCTGAGATTCACAGACATCAGCAGGTGCTGAGGATCAACTCTAGTGATACTCTGCCAAGTCTCTAAAGCAGCCATCTTCAGCTCCTGCTTGTCCCTTTAAGTTTTCTCTTCAGCATATGGAAGGCCTGCTCAATTGGATTGCAATCAGGTAAGGCTGGTCCTCCTGGCATTACAAGCAATCTTTACTACAATTTGGGAGACAAGTGTCATCCCAACTGACTGGAAAATGGGACTTGTCATCCCTATCTCGAAAGCTAAAGGTGATCGCCTGGATTGCGGACACTTCACGGGGATTACACTGCTCGCTGTGCTAAGTAAAGTCTTTGCTAGGGTCATCTATACTAATAAAAGGCAAAGCCCTCACTGACTCTCTCATTACTAATTCTCCAACTTCCCATGTAGGTAGAAGGCTGAAATTTGGCAGGCTCATTCCTTACAGCTTACTTACAAAAAATAATCAGGTTTCATTTCGAAATTCTACACGTAACGGTCATAACGGTCAACAACATCTGCCATGTTAAACTTTTCTTATTTATGGCCCCATCTTCACGAAATTTTGTAGGCGGCTTCCCAGTGCTAACCGAAACCGAAGTACATACTTATTTCGGTGATATGACACCACTGTCGGCCGCCATATTGAACTTTCCAACAGTCTTTGTTAGTTATGGGCCCATCTTCAAGAAATTTGGTACACAGGTTCCCAACGCTAACTGAATCCTACTTACATACATATATACGTCCATAGCCTGCAGCTCGATCGCCGTGTGAGGGGGCGTTAGGTCCCCCATCCCCATGCCTCCCACGTAGTTGGCTGCTTGCCTATATAAGGCCGTCCGTTGCTCCGGTCTCTTCATTCCCTTCCTTGCTTCACCACGGTATTCAAGTCTCCCTGCTGATAACTGCAACCTTTCTATTTAGTCCACGGCTTCTCCGCTGTTTTATTGTTCGTTTATTACGATTATAGTTATTGTGTAGGTATTTTAGACTTAGTTTACATTGTTCAGGTACCCATTTCTTTTATCATTCCAACCATACCCCCATTAACATGTCTATCGAGGTGATCACCATCGATCAAAGAACTGTCACTTACCGAGTGGTTTCCATGCCCGAAGATGGCGCCTGCCTTTTCCATTCTCTGTGTTACATATTGCACGGCCATATCAGGCTCACTCTTGATATCCGGAGGAACATTGTGTCTTATGTATTGAATGACTGGGACAGGTTCAAGGTGTGGACTGATGACGGTACAGGAGATAATTATACTACACAGGAGCACTAGAAGAGTGAAATGCTTAAGCCCTTCACCTGTGTTTCTGCATGTGAGTTGATGGCTGCCGCTGAATTGTTCGGTTGTCACTTTCAAGTATACCGAAATGGCCAAATATTTTACACCTTTGGACAACCAGCAATGCCTCTTAAACATCTTAGATTCACAGGTGACGATTTGAGTAGTGGACACTTTGATGTTTATGAATGTTCAAACTCTCAAAAGCTGGATGCGAAGTTATCAATGAAACCCATTTCAATTCAAATGCCTCCAATTTCCAGTAAGTCTCTGCTTCGCAATGACAATTAATAAGTCTCAGGGACAGACCCTACAAAAGGCTGGCATTGATTTGAGGCAAGATTGCTTTTCACATGGCCAACTATACGTTGCATGCTTAAGAGTGAGCTCAGCGCACAGCTTGGTCATATTACAACCAGATGGCCGAACTGACAACGTGGTATACAAAGGGATCCTTAACAAATAATTATTGGTATATTTTCCCTCAGTTTAACAAGGTTTACTTTTCTTCTTAATTAAAATTTTAAAGCAGTACTTCGCCACTGTGAAGCGCGGGTATTTGGCTAGTCTTTAATATGATCCGTGATCACTTGCTCACCTACCAGCGACCGGAGCAGTCTGGTTTTATGCTGAAGAAGTCTACCATCGACTGCATCCTGGCACTGAGGATTCTCATGGAGCACAAACGCAAATATCAGCAGAGTTTCTTTACAGCATTTGTCGATTTTCATAAAGCATTCTATTCACGCTGTCCTGTGGGACATCCTGAGACATTTAATGACTGCTCCTTTGAAATTCATTTCATCTTCTAGTCACATAGTCTTCAGTCTTAATAACTTTGTGGGTACCCATAACATTGAGATTCTTTCACTTAAGCCTCTCTCTCTCTTCTTTTACGTTTTTATATTATTCCAGTCCATTCCCTTCCTCAAGGCGATTTTTTCCATTTACCTATCAGTTTACCTTTGGTCCTATTTTGTAGTGCAGTGTTTCCCAACCTCTCTGTTATCATGACCCAGTATTACCCATGAACGTGTCTTCATGACATTTCAAGGTTTCCCCCTTGGATATGAAGTGTGATTGTCCATATTGGTGAATGGCACATGATCATCAGAATGTTGGTATCAAACATAATCCTCAGAGCAGTAACCCACTGCGTCCCACCACCGTTATAAACAATAGTCAATGACAAGCCACCGGCGGCAGACCATGACACACCCAATGGTTTAGAATAATTGCAGTAGTTGGTTTGAATGTCTCTGTTAGTTTAGGAAAATCCTATGGGTTTGATTTGGAATGAAGTTGGGGTCGGCACCATTTGTGGGTTGTTAATTATAATGTAATTCTTGCTCATTTGTTAACTAAATTTACTCTACTATCAAGGTGCTACTGTGTTTATTTTGAATTTTTGCAGTTTTATTTAAAAATGCATCACAAAAATACTCTTCACTTGTCATTGGTCATCATTTCACATCAGGTCTTCATCCTCTATCGAGGTTTTTAAAAGTCGGCTTAAGACCTACTTGATTTCTTCTGTCTTTTTCTGTGTATGATGGAATTGTGGTGGATGTTATAATTGTTTGTTTTATTAATCTGCTTTTGCATGTGTTTATTTTAATGCTTTTTTGTACATCACTTTGGTGCAACCTCTGTTGTTTTAAATGTGCTTTTATAAATAAAATAATCAAATCTAAATCACATCAATACGATATTCATTTTTTGACAGTGATGGTCCTCTACAACTTGCATATCATTTCTACCTTCAGATACTCCACTGTGGAATTGTACACAATATTTTTACTTCTTTTAATATGGGAAAACTTTATATTTATTTGAATAAAACTTAATCTGACACTTTTCATTCCAATTCTGAATTCTGACAAGGTCTACATGTAAGGTTTTCACCACTCTAGGGTATCTGCTAATTTGCAAGTTTAATCAACATGTTTGGCACATCTTTATCTAAATTAAATTGCAATTTATTTCTTTTTTAACACCCTGCACATCTGTAGTAGACCTCAAGCGGAATGACCCTGCTGTAGAGGAAATATACTCTCGCTGTCAGAAGCCAAATTAGTTATGTGAGTTGAAAAAGTTCTCCTTGGCCTTAATTGGCCTCGATGGTTGTTTTATATTCCAGGTGAGGACCTGAATTCGCACCTTGAGAGCCCACTTGAATCGGCTTATGAAAGGAGTGCCATGTGTGTGAAGAGTACCTAGTTACATTAGTACTGTTACAAGATTAACCAATCAGAGGCAGTGTGATAGATTACCACCTAGCTGTGGAAGTGAAGTTTCTGTGAGGAGAAAGTATGGCAGAGCTCAAGTGGAATGAGCCTGCTGTGAAGAAAATAATAATAATTCTTTAGTTATTTGTCCCATACATAGTTATATAGGACAACATGCAGTGAAATGCATCTTTTCGCATACCCCTTGGGGTCAGAGTGCAGGGTCAGCCATTGTACAGCGCCCCTGGAACAACTGAAGGTTAAGGGCCTTGCTCAAGGGCCCAGCAGAGTAGTATCACTTTTGGCAGTGACGGGGATTCGAACCAGCAACCTTCAGGATGCCAGCACAGATCCTTAGCCTCAGAGCCACCACTAATATGTATACACCTATAACCAATTGCGCTGAAGGGTGACTTAGCAGCACTGAGAGTGTCGCGGGTTGGTGCGGAGAGAGGATGTGCGCAGTAGGAGTAATGATTGGGTGAGTGGTGTGGAGGGGAGTGGTCAAGGCTGAATAATGCAGACACGACGGAAAACTTTTTTAATATAATAGAGAGATTTATTTATTAAGAAGACTCCCCTGCACTTTTACTTGTGAACACATTTTTTGTGAATAGAAGCACTAATCGCTTTGCACCAGCTTCTTGTTGCTTAATAATAATAATACATTTTATTTATTGGTAGGCGCCTTTCTAAACACTCAAGGACACCAAACAATAGATAAAACAAACATTATAAACAAAACTAAAATACAAAATTTAAAATCAGACAGAGTGATTGTAGTCAAAGAGAAAAAGCAGCCTTAAACAGATGAGTTTTAAGTTTAGGTTTGAAAAGTGAGAAAGATTCAATATTTCTAAGCTGAGATGGTAGTGAGTTCCAGAGCTGGGGAGCAGAGTAACTGAATGCCCTGCTCCCCATGGTGGGAAGATGGACAAAGAACTTACTTCCCAGTCCACCCTTAGTCATGACTGGTGAGAAAAGAATAACAAACAAGCAGACATGCTGTTATCCCACATCAAGGGAGCTACAGTTAGGTCCATAAATATTTGGACAGAGACAACTTTTTTCTAATTTTGGTTCTGTACATTACCACAATGAATTTTAAATGAAACAACTCAGATGCTGTTGAAGTGCAGACTTTCAGCTTTAATTCAGTGGGGTGAACAAAACGATTGCATAAAAATGGGAGGCAACTAAAGCATTTTTTGAACACAATCCCTTCATTTCAGGGGCTCAAAAGTAATTGGACAAATTAAATAACTGGAAATAAAACGTTCATTTCTAATACTTGGTTGAAAACCCTTTGCTTGGCAATGACAGCCTGAAGTCTTGAACTCATGGACATCACCAGATGCTGGGTTTCCATCCTTTTTAATGCTCTGCCAGGCCTTTACTGCAGCAGCTTTTGTTTGTTTGTGGGCCTTTCTGTCTGAAGTTTAGTCTTCAACAAGTGAAATGCCTGCACAATTGGGTTAAGATCAGGTGACTGACTTGGTCATTTAAGAATTTTCCACTTCTTTGCTTTAATAAACTCCTGGGTTGCTTTGGCTGTATGTTTTGGGTCATTGTCCATCTGTATCATGAAACACCGCCCAATCAATTTGACTGCATTTAGCTGGATTTGAGCAGACAGTATGTCTCTGAACACCTCAGAATTCATTCGGCTGCTTCTGTCCTGTGTCACATCATCAATAAACACTAGTGTCCCAGTGCCACTGGCAGCCATACACGCCCAAGCCATCACATTGCCTCCACCGTGTTTTACAGATGATGTGCTATGCTTTGGATAATGAGCTGTTCCACGCCTTCTCCATACTTTTTTCTTGCCATCATTCTGGTAGAGGTTGATCTTGGTTTCATCTGTCCAAAGAATGTTTTTCCAGAACTGTGCTGGCTTTTTTAGATGTTCTTTAGCAAAGTCCAATCTAGCCTTTCTATTCTTGAGGCTTGTGAGTGGCTTGCACCTTGCAGTGCACCCTCTGTATTTACTTTCATGCAGTCTTCTCTTTATGGTAGACTTGGATATCGATATGCCTACCCCCTGGAGAGTGTTGTTCACTTGGTTGGCTGTTGTGAAGGGGTTTCTCTTCACTATGGAAATGATTCTGCGATCATCCACCACTGTTGTCTTCCGTGGATGTCCAGGTCTTTTTGCGTTGCTGAGTTCACCAGTGCTTGCTTTCTTTCTCAGGATGTACCAAACTGTAGATTTTGCCACTCGTAATATTGTAGCAATTTTTCAGATGGGTGTTTTCTGTTTTCGCAGCTTAAGGATGGCTTCTTTCACCTGCATGGAGAGCTCCTTTGACCGCATGTTGTTTGTTCACAGCAAAATCTTCCACATGCAAGCACCACACCTCAAATCAACTCCAGGCCTTTTATCTGCTTAATTGATAATGATATAACGATGGACTTGCCACACACCTGCCTATGAAATAGCCTTTGAGTCAATTGTCCAATTACTTTTGAGCCCCTGAAACGAAGGGATTGTGTTCAAAAAATGCTTTAGTTGCCTCACATTTTTATGCAGTCGTTTTGTTCACCCCACTGAATTAAAGCTGAAAGTCTGTACTTCAACTGCATCGGAGTTGTTTCATTTAAAATTCATTGTGGTAATGTACAGAACCAAAATTAGAAAAACGTTGTCTCTATCCAAATATTTATGGACCTAACTGTATATTGTAGCAACTGTAACATGTCAAGTTTGGAAAGGAAAAAGCACAGAATAACAAAGAAGGGAACAGTTTACTGAAACAGTCATAATTGAAATATATTTGAAAAGCAAATACACGATTGTAAAAGCAAAACGAACAACTTTGAACTTGAACTATTTACAATTGGCTATGAATCTCTCATTGTTATGACCCTGAGAAATGCCGTCAACAGAACAAAATCGAACAAAAAAAAAAGTCGATTCCACATGTGTAACTCACCTCACGAACCCCAGCTCATCATCAAACAACAATAACAACACTTATTTCTATACCACGTTTTCATACAAATGATGTAGTTCAAAGTGCTTTACAAGATGAATAAAAAAAAAGATTAGGCAATACTAAGTAACAAAGAATAAAGTAAGGCCTGACGGCCAGGAGGACAGAAATAACAAATAAAAGAAAAACTCCAGAGGGCTGGAGAAAAGAAAAAAAAATCTGCAGGGGTTCTGAGGCCACGAGACCACCCAGCCCTCACTAGGCATTGTACCTACGTAACATCAAGGATCTCGATCAGTTCTCATGGTTTTCAGGCTTCACGTGAAAGAATTAGATGGTGATAGTCATGTGGACCTCTGGCCAACAATCCATCAATGTGGGGGCAGAACAGTGCCTTGATCAGGTGGTGGTGGTGGTGCAGATCACCGACAGAGAAAACCGGAAAATGAACAGCAGAGAAAGTAGGGGTTAGTATGGATTGTGGAGGCATGAAAATAAATGATAATCAAATGCATATACAGAATATCAGGGTTACACTAACATGAAGCTATGAGAAAGCCATGTTAAAATAATGTGTTTTTATCAGTTTTTTAAAGTGCTCCACCGTATTAGCCTGGCAAATTTCTATCGGTAAACTAATCCAGATTTTAGGTGCATAACAGCATAAGGCCGCCTCACCACTTCTTTTATGTTTAGCTCTTGGAATTATAAGCAGACCCTCATTTGAAGATCTAAGGTTATGATTTGGAGTGTAAGGTGACAGGGAACCATCCAGAAAATCTCTGCCTCCGTTCCCTGCCCCTCCGTTCAGGGTGCTGCTCCTTTTCCTCCATTTATCATCAATGATATTCCAATATCAGTCCTCTGTACCGTTCTCCGCCCTCCTCTGCTTGACCCAACAGTCACTTATCCCCCTGGGATTCAACCCGGCTGGGACGTTACAATATCTTTGAGGCTACTGCCCTAACCACTTTGGAATCCTACCACTTTTATATGTGTAATGTACTTAGAAAGACAGACACCTTATGGAATATGGTAAGCAAAACAGCGATAATTTCCCCTGATTTGCTTGGAGTGCTCCCTGAAAGTCCAACTGATACAGCTCCAGGTGACATGGACTCACAAAGACAGGCTCTGTTAGAAATGTCTCAGAATGAGATGAGCAGTGTCACACATGTGAACATCACCATCCAAGCTCTTCCCAGGTATGTGATACTAACCTGAGAGGGGGTGCTGCCATTAACAATCATGACCTGCAGGGGGTTGCATCAGCCGCCCAAACCTGACACAGACAGACACCAGACACAGGTTTCAGCACACAATACACGTTTCTTTTCCAGGGAAAACTCTTTTCAATCGTTCCCCTCAGCAACACAGTACACAGAAGCACCAATAAAGCACAAAGAAACAGTTCTTTCTTTCTTTCTTTCTTTCTTTCTTTCTTTCTTTCTTTCTTTCTTTCTTTCTTTCTTTCTTTCTTTCTTTTGGGTTTGCCTCCACTCCTCCTCTGGCAAGCTTCATCTCTCTCCCTCCCAACTCTGGCTCCCAGAATGAAGGCAAGCGGCTAATTTTAAGCCGCACATGGGAGTACTCCAGGTGGCTCGTTCGGGAGGTCTGGAATCACTCTCAGGTGTGGCGGAAACCCGACATAATAGGGCTCTGCAGCTTCCACAGCTCCCCTTTGCAGTAACCATGGAACCCAAAAGGGCTGCAGAGAACTCCTAGCATGCTCAGTAGGAATCCGTCATCCCACAACAACCCAGGGGGGCTGCCCTCTATAATACCCTGACCACGGTCTTTCCCCTGGTCCTTCCAAAATGTTGGTGTCCTAGCCGGACAGGACCCCTCACTGTCCGTGACAGTCTTGTCATTTTCTTCCTCCACAGTCTTGACAAACTGCCCAGTGAGGGCAACTGACCGCAGCCCTTCCAGTTTCCCTTCAATCAATTAGAGAGGTATTCACAGAACAGATGAATAATAAAATGTGAAACTGTAAAGGGGGCAAGTACTTCTTATAAGCACTGTGTAAAGGCCATTCTTCCAGCGATCAGATTTAAACCTGATTTGTGATTTAGGCCAAGCTAGGTCTAAGGCCTCCTATTTGCCTGGAGTCTGACTTGTCTTAGGGTAAAGTTAGGAGTCTGATTTTGTTTTTGGGGGTCTTTTTGCACACCTCACCTGTTTTGCTATTTTTGGTGCCACAATCATAACACGGTATATTAGCTAGAAAAACACACATAAAAATGGCAATCAGACTTAAGTGTCAAAGGGGGACGACAGCCAAGTCTGAAGAAAGAGGGAAGGACCTGGCATTTTACATCCAGAGTCACAATTAGAGAGTCTGTTTGGGTTAAAAGCAAACCCAATTGGCCATTAGGGCATTTGGGCAATGCCTGGCGGGCCGCGGACTCTGGTCTGGTCATGGGCAGGCCGTTTCATGAAATAAATTTTATGTACTGGTTATTGTTTGACATTAAAATTAATTTTCTAAACTACTAAACATTATCTATCCAGTACTGCGATTTATATAGTATTATTATTATTATTTATTTAGTATTACAGTAATCCCTCCTCCATCGCGGGGGTTGCGTTCCAGAGCCACCCGTGAAATAAGAAAACCCGCGAAGTAGAAACCATATGTTTATATGGTTATTTTTATATTGTCATGCTTGGGTCACAGATTTGCGCAGAAACACAGGAGGTTGTAGAGAGACAGGAATGTTATTCAAACACTGCAAACAAACATTTGTCTCTTTTTTAAAAGTTTAAACTGTGCTCCATGACAAGACAGAGATGACAGTTCCGTCTCACAATTAAAAGATTGCAAACATATCTTCCTCTTCAAAGGAGTGCGTGTCAGAGAGAGAGACTGTCAGAAAGATAGAGAGGAAAGCAAACAAATCAATTGGGCTGTTTGGCTTTTAAGTATGCGAAGCACCGAAGGTACAAAGCTGTTGAAGGTGGCAGCTCACACCCCCTCCGTCAGGAGCAGACAAAGAGAGAGAGAGAGAGAGAAAAACAAACATCAAAAATCAATACGTGCCCTTCGAGCTTTTAAGTATGTGAAGCACCGTGCAGCATGTCGCTTCACGAAGCAGCTGCACACAGAAGGTAGCAACGTGAAGATAATCTTTTAGCATTTTTAGACTAGCGTCCCTATCGTCTCGGTGTGCGAACAGCCCCCCTGCTCAATCCCCCTGCATCAGGATCAGAGAAAGAGAGAAAAGTACGTTGGGTAGCTTCTCAGCCATCTGCCAATAGCGTCCCTTGTATGAAATCAACTGGGCAAACCAACTGAGGAAGCATGTACCAGAAATTAAAAGACCCATTGTCCGCAGAAATCCGCAAACCAGCAAAAAATCCGTGATATATATTTAAATATGGTTATATATAAAATCCGCGATAGAGTGAAGCCGCGAAAGGCGAAGCGCGATATAGCGAAGGATTACTGTATTATATATAGTATAGAGTATTATTCTTTTTCATGTATGTAATTTCTACTGTCATGTTAATGTGAGTATTGATTTGTAAAGTGTCCTTGAGTGTATGAAAGGCACTACAATATAAAACTTATTATTATTATTATCATTATTATTATTATTATATAGTCCTATATCATATACCGTATTATATGTGAATTTCCCCTTGGGATTAATAAAGTATCTATCTATCTATCTATCTATCTATCTATCTATCTATCTATCTATCTATCTATCTATCTATCTATCTATCTATCTATCTATCTATCTATCTATCTATCTATCTATCTATGTCAACAAGTTGTTTTAGTTGTTAGTACACAACGTTGCAGTGCCTTTTGCCGATTCTGTTCTGTTTCAATACCACTGCATTCAGTTAGCATATACATTATTGCAATTTATTTTATCTCATATCTAGTATTTAAATTCTTCAGTACTAATTATTAGTTTAGATTATGTATTATGCATTTTATTGTACTCTGGTTGTCGGCGTGAGCGATAATTAGTGGTTTTAAGGTGCGATTATTAGTATGATGAAATAAAGTTATAAAGCACAGGATAGGAATTTTTACTATTAGGACAGAACATTTATAATTTATTGTTAAGTTAATGGAACATTTCAATCATGTGAGGTTTCATTATAACCTCGGTTGTAAATTATTTCATTGTAAATGAGCAGCTACTAGCCTACTAGGTTACTGGCACATGGACGTGACATTGACATTTGACATGTACTCTAGTAACATGTAAGCCGTGTTACTAAATTTTTATTTTTCATGAAATTTTATTTCTAAGCATGTCGATAACTTTTGTCTAAACAATAGTGTACAGATTATGTTTGGCAACAGTTTAGATAGAGTTCATATTATAGGCTCATAGCAAGTAACGAGCCACATACTCATCACAAATTTTAAGAAAATTATAATAAATAATGGGCACTCGTTGAAGGATGTCCGGGCTGGTTTTGAGACCCAGTCCGCTCCTGGTTAAAAGTGCCTTGAGCATGGGGAAGGTGCTATATAAATAAAATCTGCTATCATTATTACTGTTTTTGTTGTTTTTGTTATTATTATTATGAACAAAGAAACAGATGCTTATTTGAACTTTTCCTAAACAGAAAGGCCAAAACCATACCCCCCCCAAAAATGACATAATAATACATAATAATAATTATTATTACATAATAATAGTAATAATAATAATAATAATTGGCATAATTGTTAGATTTCTTAGAACAAGTGCAGGAAATGTAACTTTGAAACAAAAAATATATTATTTACATTTTGGAACACTGTATTAATTCCTGAGCAGAAATTATATTGTTACAGGACCTTTGGAGGTCAGAGTGTAGGGTCTACCATTGCACAGCACTCCTGGAGCAATTTTCAGGTTAAGGGCCCAACGGAGTAGGATCCCTTCTGGCAGTACATATCCACATGGCAGTGCAGATCCTTAAATGGAAACCAAAAAAAGCATTATGGTAAGACCTAACAAAAAGGCTTTAACTGACAAAGGCAAATTGGTATGAAAATACAACGTATTGTAAATGGATTCAAAGTTCAAAAGCAGAATTCAAACAAAATCTAAAATTTAAAAAAGAAAGTAAAACATCAGCCCTTGAAAAACCAACAGAACATATCAGGGTGCTATGTAGCCTTCTTAATGGATTCTCAACACTGTCTGGAAATTTAAAGTGATGAGTCCACTACGACTCTTTAGGTGTACTTTCAATTTTCAGACCTCCCGTTTCAAACCTAACATTATTACTTCTACTTTACAGTAATCCCTCCTCCATCGCGGGGGTTGCGTTCCAGAGCCACCCGTGAAATAAGAAAATCCGCGAAGTAGAAACCATATGTTTATATGGTTATTTTTATATTGTCATGCTTGGGTCACAGATTTGCGCAGAAACACAGGAGGTTGTAGAGAGACAGGAACGTTATTCAAACACTGCAAACAAACATTTGTCTCTTTTTCAAAAGTTTAAACTGTGTTCCTTGACAAGACAGTGATGACAGTTCCGTCTCACAATTAAAAGAATGCAAACATATCTTCCTCTTCAAAGGAGCAAACAAATCAATAGGGCTGTTTGGCTTTTTAAGTATGCGAAGCACCGCGGCACAAAGCTGTTGAAGGCGGCAGCTCACACCCCCTCCGTCAGGAGCAGAGAGAGAGAGAGAGAGAGAGATAGAGACAGATAAAAAAATCAATACGTGCCCTTTGAGCTTTTAAGTATGCGAAGCACCAGGCAGCATGTCGCTTCACGAAGCAGCTGCACAGAAGGTAGCCAACGTGAAGATAATCTTTCAGCATTTTTAGACAAGCGTCCGTATCGTCTAGGTGTGCGAACAGCCACCCTGCTCACACCCCCTACGTCAGGATCAGAGAAAGCGCAAGAGAGAGAAAAAGAAAAGTAAGTTGGGTAGCTTCTCAGCCATCTGCCAATAGCATCCCTTGTATGAAATCAACTGGGCAAACCAACTGAGGAAGCATGTACCAGAAATTTAAAGACCCATTGTCCGCAGAAACCCACGAAGCAGCGAAAAATCCGCGATATATATTTAAATATGCTTACATATAAAATCCGCGATGGAGTGAAGCCGCGAAAGGCGAAGCGCGATATAGCGAGGGATCACTGTACATTTACTTACATTAAATTCCATCCACCACAAACCTTTTAATCTGGGAAGTGACATCCTTCAACTCTGTGATGGCCAGTGCAGTTCACTTCTAGAGTGGCCCACCGAATCAACAAGCTAATAAAAAGGGCGGGCTCAGTTGTGGGACTTTGGACCCCCTGGGGGGTCATAGTAAAGAATTAAAAGAAAACTGATTGCCATTCTAAATAATGCTGCACATCCTCTGAGGACTTTTAGCCAACACATTGTTCAGTAGAAGTGTGTCAAGAAATGTGACTTGGGGGGCTCCTTTATACCAATGACAATACACCTGTATAGGACTGGGACTGCCAAGTCAGAAACTCTCTTTTTTTTGAGTTTTTCTTCTTTTTTAATCATTCTGGTGTATGTTAAGACCATAATGTGTGCATACATATGTATATAGCTATTGTGAAAATGAATAGCCTTGGCACAAGGAAAAGGTTTGGGGCAGTCACCCCAAGACTTAAATCCTGGCTGTAAAAAGGCAAATATGTTGTACAGTTGTGTACAGAATTGAGTACAAAACAGAACTGAATACAAAGGGGAGGTTGTCTTGCTTTTAGGGCAGGTTGGCGGAAGTGACGTCATCGATGCCCGGAACCAGAAGTGACATTCTTGGGGGTGGAACCAGAAGTGACGTCCTCGGGGCTGGGACCGGAAGTGATGTTCTTGGGGCCGGAACTGGAAGTGAGGTCATCGGGTCAAAACCAGAAGTGACATTGTCGGAACCAGGCAAAGTTTTCTGTGTTTGGTCAATAGAGATAACAGAGAAAGGGTTAGTACACCCCGCCACCCCCCGGCCTGGCGTGGAATTACCATCTGTTGTTCCTTTTAGTTGCCTTCCATGTGCATCTAATTATGTATCTATCTATCTATCTATCTATCTATCTATCTATCTATCTATCTATCTATCTATCTATCTATCTATCTATCTATCTATCTATCTATCTATCTATCTATCTATCTATAGTGCCCTTCACATCTATCTATCTATCTATCTATCTATCTATCTATCTATCTATCTATCTATCTATCTATCTATCTATCTATCTATCTATCTATCTATCTATCTATCTATCTATCTATCTATCTATCTATCTATTATATAGTGCCCTTCACATCTATCTATCTATCTATCTATCTATCTATCTATCTATCTATCTATCTATCTATCTATCTATCTATCTATCTATCTATCTATCTATCTATCTATCTATCTATCTATCTATCTATCTATCTATCTATCTATTATATAGTGCCCTTCACATCTATCTATCTATCTATCTATCTATCTATCTATCTATCTATCTATCTATCTATCTATCTATCTATCTATCTATCTATCTATCTATCTATCTATCTATCTATTATATAGTGCCCTTCACATCTATCTATCTATCTATCTATCTATCTATCTATCTATCTATCTATCTATCTATCTATCTATCTATCTATCTATCTATCTATCTATCTATCTATCTATCTATCTATCTATCTATCTATCTATCTATATATATTGCCCTTCACATCTATCTATCTATCTATCTATCTATCTATCTATCTATCTATCTATCTATCTATCTATCTATCTATCTATCTATCTATCTATCTATCTATCTATCTATTATATAGTGCCCTTCACATCTATCTATCTATCTATCTATCTATCTATCTATCTATCTATCTATCTATCTATCTATCTATCTATCTATCTATCTATCTATCTATCTATCTATCTATCTATTATATAGTGCCCTTCACATCTATCTATCTATCTATCTATCTATCTATCTATCTATCTATCTATCTATCTATCTATCTATCTATCTATCTATCTATCTATCTATCTATCTATCTATCTATCTATTATATAGTGCCCTTCACATCTATCTATCTATCTATCTATCTATCTATCTATCTATCTATCTATCTATCTATCTATCTATCTATCTATCTATCTGCCCAAGCTTATATGATATCCATACTGTCCAAATTGTGGCACATTCTATACACAAGTACATGTGTGCTCCTCCATTCAATGTCCAATGAATTCAGTGTAGCCAGGTGGTCTCCAGTGATATTCTAGACACAATTCAGTTCAGTTTATTTTTATATAGTGCACTTTATTAAGTGAAGGTGCTGAGTGCTCACATAAATTGCAAGTCTAGATTTTACAAATTATTAAATACAAAATTAGCACACATGAAGGTACAGATTTGTTAGTAGCTGAAAATGATTAACATAAAGGGAAACTAACAATATCTGACAATTAATTAATTGCTGAATTATGGCAATTTGACATTTGAGGAGAGGAAAACAAAAAGTGCAGTCAGGAGCATTGCTGGAGATAATAAACCGCTGGCGGCTCCACAGTCAGTTGTAGGACAGACAAACTCAGATACAGTCACAGCCCTAGAGACCTCGGCCAATGAGCCTCCCACCTCCTGCTGGTCATTCGACAGTACAGTGGACTCTGTACTGGGCCGTCCAGTCTAATGACTGAATTGTTCCAGTCAATGATTTCAATGCTCCCAGTATCTGAGATGGCTTTTCCATGGATATTTAAAGCAATAGGAGGCAGATGAACACAATTTGGAGCGCCACAGCAAAGGGGCTGAAAACTGATTTCAGTTTTTGATTTTTAATACATTGTTAAATATTTTGACTATGCCGTTATGAGTGTAGATTAATGGGGGACAGTATGGCAAATTTATTCTTTTAAAATGAAATCTACAGCATGATAAAATATGCACAAAGTGGAAGGTTCTGAAAATTGTTTGAATCCACTGTATTTCATTCTTATCTTGTGAAAAGCGTGTTTACTTCAGAATGCGCTGATGTAATGAAAACTAAAATAATAAGACAAGGAATGAAATAGAAAATAAAATTTAGGAGCTGGACCTCTGAAGTATGAGAAGTTTTGACACTAACCAAAAAGACCAGCAAGTGTTGTCCATTAGGGCTCTAAGGGGCCGAAACAGCAGAGTGTCTAATCCACTGACTTGTATGAGCCTGTTATGGTGCACTGACAGCAGCTCCTCCACTCATACCAATGATGGCTGTTTTGTGGGCTAAAATGAGTTCAGAGTACAATGACCAGAGTTTAATGTAAAGGTGGAGGATAAGCCATGGCAGGTGCTAAAAGCAAGCTTGATTTTATTTTTTAAAAAGTGTCAGAATGGAGGCCATCTGCTAAGAATAACAAACTCAGCGCTCCATTTGTTAGTACATAATGGCAACGGGCTTGCAGACAGCAGCACAGTAGTCATGCAGACTAATGTGTGAGAAAAGGAAACATCTGTTAATTAGAACAAAAAAAATCACTCTTAAATAACGTTATTTATTTATTTGTTTGTTTATTTATTTATTTTCTGAGCAACAGAGACCAGAACACAACACAAGGAAAATGAATAGTTGTGGCAGCAAGGTATGTACTTAGATGAGCTGATGGTGTCCTGATAATGGACCGTGGGTCAGGCTTGTGAGACTCAAGGACTGTGTGAGCAACACTGGAGCACCACAAGGAACAAGTCTGTCTCCTCTTCTCTTCACTCTGTACATCTCAGACTACAAATATTACAGCAGGTCACGTCACTTGCAGAAATTCTCAGATGACTCTGCACTTATGGGGTGTATTGATAAGGGGGATAAGAGAGAGGAGAGCAGTCAGGGGGAGAACATTGAGAACTGTCTGCAACTTAACATCAGCAAAACAAGGAACTGCTTATTGAGTTTCACCTCAGCGATGAGCCTCTATGTCCATTCACTATTCAAGGTGTGGATGTAGAGGTGGTCCACTCCTACAAGTACTTGGGGGTCCACATTAATGACAAGTTGGACTGGTCTCAGAACACAAAGGATCTGTATAAGAAATGGTAGATCAGGCTCTTCTGCCTTAGGTTACTGACTTCCTTTAATGTAGGAAGTGAAATTATTCTCATCTTCTATAACTCTCTGATGGCCAGTGTGATTTTCTGTGCTGTGGTGTGCTGGACTGGTAACATCACTTCAAGAGAGGCCCACCAAATCAACAAGCTGATAAAAAGGCCAGGCTCAGTTATTTAACACACTCTGGACCCCCTGGAGGTCGTAGCAAAATAGAAAATGAAGACAAAACTGAGTGTCATTATGAACAATGCTACACATCCACTCTGTGACACACCAACACTGGGGACTTTCAGCCAGAAGAATTATTCAGCAGAAAATGTCCCAGGAAACGGAGCTGGGGCTTCTTTATAACAACACTATCTATCTATCTATCTATCTATCTATCTATCTATCTATCTATCTATCTATCTATCTATCTATCTATCTATCTATCTATCTATCTATCTATCTATCTATCTATCTATCTATCTATCTATCTATCTAAGCTTATATGATATCCATACTGTGCAAATTGTGGCACATTCTATACACAAGTACATGTGTGCCCCTGTCTAAGGTTCATTACAGAAAATTATATTGGTGGGTATACAAATCAACTTCCTAAAACTGATCAGTTTAGTTTTATTTTCATTTTATATAGATTGTGGAGTTTTCCTTTAATTCAAATTCACATGAATAGAAGATGCACCTCCTTTCCTTATACAAATTGGTGATAACAGATTTCATACTCCTGCTTACACACTCCAGTGTATTTTTAACACAGTTAGTTGATGTCTTTATTCATGGCAACTTACAACTTTTGTGATACATGTGGTTACATTTCTTGTTCTGTTTTTCCCATTGGAGCACAGGGAGGTGAAGTAACTTGCTCCTGGTCACTGTGGTGAGGTGCCTTAATGATTCACCATAATATTAACAAAGTTAAAGGTTTCATAGCTAACTACACTTTTTGAAATTAGTTAAAGGGTGCACGTACTGTACCTTTTTTTGCCATTCAAGGCAGCATGGAGTGGCAATGGACTCACAACAAAGGTGTCAATCTGTGCTAGAAAGGGTGCCAGGAGAGGAACTATCCCATCACAAACTACCGGACACGTGTCCATCATTCTGATGAAGGACCACTATGGGAGGCAGGGGTGCTGTGGCAGCCCCAGGGCTGCAGCGTCAGGCAGTGCTGCAGAGCAGGGTTGCCAGATTCCTAAAAAAAATTATAGCCCAACGACGGCTTACAAATAGAGAATTTGCCCAAAAAAGCAGCCCAGTGCCTGAGGTACACAAAATGACACACCAGAAAGTGAGTGTTTGGGTGGTCTCAGAGTGAGATAGTTTGGTTTGTAACATCAAAGCCCGAGTTGGGAGGTTCCCTCTCCATCACACAGAGGAGGGGGGTGTACCGCGTAGAGATTTTACAACAGTAAAGAACTTATTCAGTTGAGAATAGCAGGGAAAGGGGTGCCCGTTGAATAAAAACATTCATTTTTGAAAAATAACCCTAAATATTGTATTCTTTTTTTTTTTAAAGTAGCCCAAAAAAATGCAACCTGTTAAAGCCCATTGTTTCCCGAGGACGATGATCAAGCGTACGTCCAACTGGGAGAGAAAAATTGCAGACCAAGAGAGCTTGCGGGTGCATGTGCAAAAACTTCTGGAAAACTTATAGTGGGTTCCCATAGGACGATAGGGTTAGGGCTAGCACCACTGTGGGATGGGGATTGGAGGAACCCACATAGAGTCTGCAGAGGTTGGTTCACTAGAACCTGTTGGTGATATTAAATGTCATCATAGATGCTAGGGGGAGTCTTGTCTTCATGCCGATCCAGAATACAGATCATTTAGAGGTGTAGAGTGAATCTCCGATTGAAATCAAGGTGGAGGCTTTCTGGGAAGGATAGGTGGTGCCCTGAAGGGAGTAAATATTTGTAAATTGTTTTTATGGATATTTTTTCCTCCTTCTTCCTGGTCTGAATCATTTGTGGAAGGAACAAACCTTTATTTCTTTAATTTTTGTGGCCTTTTATTTTTGACTGCAGAATATACAGTGCAGGACTTGTAAATATTTGTAGACAGTCTGTTTTTTTGCATGCAGTTATTTTTGCAGTGTGTGTGTGTGTGTCAGTACAGGACTGTGCAATAGTCATTTTTGCATGACACCTATTTTTGTCGATTATCATTGTTCAGTTTGCATCCTTTTTTGTAATAATGTACAATACTGTTTGCACCTTTTCCAACTGTCTGTTGTCACACACGTGCGCTTAGGAGGCAGCCAACAAGCCCTAAGGTGAGTGATATTACAAGAGATAAAGGGTTGATTGCATGTACTAACGCCTCTCTCTCTACATCAACAGAGTCTTCTTCTTTCAGCTGCTCCCGTTAGAGGTTGCCACAGCGGATCATCTTCTTCCATATCTTTCTGTCCTCTGCATCTTGTTCTGTCACACTCATCACCTGCATGTCCTCTCTCACCACATCCATAAACCTTCTCTTAGGCCTTCCTCTTTTCCTCTTCCCTGTCAGCTCTATTCTTAGCATCCATCTCCCAATATACCCAGCATCTCTCCTCTGCACATGTCCAAACCAATGCAATCTCACCTCTCTGACTTTGTCTCCCAACCGTCCAGCTTGAGCTGACCCTCTAATGTTCTCATTTCTAATCCTGTCCATCCTCGTCACATTCAATTCAAATCTTAGCATCTTTAACTCTGCTTCCTCCAGCTCTGTCTCCTGTGCCACCATCTCCAGCCCATATAACATAGCTGGTCTCACTACCGTCCTGTAGACCTTCCTTTCACTCTTGCTGATACCCGTCTGTCACAGATTACTCCTGACACTCTTCTCCACCCATTCCACCCTGCCTGCACTCTCTTCTTCACCTCTCTTCCACAATCCCCATTACTCTGTACTGTTGATCCCAAGTATTTAAACTCATCAACCTTCACCATCTCTACTCCCTGCATCCTCACCATTCCACTGACCTCCCTCTCATTCACACACATGTATTCTGTCTTGTTCCTACTGACCTTCATTCCTCTCCTCTCTAGAGCATATCTCCACCTCTCCAGGGTCTCCTCAACTTGCTCCCTATTATCGCTACAGATCACATTGTCATCAGCAAACATCAAAGTCCACAGGGACTCCTGTCTAATCTCGTCTGTCAACCTGTCCATCACCATTGCAAATAAGAAAGGGCTCAGAGCCGATCCCTGATGTAATCCCACCTCCACCTTGAATGCATCTGTCACTCCTATGGCAGACCTCACCACTGTCACACTTCCTTCGTACATATCTTGTACAACTCTTATATACTTCTCTGCCACTCCCGACTTCCTCATACAATACCACAGCTCCTCTCAAGGTACCCTGTCATATGCTTTCTCCATGTCCACAAAGCCGCAATGCAACTCCTTCTGGCCTTCTCTAAACTTCTCCATCAACATCCTCAGAGCAAACATTGCATCTGTGGTGCTCTTTCTTGGCATGAAACCATACTGCTGCTCACTAATCATCACCTCACTTCTTAATCTAGCTTCCACTACTCTTTCTCATAACTTCATGCTGTGGCTCATCAATTTTATTCCCCTGTAGTCCTTTATTCTCCACCAACAGAGTCAAAGAAGAAAAACCATAACTCTCTCACAATACTTCCGGTTCCCCCAAAACGGCGACTATCGAACAATCCCATCTCACCGAATTCAATCGGTGACGTTACTTCCAGCTCTCCCGAGATGATGTCACTTCCAGCTCCACCATGATGATGTCACTTCCGGCCCGCCACGATGACGTCAATTCTGTCTGTCTACTTTTGATGTCATTTCCTGTCTGGATCATTTCCCGTCACCGTTTTCTATATAAACTCCATGTAACAGTTACCAGACTGTCAAATACTCTTGCTTTTTGATCAGTATTTCGCTATTTTTTTCATTGTGTCCGACGGACATTATACAGGGTCATTCTCCAAATCTTTTTAGATTTTTTCAGTGTCTTTATTTTTATTACATCGTGTAAATTTCCCACTCCCTACTACTAGGAACACACAATCTCAGATTGTGCAAACGGTCCAGAAGTACGGGGTTCTATAGTCGAATGGTGTTAGTAGTGGGATCTGAACCCACATCCTCAGATTTTGAAGTACAAAGCCTTGCCAGTTACATGCCTGACAATGAGTATGACATCTGAAACACATCTAAAATGACTTGTACAATTCCCAAAGCACTAAATCATGTTAGTCAAAATAAGAAATAATTAAATAATCAAACCAAAGAAAAAGAAATCAGAAGTGACATGGAAAGGATTACAATTTATCAGGATGTTCACCCCTTTGGAAGTTTCTACATTTTATTATTACAGAAAATTGAATCACAGTGCATTTAATTTGGCATTTTTGACACTGGTCAACAGAAAAAGACTCTTTAATGTTCTAAAAAATACAGGAAAAAAGTTTGCAGATCCACCCCTTTTACTGTGAAATAATTTGTAAAATTGAGTAATCACAAAGGACGAAGTCCACACATTTAAACATGCAATGAACTGAAGAGAAAAGGTAGGTAGGCTGGTTTTATAGCAGAAAGGCAGGAAGGGCGTGTTTTGGGGCAGGGAGTGGAATTGAAGTCATCATCAGGGTTTGGAAGTGCTGTCGGGATTGGAGGCGGAAGTGATTTTTTAATGTGGGCTTAGTTTCTGCATGTCTATAGAAAGAGAAGAACAGGCATTAGTGCTCATTGCCATCCCTCAGTCCATTGTAAGGTTTATAAACTCTTTTGGGACTGATGCCCACCCCCCACAATAGGATAACACGCTGAAGAGTGTCCCGAAGCACGAGCGTTGTGTCTGGAAGGGACTCCCTGAATGGGACGACACTCCAAAGAGCATCCTGAAGCACGATTGTCGCGTCTGTGGAAAACAGCTTATCCATTGCCAGGGCAACTGCAGGCTCCCAGAGCTGCAGAAGCTCGTCGTGAAACCTATAAGCACCGTTGTCAATGGGTGATGCAAGGAACATTATAAATGCAGGGAACAGTATTACTTAGCCATGACCGTGCCTGACTGCTGTGTCAGTGTATAGAAGAGTGGTAGATCCTGCTACAATAAATAATCGTGCTGTTCCTGTTTCAAGTTGAATAAAGCTGGTTTTGCTAAAGCACTGAGACTCAGCCTCGTGTTTTGGGGTGCAAGACAGGGACTCACACATCACACCATCATGTCATTACCCTAAGTTAAGCCCTTTGATTGCCTCCCAAGTGCACGTGTGTGACAATGTCAAAGTGGAAACAGTGTCCACATTTTCAAGCATCTCAGAGTAGGAAAACAGTCCTAACTGGCTGAAAAATCTCAGAGTCATGAATATTTAGTCAGTGGACTTAGGAGTAGGAGTGTCCTCATGTCCTCAATGTTCCTAATTTAGGAAACTACTCTTAACTACATCAGGATTTAGGGGAGCTTGTGAGTTGTCTTGCCAATGCCAGAAAATGGCGTTCAGGCAGAGATGACCATGCACATCTAAGAAATGGACTGTTTTGGAAACGCTGTACTCGTAAAAAGATATCAGACTGACTGAGATGGAATAATATTCAAAACATCTCTTGTGTGTTACCTGATTGATCCATCTACATGGAGATCTAAGCCGCGCATTGTCGGCTGAAATGAAAGTGTTGGTAATGTTACGCATTTGGCCACAGGGTAAATGCAGCTTTACAAAAGCAAAGATTTGGGTAGGTCACAACCAACCATTTCTTGAATTTTGGAGGTAATGCACCGATTTATACGGTAACGACTTGACAGGAAAATTATTTTTCACAGGGCTAATAACCGGTTGGTGTATAAAACAATCCTGCGAGAAACGACGCACCTGCTACGTCAGAGGACCATTGAGTATATCAAATGATCTACAGTCGCTACTAATGACAAATCTTGATTCCATAAATCTTGACTCCATAAATAATAATATAAAGTATTTAATAAAGTTTCACAAAGATGTGCCTAATAGTTTAATTGGTGTCAGAATAATTGAATATACGTCGGTGAGTCCAGTGGTTCCATCCAAGGCAGGTTCTAACCTCAGTTTAAAGAAAACAAGTAATATTGTAAAGACAGATGGACTGACGGACTGATGATATTAAATGGAGTTTAGGAATCTTAAAGAAGCGTAAACACAAAGCATTTCTGATGCACTATTAAAGATAAAACATTGCAAGATTAGATATAAATAAACCATGGGAACAATTTTTCACAGAAAATACAGTAGCTTTATATATCTCTCCCACTTAAGAAAAGAAAACTAATTTTCCAGAGTTACTTTCAAATTGTAATTGAGTAGAGATTACAGTTAAATTGATTTGGAAAGAATCTATTACACAGCACACAAGTGAATAATGTAATAAATTAAACATCCTTTGAAGGCATTTTTCGGAAGATGAAAGACTCTTCAACGCATTAAATTTAAATTAATTTACTGCATTTTAGTATGCTGCTATTTAATGGTTTAATTGGTTATTACCAACGGATATAAAGATACAACTTTAAATCTGTTTATTTGTAATGCTATGGCATCCATTTAAGGCGGACTGCGGCGTTCTTGACAAACTTCACCACACTGTACGTATTAATGGTGAGCAGTCTCACTTCGAAACCTCTTGGTGGGAGCTGAAGCCTATCTCATGGCATAGGGAACACTACACTCTATATACTTTCATGTAAAATTCTGTAAATGTATGTATTTTTTTTATTGTATATTCATGAGTTACTAATGGTTTTGATGAATATTTCATCAGGAAAAATCTAACAAATCTGTTTATCCTGGTAATGGCAAATGCCATTTTGATTTGCGGCTTTTCAATGTTTGATTTATTTCACTTCCTGCTGTCTACGGTGGTCACTCCTGTCATTTTCAAATCAAGCCTCACTCCAAAATCGGCCCTGACTGCTGTGAAAATTATGAGAACTGCAGATTTGAAATTAGCATTTCATGGGGTGTTTGAGGAGCTGGTGGCAGACAACAGGCTCTGTGTGCAGATGCAGGGAAAATGTAGTGTGCTTGTCTGTAGCTATTAAATTAGTCTTTATATAGTAGTCTTATATAACAGAAGAAATGTCTCCACACCCCATTACAGCCATTTACTTGTAGACAAAAATCAAATAAAACAAAAACTGTTCTGTTGTGGTTATATTGTCAATGTCATTCAGCTTAAAGCGGTATCTCATTTTAAGACAACTTTTTCTTTTTCCTCTTCATCCTCTCCAACTTCTTTGTGGGGGCGATGTGGTTGATCAACCTTCTCCAAACAGCTCAGTCCTGCACCTCCTCGCCAGTCTGACCCTTTTCCTTCAGAACTTCTTTTACTTTGTCCATCCACCTCTGCTTTGGCCTCCTTTGCTTTCTCTTCCCCTGCACGTCCATTCCCATCACTCTTTTGCCCACTTTTTCAATGCTTCTGCTCATCACATCTCCTTATCTCTTCAACCTACTTTCCAGTACTTTCTTAAATATTCGCTCCCACTTTTGTTGAACCTCTGATTATCTCATTTTTTATCTATATATATAATTCACTAAGTCCGTGGCAAGCAAGACGCACGCAAGACAGCCACGCCCCACCAACAATTTACTAAACAGCCAACCATGGCGCAAGAGCGAAAGCATTTGCCAAGAATGTGTTCATTAATCAAGAATGAAAGTCAGAGGTTCGAAGAAGATCACATACCGTCGTAGTTCCGACCATACACGATGCCGACTGGCGATCCGGCGGCGTTATTCCCATGACCAGCCGGGCAGTCCACCGGGTAACCAAAGTCTTTGGGTTCCGGGGGGAGTATGGTTGCAAAGCTGAAACTGAAAGGAACTGACGGAAGGGCACCACCAGGTGTGGAGCCTGTGGCTTAATTTGACTCAACACGGGAAACCTCACCCGGCCCAAACGTGGCTCACAGGTGCATGCAACTGAGGCGGTGTGTGGAAAATGAACAGTCAACGTGACTCACAAGTGCGTGTGGACTGTACACAGACGAAAGCAATTCAGGTGAGGAGTTGGGGGCGGACACATGAGCAGGCAGTGCGTACTGAACGATGACTAAGAGATGACTTAAGAAATCTGCAGACTAGAATGGCGGGGCGGAATGGACGTCAGATGATCGAACTTGCCTATCTAGAGGATGTAAATGTCCTAACACGGGTTCCGTAGGTGAACCTGCGGAAGGATTGTTACCGGTTGTGCCAACCCGTCGTTGGACGGTTAGGACTGGAAACCTCTCGGGCCCGCTTCCCTGTCCTCTCTCCAGAGTTCCATCTTTGCATTCACTTACAGTCGTATCCTCAAACCCACCCCATTTGGACAACTATGTCTTTCAGGAAGTGTTCAGTCATCAATACATAATTATGCGGTGTAGGCTACGCCACGAGTTGGCTAGTTCTCTCCTATTTTGTAAATTTCCACATTGTCATTTCTGCCACATCCAACTTCTTCTCCTGTGCTCCCTTTATTGCCCATAGCTCAGCTCTACACATCGTTGCTGGTAAGTCTTAAAAACCTGACCTGTACCCTTCACCTTAATTCTTCGGTTGAACAATACTCCTGATTTTTTTTTGGGAGTTTTTTCTTGTCTTCTTAGAGAGTCAAAGCTGGAGGTCTGTCAAAAGGCAGGGCCTGTTAAAGCCCATTGCAGCACTCCTTGTGTGATTTTGGACTATACAAAAATAAATTGTGTTGTGTTGTACTTGTAATAGACAGACCACCACATAAACGTGCTGTGTTGGATGCTTCTGTTGATCCAAATGACAGAGTAACATACAACATCCATGCTGAACCATCTTGCAAAGCAACATCCAACATCCCAGTTGTGACCTCTAACAGCAAAACACTCAAGACCCCTGCTGATGTGTTTAGGTCACTGGCTGCACAATCGCAGCAGAAATGAGGACCACCCTGCCATTTCAAAGAGCTGTGTGTCATTTTGAGAAGTTTGAAGTGGTCTCGACTTTAAAGGGAGGGCTACGTAATGGCGCTGACAAGTTGCATCAGCCAGGGATGAGTCATCCATAGTATGAGCTGGAATTCATTCATGCAAATGAGGAACCCCCTCACTGAGTCCCGCTGCTTGTCTCTTGGATTCGCGCAAATAAATCGGTACCGCAAGCGAGCTATAATACATAGCACGCTGAGAGAAGTCGCAAAATCAACCGGAATGTTCAAGCAAATTACAAAAAAACAAACCAATCTAAATCCGTTACAGAGTTCTCTCGTTCGCTAACTAAGCGGAGGTAGGGTATACGCCCCGAGGCTGGAATGTGAGTGATGCGGGCCTTGGCCCGCTGCGTCTCTCTAGGATTCGTGCAAATAAATCGGTACCACAAGCGAACTATGATACTTAGCGCAATGAGAGAAGTCACAAAATCAACCGGAATGCTCAAGCAAATTATAGAAAAAAAACAGATCTAAATCCATTAAGTAGTTCTCTCGTTCACTAGCTAAGCGGAGGTACGCTCCAACATGTGGTGAGAGGTAGACTGACTCAAATGGAGGCTGGTACGTTAATAAGGAGGGCCACGCCCCCCCTCACGGAGGCCCACTGCGTGTCTCTCGGATTTGCGAAAATAAATTGGAACCACGAGCGAACTATGATACATAGAGTGATGAGAGAAGTCGCAAAATCAACTGGAATATTCAAGCAAATTACAGTAAAAAAACCTGATCTAAATCCATTAAGTAGTTCTCTCGTTCGCTAACTAAGCGGAGGTAAGGTACACGTCCCGAGGCTGGCACATGAGTGAGGAGAGCCTCGCCCCACTCCCCTCGGCCCGCTGCATCTCCCTTGGATTCACACAAATAAAGCGTGATGAGAGAAGTCACAAAATCAACCAAAATGTTCAGGCAAAATATAGAAAAAAAACCCAATCTAAATGCATGAAGTACTTCTCTTATTCACTAGCTAAGCGGCGGCAAGGTACACTCCAACATGTGACAAGAGGTAGAACAGAGGCTGGTGTGTTAGTGAGGAGGGCCCCACCCCCCTCACTGAGGCCCGCTGCTTGTCTCTTGGTTTCGAGTAAATAAATCGGTACCGCAAGCGAGCTATAATACATAGCAAGCTGAAAGAAGTTGCAAAATTAACCGGAATGTTCAAGCAAATTACAAAAAAAAAAAAAACAATCTAAATCCATTAAATAGTTCTCTCGTTCGCTAACTAAGCAGAGGTAGGGTATACACCCCGAGGCTGGAACGTGAGTGATGCGGTGAACTATGATACTTAGCGCAATGAGAGAAGTCACAAAATCAACGGGAATGTTCAAGCAAATTATAGAAAAAAAACAGATCTAAATCCATTAAGTAGTTCTCTTGTTCGCTAGCTAAGTGGAGGTATGCTCCAACATGTGGTGAGAGGTAGACTGACTCGAATGGAGGCTGGTACGTTAATAAGGAGGGCCACGCCCCCCCTCGCGGATGCCCACTGCGTGTCTCTCGGATTTGCGAAAATAAATTGGAACCGCGAGCGAACTATGATACATAGAGCGATGAGAGAAGTCGCAAAATCAACCGGAATATTCAAGCAAATTACAGAAAAAAAAACCTGATCTAAATCCGTTAAGTAGTTCTCTCGTTCGCTAGCTAAGACATACAGACAAACAGTCGTTGGATTTTTATAAAGAGAGAGATAAAATTTGACCTTTATAAATCAAAATTTCTGTTTTTCAAAACTGTGGAAAATTTCTGGCTGTAGTGCCAAAGAGTTAAAGTTTAGGGTCTGTGTGAAAAGAAACGCAACTTTTCCGATAATACAGCAAGGTTAAATAAAAAATGACACGGTGAGAACGTTTAATAATCATGGGGCAGGAATTGAACTCTGCCTTTATGAGCTGTGAGGCAACAGCGCTGTGCCTTTCGTTTCTCTCTAGTGGATTGCTATTGATTATTCATCTAGTTTGAAGCATGCATATATTTGTCAATGAAAAGACATGTGCAGTTCTGTTGACCTTAACATTGTCCCCGTGTCCTCTCTTGACGACTGTGGAATAACAGAATATAACAATATGTTGTTCTATCCTTGTGAAAGATCAACAAAGAGCACTTCAGCCAGCAAAATAGTAGGCATACAAAATGTCATATTTTGGCATATAATGCAGTGGTAAGCGATTTGAATTGACAGAACACAATTACTAGAGAGACCTTGAGATAGCAAACATCAGGTGCAAAGAGCTGCCCCAAAACCACAGGATTAAAAAGCTTTTAACAAAAGGAAATGAATGATTAACCGAAGTCAGTTGGCATGTGCTTATCTGCATGCACAATACGCAGAGAAAGTAACAAAAGAGTTGGTTTCTGATGCCAACAAATCCTCCTGCTAGCCTCTGCTTGCGTTTTTATTTTTTTTCCTACGTAGTGATGCCTGCCTGGCTGGGGGGATTATTCACAGTTCTGAAGTTTTGCAGGCACTTCGTATCTGTTCTGTTTCTCTCTGACTTCTGCTATAAGCTGGATCAATAAAGAATAATGGAAAGTAGTTCATTGTAAAGTATAAAGTGGTTGCAAGAGTGGTGCATTGCTGCCTGACAGCTGCACTCTCTCGGGCCCACACACACACACAATCTCCGTGAATTATCCGTGAATTTCTTTTCTTTTGGGAATGTTAGTCGCCTTGCATGTCAAAACAAGTTAGGGAATGTCCACAGATGGGTAACGTTCAGGTGCGTTCGAGGGCTGGGCAAGCACTGTGGTCCTCGGTGGGCAAAGTTCAGTAGGTCAGTTCTAGAACCTTCTCAGTTCATTTCAGGCTATATCAGCAGGATTGGGCAAAAGGCTGAAAACAGTCCATGATAGGACTCTCTCACTCACTCACTCACACACACACACACACACACACACACACTCAACCCGTATTCACATACTGTGACAATTTAAAGTTGTCAATTAACATAACCTAAATACATTCATCATTGCTGGCACCCTGTTCAGGGTGTGTTCCTGCCTTGAGCCCTATGCTAGCTGGGATAGGCTCTAGCGCCCCCCTTGTGACCCTGGTCTGGATTAAGCAGGTTAGAAAATAACATGACATGACCTTTGGAATGAATTACTTCTTCACTTGAACATATAGTGAAATGGAATCTTCATAGCCATTCAGTCTTGGCAAATATTAGGGAATGACAGAAGTGAAGGGCAAATGTTATTACGGCGAGTGACCATTATGGATTTTAGGTTTGTAACTAGAACATTTGAACATTAGAACAATCTAGATGAGAATAGGCCATTCAGCCCATCAAAGGTCGCCAGTCCTATCCACTTAACTCTTCCAAAAAAACATCAAGTCGAGTTTTGAAAGTCCCTAAAGTCTTACGGTCTACCACTCTACTTGGTTGCTTATTCCAAGTGTCTGTGGTTGTCCGTGTGAAGAAAACCTTCCTAATGTTTGTGTGAAATTTACCCTTAACAAGTTTCCAACTGTGTCCCCTTGTTCTTGGTGAACTCATTTTAAAGTCACCATCTTGATCCACTGGACTAATTCCCTTCACAATTTCAAACACTTCAATCAGGTCTCCTCTTAGTCTCCTTTTGCTTTATTTGGATTATCTGTATTACATCTTGGATTACTCTTCCTGTCTGGATGTATGGCCTGTCTTGTGACTACCTGTCCATTTGAGTTTGTACGGATTGGACACGTCTTCACTAGAGAGAGTGCTCCCGATCTCCTAATCTCACACTATACTGTATCAGGAGACCGGTAGACAAACTTTATATTTCTTACAGATTAACCGTTCACAGGATTTTTTACTTGCCCATCCATCGTCAACTGCCCCTGTTGCATTGGACTGCATTTTGGACATTGTCATTAGTGCTTATTATTTGAGTTTATTGTTCTAAATTGTTATCAATGAACTGATGGACAGTGTACCCAAGGGACAGAAAGTGGTTTTTGAAGCGAATTTCAGTGGACGTGTTGGTGAAGGAAACAGAGGAGACGAGAAGGTGATGGGTAGGTATGGTGTCAAGGAGAGGAATGAAGAAGGTCATAGGACAGTGGATTTTGCAAAAAGGATGGACATGACTGTGGTGAATACATATTTTAAGAAGAGGGAGGAACATAGGGTTACGTACAAGAGTGGAGGAAGATGCACACAGGTAGATTACATCCTAAGCAGAAAAGTCAATCTGAAGGAGATTGAAGACTTCAAAGTGGTGGCAGGGGAAAGTGTAGTTAGGCAGACTAGGATGGTGGTCTGTAGGATGATGTTGGAGATCAAGAAGAAAAGGAGGAGAGGAAGGGCAGAGCCAAGGATCAAATGGTGGAAGTTATAAAAGGAAGACTGCAAGGTTGAATTTAGGGAGAAGATAAGACAGGCACTGGGTGGTAGTGAAAAGTTACCAGACAGCTGAGAAACTACAGCAGATGTAGTAAGAGTGAAAGCAAGAAGGGTGCTTAGCGTGACATCTGGACAGAGGAAGGAGGAAAAGGAAACCTGGTGGTGGAAAGGAGAAGTACAAGAGAGTATACATGGAAGAGGATGGCGAAGAAGAAGTGGGATAGTCAGAGAGATGCAAAAAGTAGACAAGAGTACAAGGAGATAAGACGCAAGGTGAAGAGAAAGGTGACAAAGGTTAAAGAAAACTCGTATGATGAGTTGTATGAGAGGTTGGACACTAAGGGGGGAGAAAAGGACCTGCAGCAGGTTAGGGTGATAAAGGATAAAGATGGAAACATACTCACAAGTGAGTTGGGTGTGCTGAGCAGATGGAAAGAGTACTTTGAGAGGCTGATGAATGAAGAGAACGAGAGAGAGAAGAGGTTGGATGATGTGGAGATAGTGAATCAGGAAGTGCAACGGATTAGCAAGGAGGAAGTAAAGACAGCTATGAAGAGGATGAAGAATGGAAAAGTCGTTGGTCCAGATGACATACCTATGGAAGCATGGAGGTGTTTAGGAGAGATAGCAGTGGAGTTTTAACCAAATTGTTTAATGGAATCTTGGAAATTTGAGAGGATGTCTGAGGAGTGGAGAAGAAGTGTACTGGTGACGATATTTAAGAATAAGGGGGATGTGCAGGACTGTAGTAACTACAGGGGAATAAAATTGATGATTCACAGCATGAAGTTATGGGAAAGAGTAGTGGAAGCTCGGTTAAGAACGGAGGTGATGATTAGTGAGCAGCAGAATGGTTTCATGCCAAGAAAGAGCACCACAGATGCGATGTTTGCTCTGATGGTGTTGATGGAGAAGTTTAGAGAAGGCCAGAAGGAGTTGCATTGCATCTTTGTGGACTTAGAGAAAGCATATGACAGGGGGCCTCGAGAGGAGCTGTGGTATTGTATGAGGAAGTAGGGAGTGGCAGAGAAGTACGTAAGATTTGTACAGGATATGTACGAGGGAAGTGTGACAGTGGTGAAGTCTGCAGTAGGAGTGACGGATGCATTCAAGGTGGAGGTGAGATTACATCAGGGGTTGTTTCTTTATTTGCAATGGTGATGGAGAGGTTGACAGATGAGATTAGACAGGAGTCCCTGTGGACTGATGTCTGCTGATGACATTGTGATCTGTAGTGATAGTAGGGAGCAGGTTGAGGAGACCCTGGAGAGGTGGAGATATGCTCTACAGTGAAGAGGAATGAAGGTCAGTAGGAACAAGACAGAATACATGTGTGTAAATGAGAGGGAGGTCAGTGGAATGGTGAGGATGCAGGGAGTAGAGTTGGCGAAGGTGGATGAGTTTAAATACTTGGGATCAACAGTACAGAGTAATGGGGATTGTGGAAGAGAGATGAAAAAGAGAGTGTAGGCAGGGTGGAATGGCTGGAGAAGAGTGTCAGGAGTAATTTGTGACAGACGGATATCAGCAAGAGTGAAAGGGAAGGTCTACAGGACGGTAGTGAGACCAGCTGTGTTATATGGGTTAGAGGCGGCGGCACTGACCAGAAAAAAGGAGACAGAGCTGGAGGTGGCAGAGTTAAAGATGTTAAGATTTGCACTGGGTGTGACAAGGATGGACAGGATTAGAAATGAGGACATTAGAGGGTCA
This sequence comes from Erpetoichthys calabaricus, assembly GCF_900747795.2. Classification (NCBI taxonomy): domain Eukaryota; kingdom Metazoa; phylum Chordata; class Cladistia; order Polypteriformes; family Polypteridae; genus Erpetoichthys; species Erpetoichthys calabaricus. The sequence continues at coordinate 13,777,573 of NC_041399.2, read as the reverse complement.
GCTCAGGTTGTATGGTTGGGAGACAAAGTCAGAGAGGTGAGATTGCATTGGTTTGGACATGTGCAGAGGAGAGATGCTGAATATATTGGGAGAAGGGTGCTAAGGATAGAGCTGCCAGGGAAGAGGAAAATAGGAAGGCCTAAGTGAAGGTTTATGGATGTGGTGAGAGAGGACATGCAGGTGATGGGTGTAACAGAACAAGATGCCGAGGACAGAAAGATATGGAAGAAGATGATCCGCTATGGCAACCCCTAACGGGAGCAGCCGAAAGAACAAGAGGAACAAGTTCTAAATTGTTATCACCAGAGGGGACCTGGGGAGGGTCCGTGTGTGTTTGTTTTTTTGTTATTATATTGCATGCTCTCTTTTTATTTATTTAATTGATATATTTCATTATTATTTATTGATTCACTGAGCTTCTAACTGTGTCTATGTGAGTAAGTGTGTGCAAGCCAGGTCAAGGCTGGTTGTGCTCCTGGAGTTCCTACCATAAAATAAATAAATCACTATCTTTCCAAAAGTGTGAATCTTAGCGTTACCTCAATCGCTACAAGTGAAAGTGACACTCTGATGGTAAGTTGTGTGTGACCAGATTTTCAAAATTCCAAACTGGGACACTTGTGCAGCATGTCTGCCCACACATGAAGACCATGCATGTTTACATATGACGTAAAGTTAATGGTTATGAGAGCTGGAGCATTTCATGCTTTTTATTTACTTCCTCCAAGAGTCATTTATTACATTTTTGTTTGTGAAATAATTTTGTAACAATAAGTCGTATTCAGAAGTAACAGCGATAATAGAATGCAATTACATTAGAACATTCTAGACGAGAACAGGCCATTCAGCCCATCAAGACTTGCCAGTCCTATCCACTTAATTCTCCCAAAATAACATCAAGTCGAGTTTTGAAAGTCCTTAAAGTCTTACTTTCCACCACACTACTTGATCTCTTATTCCAAGTGTCTATCGTTCTTTGTGTAAAGAAAAACTTCCTAATGTTTGTGTGAAATTTACCCTTAACAAGTTTCTGACTGTGTCCCTGTTGTCATGATGAACTCATTTTAAAGTCACTGGAATCCCTTCATAATTTTAAGCACTTCAATCAGGTCACCTCTTAATCTTCTTTTGCTTAAACTGTAAAGGCTCAGCTCTTTTAATCTTTCCTCATCACTCATCCCCTGTAGCCCTGGACTCAGCCTAGTCGCTCTTCTCTGGACCTTTTCTAGTGCTGCTATGTCCTTTTTGTACCCTGGAGACCAAAACTGCACCCAGTACTCCAGATGAGGCCTCACCAGTTTGTTATAAAGCTTGAGCAGAACCTCCTGTGACTTGTACTCCACATGTCAAGGCGCTATATAACCTGACATTCTGTTAGTCTTCTTAATGGCTTCTGAACACTGTCTGAGAGTCGATAGTTTAGAGTCCACTATGACTCCTAAATCCTTCTCATAAGGTGTACTCTCAATTTTCAGACAGCCCATTGTGTATTCAGACCTCACATTTTTACTTCCTATATGTAATTCTTTACATTTACTAACATTAAAGTTCATCTGCCACAAATCTGCCCAAGCCTGTATGCTGTCCAAGTCCTTCTGTAATGATATAACGGATTCCAAATTATGTGGGGAATCCTGTGGGGGGTGCTCCGGGAGTATGGGGTACTGGACCCCCTGATAAGGGCTGTTTGGTCCCTGTACAACTGGTGTCAGAGCTTGGTCCGCATTGCCGACAGTATGTCGAACCCGTTTCCAGTGAGAGTTGGACTCCGCCAGGGCTGCCCTTTGTCACCGATTCTGTTCATAACTTTTATGGACAGAATTTCTAGGCACAGCCAGGGTGTTGAGGGGGTCCGGTTTGGTGGACTCAGGATTGGGTCACTGCTTTTTGCAGATGATGTTGTCCTGTTTGCTTCATCAGGCCGTGATCTTCAGCTCTCTCTGGATCAGTTCACAGCCGAGTGTGAAGCGGCTGGGATGAGAATCAGCACCTCCAAATCTGAGACCATGGTCCTCAGCCGGAAAAGGGTGGAGTGCCCTCTCAAGGTTGGTAGCGAGATCCTGCCTCAAGTGGAGGAGTTCAAGTATCTTGGGGTCTTGTTCACGAGTGAGGGAAGAATGGAGCGTGAGATCGACAGGCGGATCGGTGCGGTGTCCACAGTGATGAGGGCTCTGCATCAGTCTGTCGTGGTGAAAAAGGAACTGAGCCGTAAGGCAAAGCTCTCAATTTACCGGTCGATCTATGTTCCTACCCTCACCTATGGTCATGAGCTATGGGTAGTGACCGAAAGAACGAGATCGCGAATACAAGCGGCTGAAATGAGTTTCCTCCGCAGGGTGTCTGGGCTCTCCCTTAAAGATAGGGTGAGAAGCTCAGTCATCCGGGAGGGGTTCAGAGTAGAGCTGCTGCTCCTCCGCATCGAGAGGAGTCAGATGAGGTGGCTCGGGCATCTGATCAGGATGCCTCCTGGACGCCTCCCTGGTGAGATGTTCCGGGCACGTCCAACCGGGAGGAGGCCCCGGGGAACACCCAGGACACGCTGGAGGGACTATGTCTCCCGGCTGGCCTGGGAACGTCTCGGGATTCTCCCGGAAGAGCTAGAAGAAGTGGCCGGGGAGAGGGAAGGCTGGGCATCTCTGCTCAAGCTGCTGCCCCCGCGACCCGACCTCGGATAAGCGGAAGAGGATGGATGGATGGATGGATGAAATTATCTGCTAATCCACCTATCTTGGTATCATCTGCTAACTTAACCAGCTTGTTACTTTTAGTCTTATCTAAATCATTTATATTTATTAAAAATAGCAGCAGCCCTAGCACTGACCCCTGCTGGACACCACTCTTAACATCGGCCGATTCTGATGAGGTTCCTTGCACCATCACCCTCTGCTTCCTGTGTCTGAGCCAATTCTGCCCCCGTCTACACACCACCCTAAACTGCCACTTCTTTTAGTTTGATGCCCAACCTCTCATGTGGAACCTCATCAAATGCTTTCTTATCAAATGCATCCAAACTTGTAAGTAGATGACATTAAAATAACAACAACATCAATCCCGTCTCATATTATATGCTTACATAATTGGCTTCCCTTTCCATTTATTTCCAGAGAAGGGACTTTTTTTGTACCCTAATGGTTACCATAGCTAAAGCAGAAGGAGAAGGACCCTGTGGTGTGAGCCATTTCCCCCTGCGCCACTCACTCAATTGCATTGGGCATCCAAATGGCTGACAGACAAGTAGCAGAGGGAGATATAGAAATTTATACAAGTTCAAGCAACCGCTCTCAAAATAACATTGAAAAAGCAATTTCATTCCTAGTTGACGTCGCACCATGACATTTCTGCATTTCAAGATGGAAGAGTTTGCAAATTCGCCAGTGCTTTTCAATGGGAGATTTAGAAATGACAAAACTCTGTAGAGAGCGATCAGTTTGAGGTATCTGAACAAAAACTGACAAATTTCTTTAAACAACGACAACATTTATTTCTACAGTACGTTTTCATACAAATGATGGAGCTCAATGTGCTTTACAAAATGAAGAAAGAAGAAAGAAAAAATATAAAAGAATAAGAAGAATATTGAAGAATAAGTGTGCCACATTGCAACTAAAATGTTCCACAGGGGGCCGAGTTGTTTCAGGCGGACAGACCAGACAGACAGACATGGGCATTTGCAATAGGTGCTTTGTGGATTATATGCTATCCATCCATCCATTATCCAACCCGCTATTTCCTAACTACAGGGTTACGGGGGTCTACTAGAGCCAATCCCAGCCAACACAGGGCACAAGGCAGGAAACAAACCCCGGGCAGGGCGCCAGCCCACCCTAGGCATTATATGCTAACACACCTAAAATCACAACTTTCACAAATGAATACACAGCATTCCACAAAGTGCTTAGAGTGGAAACAAATAAATTGCACCATTGCTGGTTTTTGTTCCAATTTAACACAAGATCTTAACACATTGACTGCTCGACCATTTACTACCAGGATGCTGCAGTGTAGGTCTCAGCATACAGTATATGATAAATAATGAACTGTACCAAAACTCATAGAAAATGTAAAGAAATGTACAAGAAAGCAATGGTTTTATTATCAACAGTAACTCTGTCACAAATGTAAAGAAATTACTTTACTTTCACTAGCTAAATGACTAAAAGTCTCCATTTCAATGAGAGTCCTTGAAGGAGTGCAGGCTTAGAAGCTCATGTGCCGTACATGTGACGCATTTCTTTGTGCTGCCCACTCTTGCTGCACACAACACATTTGGTAGTTGGTGGCTGTTTGTGCTCAGGGGGCGGCAGAATGGCCATGAAGTTCTCTCCCAACAGTCGGGACAAGTCGGATGCCTTGTGATCTGCAGCGATCTGCATCAGTGTCAGAGCCTACTGGTTACACATAATCCACTTGATTGTCATTATCTCACTATCTCAATCCCTGCCATTATCATCAAAATATTGTAAATATAAATCTAGTTTCAAAATATCAGCATCTTTATATCTTTTTTCATGCAAACGTTTTCCACAATCTTTTTCCAAAAAAAAAAAAATATATATACATGTGGAAGAGAAGGTCTGTGATACGGTTTGCACATTTGCAGCTGGAGATCCATGAAGGGAGAAAAAAGAATCACGTATCATAAAATAGTTTTTTTATTCCTGAGCTTTCAACTCCTATCAGGGGTCTTCATCAGAGGATAATGCTTAGACTTATACATAGGACAAACGTCAAAAAGAATCTCAACACGTGTACAGGAACATCGCAACGTCGTCAGAAGAAAGGACGCACTATCTTTGATCTATGCACATACTAAATCGACAGGACACACATTCAGCTGGGACAACGTAAAAGTAAAATTTAAGGCCAGCACTAAAAGTGCCAGAGAGTTGGCCGAGTCTTGGCTATCAGATGAAAACGCCATCAACAGACACTTGGACATAAATCCAGCATATGCCAACTTAAGAAGAACATGTACACAATAAATAAACTATACATATATATATATATATGGCTATCCACTAGATGGCAGCACCATATTAGACAGCTAATGGAAAGATGGCTGTGTTCATAGTGGCTGTATACTGAGATACAAGTTACATCATACATCGCGCCTTGACAGGCTCAGTGAGATACAACTTAACTTTTACCTCACGTTCAGCATGTTAATCAATTAGAGAAAACACAAGTTGGGGAGAAATGGCAGAGTCCAGATGTGCAAAGCTGATTGCGAAAAAGAGAAACGAGTGTACACAGACTCAAGCTGGCTATCTACTGAACACTTTAGGAGGGTGAATGCTTATTAGAACAATTATTTTGTGTTTTACTAATATATTTATAATTAATTAAGACCATGTCACACAAGTCGGTTTTCACTTTGACATCAATGAGAATTTTTCTACTGATCAATGTCAAAAAAGGCAGATTAAATACACTATGATTCAATGTTGTCCACCTTAATAAAAACATAAGTGTCTGTGTGTCTGTCCGGTTGCTATGTCTCATTGATTCATTGATTACTTAAATTTAAAAACATGTTAGATGGGTAGTACAACTAACTTGTAGTAATAAAATGCATTGCATTAGTAATTCCAACAGATGGTTCATACACAAACATTAGTACTGCCTTTACGAATCCCATATGAAATTTCATTTAACAGAGACATATAAATTGTAGTTCCTTTTCCTACAGATAGCACATATAACAGAGACATATGTATTTGTTATTTCAACAGCTGATAAATCACAAACATTAACACTATTTTTACAAATCCCATACCAAATGGCATTTAACAGAGTTGTCATTCCAACCGATGGCACATCACAAACATAAATACTGCTTTTACGAATCCCATACCAAATGGCATATAACAGAGTTTCCATTCCAACAGATGGTGCATCGCAAACATTAACAGTGCTTTCACAAATCACATACCAAATGTCATTTAACAGAGGCATATATATTGCAGTTCCTATTCCAACAGATGGCACATACAACAGAGACATATGCATTTGTTATTTAAACAGCTGGCACATCACAAACATTAAAACTATTTTTACGGATCTCATACCAAATGGCATTTAACAGATATATATATATATATATTGCAATTCCCATTCGAACAGGTGACACATATAACAAACACATATGTATTTGTTATGTCAACAGCTGGCACATCACACACATTAACACTGATTTTATGAATCCCATACCAAATGCCATATAACAGAATTGTTATCCAACAGATGGTACATCACAAACATTAATACTGCTTTTACGAATCCCATACCAAATGCCTTATAACAGAGTTGCCATTTCAACAGATGGCACATCATAGACATTAACAGTGCTTTCACAAATCACATATCAAATGGAATATAACAGAGACATATGTATTGCATTTGTTTTTCCAACAGATGAAACATTACAAACATTAACACTGTTTTTACAAATCCCACACCAAATTTCCCCTCAGAGATTAATATAGTATATCCAAAAAAAAACGGCATATAACAGAGACATATGCATTATAATAACAACTAATAATAATTCTTTGCATTTATATAGCGCTTTTCTCACTACTCAAAGCGCTCAGCAATTGCAGGTTAAGGGCCTTGCTCAAGGGCCCAACAGAACAGAGTTCCTATTGGCATTTATGGGATTCAAACCGGCAACCTTCTGATTGCCAGTGCAGATCTCTAGCCTCAGAACCACCAGTCCGCCTGAGTGGCGTACTGCAAACGTTAACACCAAGGTCTGTGTTAATTACTTCGATTTCAACCTGTCTTAGACAGGTAGCCCAGCCAGTATAACAGAAAAATATGAAAACTTCTAAGAGGTGAAGACTTGCATTACATTTAGTCAGTTTTCAGTATTTAAATATAGACATTTGGGATCAGTCCTAAACTACCTACAGATTGCATTTCAGGATTAAGAATGACATAAAGGACAAAAATGCTCTGCGTTTAGTTGTATGTTGAAGCATGAGTTTAAAGAAGAGGAACATTAAAAGTAAAACAGAATAAATCAATGTTATTTTGCAATTTTTGAAAAGTCTGTAATTTGTATGCAAGCCATTTTGTCTTTGTGAAAGCGAAGCACAGCACTTACTGTTAAAACGGAAGATGGTAGGTTGTCAAGAGTGATCGAATGATGCCTGCTTTTAAGAATACATGTAGTCTTTGAAATAACATCAAATAAGATAAAAGATGTTTTTTATTTCAATCTTTAATTATTTATTAACAACAAAAGATTAAAAAAAGGGACCATACACCGATCCTCATGTGTAACACATTCATACACTAGTATTAAATATATTTGTATTTTCATTAAATGCAGAAAAATATCTTTTCACAGTCTTTCTTAGCACCATTACCACATGTATTCAATTTACCAAGGTGTATTTATTTATTTTTGTTTTTTAGGTAAGTGTTCTTACCACCGAAATTCCAAAAAGTTGGGATGTTGTGTAACATGTAAATAAAAACAGAATGTAATAATTTTCAAATCTCATAAACCAATTATTTTATACACAATAGAACATCTACTTCTATATATACTGTATATATATATATATATAAAATTCATCGTCTGTCTGTCTTTCTGTCCGCTTTTCACGAGAGAACTACTTAACGGATTTAGATCGGGGTTTTTTTTCTACAATTTGTTTGAACATTCCGACTTCTTTCATCATGCTAAGTATCACAGTTCACCTGCGGCACCGATTAATTTATGTGAATCCGAGAGAGATGCTGTGGGGCTGATGGGATGGGAGTGGGGCCTCTCCTCACTCACGTGCCAGTCTCCATTCAAGTCACTCTACCTCTCGCCATGTGTTGGAGCGTACCTTGCCTCCGTTTAGCTAGTGATACCAGTTTGTTCAGCAGACATTATCATCTACAGATTGTTAAGGAGTAACATTTGACGTTTTTGAAAGAGAGATCAGAGAGACGTGTGTTTTAGAGCATAGCTGCTGATTGGCAGAGATAATATGGCCACATGCTTTTCTCCCCACGTGGGACACACTCAACCATCAGACCTGAACATGATCAGATACAGTGCCAACATCTACTGATTTTTAAAGTATGTCCTGTTTCACTACTATGTGGGCGCAGCCCGGGGGACAGCTAGTAGGAGATATATCAGATGTTGAGACTGATACATTTTACTATTTCATGAAAAATATGAGCTCATTTTGAATTTGATGGAAGCAACACCTCTCAAAACACCTGGAACAGGGGCAACAAAAGGCTATAAAAGTAAGTGATACTAAAAAGAAACGGCTGGAGGAACATTTTGCATCTTCTTCTTCTTCTTTTTTCTGCTGCTCCCATTAAAGGTTGCCACAGCGGATCATCTTCTTCCATATCTTTCTGTCCTCGTCATCTTGCTCTGTTACATCCATCACCTCCATGTCCTCTCTCACCACATCCATAAACCTTCTCTTAGGCCTTCCTCTTTTCCTCTTCCTTGGCAGCTCTATCCTTAGCATCCTTCTCCCCAATATACCCAGCATCTCTCCTCTGCACATGTCCAAACCAACGCAATCTCGCCTCTCTGACTTTGTCTCCCAACCGTCCAACCTGAGCTGACCCTCTAATCCTGTCCATCCTCGTCACACTCATTGCAGATCTTAGCATCTTTAACTCTGCCACCTCCAGCTCTGTCTCGTGCTTTCTGGTCAGTGCCACCGTCTCCAACCCATATAACATAGCTGGTCTCACTACCATCCTATAGACCTTGGAGAAACATTTTGCAACTAATTTGTTTAACTGGCAACATGATTGGGCATGAAGCGACCATCTTAGAGAGACAGAGTCTCTCAGAAGTAATGATGGGAAGAAGTACACCACTCTTATTGTGGAACAATTTCAGAATCATGTTCCTCAATGTAAAACTGTGAAGACTTTGAATATCTTATCATCTACAATACATAATTTCATCAAAAGATTCAGAGAATATGGAGAAGTCTCTGTCTACACCAGACAAGACCAAAGATCAATATTGGATGCCCGTGGTCTTTGGGTCCTCAGGCGGCACTGTGTTAAAAACAACAGGCCGGACTCTGTCATGGACTCAGGAACCCTTCCAGAAGTCACTGTCTGTAAACACTGTTCACCGTGCCATCCACAAATGCAGGTTAAAGCTCTATCATGCAAAGAAGAAGCCATACGTGAACATGATCCAGAAATGTTGCCATCTTCTCTAGGCCAAAGGTCATTTTAAAGGGACTGAGGAAAAGTGGAAAACTGTTCTGTGGTCAGACAAATAGATATTTGAATCAGGAGAGGGACCATCCGGCTTGTTATGAGCACTCAATTCAAAAGCCTATGTCTCTGATGCCATGGGAGTGCGTTAGTGCCTATGGAATGGGCAACTTGCACATCTGGAAAGGCACTGTCAATGCTGAATGGTGTATACAGGTTTTACAGCAACATCTACTCCCATCCAGATGATGTCCTTTTCAGGGAAGGCCTTGCATATCTCATCAAGACAATGCTAAACTGCATACTGCATGGCTTCATAGTAGAAGAGTCCTGGTGCTGACCTGGCCTGCTTGCAGACCAAACCTTTCACCAATTGAAAACATTTGCCGCATCATTAAATTAAAAAATACGACAAAGGAGACCCAGGACCATTGAGCAGCTAGAATCCTATATCAAATCAAATCAAATCAAAATTTATTTATAAAGCACAATTTTAAAACACCATAAGTGTAAACCAATGTGCTGTACATGTGTTAACATTTTTTTAATTATTCAGTCAGTCAGTCAACACTTAATACCCTAGAATGACTTGACAATAACAGAATTTTTTTTTTTTGCAAATTTATTAAAAACTATCCATCCCCCGTGGCTTCGCCCGTGTATTAGTGAATCAGGACAGTGAGGAGGGCCCTGCCCGGCTCCCCACTCCTGACGTCGCTCTTCCCCCTCCCCTCGGCCCACAGCCTCTCTCTCGGATTAGCATGAATATATCACTCCTGCAAGTGAACTATGATTCTTAGTGCAATGAGAGAAGTCACAAAATCAACCGGAATGTTCAAGCAAATTATATAAAAAAAAAAGATCTAAATCTGTTAAGTAGTTCTCTCAATCACTAACTAAGCGGAGTTAAGGTTACGCCAAGAGGCAGACGCGTGAGTGAGGAGGGCCCCAACCCGCGATGAGTCTCTCTCGGATTCGCACTAATAAATCGATACCGTAAGCGAACTATGATACTTAGTGCGATGAGAAAGTCGCAAAATCAACAGAATGTTCAAGCAAATTATAGAAAAAAACCCGATCTAAATCTGTTAAGTAGTTCTCTTGTGAAAAGCGGATAGACATACAAATGGGTCTAAAATTTCGCTTGGACCACAAAACTTTTAAAATTGTTTCTTAGCGAGCACCTATGGGCCAAGGGTAACCTACTTTCCAAATTTCAAGTCCCAAGTCCTCATGGTTCAGGAGATTTCATGATGAGGGAGTCAGTGGTATTTAGCTATACAGGTATATATATTTATATATTACCTGGTAGGTAACCACCCATACAATCAGATTGTGACACAGACTACGAATGCCGTGAATGTAATTACCCCGATCTACATGCTGTCAAATAAACGAACCACACGCCGTGGCGCAACGTTAGGGGCATCGCCTCTGACGCTGACGTCCGAGGTTCGATTCCCGAGAGGGAGTGCAATGGAGTGTGTACACCTGATGAGCCCAGAATGAGGGCGAAACACATGTCGTGTACTCTTTGCATTTATTTGACAGTAAACTATTTCAACCATTCTATGATCTGCTCCTCACAAACTGAGGGCACCGTGGCGGATGTTAGCAGATTGCTGGCCAACCACAAGCGTTACCTGGTAGGTAACCACCCATACAATCAGATTGTGACACAGACTACGAATGCCGTGAATGTAATTACCCCGATCTTCATGCTGTCAAATAAACGAACCACACGCCGTGGCGCAACGTTAGGGGCATCGCCTCTGACGCTGACGTCCGAGGTTCGATTCCCGAGAGGGAGTGCAGTGGAGTGTGTACACCTGATGAGCCCAGAATGAGGGCGAAACACGTGTCGTGTACTCTTTGCATTTATTTGACAGTAAACTATTTCAACCATTCTATGATCTGCTCCTCACAAACTGAGGGCACCGTGGCGGATGTTAGCAGATTGCTGGCCAACCACAAGCGTTACCTGGTAGGTAACCACCCATACAATCAGATTGTGACACAGACTACGAATGCCGTGAATGTAATTACCCCGATCTACATGCTGTCAAATAAACAAACCACACGCCGTGGCGCAACGTTAGGGGCATCGCCTCTGACGCTGACGTCCGAGGTTCGATTCCCGAGAGGGACTGCAGTGGAGTGTGTACACCTGATGAGCCCAGAATGAGGGCGAAACACGTGTCGTGTACTCTTTGCATTTATTTGACAGTAAACTATTTCAACCATTCTATGATCTGCTCCTCACAAACTGAGGGCACCGTGGCGGATGTTAGCAGATTGCTGGCCAACCACAAGCGTTACCTGGTAGGTAACCACCCATACAATCAGATTGTGACACAGACTACGAATGCCGTGAATGTAATTACCCCGATCTACATGCTGTCAAATAAACGAACCACACGCCGTGGCGCAACGTTAGGGGCATCGCCTCTGACGCTGACGTCCGAGGTTCGATTCCCGAGAGGGAGTGCATTGGAGTGTGTACACCTGATGAGCCCAGAATGAGGGCGAAACACGTGTCGTGTACTCTTTGCATTTATTTGACAGTAAACTATTTCAACCATATATATATATATATATATATATATATATATATATATATATATATATATAGAGAGAGAGAGAGAGAGAGAGAGAGAGAGAGAGAGATAAATAACTAAAATATGCCATTGACATGAGTATTCAGACTCTTTAACACTAGAATCCCTGAAGCCTATGAACAAACACGTAATCCTGGGCCACCTTAAATTCCTTCGCACCTCTCCATCAGCGTCTTTTGTTTTGTAAATGTGTCAGTCAGCACTGGCTGCAAGAAACCTGCTGTCCCATCACCCACCGACACAGCTGAAGTTCTCCCAGCTCAAGTCTCTTTATCTGTGTGTGAGGTGCCTGGAGTTGTATTGGGTAAATAATACAGTATATCATTATTTGGAACACATGCATTTCATGTGTGTTTCTACTACGATCTGGGTAAATACAGGATGACAGGAAATGTGAGGCAAGAAATGCTGAACACATACCTAAAACAGAAACTTTTTCCATGTTATACTAATAATGATAAGAAGTGTATAATGTATGAAGGCGTTAGTTTAAATGTCAATTAAACATGTACGCTTTTATTCAAGAATATAACCAAAGAAAAGAAAATCCTGGTGTCTTCCTCTGTCTGACACAAGGAGATTCAGACACCTGGATTGGGGGATTTTCTGCCATTCCTCTCTACAGATCTTCTCAAGATCTGTCATGTGGGATGGAGACCATCAATAAACTGCTATTTTCAGGATGTTTGATTGGATTCAAGTATGGACACCTCAAGGACATTCACGGAGTTGACTACAAACCATTCCTGTGCAGTCTTTTCTTTGTGCTGAAGATCATTGTCCTGTTGGGAGGCCAGTCAGCAGTCCAGAAATCTCCATAGCAGGTTTTCATTACGGATGTTTCAGTACTTTGCTCCATTCACCTTTCCCTCATCCCTGACTAGTCTCCGGTTCCCTGCTGCTGAGAAACGACCCCACAGCATGATGTTTCTGCTGCCATGCTTCAGTACTTGAATGGCATTGCATAGGTAATGAGTGGTGCCTGGTTTCCTTCAAACACAATGATAATCTTGGTTCTTGGACCAGAAAATCTTGTTTCTCACAATCTGAGATCCCTTTTGGTGCAAATCTCCAGACAATTCCAACCTGAGGTCACATTCAAGTCACAATATGTCTGATACCACATATGAAAGTGTTCTATATCCAATCTGAAAAGTACTGATTCCATGGGCTTTTTTAGCTGTTCAGACTTCTGCAAGAAAATCAGATCTGTTTCACATTGGAGGGAAAATATTTGAATTGAGCAATAGTATGAATGTAACCTAAAAGCCGATCTTTACTTCTGTGTTGAGACTACGCTATAGGGAATAAGAAAATACCCTTGGTGACAGCACCTGGGGTGATAAGCACTGAAATGACATGCCACTCTCGGGGAGTGTTCTGCTTTTATACCAGGCGGACCGAAAGAGGCGGAGCTTCCTTGTTCTTCAGTGAACGTAAGGGGCAGTTTCTCGAGGGTGTGAGGGGGAAAACGGAGACAAGACCGTTAGCAACAGCACCCCCACTTGTTCTGAGGTGGTCAGCGCCCAAATGAGACTCCGCCTTTTCTGAGTATTCTGTTTTTAACCAAGGGTGACTGAAGAGGAGGGGCTTCCTTGGCTTCATTGTGCTTAAGGGGCAGTTTCTTGAGGCTGTGAGTGGGTAAAGGAGACAAGACTGTTAGCAACAGCACCCCCACTCGTCCTGAGGTGGTCAGTACCAAAATGTGACACCGCCCCTTTGTGGAACCAGGGGACCGAAAGAGGCGGGGCTACCTTGGCTTCAGTGAAGGTAAGGGGCAGTTTCCTGAGGCTGTGAAGGGAGAAACAAGACAAGACCGTTAGAGACAGAAACCTCCTCATCCTGAGGTGGTCAGTACCAAAGTGAGATGCCGCCTTTGAGGAGTGTTCTGATTTTATACCAGGTAGACCTGAAAGAGGTGGGGCTTCCTTGAACTCAAAGGGCAGTTTCTTGAGGTTGTGAGGGGAAAAAGGAGACAAGACCATTAGCGACAGCACCCCTGGGGTGGTCAGCATTGAAATGAGATGCTGCCTTCGCAGAGTATTTTGCTTTTATAACAGGTGGACCTGAAAGAGGCGGAGCTTCTTTGGCTTCAGTGAGCTCAAGGGGCAGTTTCTCGAGGCTGTGAGGGGAAAAAGGAGACAAGACCGTCTGGTCCTGGGGTGGTACTACTTACTTTAGGCGAACTTGTAAAGTGACCCTCTGGTACACATGTGTGACACCATGTTGTGTATGCTTTTGCACAAGTGTGTACGGAATATGCCTGGTTTTGGTAAATGTACATTTCCTGAAACGTGTTTCCATTCGTCTTTGTCTACCCTGAAGTAAACCTGGAGCAAATTGAGAAATGACTTGTCAAAGAAGTTAAAAAATATACATATTTAAACATTTTTTGAAATCTCATCACAACATTGCAAAGACAATCAGATGGCAAACATTTCATGGCATGAATTAAATAACATTGTTTGAAAGTCTGTGAATGTACAAAAAATTGGAAAAAGTGCCAAAATTTTCACCTATGGAACAAAATGAGTAGTAAGAGGAGAGCTGATCCTGCTTGCATTCTAATGGATCTTTCACTTTACTTGTGTGCCACAAACACTGACATCTAGTGTTCAGGTATGGGCCTACAGCATGGCGCAAAAGTATAAATTGCTTTTGACGGCGTAGCCTTCAGTAATGGTTTGGGTTTATCAGCCTTTAGTCACAGCTCTGTTCTAATGATTTAAAAGGGCAGAGATTCCAGCTAGAAAGCCTAGTTTAATGATGGCTGAAATATTTGCTGTCAGTGGGAGCTCTGAATTCTCTTGGAACCCTTTTTAACTGAATCTGTCAGTGACACAGATGTGTATGTGGGCAACGTAATTGACTCGACACTATCAAATGGCAGTATGTTCATTAAGGAGGCTAACAGAATGTCAGGTTATATAGCGCCCTGATGTGTGGAGTTCAAGTCACAGGAAGTTCTGCTTAACCTTTATAACACACTGGTGAGGCCACATCTGGAGTTCTGTGTGCAGTTTTGGTCTACAGGCTACAAAAAGGACATAGCAGCACTAGAAAAGGTCCAGAGAAGAACGACTAGGCTGATTCTAGGGCTACAGGGTGTGAGTTATGTGGAAAGATTAAAAGAGCTGAGCCTTTACAGTTTAAGCAAAAGAAGATTAAGAGGTGACCTGACTGAAGTGTTTAAAATTATAAAGAGAATTAGTCCAGTGGATCGACACGGTGACTTTAAAATAAACACGGGGACACAGCTGGAAACTTAATAAGGGTAAATTTCACACAAACATTTGGAATTTTTCTTTACACAGAGAACCACATACACTTAGAATAAGTGACGAAGTAGTGTGGTAGACAATAAGACTTTAGGGACTTTCAAAACTCGACTTGATGTTATTTTGGAGAAATTAAATGGATAGGACTGGCGAGCCTTGTTGGGCTCGCCTGTTTTAATGTTTCAAAAAGTTTACCAGTCGACAGGGATCCTCTTCAGTGTCGGAAATTTGGAGGAAACAAATAATACTGTATACATGAATGCTCTGGTTACTCTTACGATCCTCTTTCATCATTCCTAAGGGTTAGTCTCAATGGACCTGAGTGAATAAGCTGGTCCTCATTCAACACCGTCCACACTTCACTGTGGATCAAATACAAATCACACAGGACAGGATGTGTAAATAACTGTGTAGTGCATTCATCCACCCATCCATATCCAGATTGCATCTCCAAAAGCAGACAGACTGCTTACTAATTGTAATTTAATTCAATAAAATAATCCAGCACTGCTAGTGGAAAATTGTATTTGAGTGGTTAGTTAGGGTAAATGAAAAAGGATTTATGAAATATGAATAGCACAATTAGCGTGACTACAATATACGTGGTAAATATTTAAGTCTATTCCTCTATGTACAATTAATGAAACACCAAATGAATTATTCTCTTAAAAATGATAGCCTCTTCTTTAACAGAGATACAAGATGTGATAGAAAATAGCATAGTACCATAATAGTTTATTTCTTAACATGGTGTCTCCTGGAAAACACACACACACATATATATATATAAAATATCAAACAGTTTTTCTGCAAAACAGATTTGTTCATTGGCGTTGGCTAGCTTCAAGGATGAACTTGTTGCAAATTAATAGAGTAAATTTGCATTTTATTTTATTCCCAGCTGTATAGTGCAGATGTTTGAATATTAATAAGGGAAAAAAAACAAAATATCAAATATATAACTAAGGGTACATGTGTAAATAAGTTTAAATAAAGCAAAACATTTTCTGTGGGCTTACATATTATTGAATTTTCTTTAGAAAGTTATAATATATCAAGTCACACTGTAACCACAGTTTTGATCAGTGAAACAAACAAAAAAAAATTGGAAACTTTTAAATTCCTTGTGCTTCTGTAGTTTTTCTCTTAATTTAAAGTGCCTCAAAATGTGGAAATAACTACAATGTGTTCTTTAGTTTATTGTCCCCCTCCAGCAACTGGGATTTTCAGAGATATGTATAAAAATATGTTAAATAGATATATAGAAATACTCTGCACACAATTGTGCAAAAGCATACAATATATGGGGGTCACGAATGTGTGCCAGAGGGTTACCTTCCAGGTTTGCCTAAAGTAAGTAGTACCACCCCAGGACGAGAGGGGACACTGTTGCTAACGGTCTTGTCTCCTTTTGCCCCTCACAGCCTCATGAAACCGCCCCTTGAGGGCACTGAAGCCAAGGAAGCCCCGCCTCTTCTGGTCCACAGAACATCCCCAGAAGGCGGGGTCTCATTTCAGTGCTGACCTTGCTAATATGCAGATCAAGACCAGAGCTTGCTGCCAAGCGATTCTCAGAGGGAAACTATACCTCTATACCTCACAAACAGCACACTAAAGTGCATCTTTTTTGTTGGTTTTCTTGATTTTTGTTGAAATTAAAAAGGGTTTTGCCCAAGTAGCACTCAGAGCATTTTGCTCTGCCTCTTCAATCACCCCATTGCAATGAACAAATTACTGAGTCAGGTGTTTCATTGTTAACAGGTGCAGAAAATCAGCACATAGCCACGCTATCTCCATTGGCAGTAGAATGGGTCATACTGAAGAGCTCACCATGGCACTATCCCGGGACATGCGGACAGGGGAAGCAGAACCTCACCTGTCATTATGAAAAGTAAAAAAAAAACTAATAATGTTAACATAAAATTAATTTGACCACTGGTCTGTGCTATAAATTAATTTTCTGTATGATTACAATGATTGTGATCATTTTTATACTTAAAATCGCCAAATTGGCGCATTTGCTGTTCAAATACGGGGGAGAAACACAAGGTGTGGTAGCGATGAGCCTCAGCTCCCCTCGGACTGCACTCTCCCTCACACAAGGGGTCGATGCAAGGAATTGGTGTGTGCCTGTTGCTGTCTCTCTGTATGTCGCCAATATAATGTTTGCAGACACATTTATAATACACCCTGACTTTCCACAGTCTGGCTAATATCTTTAATGAATGTGTGTGACATATTTAGTCTTGCTCATCGGACATAAAACTGCAGTGAAAAGGCACAAGATGAGTGAGGCGGACAGTACCGTGCTGCACTGAAGGGGGCGCATGTGAGCTTAACGGGTGCTTGTTGCTGCTGTTCTTCTACGCAGAGGCGCCAAGAACTTAGAGATACCAGAAAGTCAAGTGCAACGCAGTGGTCTGTTTATTTTTATTTTTTGTTCCGACTGACTGCCAAAATGGAAGATTAAGATTTTTAAAACTAAAGGAAAATAAGGAGGACTTTTACAAGAAAGTGATGGAGATTTTCATGGAGAAGGATAGGTGCATGGACTTCATTTACAAACAAAGGTAAGACCATAAACGGTTTTCAATTTTATAAAAAAAAAAATCTAATATTTAAAAACTTAATTTTGACCTTAAATAAAATATTCTTTTATTTTTCTTGTTATCCTTTGGTTGAACAGTCTGTATTAAAATTAATTAAAGTTTCAGAATTAAAAGCTTTAAAAAAGAACTAAATATTTCAAAGTCAAAATTGAAATCCGATTTTCTTATACAACACTCAGTACTTTCATTTGTATTGAATGAGTCTGAATTGTGGAATTGCAACAGCAAATTTAGAACACATGGAGAGTGCAGAGCAAGCGCGTTCTCTCCGCTTTCTCTCGCTGCTATATTAAGACTTTAGGGACTTTCAAAACTCGACTTGATGTTTTTTGGAAGAAATAAGTGGATAGGACTGGCGAGCTTTGTTGGCCTGAATGGCCTGTTCTCGTCTAGAGTGTTCTAATGTTCTAAAAGTAACGTTCTTTCTTAGCAAAATATGTACCTTACCTATGTGTGTGTAAGGAATGCTGATGAGATATGAAACACAACCAGTAGTCAATGCGCATGATGGCTGCCAATTGAATAGTGGATAAGCGACTCTTTTGGGTTCATATATTTGTAAATCGGACTCTGAAGGTAGTCCGTGCCGCACCAGCCATGAACCTCACCGCACATCACTGCCACTTTCATAGAATGCCACATATGCCAGTATGTGGAATTTATGCTCTGCTAGACCTGTTCAACAGTAAGTGCTATTATGGTGAAGTTGAAGCGTTGAGGAGCAACAGCAGATCAGATGTTTTAAGCACATCTGTTGGCACTCCACCAGGTTGTCATTTATCTCTTCTTTTGTTTATCGTGTATACAAATGACTGCAGGAGTTTACACAATGATAGATGTTTCCTGAACCTTGCAGACGACTCTGTCATTGTTAGTTCTCTCAATGATTTTGCACAATGGTGTGATTGCTCCAATTTACGACTAAATACTTCTAAAACAAAAGATATGGTTGTAGATTTCAGGTTCTCTATGCCATCCACTGTCTCAGCTTCAATTAAATCATTGACAACAAACTAAACTTTAATCTTAACACAGCATAAACCTATAAAAAAGGGCAGTTACGACTTTTCTTTCTTAGGAAACTCAACTGTTTTAAAGTGGACAAAACCATAATGACAATGAATCCATTGTTACATTTGGTTTTATCTGTTGGTTTGGAAAATCTCAGGAATAAGAATATAAATCATCTTAACAGCATTACAAAAATTTGCAGTTAAAGTATTGTTTCACAGCAGACCTTTATCACTGACACATTTTGCAAACAGGTTAGAAAGAAAGCCTACTCAATTGTCAGTCAGACGTCATCCTCTTTGTTCGAAATTCCAGCTGTTGCCATCAGGCTGCAGATTTACGTTTCCAAAGTTAAGGAACAACAGGTTTAGGAACTCCTTTATTCCTAGAGCTACTGTAAAAGCATTTTAAATTCTTTTGTAGGGATGCTGCGGAATGTTAAATTCTGTATTATTATTGTGTGAAATGTAAAAACTAATGATTCTTCTTTGTATTAATCTTGAGTGTGAGTTTAAGCAATGACATTGGTTGTCAAATGTTGTGTCTGTGCTTATCTATTCGATCTTTGTAACAATGTCTTCTGCTTTTTGTATTTTCTTGCTGCCAACAAATTTTCCACTGCGATAATAAAGTCTGCCTAACCTAGCCTAACCGAACCGTACCTAACCTAACGACATTGCTGCCAAGTTACTTAATTGGAAGAATCAGTAATTGTCTGTGGTAGGGAGGTCTTATAATGTTATATTTGAGCCTGCTTTAGCCTCAACATGACCTACTTTAGCTCTCAGTGTTCTTAAACATTTTCTCTGAATACAATAAATTGTATCTTTTGTTCCAAATATATGGATTAGTTTCTCTTATAACAAAGATTTATGTGATCATAGACTCTGATCCAAATTTTAAATCAGAAATTAACTCTATTACTAAGGCTGCATTTTTTCACTTAAGAAATATTGCAATAAGTCGGTCCTCTTATAACACTGAAAAATTATTTCACTATTTTTTTTTAATGATTAAATTATCTCCTAATAGGACTACCTAAGAAGGACATCGACAGTTGCCGTTAGTTCAAAATGCAGCAACAAGAATCTTAACTAATAAAAGACTAGGGGGCTTCACTCGCCAACCCCTCCAGCCTTCAATATGCGCCAGTCACTTTGCATCTCTGCTGCTCGTGTATGTGGATTTCACTTTCACCAAACAACAAATCTTTTAATTCTCACAGATACGCCTCTTCATTGGGAAGAAACAGTACTTTTCCCTGATGGCAACGACTTAAAGTTTAAATTCGAACAATATATTCAATCTCTTTTCACTGTTCTGTTATTTCACAGAGTAATAATTTCCATTTGTTTGTGCCAATGCGATCTTCACTATCATTTTTTTGAGTCTTTGAAATTTTAGTACTTTCATTATCTCCAACATGCTCTGCATTTGTATCGTGTCAACATTTTTGAATTCTTTACAACATTGTACTTTGTCATCTACTGTTTGTCTTTTATTTCCGACCTCAGGTGTGGTTAAATCTCTTGGCACAAAGTTTCGTCTATGGGACGTGAAAGTATCTGTCTGAAAAAGTCACGTCTTATCTCAGGCTAAAAAGTCTCGTCTCATTTAATAGAGAGAAAATCTGAGCACATCTCAGTGGTTTTAGCATCATTACATGGGTTACCTTTGTCCCTTTGAATAGATTTTAAAATACTGCTAATGGTATTGCCATGTATGTGTGCCTTGGGGACAGCTTAGGGCTCTGGTGGTGGTAATTCAATGCTGATCCACAAGGTGGCAGTGTATACTAACACCTCATCTCTTCCTCCTGAATGATTGACAGACCAACCATTGATCACATCACTTCCGGTGTCTGTCCCCCTGGACCCGCCTCTTCCTGCCTGGCCGGCATTTAGCCAGAAGCATCGCCTTCTTGTATAATCTGGTGTTAGACTTCATTGTTGAGATTTTGATGAATCTCCATGTTTTAGACCTTCCTGATGTTCTCGTATACGAAGTATAGGGAAGGTATTGTAATCCTCCAAAAACTCCATTTTGATATTTTGATGAATCGCAACGTTTTAGACTTCCCTAAGAATGATGTCTGCGTGTGTGTGTGTGTGTGTGTGTGTGTGTGTGTGTGTGTGTGTGTGTGTGTGTGTGTATGTAAACGATAACTTGAGTACACCTTCACTTAGGTCAATCAAATTTTCCATACAAGTATTAGGTACAAAAAGTAGATTTCTATCAACTTTTGGGCTATTTCCGTTAACCATAAGTGGCACTTTACCTTTTATTCATGCAGCTGCATAATTGTTCAATATATTATTAATTTGATTTGATTTGTTGTTGATGGTTCTTTAACCCTTTAACCGCCAACTCCCTAAATATTCCCCACGCCAGGCGAAATCTGAACAATTTTCGTTTTTTTACTTTTTTACATTTATTCAAGAAGTATTGACCACTAAATGTTGTGCAAGTTCTAGAAATGGGCAAACACATACAACTGGAGTACCAGTTATCCATCCAAATGGTGTACCCATTGTCCAATAGTGGTAGGGCAAGGTACACAACAATTTTCTCTGAAAGTCCAAAGTCCTTACATTCATCTGGCAACACTGCTGAAATACTACTCATAGGATCCTCTTTGCCAGTGTATACACGAAATCTATAAATGTAACCTGAATTCTCAGCTAAGCAAAACATCTTGATACCAAACCGTGCCCTTTTCAATGGTAGATACTGTCGAAACTGTAAGCGGCCCTTCCACAACAATAAACTTTCATCAACTGCAACTGACGGTCCTGGCATGTAGGGCAACTGAAATGCTTCAAATAAATGGTCAATCAAAAGGACGTAGCTTGAACAAGCAGTCGCAATTTGGATCTTTCTTATCTGGCTCATTTCTGTTGTCATTCAAATGAAAGAATTTCAGCAGCAAAGAGAATCGGTTACGTTTCATGATAGCTGCAAAAATAGGTGTTGCATACATAGGATCTTTAGACCAGTACATCTCAATATCTGGTTTTCTGATTATTCCCATCAACATCAAAATCCCAATGAATTTTTTCATTTCGTTTTCATCAGTGTCTACCCAAGCACGAACACGGGAATGTGGAGGTAAATTGGGATTTTTCTCAATAAACTGTGCTGCATACAGATTTGTCTGATGAACAAAATGTCTGATCAAATCAGGTGACACAAACAGCTCATAAAACTGCTCAGCAGTGTAATTGTTTACATCAACAGTAAAGCCACACGTTGCCTCAAACGGATGCAGAAAAGGTAGTTCACCACGGGCAGCAGTCCAGTTGAGATGCTGGGGATACACCCACTCAGCGCCGTCATCCGATGCGTCTTCATTCACAGTATCATGCAGCACACGTTGCTGCTCATCATTGTCGCTAAAATCTTCTTCAGAACTGCTACAATCATGATCAGAATTGTCCAAAATCGCCTGCAAAGCCTCACTTGAAGTCAGTTTACATTTCACCATATTCACAGCTGTCACTTCCGAATCACGTCTCATAACCGGCCAAAACAACCACAGAGTTGTCGAAATACAATGTAGTAATAATACCCACGCCAAACCGTCAGTTATACTACGCGCCAGGCATTCATATAACCATAGGCAAATGTGCCGGATAATTCCGGCAGTATGGCGTTAGCAATAAAACAACGATGCCGGATATATCTGGCAGAGGGTGGTTAAGGGGTTAATGTACATAATATAAAAATATAATCATTGTCTTGCCGTTTACTCCTCAAATATCCATCCCCATATCTGTGTATAGGAGAAAGTCTAGGGGAGACCACTCCCGATTGTTTTCCTTGTTCTCATTTCCGGTTGCTCTGTGGCAGTGTTTTTTGCCACCACCGCCTGATCACAGCACTATGAAACCACTTGTGATGATGGAATGAAAACAGATACATCAACGGTCTACAAGACCAACTGCATCGAACTGACTAAAATGAAGATACAAAATCATAAAAATACAAAATCATGACTTTAACACATTTATTTTAGGAAGAATGCCCAGTGGGGACTGGGTGGTCTTTTGGCCTGGAACCCCTGTAGATTTTTTTTGTTTTGTTTTGTTTTTTTTTTTTTTGTCTCCAGCCTCTCACCCCTGGAGTTTTTTTTTTCTTTTTTCGTCTATCTGACCATAGGTTTGGACTTACCTTAATGGACGTAAAAACAATTTTCAAAATGTGTTACTACTTGTGTTATGTAAGAACATATTGATTCTTTATAAATTATTTTTATATATTATTTTTTCAGTTATATATGATTACCCATTTCTAACCTGCTGGTTTGTTTTCCTCTTCTAACTCTTCTTTTACATTCTGTAAAGCATTTTCAGCTTCATTCCATGTATAAAAATGTGCTATACTGTAGAAATAAAAATGTTGGCTGTTGTTATTATGAATTATACAGTATTAATTAGTGTTAATTCTATAGCAAGTTGTTGTGATGTGAAATTTTGCATACAAGTTGATAAATATTTTTTATATCTTTATTTGTAACTTAGACAAAGCAATTTAATATTAATGTTACATTACTGATAATAACAGCAATGGTTTAAGAACCCCTTCACCTTTAGGACTGAGTCTCTTTGTAATTTTACAGCAGGGTTGGGGGAAGTGCCTAAAACAAGTTTGGTAAATGTTCCTCTGCTGTTTCTCAGTCAACCCCCACAGGTTTGGGGGTTGAAGGTGTGAAGGTATTCTATTCCTCCATTGGTCTGAAGTATGGCTGTTTGTAACTGGCTTGTATCAGAAGCCTTAAAATACCATGACGTCCTATTGGCTCTAGGGATTGGACAGAAAACCTATAAATTTGATTGCTTTACCTCTCCCTTCTCACATCATCATCATGAAGGAGCATCTCACACACCATGAACTGAAAAGGACAACACAAAGAAGAGCACAACTCGGCAGCCATATCGACACAGGCATGTGGCCTGGTCTGAAGAAAACTGACCACAAATGAGACATTTTAAGTAACTAACAAGTCTGTGTGCCGCCTGAAACTACACATCAGCATTTATCAGGTTGTATGGTTGCCAATATTCAAATGTACTTTGCATATTGTTATTATTTATGAATATTATCAATAATACTCTGTTTAAAGTGTAACTTAACTCCTGCTTGTCTTTTACTACACCTAATTACCTGAGGTTAAAAATGTAGAAGGGAAGGTGAGGAGACATTATATGGTACAATACCTTAGAAACAGTGGTAAGTCTGGGAAATTTGAGGCATTCCCACAAAGGCTACTTATTAATAATACAAAAAGGGAAAATACAGCAATATAATACTCTACCAAGACAAAACACAAGTGAGCCCCTACCTCCATGCAATTCTGATTTAGAAGATCCAGAAAACTGAATGATTAAATGATGATTGAAGTTTCATTGAAAGTATTTCATGAAATTATGAACAAATTTGTCCAGGCAACTAATGTAAAATTTATTACAATGCATTGGAAAAGAAGGGTTTTTATGTTTTGCTGCTCCCTCAATGCTAAACTCTTCTGAAAATACACCTTTGGTATTTTTACAGCATTAGTGGAATTAGGTCTAGAATTCAATCTTATTACCACCTTAGACTACTATGGAAATGAACATTGAATACTTTTAGAATATTATATAAAAAAGTTGTTCTGTATTGTTATTGCTGGCTTTGACTTTTAGGAGCAGTATAGAAAAGAAGGCGCTGGTGAATGCTTGGCAAGCAATTCGTTGTCCATTGAAGCTGATCAGCACAGCAATGAAGCCCGGAAGCGGCGGGTGGGAATAGAGAGTACCACTACGGCACACATGTGTGAGCATCGCTTGAGGTGTGATAGTTTGAATTCCCCAGTAAACTGTATTTAAATCCCCTGACTTTGCTTCTTATTTTGTGTTCTTGTAAACAAGTGGGCATGTGACAAAAACAAGGTGACAGTATCTTTCTTCAAGTCAGTTTCCTTTTGTCATTTCTGCTGTGTGGTTTTCATGCTACGCTTTCTTGGTTCCATTTGTTTCTTTCGAAATTTGCGCAAAAGTGTTTCTGTAAAATCTCTAAAGACTGGTTTTGTTGATATTGGTAAACATGCACCTTGTCACATTTTGAAGTTTGCTGACTTCTGCCTGGAGATTATAAAATGATGACAAAGTAAAACTGTTGTTCAATTTTTGAAGCTTGTATTGATATGTACAGAGGCAGTGTAGCATAGTGGTGTTAAGATGGCAAACTGTGTGGCCTTCAAAAAGTCACTTCAAATGTAAAGTAACAGAAAAAGAACTTGAAGTCAAATTTAATAACAAAATACACACAAACGTGTAATTCTGATACTATGTCACTTTACAGAGATGTAGAAAGCCTGCAGTACAGGAAAGTACTGTTATGATAACTAATATCTATTCAAAATATGCATTGTTATTTCTTTGTATGGCTTCTTTCACCATCTCCATGCCAATGATGTACCAATCTTCCTCTCATTTCGATCTTCTAACCCACAGGTTTCAGCAGAGATCTCCAGCTGTCTCTCTGCCATCTCATGAACATGCCTTCCAATTTGCCTTCCTCATATGTCTTGACAATTAAGTTTGCGAACTTGCCACCATGCGCTTACGTTGGCAGTACTGTACAAACAGCTCGGTAAGGTTTCATAACCTTTCGTATATCAGTGACGACATGTGGTGGTGTCTTGTTCAGTGGCGTTCATTACTGTTGTTGCGTGTTCTTTTGTGCTGTCGCGAGACTGTTAGTGTTTGCATTAGAGCAACGAACAAACACCAGCTCACATGGGACTGTCTGTGAGGGAGTTTTTAGCCAGTAAATAAATAACTGCATCGGAATACCTTCCTTACTCACCAGGGGCCTCATGCGTAATGTCGTGCGTAGAATTCACACTAAAACATGGCGTACGGACAAAAGCGGAAATGTGCGTACGCACAAAAAAAAATCCAGATACATAAATCTGTGCGTATGCCAATTTCCACGTTCTTCCTCTCCATAAAACCCGGTCAGCGTGAAAAGTAACGCTCGTGCACGCACCTGTCGCTGCAACCTGACTCCTCCCAGAATAATGCATCTTTGAATATGCAAATCAATATAAATAGCCCCTATTGCGTTCTGTGAAAAGACAATGGCAAAAGCAGGGGGAAAAAGAAGAATTTCCGCAAGTACCAAGTAGAGGCAAGAAAAAACTTAATATTTGTTGGTTTAAATAGTGATATAAACAACAAAAGGAAGTTGATCGAGTGACACAGAGTCAGAGAGACTTGAAAGTTCAAGTTCAGAAAGTCACACAGTGCCTGAAATAAATAAGAAGTGGTCAGATATCAAAGTCGCTGTGAAAAGGCAAGTCGTAGCCCACCATCTGAGTATCATATGGAAGCATGTTAGGGTGCAGAGAAAAGAAAAAACTGGGACACAGCTGAAAAAAGGTCAAAATTTCCACTTTAATCATACAGTTTATTTTGTCAAAAAAGTAGAATGGCATAAACTTCATCTTAAAATCGTTTAATTTACTAGTTTCTGAAATCCCATCATAACTAAAGTAGCACGTTAAATTCTTTGTTTTGTATGTGTTCTTCTATGTGTGTGAATCACTAAGTGCTTCTTAAACGGCTTTCTCTTACACTGACAGGACACAGAATACATTACATTCATGATGTTACAGCTCTCTGAACAATTTAAATACTAAGATGTACACTTGATATCATTTTCATGATGATAGAAATTAAAGCATGCATAAAACACTGAGGCATGTTGGCGCAGTAGTAGCGATGAGCTGGCGCCCGTCTAGAGATTGTTCCTGCCTCCCGCAAGATGCTTGCTGCCCTGTGCACGACCCTCAATAAAATAATTTATTGCAGCAGTACTGTCTCTCTCAAACGTACTAACCCCCAATTCCAGTCCTTCCTTTTCTTTCTCCAAATAACCAATTGCCACACAATCAGATCTGCAGTAGACATTAAGAGACATCTGTAAGCTTAGAACGCAGATTCTTCAAAACTTTTAAGGAACATTGAAATATCTTCGTAGTACATGCTTAATTATTCTATCCATCTATCCTTCCAATGTCACGCCAGCACCTTCAAGAATACAGCGTGAGGCAGGAACAATCTGTGAACGGAGCGCCATCTTAAGCTTAGAACGCAGATTCTTCAAAACTTTTAAGGAACATTGAAGTATGTATAGTAGTACATTTTTAATTATTCCATCCATCTATCCATCCTGGTCTCACCATTCCCAGCAAGCATACAGCGCAAGGCAGGAAAAAACCCTGAACGGGGCGCTAGCTCATTGCTAACACTGCTCATCGAATTCTCACATATTTAATTATTAACAATATACATTATTTAAATTGAGTTAAAAATGTATCTGTATAATGTAATATATATACTTTAATGCATTTCATCTTTAAAATGATATTAAGAGCTCCATGAAGATAGCATATGGAAATCTGAATCGACTTAGAAGCCGGTCATCATCATCATCTGTAAATACGCACTCTCAATTGAATTGAATTCCTTTATTGTTATTGTATGGTACAAGGAGATTCAATATCCAAATCCTCCATAAACTTATTTTCCTATAAAATGGTAAAATAACAACAACAATAATAATAAAAATAATAGGATAGAAAACAGTGAAAAATATACAATATGAAAGCATAAGTGGCTCAGGTTGTGTGATATTACAACTGTAATGCAAGTTTACAGTGAGGTAATTGTACTTATTACAAACAGTACAAACAGTTCTACCGGGAGCACTTGATGGACTGATTGAGTGCGTTTACATCTGTTGGGATGAAACTGTTTCTGAACCACAAGGTTCATGCAGGAAAGGCTCTGAAGCATTTGCTGAATGGAAGAAGTTCAAATAGACTCTGAGCGTGGCTAAGGCAGCGGGTGGTAGAAGCTCTGTCCCGATATTTCTCCCTGCTCTTCACACAGTCTGCGGTAGAGCTTTCCGATCAGCTGCTGTAGAACTGTGATTCCACACTGTGATACACTGGGTTAAAATACTCAGAGTGGTGCACTAATAGTAACAACACTAAAGTGGCTATGGTGTTTGGAATAGTTTGGCCATTCTGTGCACCATTATATGGTTACAGGTTGATTATAACACTAGAATTACCAGAACCTACAATCTAGCCCACCTTAAATCCCATCGCACCTCTCCGTCAGTGTCTTTTGTCCTGTAAATGTGCTGATTAAGACAAGTAGCAAGCAGCCTGCTATTCCATCCCCCCACCGCCGCAGAACGTGCACAAAGTTCTTCCAGCTCATGCCTTGATTATCTGGGAGTGAAGTGCTGGAGTTTTAGAGTAGAAATAACAGATCGTTATTTGGAACAAATGCATTTCATGTGTGTTCCATTTCTACAATCTGTGTAAACACATTATTAAAACAGAAACATTTTTCATATTTTAGTAGTACTGTAAATGACAAAATGTTGGCATAAACTATATAATGTGTAAAGCGTGAAGTCCAAAGATCAAATAAACACTTTCACAAAAGGTGCAAGGATGATACAACAGCTGTATGGTGCTGTTTCTTTTGTACTCCAGGACATGCAGAGGAAAGAATAGTACAGAGAGGTCAGTTCAGCGATATATGCAATCATCAAATTCAAATGTTAACAGTTCAAACACACGCAAGGACCCGTCCTTCCTACATTTAAGACATGTGTACCTGTTGCAATGCACACATTTCTCTCCATGCTTTGGTTCCTGTTACATTGAACGGGCACCTGACACTGACTCAGTTTACTTTCCTGGGGAAAGCGGCTGTCTTGGAACAGAAGCTTGTCGATGTTGCATCCTGCTTTTCTTTTTCCATTGCCTTTTCTAGTAAGATGCCACGATGAAGTTCCTTTGCATGGAGAAAAAAAGAAAGAGACAAATATATGGGACATTGGGTATAAATTTATGGTACTTGTAAAAGTTAGCTTTTTTCAATTTTATTCTCTCAATCATGATCACGCTCTAAACCCCCCCCCCCCCCCCCCAACCCCATCAGACTCTAAGTAATAGAGCTAGCATAAATTCACACCCAATCTGACGCTGTTCGTTTTCAAATAATATTGCATTAGTCTGATGATGTTTTCTGATTGGTATTATTCAGGTCATAAAATGATTTCTTCAAAATGTCACATATATTGTCTTTTTCATTCAGGTGTGTAATAGGCATAGAGAGAAGTGTATACATTGCAACAGGAACACATGTCGTAAATGTAGGAAGGACGGTCTTTGCGTGTGTGTGAACTGTTAACATTTGAATCTGATGATTGCATATTGCACTGAACTGACCTCTCTGTATTCTTCTTTCCTCTGCATGTCCTCAAGTACAAAAGAAACATCACCATACAGCAACATGGAGACTGGCAAGATTGTGAAAAAAAAAAAAAAG
This sequence comes from Erpetoichthys calabaricus, assembly GCF_900747795.2. Classification (NCBI taxonomy): domain Eukaryota; kingdom Metazoa; phylum Chordata; class Cladistia; order Polypteriformes; family Polypteridae; genus Erpetoichthys; species Erpetoichthys calabaricus. The sequence continues at coordinate 13,748,456 of NC_041399.2, read as the reverse complement.
CATGTGAAACACACAGTCACTGATTACAACCACAAGATGTTATGCGAATGAATATGAATAACATGAATAATGTTGCATCCGTACCACAATGTTTTCCGAAATGTACTATACAGGTCATAAAATGAATAATTCCAAATATCATATCTACCTATGTCTCTGTTTTTCATAGACCATAAGGTGCATACTAATTCAGCGTGAGCAGGAACACTCAATAAAACTGAATTAAAAAGAATGAAGTTACGTTGAGATACAAAGAAGGCAGATTCACCAGTGTTTGTGTGTCAGCTTTTTTCCCTCCAGATCAGAGAATGTCCAGTTCCATTGCCGCCGAACACCACTCACATCTACAGTTACTCCCAGTTTCAAATAAAAACTAACAGCGTCAGATCCCTAGGGCGGAAGTATGTATCGTGATCGTGACTGAGAGAATAAAAGTGCAAAAAAAACGGTAACTTTTACAAGTCCTATAAATGTACACCGTCTGTTACAGTCGCAAACCAAATGTATGTGTGTACTGTATAATATTAACAATAAGAGCAGCTCACTACTGAAAACGGCAAATATAGGAGTCAGTCGGGATCGAACCAGGGACTCTTGATTACAAGTCAGTAAATCTTACCGCTATGCCACAGAAGCTGTTGTATCGTCCTTGCACCTTTTGTGAAAGTGTCTATTTGATCTTGGATTTCAGGCTTCCCACATTATATAGTTTATGCCAACATTTTATCATTTACATTACTGTACTACTAAAATATTAAAAACGTTTCTGTTTTAACAATGTGTTTACACAGATTATTGTAGAAACGGAACACACATGAAATGCATTTGTTCCAAATAACAATCTATTATTTCCACTCTAAAACTCCAGCACTTCACTCCCAGATAATCAAGGCATGAGCTGGGAGAACTTTGTGCACGTTCTGTGGCGGTGGGGGGATGGAATAGTAGGCTACTTGTCTTTATCAGCACATTTACAGGACAAAAGACGCTGACAGAGAGGTGCGAACGGATTTAAGGTGTGCCGGATCTACGAGTTTTTTCGTAGGTTCTGGTAATTCTAGTGATAATCAGATGCCTTGAACTAGAAATGATATGCAGTTAATTTCAGTGTTTTCATAACCGAGCCGAAAACTTGCGTACACTATGGTTTGTACTGGCGTGAGAATGTGCGAGGCTTTACAGCAAGTTTAGTTTTTATACATCGCAATGTGAGCGTGGAAACAGGCGTACGCAGCATTGTTGTGCTTATGCACCGTTTATACATGAGGCCCCTGATCTGGTCCCCAATGACTTTTTACTTTCTCATATATGAAGTATAGGAAAAGTATTGTAATTGTCCAAAAATTCAACCTTGAGATTTTGATGAATCTCGACATTTTAGACCTCCCTGAGTCTGATTTACTTTCTTGTAGGGAAAGTAGTAATAATAATAATAATAATACATTTTATTTAATAGGCTCCTTTCTTAACACTCAAGAAATGGACAATGCTTCTCCATTCTTACCCCAAAGCAGTAGAATGATCTCCCTTTGTCTATTTGAACTGTACCCAGTTTATGCATGTTTTGTAATCTTTTGAAAACACATTTGTTCATTAAACATTATGGAGCTGATGTGTTTATCTTGTACAGGGTAGCTGCTGTCACATTCATAAAGAGTTTTGGTGCTGATTTTTGTCTACTACTTGCGGGTATAATTGTATAGTAACAGTCATACTACTCCGTTTTGCTGGCGTCACAATAAGACACAGAAAAGGTTTGGGGCAGCCACCCGTATAATATCCCTGTCTGCAAAATGGGTAATTCTGATGAGTTGTGAATGGTACAACGTCCAAAACAGAACTGATTTAACAGTGAGAACATGGAGGTTTTAAAGGCCAGTACAGGAAGTGACATCCTCAGGACCGGGACCAGAAGTGATGTCATCAATGGTTTCTTTCGATGCCTGGACCTTCTAATTATTCTTGTCTGTATTTTAATAATTTGAATGTGAGGTACGAATTAAGTCGTATGTCATTGAACCTGTCAAAATGTGACATATGAGAGAAATCGTATCTCCGTATCCATCCACTATAGACTCAGCTAGCTTGCTGGTGAGCTTTGCTGCCACATCACAGTTACCTGCTACAGTGCTGCCATCTAGTTGATAGCCGTAGAATTTTTTTTTGGCAACATTGTGTAAAATATAGTGCTATGAAAAGGCAATCTGTAATTACAGTATATCATCATGAAAAAGGTATAAAGCTGCTGATGTTTAGAAAAAACTAGATTTTTTGCAAGATTAATATTTTGATGATAATGATGGTGATCAGGATGGTGACAATCAATTGGATGATGTGGACATGTTCGCTCTGCTACTGATGCAGATTGCTGCCCCGAAGATGTTTCTTCATCACAAGGTGTCCGACTTGTCACGACTGTCAGGACAGCACGACATGGACACTCTGACACCCACTGAGCACAAAAAGTCACCAACTACCAAATGTGTACAACGCAAAGAAACATGTTATATTTACGGCACATGTGCTTCTAAGCCTGTGGTGCCATTCTGCAAGGATTCTGTGACGATGCGGGTTCAGCTCTGTGCTCCATTCTACTGTTAGAGAGCCCTTGAACCCAACACCGTTGGTAATGTCACCGATGAGCTAGACAGTGAGGCAATAACATTAGAGCAAGGGGATGATGTAAAAAGTGCAAAGTGCTTTTATTTAAAACAAACAATCAAAACAAGTGCTCCAACAAAGTACAGCAGTGCATTCAAAAATCTTCTTCATTAAATAAACAATCCATTAAAACAATGACAATCATGGAGGTTACAATAGAAAAACACAATCCTTTAAAACCGAGGTTAAAACATTGTGCAGGAAGCAGTCTTTTAAAAACCAATGACAATGCCCGGTGCTTCTTTTAAACTAGCGTCTCACCTGCTTCTCCCGTTAGGGCCCTGCAGCAGGCGAGACACTCTCTCTGCAGCTGACCTTCTCTCGCCACTACTTCTGCTGCCAGTCGCCGTACCGATCCTTGGCTCCAGTCGGCCCCTCTGACAGTGACTTGGGACTCCCCAACAACCAAGGCTCCCACGCTGGGGACACCATGTCCCAAGTCCCGACTCCCGCTGCCTTCCGCGGCCTTAAGCGGAGAGTCACCTGTCTTCCAGTCACTCCCGTCCTCCCGTCCAAACACCCAGACTGTCTGTTCATCTGCCGCGAGCCTTCTCACGCTCGCTCGCCCGCACCTGCTTGCTTGCTCGCTCGCTCGCTCACTGCTTTCTCCTGCAACCTCCGTTTCCTCCTCTCTTTCGTTGTTCATTTCCTTATTCTTTTTCTTCCTTTTTTTTCCTCCAAGCCGGCTCGCGCTTCTATTTATGCCGAGAGGACATACAGTAGCAGCTGCAGCCCATTAGCAGCCCCAGGAACAATCACGGATGTGGGCAGTCCCCCACCTGTGCACTTAGGTGAGAAATGCCCACACCGCAGATCGCCCTGAGACGCTACAGCCACAACCACTACGCCTCCTCACTAAGCCGCGAGCGCGGTGATTATTTATTTAAAAACAACTGGCCTTTGCTGAGAGAGCTGTGGACCCATAACACCACAGATTCCCATTCAAATTGAGACATTTAGTCATGTTGCTGGTCAAAAACAAGTCATTAACAGTTTCTTTACATGTTGACAGCTTTTGTCCCACTATTATAATATAATAATGATGTTTGCTGATGACATTGTGATCTGTGCTGAGAGTAGGGAGCAGGTTGAGGAGACCCAGAAGAGGTGGAGATATGCTCTAGAGAGGAGAGGAATGAAGGTCAGTAGGACCACCAAGACAGAATACATGTGTGTAAATGAGAGGGAGGTCAGTGGAATGGTGAGAATGCAAGGAGTAGAGTTGGCGAAGGTGGAGGAGTTTAAATACTTGGGATCAACAGTACAGAGTAATGGAGATTGTGGAAGTGGGATGAACAAGAGAGTGCAGGCAGGGTGAAAACAAAACACAGCGATTCTTAAGTTTATTTTTGACTTTAATTTCATTGCAGATAGAATATTCATTGCCCCCATTCCAAATGTTTTTGGACTGTGTTGCAGGCCTGAAATGCAGGAACAGATGTAGAGTAACAAATGAAATGAAGATGACCAGAGAAAACATCAAATATCTTGGGTTCATACTGTCTGCAATTAAATAAAAGTCAAAGTAAATTTAAGAATTGCTGTTTTTTTTTTTTTAATTTGCATTTTCCATAACATCCAAACTTTTTCTGATTTGGGGTTGTAAAAATGAACACATTCCCAACTCCCTCTACTGGACACATTGTGTACTGCAAACGTTACCGCTGAGGTTCACATTGATTACTTAGATTTCAACTAGACTTAGACGGTAGGCACAGCTAGTTGTGTAGAAAACTAAATGGTGAGATGCTAAATTCAGGCATCTCACCACATGAGAAGTCAGAAATAAAGTTTATAAGGTACTTCTGATACCTTATTTAAAATATTGTGTACAGTTCTGATTTCTATATTGTGTCAAAGACATTAGAGAAAGTCTAGAGACAAGATATTAGATGAGGACTATGTTGCACAGGCTATGAGGAAACATTGAAAGAGTTCATCTTTACAGTTTATGAAAACAGAAAATTAAGTAAAGACACAATAGAAATGTCTAAAATTAGGATGGGAATTTGTAAGTTGGATGACAGCTTACTACTCAACAAGAACACAAGGGAACAGATGGAAGATGGTGAAGAGTAAATTCCACACAAAACTTTGGAAGTGTTCCTTCACGTAGGGGAGAGAAGATACGTGGAGTAAATGACCAAGCAATCTAGCAGAAAGTCCATCCATCCATCCATTTTCCAACCCGCTGAATCCGAACACAGGGTCACGGGGGTCTGCTGGAGCCAATCCCAGCCAACACAGGGCACAAGGCAGGGAACCAGTCCCGGGCAGGGTGCCAACCCACCGCAGAGCAGAAAGTCTGACTTCTTTAAATATTGCCTTGTCAGTTTCTTGAAAGAGTTGGCTGACTAAAAATTTATGAGGTAGGCTGGGCCGAAGGGCTGTGTCCTTGTCAAAGCTATTTTTATGTTCTTCTGTTCTTACTGTTATGAAAGCTGAAACACCTACTCGTGGTGTAGCTAAGCTGTTTGTCATTCGAAAAAAAGAATTAACAGATGATTTACAGAAGGTGACGAGTCACATAACATATCATATATGTCTTGAAGTCACTGATCCAGATGAAGAACATTGACACTGACATGACTCCTCTAATCACGCCAGCCTTCGATGTAATAAACGGTTGTTTTGTGGGATTTTCCTTTTTAGGACCACGACTCTTTTCTTAGATTCCTGTCTGTTTTTTACAGTATATGCCATTACTAAAATTAAATGAATTGCAATATACCCATATACTGTATGTCAACATACAGTATCTTTAATTATAAAGTAAACATATATGTAGGTCAAATAGATATTTTTAAGAATGCAAAATGTATTTTCCTTAATATACTGTAACAAAATTATTTTTAAATGTATTGTGTATTGCAATATAAATAAAATTTATTATTATTATTATTATTATAAGACATGCAACATACTGTGTGTTCAGACCCCTGATAGAACATTTATGACTATTCTTTTTACCTGCTGGAAGAGGCTAAACTCAGTCTTCCCAATGATTCTAAATTATTTTAAACTCCCTGTTACTCACTAAAAGTCATCCTCGGTGGGCAGATGTGTCAGCATATGAGGGCTTCTGTTTACAGCTTTATTACAGCTAAAGACAAATACATTTCTATCTATCTATCTATCTATCTATCTATCTATCTATCTATCTATCTATCTATCTATCTATCTATCTATCTATCTATCTATCTATCAGGGATCATTTAATAGCAGTTACACTCCAAACCAGAGGGTGGCGCTGTTGTGTAATGTCTTTTTTGTTTCCCCCACTGTAGAAAAGAAGACTGACAGCTCTTCCATCTCTGACGTCACTGCCAGTTTCCGCCTTCATGAGCCCTCTCCTTGCAAACGTCAAAACTGGCAGCCGCAGTCTGAAGAAGGTGCCCCTCTGAACATGGTGACTGTTGCATAATTGCAGTCTGTCTTTTTGTTTTGATGCATCACAATATACGGGGATCACTACAGTGTCCCAGCTGTTCTTGACATGTTCTTGTGTCTCATTATCCAGGTTAGTATAATTTTAAAATATACTGCAGTGTACTAAAATGACAATGCAGTGTAGTAATATACATTGTACAGTATATTGTAACTAGAAAAAATGTGTTTACCTTTTAATATATATTAATAAATATACTGTATCTTAAAAAATATATTGCAATTTACAAAAGCAGCAATAATTAACATATTTTTTAATACATTGCTTTATACTGCAAGATACTTTATCCTTGATTTTATAAAATATTGTAAAAAATATTCATATAGGTAGGAATATATTTTTAAATAAATATATTTTACATATTTAATTATTGTAAGGCTGCAGAGCTAATATAATGTTTAATGTCGTGAAAACAGTGAATCTTCTTTATTTAAAGGAATATTTTGCTAGCAGATTCATTCTGATTTTTTACTTTGTGGGTAGCACAGTAGGCCGGGAGACTGGGCTTGAATCCAGAGCGGTCACGGTATGTGTGGACTCTCCACTTTCTAACCTTGTCTGTGTGGGTTTTCCTCTGGGATGTCGTAATTCCCACCCACACCCCAAAAATGTACACTTAAAGATGAGTCTAAAATGGCCTTGTGTGTGTGTGAGCGTGGATGTGTGTGGGTGAGCCCTACCATGGAATGGCACCTCCATCTGGACTGGCTTCCTATCGTCTACCCAAAGCTGACATGGGCTTTTGACCCTAATATCTAGAGCTGGATTACTTGCATTTTAAAATGAATGAAGTGAAATGTAAAACTAAATTATATAAATTTCAGTACTTCTTTTAGTCATACAGTGGAATCAGAAAGTATTCAGATCCCTTCACTTTCTGCACAAATTGTGAACATGTTTTCAGAAAACTTTGTAAATTTATTGAAAATCAAAAACTGAAATCTCTCATTCATATTAGAATTCAAACCATTTGCCGTGGTACTCCACATTGTGTTCAGCTGCATCCTGTTTGCTTTAAAGCTCACTGGGATGCGTCAAGAACTTGTTTGGAGTCCACCTGTGGGAATCTGAATTGAGTGGACTTCATTTAGAAAGGCATAAGTGTACCTGCTGTAAACGCTAGGGGTTGCTTTTGCCCCATTAACCCCAACAGACAAATGCTCTGGACACCAAGTAAAAGCAATAAGAAGTGTTTTAATCTTCTTTCCTTTAAGCAGAGCCTCCAAAGCAGCCCTGCTACAATAAATAGGCAATTCAAACAGGAATTACAGTAATAAACACAAGCCTTCTCTCCTACACCCCTCACAGAAAGCTCTGTCACACTCATCCCGACTCCGTCTCGCTTGCTGGGTCTCCAGCAGTCCTTTATAAAGTCCTTGACCCTGAAATGCTTCTGTCCTTCCGTCCATGTGACCTGTCAGCACTAATGAAGAACTGGCTTTTCTTCAGCCCGGATGTACTTTGGGGCTTCCAACCTCATGACTACCTTGTATTTCCTGGCTATAGGGAAAGGATGAGTCCCCAGGTCCTTCGGCAGCTCCCCCTGGCAGCACCCAACAGAGCTGAGGAACCCGAACTCCAAGTCCCAGGATGCCCTGTGGGAATCCGGGGCACCGCTACACTCCAGGGAAGCTGCCATCTAGCGTTTTGGGGGAGGCAGTGTCCAAAAGTAGCTGCCTTCCCCCATCCTTCCATTCTTTGGGAGTCGTGGCCGTCCCTCATACCGTGTATAGAAGGTCCCACAATTCACACTGCATGTCAGGACAAAACCAAGCCATGAAGTCCAAGGAACTCTCTGTAGACCTCAACAGTCGAATACAGCATCCTCCATAATGTTTGGGATATTGACACAAATTTTTCTTTGTTTAGTGCTCTGCTCCACAGGTTTAAATTATAAATCAAACAATTAAAGTTTGATTAAAGTGTATATTGTAGACTTTCATTTAAGGGTATTTGTATTAATTTCTGTCACACTATGTAGAAAGGATAACAGAGGCTGCTTATCTGTTTTCGTCCTGTTAGATCTGAGTGCCGCATTTGATACCATTGATCACAATATTCTTAGAAATTACCTTAGTCAATGGGTGGGCCTCTCTGGCAGGTTCTTAAATTGGTTTGAGTCCTACCTGGCAGGTAGAAAATTCTTTGTTAGTTGTGGTAATTATACTTCAAAGACCCCTGATATTCTATATGGTGTTCCACAAGGCTCTATACTGGCTCCGCTGCTCTTTTCGATTTACATGCTTCCATTAGGTCAGATTGTCTCGGGGCATAATGTGAGCTACCTCAGCTATGCTGTATTTATCAGTAGCGCCTGTTGACCCTGACTCTCTTGATTCACTGACAAAATGTCTCACTTGTGTTTCTGAATGGATAAGTAGAAATTTTCTCAAACTAAATAAGGAGAAAACAAAGTTTAGCGATTGGCAAAAATGGATATAATGAGGTTATTAGAAATAAACTTGATTCATTAGGATTCAAAGTCAAGACGGAGGTAAAGAATTTAAGGGTAAGTATTGACTCCTACCTGAATTTTAAATCACATATTAATCAGATTACTAGGACAGCATTTTTTCACTTAAGAAATATAACAAAAGTTAGACTTCTTATAGCATTACAAGCTGCTGAGAAATTAGTTCACGCTTTTGTTTTTAGTCGACTAGATTACTGTAACACACTCCTCTCAGAACCACCCAAAAAAGACATCAAACGATTGCAATGAGTGCAGAATGGAGCTGCTAGAATCTTAACTAGGAAAAGACAATCTGAGTACATCACACCAGTTCTGATGTCACTACACTGGTTACCAGTGTAATTTAGAATTGACTTTAAAATACTGCTTATGGTTTACAAAGCCTTAAATGATCTGCTCCATCCTATATTTCAGAATGCCTGTCACCTTACACTCCAAATTGTAACCTTAGATCTTCAAACGAGGGTCTGCTTATAATTCCAAGAGCGAAACTTCAAAGAAGTGGTAAGGCGGCCTTCTGCTGTTATGCACCTAAAATCTGGAGTAGCTTACCGACAGAAATTTGCCAGGCTAATATGGTGGAGATCTTTAAAAAACTGCTAAAACTCATTATTGTAACATGGCTTTCTCATAGCTTCATTTTAGTTTAATCCTGATACTCTGTATATTCATTTAATTATCAATATCATTCTTGGTGGCTCCAAAATCCGTACTAACCCCTACTTTCTCTGCTGTTCTTCTTCCGGTTTTCTGTGGTGGCGATCTGCACCACCACCACCTGATCAAAGCATCGTGATCTCCCTACATTGATGGATTAAAGGCCAGAAGTCCACATGACCGTCATCATCAAGTTCTTCCATGAGAACCCTGAATACCATGAGGACTGATTGAGATCATTCATGATAGGTAGAATGCCTAGAGCGGGCTGGGTGGTCTCATGGCCTTGGAACCCCTGCAGATTTTATTTTTTTTCTCCAGCCGACTGAGATTTTTATTTTTGTTTTTTCTGTCCACTGGCCATTGGACCTTACTTTTATTCTATGGTAATTAATATTGCCTAGTTTTATTTTTTAATATATTTTGTCTTTTTTTCTTTCTTCATCCTGTAAAGCACTTTGAGCTACATCATTTGTATGAAAATGTGCAAAATAAATAAATGTTGTTGATGTCGTCATTTTTAAGGACGTCTCAACTTGCGCCTTGGTAGTACTTGCCGGCCGGCCCATGTGTCACTCAGTAGGCTATTTGTATTGTCATTGAAAAGCTTCATTTAATTGTCACAATGAAGAACTGGACTTCGCACCACTAAAGTATCGTGTCATCATCTTTACCACTAAGCATCCAAAGTCTTACCGACCAATCAGACCAAAACCAAACATGACCAATCAGATTACTCAGATGGATCACACACACAAGCACACAGTAGAGGTTTATTATATACTGTGGTATATTACAGCTCCTATTTTGCTGGAGTTATTTTTACAGAATAGAGCTGTGAGCTTTCACAAATCTAAAGTCATACAAGATCACATTTGGACAAGATTCAGTTGCTTATCATTTTGCAACCACTGTCTTTAAAAAGACCACTCGGTCAGCCACTGGGTAATAAATAAAACCTGGCTGGAGTGGGAGACGGCTTTTATCCTAAACCAAAAAGATGGAGCTGACCTGCTTAATGGCCTTCTTGATTCAAGTCATTATGCATTCCCACCTTCTGTAACCTCAGGCAGTTTTCTCCACCACCGCTGCTCTTGCTGATATTGTTTCAGATTGCACCATTCTAAAACAACAGACTGTCCAGGGACCCCCACAAAAAGTGTTCCCATCCCAGTCTGTGCCCCTGCACGCATAACTTGTAGTATGGGACATTTATGTGCCTGAATTTAAATTTTAACATAAGAAATCACAAACCATGGAGTAACCAGTTTCCAATCTGTTTGTGAAGTCTCATCTGAAATCACTTTTGAGACCCTGGAAGGGATGGCTTTTGGGACTGCTAATTTTCTAAATGAGAGATTTCATAAAATGCTTGTTAAATTAGACACGGATACTAATGATATGCTAATATATTTTGCACAGAGGGACCACTGATAGACAACCATTACAAATTAAAACCAAAAAAAAAAAAGAACAGTAATACAAATGTGAATTTTAAAACTCTTCTATGACAGCTGTCAAGAGAAAAAAAAAAAGATTCCCTCATAAAGTTTGTTTGTTGAGATTTCTTGGAATACAAATTCAGATAAATAAAGGCAATTGACGCTTGACCATTGAGGGTGAATTTACATTCCGGGCTCATTTGTGTTTTAGCATGATAATGATCTTCCTAATCAGCATGTATGCTTCATTAACAATTTAACTGTTAACAGGCAGTGGCGGACCCCCGGATGGTGGCTTTGAAGACGGGTGCTCTCAGACATTTAGAAGATATGTGCTAGTATTATATAGTGCCTTCAGAAAATATTCAGAACCTTTCACCATCTTAAACAATTTCAATCAAACAACACTCAGTACGCCCGAATGAAAAATCAAAAGCAGGATTTTAGAAATTGTTTGCTAATTTATTAAAAATAGAAAAATCCTAGAACTATCCGATTGACAGAATTATTCAGACTTTATACTCAATACTTACTTGAAGCCCCTTAGGCTGTGATTACAGCCTGGAGTCTTCTTGGGTTTGACACAGCAATCTTTACACACCTGGATTTGTCATCCATTCCTTTTTGTAGACCCCCTTAAGCTCTGTCAGGTTGGATGTAGACCAATGGTGGACAGCTATGTTCAGGTCTCTCCAGAAATGTTTGATTGACTGTAACTCCGGCTGGGCCACTCAAGAACATTCACAGAGGAAACTCTAAGCTGCTCCGGAGTTTTCTTTTCTCTTTTGTGCTTAGGGATATGGTTGTATCCAGTAGGGGGCGCTGGTTCTCCCTTGGGATGTGTCCTTTCTTGACGCAGAACAGACTAGAGCCTCTACCCATCTCTCTTGTACCCATGGCGGAAATAATCAGACGAGGACAAGAATAAGGCTTTGTTAAGATTGTGTTTACAGATTTTAGCAGTGTCTTTAATACTATTCAGCCTCAATTATTAGTGGGTGAATTGTTAGAATTTGGGGTAAAGTAAAAAACGTATTATCTGGCTCTTCAATTTTCTTAGAAATCACACTCACCAGATTTAACAGCACCATCTTCTTCATAAAACCTGTTAAATACCAGAGTGCCCAAGGGCTGCATGGTGTCTTCCATGCTTTACACTTTATATTCAAGCAAGTGCCAGGCTTCTTCAAGAGCTGGCACCTTATATAAATATTCAGAGTCTAGTGTTGCCAAGTCTCATCCATTTGGCTATTTTTGATTGTTATCCGTAGGAAAAAGATAGGCTTTTGTGAATTGTGCTTTTTGGGCTACGTTTTTAAAAACAATACAGCATTTTTAGGCTATTTTTCAACTCCCCTCTGTGAAAACATAAAAAGATGTAATTGAACAAAATGCATGTGTGTATAGAAAATAGGACAGAGTGATGAAACTTGTTTGTGTTTGGCGTGCGTGACAAAAAGCATGTATACTTTCTGGAAGTTTCTTTTGATGATGTGTGTGACAAGAAAATATACCTTTAGGGTAATGACTTTACAAAAACTGGAAAAGTACAATGAGTCAGGATGCTATTTTTTGCTTACATGGTCAACGATCAGGAGATTAGAAAGGTATAAAAGAACAAGGACATCTGCGCTCGAGGCAGATGAAGCGCGGTGTCCTGGGACTGTGTTTCTCTGACATTTTACCCTTGCCTGGTATGTATTAATAAAAGGTTTTGACTAATTTTAATTTTCTTCTCTGTCTTCAGTCACAAAAAGTGTCCACAGTTTTTGGCGCCCGGACGTGGGGCAAGAGACGGCCGGTCGACTCCTCCAGCGAGACCATTTCAGTGATCCGTCTTAACAGCGGACTGCCGTTAACTTGAGATATCCGGCAGCAGAGCATGCAGCTCCGGCAAAAGTTAGGACTGCCCTGTCCTGAAACAGTTCTTGCGTGAGGAGCCCCTGGTCTCCTCTTTGCTACATCCACGGTGACTGAACGGATTTCCAGACAGAGCTTGCACACTTCCAGGCTGGGGTAAGCACCGGGGGATTTCCGAATATTTTTTATTTTCTAAATAACGGGAGGGCGAGTTTCCTGTTGACCGTCTAGTCATACTCATATCTCAACGGGTTGTTTAAGGTGATGGAGACTTGACCCAAGCAGTTTGACGCATACGAAAGGTCTGACGAAAGGATACTGGCCTCACCCATATCCTAGACTCGGCTGGACGTATTGATGTAGTATTCTGCTGAACCGAATCGGACACGAAGTCACCTGAGCTGGAATCCGGGGATGTGAGCGGACAGGCTAACGGGACGAGTAACGGGGTGGTATGGAAATATAAACCGAAAAGAGCACAGATTATAGGATTGCTGTTAGGACGAAATAAATAAATCTACATACAGAATAAGCAACAAAACCGTGTTCTCCTGGGAACTGGGACAGGACCGATAGTTAGGTGTCTCCCCTTGAAACTAAGAAGGGAACAGTTTAGGTTTAGTGAGTGGCACACTTAATGCCTCGCTGATTCATACGTACAAGGGATTAGGCGAATCAGTATATAGTTGGAAAATTAAATACAGAACCCGGGAGGGCAAGGGGACATAATGGGAACTTATAACAGTAAGCCTGTTAATCGCCGCACAGGGGGATCAAAATCATTAATGCTGGAAGGATTATTTTCGGAGGATCAACAGACGCCCCGTAAAAATGGGTCTCCTAGAAAATTTATAGAAAAGAAGACAGGTTTAGATTTATCCTATTATTTTTTTCCCCTCCTCAGAACCGACCTCAGACACCTCTATTATCCCCTCCTCTATTCCCCATTCCGATTGCCCCCCCCTGCACTACAACTAGCAGAAGTTTCCCCTGATGATTCCCCAGGCACAGATCACTATGACCCCTCAACCCATCGTGATGACCCACCCTGTACTAGACAAACCCCCGTCTCCAAATGCACTCGAAGTCAAACCTCCACTCACAAACCAGCTCCAACTTTTTTCTCCTCTAATCCTTCACTTACTTGCCCTTTAATAGAAGTTCCCAATCCCCATTATAACCCTGCCCATCCAGCTGGACCCCAAAATCCCACAACAGTTATGATAAATCGGAATTGGGACATCCAAGAACTAAAAGATGTCGTGAATACACTTCCAGATCCAAAGGAAGTAGGAGGACTAAAATTTGTTGAACAACTTGATCAGTTAGATAGCATGTATAAGCCTAATGCTGCTGAATGGACCCAGGTACTTCGTCGAAAGTTTGGGACCACATGGGCCACTGTTAGCAGGGGTGTCCGCAATGACATTCCATGGGTATGGAACCCAGCTTTAACTCGAGGACAGGGGATAGGTGGAGAAGGCGAATTTATTTCTGCTGCAAAAACAAAAGAAAGACGAGACGGTTGATGAATGGGCACATAGGATTCAAGACCTTATGGCTAATCACTCGGGCTTGGGAAATGCTGATGACCGTACCCGAGCTGCAGTTCCACCTTTTGTTTCCGGTTTGCACTTTGATATACAAAACAAGGTCCGCACTTCCTGTATTGAGTGGGAAAGTGCCACGTTTGATGAAGTCAAACGACATGCTGAACAGGCCGAATCGAACTCTCATGCCAAATTATTGGCAACACAGATGAACTATTATACCAGGAATGCTCCTGACCAAGGTCGAGGATATGGCTTTAGAGGAAGGGGACGAGGACGAGGAAGAGGACGAGGTGGTTTTAGAGCTCCTCCTGTTGACCACACTAAGAATCCTTTTATTCCCTCTCCCTTTAATTCCAATGCTAATTCCTTCTCTTGCCACGCTTGTGGTGAAACTGGACATTTTCGTCGGGAGTGCCCTTACAGACAGCAACAGCCCCCACCTCCCCTTATTCCATCTATTTTCTCTGACACCTCTGACTAACAATACTGGCCATAGGGAAACGCTGGGACCTCCAGCCACTCTTTTCAACTACCTTTGCTCACTCATAATTCAGAGACTGATCCTTTACTGACATTGTTCGTTGATGGCACTGAGACTGTTTTCTTAATCGACACTGGTGCCACTTGATCTACTCGCTAGCTGGCAAAGGTCCCTGCTTCAAACGAAAACTGTTACTGTGCTTCCTGCTTCTGGACAACCTCACCTTCTTCAAGTATCAAAACCTCTTCAAGTCCAGTCACGTCCTGGCGGACATACTTTGTTCAACCCTAAAGTTGTTGTGTCAAATTACCCCTTATCCCAAACCCTCTTTTGCAGCATGGACTTTAGATATTTCCCCACACACCATTCTCCTCAAAGCCCTACACTCTTTTTCCCCTTGTTTTTTCCCAATTTACAGGCCCCTGACATTTTACACTGTACTGCCCAATACTTCCCTATAGAAGTAGACACCACCTGGCTAGAATCTTTCCTTACTTCTGGTATTTGCCCCGAAACCCTTCACATCTACTGTGTTTCTATTTCATCCACAAAGGCAGCTGTTTCTGTTCATCTTACATGCTCACAGCATATATATATTATCTTGGCAGCATAGTGCCTCATATTTTTCCTTAGCTAAATCACACACTGTTAAATGGGGGGAAATAGGACCATGGGTGGAAAAATGCCTTGAAAGAACAGACTGGTTACAAGTTACTCCGGGTATTTTTGATACTCCTGACCATTTGATAACTAACGTAGTGTTTCAAAGGATAGCCCATTGTGAGCCTCTGGTGATCCACCCGAAATCCTCCTTCCGCCCGCACCGTGCCCAATATCCTTTGTCTCCCGAAGCAGAGGCTGGCATCTCCGCCGTACATCCCGATCTCGTCAAACGCGGTACCGCCGATGGACATGGACCGTCATGCCTCAGGGATACAGAGAAGCCCTTTGTGTTTCTGGTTAAGCTCTTGCCCAAAAATTTAGTAGGCTTTTGGCCGGACGGGATACAGTATGTAGATAGAAGGCTTTTGGCCGGACGGGATACAGTAGCGCTACAGAAGAAAAAAAATTGTACAATGAATACCCAGAAATTGTTGCTGTTTTTGGGGGACAATGGCCATAAAGTTTCTAAGGTTAAGCTGCAGCTAAACAAAACAACAGGTTATGTCTGTTTTAGGTATTCTGGGCTACTACAGACAGTGGGTTCTAAATTTTACTGAAAGAGCACAGCCGTTGCAACAACTGGCTGAGAAGGCTCTGTAACCTCAAAATTTACTCTTTTATCTGCGCCTGCGCTAGGTTTGCCTGATCATTCTCGTCCATTCACTTTGTTCGTGGACGAAAAGCAGGGATTTATGAATTCAGTACTGACGCAACAACATGGAGATAAACAAAGACCGGTGACTTATTTTTTCTAAAAAAAAAAAAAACTGGATCCAGTGGCCGCAGCATTTCCTCCGTGTCTTCGTGCTGTGGCTGCAACAACAGAAGCTGTATTAGCAAGCACGGATGTAGTTCTCATGAAATTTCTTCTGTCCTTTTCTTTTTTCTTGTGAGTTAATATTCTCTGTGACTGTAGCCTTTTTCTGGGAATGCGGTCTTGCTGTGGTATCGTACCGTGTGGTTTCTCGATAGTTGGATTTGTCCTTGTTGTCGTAATTGGATCGCCACGGAAGTTTCTTCCTTGTTGTCGCTGACTCAGTTCGCCAACGAAGTCTCCTTGATCTGGAAACCGGCGCCGTTTAGCTGAGCAGGATTGTGTTAACACCAGCTAACATCATGAGAGGCTGTTTTATGTTTGTTTGTCCTGAAGAGTGAACTTGCTTTTCTTCAGAGTCCATTTGTTTCTGTTTCCTTTGCTGCATTGTTTCCAAATATAGTGTAAATATAGAATAATACTGGGGTGAAGTGTGTTGAAAATGGTTTGGGTGATTTTGTGTGTTATAGAGTGTATTAAAGGGATCCCTATGAGTATCAGAATGTACTCTGTACTTTGTCAAATGTTACAATTGAAAAATGGAGCACCCTCAACCAGTTACGCAGTGGTCCAAGGGGACCGCCTGCTGGAAGCAAATCAAATTTCATCAAGCTAAGTGCACAAAACAGCTGAACTCGTAGCACTCACTCAAGCATGTCAGCTGTCCGAAGGGAAGATCGTAACAATTTATACAGATTCCAGGTATGCTTTTGGAGTCTGCCATGATCATGGAACACTATGGAAACTAAGGGAATTTAAGACCAGTCCTGGAGAGCTCTAACTAAAAACTGAAAAAGATAATTATCGATTTGTGTAATTGGTTTAGCGCAAATGAATGTCTCCACTTTTGTTAAAGGCTTGTAAATATACAAAAATATTTTTCCTTTTAAACCCTGATCAAGTTTGAAGGAAAAATACTCTAATTGTGATATGAATGTGTGTCTAATTGTGATATGAATGTGTGTCTAATTGTAATATGAATGGAAGTTGTGTATTTTAGGTACTATAAAGGAAGAGCATGGTGACGCAGTGGTCAGCACACTTGATACGAATAAAGGTTCAAGCACGTATGTTTTCCTTGTTAATAATAAGCATGAAGGAAAAGACGCGTTTAAGTATGTTGCATAGATAACCTTTAAGCACAACTTAAGACCAGTACTGGCAAACCCATCCAACATCAGAAATTGATCGAATCCCTTTTAGAAGTTATAACCAAACCATCGGAGCTAGCGATTGTTGGGTGTCAAGCTCACACGGGAAAACAGGATCCTGCTGGCAAAGGGAATGATTTAGCTGACCACTTTGCTAAAGAGGCTGCATATAATAACACACCAATTTCTTTATTCCAACAGAGAAATGACCAGGACCCTGATAATCAAATTATTTCTTTACAGAATGCAGCCACGGATATCGAAAGGAGAAAATGGTCCAAAGAAGGGTCCCTCTCTGATGGAGTCTGGACTCATAAACACACTAACAAACCTTTTCTCCCAATGATTTTCTCTCTAGTCTTGCAGGTTTGCGAACCTCGTTGAAGGAAATCCACCAGCAGGTTAATCAAGCCTGGAGGACCAGCCCCCTTTCCAAGGATTTACCAATTCCTTTGGGCACCTGGATCCTGGTTCGAGATACTCGGAGGAAAACACTGGCATCAGCCTAGGTGGAGAGGACCATTCCAAATTCTTCTATCCACACCACACGCCGTGAAAGTTGAAGGATTGCCTGCCTGGATTCACGCCTCACATTACAAGAGATGGCACCCTTGATTGCTGTGCTACTATGTTTTTCTTTTCCCTTGTCTACTGCCCTGGTCACCTTGACTTTCCCGTTGGGAATCACCACATCAGTGCAGTTTGATTTCTGCTCTATTATCAACTGTGGGACTGGTCGACAAGCCCAGTGGACCGGATCTGACAAATACGTGTGTATGAGGGAAAGTGACTGCGACAACTGGCAATGGGTTTTTGCTAACACTGGAACTGAGGACTGGGGTTATCAACCTTTTGAGGCCCAAAAATACGGTTTGAAAAATCGGTTTTCTATCATAAAAGGACATGCCTCTCATTGTATGTGCTGACAACCATTGTAACTCAGGTATTTATGTATTAGGGGCATATGTATCTGGAACAGACCCTTTAGGGAGATTTCTAATTAAGATTGACAATCCTGTTACTAACACCCCTCATTCTCTGGCACATACACCCATCTCCCCAACCTTTGGTTCAGATTTTTCTCCTGTTAGGATTATGAATATTTCTACCCTTTCATCCACTTTTTCAGTAGAAACTGGTTATGGGGATCAGAATAGATGGTTGCAGTGGGCTCATTGTTATGCGTGCGCTGCAGCCCGTCCCCATTTAGCTACAGTCCCTTTCCCATTATCTAACATTTCTGACCCCGTGGGGTTGCCCTGCCTTCTGTATTTATTCACTACTTCCAAGAAACCCCTCTCTAGTTCAAAGTGTTCTAATCTATCTATTCTTTTTTCCCCCACCCGTCACATGGATACCCCTATACATGTTTCAAATCTTATGGAACGACATGGGTAGGAGAATTACCATTTCTTTCTGTTTCTCAAACTTTTCAGGTTAACTTTTCTCTGAACACCGTTCTGTCTTCCTTTCTTCTCTCCCAAACCACTCCTAGATCAGATATTTGGTGGATGTGTCGTAGGTCCAAATTATTTGCCACCCTTCCCCCTAATTGGTCTGGTACCTGTGCTCCAATCCAATTAGTTATGCCTTTTAGACTTCTATCCTTACCTCTCATATTATTCCACACCTCCTTTTTATTTCCGACATACCCGCTCCCTTTTCCATATGCCTACTAATATCTCCTTACATGGCCCTGGAGTATACATAGATGCTATTGGAGTCCCTAGGGGTGTCCCAGACAGATTTAAAGCTAGGGATCAAGTCGCAGCCGGTTTTGAATCTATCATACCCCAAATTACTATTAATAAGAATGTAGACTGGATTAATTACCTTTATTATAACCAACAACGTTTCCTTAACTTCACCAAAGACGCTATTGAAGGCATACATGAACAGCTTGACCGTACTTCTCTGATGACTTGGCAAAATCGTCTAGCCTTGGACATGTTACTTGCCGAAAAGGGAGGTGTTTGTGCTATGTTTGGTGATGCTTGTTGTACATATATTCCAAATAATACCGCGCCAGATGGATCAATAACTCGTGCATTGGCAGGCCTCACTGCTCTCTCTAAAGAACTTTCCACTAATTCTGGCATTACAAATCCTTGGGATCAGTGGTTTATATCCTCCTTCGGATCCTGGGGACAATGGATAAGATCTGTTTTTATTTCTTTGGTTGTGACATTTTGTCTCCTCCTCCTGGTTGGTTGTTGTATTATCCCTTTGTTTCGCTATATATAATATCTAAGTACTTTACCGCCTCTATGGAAAGGGCATATATGCTACATGAGGAGCGCATGTCTCGTATAGCTTCTTCCACTTTCTCTCCCCCTTCCCCTTCATCAACCATTTCAAAATAGAATTATATAGGCCCACGTCATTTTTGTTCAAAAAGGGAGGAGTGTGAAAACATAAAAAGATGTAATTGAACAAAATGCATGTGTGTATAGAAAATAGGACAGAGTGATGAAACTTGTTTGTGTTTGGCGTGCGTGACAAAAAGCATGTATACTTTCTGGAAGTTTCTTTTGATGATGTGTGTGACAAGAAAATATACCTTTAGGGTAATGACTTTACAAAAACTGGAAAAGTACAATGAGTCAGGATGCTATTTTTTGCTTACATGGTCAACGATCAGGAGATTAGAAAGGTATAAAAGAACAAGGACATCTGCGCTCGAGGCAGATGAAGCGCGGTGTCCTGGGACTGTGTTTCTCTGACATTTTACCCTTGCCTGGTATGTATTAATAAAAGGTTTTGACTAATTTTAATTTTCTTCTCTGTCTTCAGTCACAAAAAGTGTCCACACCTCCAAAGCATCTTTTTATCCATTGTCACAGGTGGCTGGGGTCCTTGTCCGGCTGGGACGCCTCTTCACTGTATGGACAGGGGGAGCAAGTCCTGGTCAGAACAGTACCTCCCCCGGGTCACTAGATGGCAGCCCCTCTGGGTGGCAGTGGTGCCTCCAGGGGAGATGGAGTTCTCTACAACCCTGTTGGGATTCGGGGGTGCCGCCAGAGGGGTGCTACAGTTGTTCCTGAGCCCATGTGGGGAAATAGGTCATCAAACACTTGGAGCACTTCCGGGTGGGCTATAAAAGAAGCAAGCAAGCACCACTTCTGGGAGCCAGAGTTGTGGGGTAGTGGATGAAGCCTGCTGGAGAGGAGTGGTGAAGATAGAGAGTGAAGAGGAAAGTATTGTGCAGTATTGTGCTTCGGACTGTGTGTTGTTGACTCGTCGGAACGGGGAAGACGCTCTCCATGAGTGAGGAGAAATAAAAGCACTTGTGTTTTTAGCAGTGTGCTTCCCGTGTCTGTCTGTGCCAGGTTGAGCATTGGTATAGCGCCATCTACAGTCACAGCATTTGGCTTCCCATCCACTGCTATTTGCACTTGTATACAGTAATCCCTCTTCGATCGTGGGGGTTGCGTTCCAGAACCCCCTGCGAAAGGTGAAAATCCGCAAAGTAAAAACCATATGTTCATATGGTTATTTTTATATATTTTAAGCCCTTATAAACTCGCCCACACTCTTATAAACATTTCCCGCACAATTATACAGCATAAACCCTTTGTATTCACTTAGATATTAGGTAAGATTTATTGCAATTATGTATGTAAACACACTGTTTATATACAGTAAAACCTAAATATTATTTTAAAGATATCGAGCGTCTCCGATATCCCATATGTTACAGCCATTACGACAGGCAGGCCACCAGCAATAAATACATACAATGCAAGAAAAATTGTATACTGTACAGCAAAATGTGTGTGCAGTGATACTAAACTATGTACATGTAGTAAGTACTGTACGTAGAAAATTAATTAGGTTACTCACCAACAATGACACGGCGACTTGTCCGATCACGATGAGTTTTATTTTACTGCACAACAAAGGAAAGCGTTACAGCTCTTCTAAAGGAGCCTCTTCAGGCGACTGTGTTGCACCGCCGTTGTTCTTCTTCTGGCAGTTTCAATCCAGATCCCTAAAGCAGATTCCATCTGGACTACCGCCTTATTACATCCACTTGCAACTTGTTTTGCACCCTGGTTAAAGAACACTGCGGCCATAGATCTTATATTCTTTTCCTCCTTTTTAAATAAAAAAGAATCGTGGACTCATTGATTCCGTAATGGCATCCTGCAGCGGTGTAGCTGTTCCCTTCCTTCAACATATCCTCGAAAGCTTGCATATTGTAATCTTTTTAGTTAGCCAATAAAAAGCGTCATTTTGCTTGGCTTTTCTCTACATTCAACATATCCAAAACCTTTACCTTTTCGGAAATCGTTGGTGCTTTGGCATGGCCCCTGAAGCAGTAGCAGGAGCACGTTGATGCTGAATGAGCGAGACGAGACTTCCTGGTCAACACAGCGGAATTGAATTCTGTGCTCCGTCGCTGAGCCAATCAGCACACAGGAACTTAACTGTGTGCTCTGATTGGGTAGCTTCTCAGCCATCCGCCAATAGTGTCCCTTGTATGAAATCAACTGGGCAAACCAACTGAGGAAGCATGCAGAATCCCGCGAAGCAGCGAAAAATCTGCGATATATATTTAAATATGCTTACATATAAAATCCGCGATAGAGTGAAGCTGCGAAAGTCGAAGCGCGATATAGCGAGGGATTACTGTATGTTCTTTACTATTGGAACATCCCATTTAGTGTGATGGTATACACCCATTCTATCACTCTGAAATGTCTCTGGAGGAACACCCCCTCCAGTCTCTGATGGTATGAACCTAACCCCCCCCCACTCTGACAACACCCCCTCTCCACTTTCCGGTGTCTCATTTTGTCTACCTCAGGCATTAGGCTATTTCTTTAGGAAAATGTGCTATGTGTAAGCTCTCTTGGGCTATAATTCTTTTAAGGACTTGGTAACCCTGATGCAGATGACACGGCACTGGTGGGGTTCTTAAACGCTGATTCTTTGTCCAGTTAGTGTTTTGACAGAGATATAATAGACTTTATCAAATGGTGCTCTAACAATGTCCTTGTAACAATGCAAAGAAAACTAAAGAGATTGTCATTGTTTTTAAGATAATAAAGACAGAGGTCACAAATATGGCAATATTTTGTGAAAATGTTTAAGAGTGGAGATTAATAACCAATTGGGATTTAATGGAAGCGCTTTGGATACAGGTAAAAAAAATCAAGAAAAAGGCAATTTTACTTTTATAAATTAGTGTGAACTGCAACATTCTCCATATGCTCTATTTATCTCTTCAGAAGAGTATTCTTTCATTGGCTTAATCAGCATCTTTGGTAACATCCATGCCCAAAAGAAACTCAAATAGCAGTATCTGATATAAGCAGCGAGTAGAGTCATTGGGGTGGAACAAAAAATCAGTGCAGCAGCAACTATATGAGGACCAGTGCCATCAAATCTTCAATGATCTGACACACCCACTACATGGTGAATTTAATTTCAGCGCTGTGGTTTTAAGAAGATTCTTATAATGTTGAATAAAAACTTCCAGAGTTGTATTGCAAGAAATCATTTGTACCCTCAACATACAGGCTGCTTAATAAAAACACGTCCATCTCTGACATGACAGGTTCATATAAGCCACTATATTGATATATGAAATGTATTTGCATATCTATGTATGTATGTTCGGTTTAGGTATGCATGTTGGGGTTCAGATATACAGTATGTGGTCCCTTATACTGCAATTCTCTTTCCTGCTTTATTTTTCTGTTTAAAGCTGACATCTATGTAAGTTTTTGTTGATGCATAAATCAAAGGAATTTACCATATGAAATAATTAAAGTTAAAGTTCAACTTAAAGTTGACAGAGCAACACAACAATATCTAATCAAAAAAATCATGGATCATCATAAGGTTTTTTTTTGCTTTTTCCAGATTTATTTATTTTGCTTTGTTTAATTTTTATTTGTGTGTTGCATTTACATATTTTTTTTGTCGTTGAGCTTTGCTTGGTAAGTAGTGTTTAGATAGATAGATAGATAGATAGATAGATAGATAGATAGATAGATAGATAGATAGATAGATAGATAGATAGATAGATAGATAGATAGATAGATAGATAGATAGATAGATAGATAGATAGATAGATAGTGTGGCAGACTGCTGGGGGTGGTACCCAGCCAGGACGCCCGGGAGGATCGGAGGAGGGCTTGCGCTTCCTCCAGACCACGAGGGGGTGACTGCCCTGGTTGTGTTGGGGGCCACGGGTGCAGGGCTTGGAAGCCCAACCCTGTAGGGGCCTGTGGTCACCGCCAGGGGGCTTCCCTGTGCCTAGAGAGCCCTGGACCTCAGGCACTTCCGCCACACCCAGAAGTGCTGGGGCGAAGAAGACTGGGGACACCCGGAGGACTTCCAGGTGCACAGCCGGCACTTCCACCACACAGGGGAGTGTCTGCGGAGGAGTGTCGGGAAGCACCTGGAGCCCATCCAGGCTTGTATAGAAGGGGCTGCCTCCCTTCAGACAGTGACTTGAGTCGGGTGGAAGTTGGAAGACGTTGGGAGGAAGGCAAGGAGGCGGCCTGAAGAGAGGAAAAGGCATTGTGTGGTGGCCAGGACTTTAGGGGTCTTTGGGGGTTGTGTGGCACAATTGTAAATAGTATAGGTGTAAATAAACGTGTGTTGGGTGACATGAACGTGTCTGCCTGTCTGTGTCCGTGCCAAGCTCCACAATAGATAGATAGATAGTGTGATGGACAGCTGGAAGCGCATCCTGGCCGACATACCCAGGACGCTAGATGGCGTCTTCCCTGCAGCCTAGAGGTGCCCTGGATTCCTGCAGGGCAACAAGTAATAAGGAGTTTGGCTTCACAACCCTGCTGGGTACTGTGGGTGCCACCGTGTGACGCTGCAGGGAGACGAGGGGATTGTTGTTTCCCATATAGCCCAGAAGTGCTCCCAAGTCACGGGAACGGAAGAACAGAAGTACTTCCAGGCTGAAGAAAAATGTAATTCTCCATCTGACCCAGAAGTGCTGACAAGTCACATGAACAGAAGAGGAGAAGCATTTCCGGGTCAAGGACTATATAACGGACTGGTAGAGACCCAGCAAAGTGAGCTGGAGCTGGGAGGAAGTGTGACAGAGCTACTGGGACGAGAGTAGGAAAAGAATTGTATTATTGATTATTTGTGTATTGTAGCAGATGTGGTGCTTTAGAGGCACTATATCGAAGAAAATTAAAATACTTCTTGGTGCTTTTAAACCGGTGTCTGCATCTGTCCGTTGGGTTTCACGGGGCAACAGCGCCCTCAAGCATCCACTTATTGACAATATCTATCTATCTATCTATCTATCTATCTATCTATCTATCTATCTATCTATCTATCTATCTATCTATCTATCTATCTATCTATCTATCTATCTATCTATCTATCTATCTATCTATCTATCATCAGGGTTAATTTAATCACTACTAAAGTGATTATTATTAACTCTTAAAAAGTATTTGGAAAGCACATATATGGATGGCGATGATACAACATACTGTACATCTGCATAACAAGGTTTAGAAAATAAGATTGACATAATATGTTGCCAATCGCTTACTGAATTTGAGCTCCATTGAATTGATTCATATGATTCATTGAAAAGACTCATTCAAACAGAGTGAATAGTTTGTGAATTGCCCATCACTACTCTTAGGCTCTGTCTTGTTAAAGGGAAACATGAACGGTGCCTTGATGAACAGCCATTTTAGGTGTTATTAGTGAAAGGAAACAAACAGAAGTGCAAAACATGTCAGAGTGTGATGTTAGCAATGAACATTTTGGTGATGGCCCAGTGACGAGTGGAAACACGTGGCTACCTGCGTTCATTTTAACAATGTTTGTGCTACCATATGCTATCACTGTGTGTGCTGTAAAATCTACTGCCACTCTGCCAGCAAACACTGATGAATCAGCCAGCTTATGGATTTCTCTGATATCCACGAGCCACCAACTCAAATGATATTAAACTTTCCAATTTCAGTTATAAGGCATACAGCTTTCCAGCTCATTGATACAGATAACAGTATAATAGGCATCAAAATAGCCCCTAAACCTAAAAACACACTGCGGACTGTTCTTTTTAATGCCAGAAGCAAGAAATCTGCAGCAGAGACACGAAACGCAGTGTACAGTATATCATGCAGTGCATGGTCAGCTGTTTACATGGGACAAACATCTAAAACACTCGCAACATGCATACAAGAACATTGCAACACTGTCAGAAGAAAGGACCCAGTTCAACTGGTCACACGTTTAACTGGGACAGGGTGCAAGTAAGATTCAGGGCCAAGACCAAGAGTGCCAGAGAACTGTCTGAATCGTGGCTATCAAATGAAAAGCCATTACGACTAGAATTACCAAAGCCTACGAAAAAACTTGTAATTCCGGCCCACCTGAAATCCATTCGCACCTCTCCATCAGCTTTTTTTTTCTTGTAAATGTGTTGATCTGCACAAGCAGCCTGCTATACCACCAACACCACCACTGCAACAGAAAGGGCAAAATGTTCTCCCAGCTCAAGCCTTGATTATCTGAGAGTGAGGTACCTAGAGTTGTATGGGGGAAATAATATATCATTATTTGGAACATGTGTTTCATGTGTGTTCCATGTCTACAACAATCTATGTAAACACATCGCTAAAACAGAAACATTTTTCATGTTTTAGTACTAAATGACAAAATGTAGATATGAACAGTATATGTGTGAAGGCTGAAGTCCAAATATCAAATAAACACTTTCACAAAATGTACAAAGACAATATGACAGCTTCCGTGGTGCAGCAGTAGGAACTGCTGACTTATAATTAATAGGTTATGGGTTCGATACCAGCTATCTCGTAAATTTATCATTTTTTATTAGTGAGCTGCTCTTATTCTTACTATTATACATTAAAAACATACATTTCATTTGTGTCTGTAACAGCCAGTGTAAATTTATAGTACTTGTAAAAGTTGGCGTGTTTTTTTTTTTTCACTTTTAGTCTCTCATTCACAATCACGATACATATACCGCCCAAACCACCACCCCAGATCTGACAGCTCTTAGTTTTTATTTGAAACTGGGAATAACTGCAGATGTGAGTGGTGTTTTAAGACAATGGAATTAGAAATTCTCAGATCTGGATGGATAAAAGCTGACACACAAATGCTGGTGAATCTGCCTTCTTTGTATCTTACCGTCACTTGAATTTTTTCTATTCAGTTTTATTGAGTGTTGCTGCTCACGTTGAATTAGTATGCACCTTATGGTCCATAATGTCAAAGCCACACTGACAAAAAACAGAGACATATGTATATATGATATTTGGAATTATTAATTTTATGACTTGTATAGTACATTTTGGAAAACATTGTGGCACTGATGCAACATTATTCATATTGTAGCGACCACCACATCAGATTCAAAAAGAAGAAAAAAAAACAGACGAACGAAGTAAAACTCACAGAACAGTTTACTTGAACAGTAAAGAAGAAAGTAAAAACACAGAGTTATAATAGCAAAAACAATGAATTTGCAATCTTCTATATTTCTCTCATATTTGTGGTCCTGAGAGACGCCGTTAAAGAAAAGCAAAAAAACAGAAAAATGGCGACTTCATAACCCCACAGCACAACCTCTTCTCGGCCCGGGTACTGCAATCCCCTTTCCGCGTTAATCATACCCTTGCTGTCAGTACTCCACGCTGTACTCCACCCTCCCTCAATCAGACCCAACAGTCACTCCAAAAGGCCTTCAACCTGGCTGGGACGTTCCAATATTCCACAGATAACGAAGAAACTGTAGATATCGAAAGATGCGACTTTGCCATTTTTGTAATAATCTACTTGAGGACAGATTCACTTGTGCATTCGAAAACTGTAAACGTACATATCAGATATGCAAACACAAATTGCAAGGAATAGCAAAAACGGTTATTGGACATGATAGATAGATAGATAGATAGATAGATAGATAGATAGATAGATAGATAGATAGATAGATAGATAGATAGATAGATAGATAGATAGATAGATGCTATACTGGTCAAAATTAAAACAGATAATATTTGGCCGTTTGTGTCTTGTGATGGGCAGGTATGTTTTACATACAGTGAACCCTCGTTTATCACGGTTAATCCGTTCCAGACTCTACCGCGATAAATGAATTTTTGGGAAGTAGGATTCTTTATTTATAAATCGAATATTTTCGCAGTTAGAGTATAGAAAACCTGTTTACGACCTTCTAAATACGTTTTTTAACATTATTAGAGCCCTCTAGACATGAAATAACACCCTTTAGTCACCATTACACTCGTATTACCCAATATATTAGACAAAATAAGAGAAAATAAGACATATTAGACATTACAAATATCATATTATTATTATTGTACTGTACATTTAATTACACACAAACACAGTTCTTACACACAACCACTAACCTATGAAGGCACGAGCTCAGTAAGAGAGTCTTCAGGTGGTGCAGTATCTTCAGCAGGTGCATCGTTGTCTTCTTCCGCTGAAGGAGTACTAGGAGTAGGCAGTGGGTGTCTGGGTGCGCGGCTGAAGAACATCTTGATAGGCAGTTGCTGGCGCTGTCTTTTCATATGCGTGAGGAGGCTTTTGTAGGGTATTGCCATCTTTGATCATATCCAAGAGTTTCACCTTCTCCTGAATGGTAAGCATCTTCCTCCGGCGCTTAGTTTCATTGTCAGAAGGCTTAGAAAAAGCAGCACGTTTAGGAACCATCGTGAGGCTTAGATAAAAGTTCTCAGAAAGCGCATTGCATAGTGATGTAAGCGTGTATGAGAAAAAATCGCGATAGAGTGAAGCTGCGAAAGTCGAAGCGTGATATAGCGAGGGATCACTGTATCGACAAAAGGTGGACAAGTCTGTTTATCGATGCTGGATTTAAATTAGTGTGAACATAAACCATTCAAACTGGACCATGAATAGAAACAACATTAGGCCCTACTGTGACAAATTTAGGCCCATCGCAATATGGAATCCTGGCGCCGCTATTGGCACATACCACCCAGAATTGATCAGGACTGCAGAAGGAAGAAACTTTTAATCACAAGCGCTACAACAGCAGAAATGGGGGGGTCGTGCCGGGAAAACGGAATGCCATCCCCGAATACTGAGGCATCCAGGCACAGGTGTTTTAATGGAAAAAGTCAATTTAGGAGATGGATGTATTGATTTAATATACAGTGAATTCACAAAGCATTCAGTCCCCTTTACTTTCTTGTGTAGTAGATGTCATTTTAAATGGATACATTTGCCATTTTTGCCTATAAGGAAAAACTGGAAACTCCCCAAACAGCTTGGCCAGCCTGGACGGGCTTCTACTTCGTCTCTGTAGCACTTAACCACTCTGACTGCTTATCAATATTCTAATTTGTACTTTTATTTTAAATGTTGTGATTTGTTTCTTTTCTAGCAAAATGCTGGTACAAGTAGCAACTTCACCATGTGCAGCTGATAAGAAAAACGTTGCACCAGTAGAATCTGAGGGAATGCAGCTGTCACAGCAGTTATAGCTTAAATGACATTGCCTTGCCTGCAGCGTGTGTCACTTAGGGCTAATTAAGGCCACTGGATGCAATGATGAGCAAGCTGACATTAGAACATGTGGACGAAAGGATGCGACAAGGAGAGTGATGGACAGGAAGAATAGGACTAGATATTAGTCCACCATCTATAGTGGGGTGTCTGATTTGGTACCCCAGAAAATCACATAAAGTGTAAAGGTGAAACGGCCAAAAACAGGGAGATGGGCATTCAGAACAAGGAAGAAATGCACAAGATGTATGACATTTATTGCTAGTTTATAGCACTGTTCTATTTATGATGAGGCAGAGATGACAAGTTTCAAGCAAAGTGTTAAAAATAAGTATTTAAAAAAATACACTGTGTATATAAATACATACTGCATATTGGGACCACTGGGGGCATCTCTAGACCCCAAACCCCAGACACAACTTTACTTAAACACGGCCAGACTCCTTTTAATTTTCTTTTTACCTTAAAACATTCATATTTTGTTCTCCCCAATGTAATGCAATCACAACCGCAGTGCTGTGAAAAAGTATTTACCCCTTCCTGATTTCCTGGATTTGCACTTATTCATAACATTTGATTGTTTCTGATATCCAAACAATATTAAGTATAATACAAAAGACACCATACACAGTTTTAAACAGTCACTTGATTTATTGAAAGAAAAAAAGTTTGCCAAAACCTATACCACTTACTGTATGTGAAAAAGTAATTGCCCCCTTAGTCACTCAACCAATGAACCAAATTGAAATGATAACGGGTTAAACTAGAGTGGGCACACCCAAGCTTGATTGCTGCAAGCCCTATTTAATTTAAACATCACTTAAACAGAGCACTTCCAGCAATGTGAAATTGGCTAAAAGGTATTAAAGATTTATTTATTATTTTTTTTAGATACATATCAATATTCTTTGTCACCCATCACTTTTCATACCAGGGGTTTACTGTTATCCCATTTCTTCTGGGCGGAGTGGTGGCTCTGAGGTTAGGGATCTGTGCTGGCAATTGGAAGGTTATCGGTTTGAATCTTGTAAACACTAGAAGTGACGCTACTGCATTGGGCCCTTGAGCAAGGCCTTTAACCTGCAATCTCTCCATCCTGGGTATGACGTTAATCTGCATCCAGCCCTGCAAGCAGGCCCTCCGACTGGCAGGGAAAACTTGGGGGTTGGTAGCAGGATTGGCACTCCAGCCACCATAAAAAAACTCAAATCCGGGTCCCAATCCCGGTGGTTCGGCATGTGGTGGGTGCGGCAACACGCTATCAGCGCATGCTCCCAATTTCTCATCCCTTCTTTGCTCAAACATTTTTCAACTTCTGAAACCAGAATCCATTTGACTTGGCGTGGGCTGAACCCATCCAGCTGTGGAGCCACTCGGGCTTTGTGGTACTACTTTGGAGGCCTCGTCCCACATTGGCTATTTTGTATGCTTGTGGTATAGCGGGTCAACAGATCAGATGAAAAAGCCCAGTTTTAAATGGATAATCGCTGCACTCGTGGCTTATAGATGGGACGTGGTAGTGTGTCAGGTGCGGTTCCTGAGCATTTCATGATGCGGGCAGGCCTCGCTTAAGTGCACAGGTGAGGAGTCATCCACATCCATAATTGATGCCGGGAGCTGCTAATCGCCACGCCTGAGCCACATCCCCATTATATATAGTAGAAGTGTGAGTGTGGAGGGGGGGAAAAACCGTAACAGAAGGGAAGAGGCATAGAGCGAGAGCGCAGAATTGGGGAAAGAAAGTGGACGAGCCAGCCCGCTGTGAAAGAGAGAGGTCAGCTTGGTCAGGGATTCCAGATGGAGTGTGTGATCAACGCTCCTGGAACAGGATTAAGTTAATAGAGTGGGTACGATCGGGGAAAAGTCCACTCTAGGGATCCGAGGGACGACTTAGAGTGCGAGAAGGAAGACGGGATGACAACCAACCCTGAGCGGTCAGGCAGATGCCGGCAGAGGCAGCCATGTCAGGGGTCAGTAGAGTAAGGCTGAAGTCTCTCCCGCCGAATATACCTTGGGTGAGCTGGAGAGACTGGGAAGGAGCAGAGCTTGGCTGGTGTGACCTCAATGTTGTTGGCAGGATTTTAATCTCTTTTTTTGCCTTGTTTGAAATGTCTGGGATTTTTACCTGTTTTTATGGATTATTTATTTAATAATGTTGTGAACACTGCACAATTTATTTGAACACTTTTGTTTTTGGTTTTGACATTTTAACCCATTTATGCCTCGTGTTCCATTATTGGAACGACAGTCACGTTGGAGTAACATACAGTGCATCCGGAAAGTATTCACAGCGCATCACTTTTTCCACATTTTGTTATGTTACAGCCTTATTCCAAAATGGATTAAATTCATTTTTTTCTCAGAATTCTACACACAACACCCCATAATGACAATGTGAAAAAAGTTTACTTGAGATTTTTGCAAATTTATTAAAAAAATTGAGAAAGCACATGTACATAAGTATTCACAGCCTTTGCCATGAACCTCAAAATTGAGCTCAGGTGCATCCTGTTTCCCCTGATCATCCTTGAGATGTTTCTGCAGCTTCATTGGAGTCCACCTGTGGTAAATTCAGTTGACTGGACATGATTTGGAAAGGCACACACCTGTCTATATAAGGTCCCACAGTTGACAGTTCATGTCAGAGCACAAACCAAGCATGAAGTCAAAGGAATTGTCTGTAGGCCTCCGAGACAAGATTGTCTCGAGGCACATATCTGGGGAAGGTTACAGAAAAATTTCTGCTGCTTTGAAGGTCCCAATGAGCACAGTGGCCTTCATCATCCGTAAGAGGAAGAAGTTCGAAACCACCAGGACTCTTCCTAGAGCTGGCCGGCCATCTAAACTGAGCGATCGGGGGAGAAGGGCCTTAGTCAGGGAGGTGACCAAGAACCCGATGGTCACTCTGTCAGAGCTCCAGAGGTCCTCTGTGGAGAGAGGAGAACCTTCCAGAAGGACAACCATCTCTGCAGCAATCCACCAATCAGGCCTGTATGGTAGAGTGGCCAGACGGAAGCCACTCCTTAGTAAAAGGCACATGGCAGCCCGCCTGGAGTTTGCCAAAAGGCACCTGAAGGACTCTCAGACCATGAGAAAGAAAATTCTCTGGTCTGATGAGACAAAGATTGAACTCTTTGGTGTGAATGCCAGGCGTCACGTTTGGAGGAAACCAGGCACCGCTCATCACCAGGCCAATATCATCCCTACAGTGAAGCATGGTGGTGGCAGCATCATGCTGTGGGGATGTTTTTCAGTGGCAGGGACTGGGAGACTAGTCAGGATAAAGGGAAAGATGACTGCAGCAATGTACAGAGACATCCTGGATGAAAACCTGCTCCAGAGTGCTCTTGACCTCAGACTGGGGCGACGGTTCATCTTTCAGTAGGACAACGACCCTAAGCACACAGCCAAGATATCAAAGGAGTGGCTTCAGGACAACTCTGTGAATGTCCGTGAGTGGCCCAGCCAGAGCCCAGACTTGAATCTGATTGAACATCTCTGGAGAGATCTTAAAATGGCTGTGCAACGATGTTTTTCACCCAACCTGATGGAGCTTGAGAGGTGCTGCAAAGAGGAATAGGCCAAAGTGGCCAAGGATAGGTGTGCCAAGCTTGTGGCATCATATTCAACAAGACTTGAGGCTGGAATTGCTGCCAAAGGTGCATCGACAAAGTATTGAGCAAAGGCTGTGAATACTTATGTAATTATTTTTAATAAATTTGCAAAACCCTCAAGTAAACTTTTTTCACGTTGTCATTATGAGGTGGTGTGTGTAGAATTCTGAGGAAAAAAATGAATTTAATCCATTTTGGAATAAGGCTGTAACATAACAAAATGTGGAAAAAGTGATGCGCTGTGAATACTTTCCGGATGCACTGTATGTTATGTATAATGTAAGAAGTGGATTTGCCTAGTGTTCCAATTTTGGAACGCCACATAACTCAACAATGGAATGTAATAATTTTTTTTTTCCTTCAAATTCTTGTTCCTTATATTTTTCTACACAACATATGTGAATTTCATGCACAAACTCAAAAATCTCAACCTTTGGCATAAATGGGTTAAATGAAAACGCTTTTTCACCTTTGTGCACCATCCCCTTGCTTCGTTTTGTCCTCACTGATCAGCTCATCTGGTGACATTACCGACGGTGTCGGGTTCAAGAGCCCCTAAAAAGGAGATGGGAGCATGAAGTGGGACCCACATCGTGACAACGCTGCACTCACCCTTTGTGACGCTCTGGATCACAAACATCCAAAGACATGACTATCTGCCTGCTAATGGCCCGCAACTTCGTCAATCTCTTCCGCATAAATGGGATGACATCTGACAAGTGCAAGTTCTGTGACAGACCAGTGGTGGATGCAGTAGGCGGTCACACAAAATGCTGAAGAACTGCAAGGTGACTGTTATTAATGTTCACCCTTGCTATTGTTTTTCTGTTGGTTTTGTTGTATTGTTTTGTTTCCGTATCATTGACAGTTGTTTGTTGTTATATCAGTCAATGAAGGCTTGAAATTTCAGTCCAGGGCCAAAGATATAAGAGCCCCGGCATCAAAAAACATATGTGGATGTCCTAACAGGTAAGCCGGGGAACTGCAGACATAAGATAAGGGTGTGTCAACAACTTGACAGCATCCAACCATCTAATGTCAATCCCACATAGTCCAGGCCGCAGAGCACTTGACAGCAACAAAATAAAACCACCTCAAGTAACCTGCTCCTTGGGCAGAGCTGACAGAGTGGTACTTCTCCAACCTGTCAATTAAAAGTAAATGAGTAGCAGCATCTCTGTGTTTAAAAGAAAAAAAAGTAGGTCAAAAGGGGCAGATTTCCAAAGAAGGGTGAAAGTTAGCTTAAGGGCACAAATAAATTGTGAGCTGCACATTGCTAAGTTTGTTTGGTATCTTTGAAGGGATCTGTGGTATGGGAAAATGAAGCACTTGGAAGGAAAAATGATAATCTTCCGATGAAAGCATACTTGGGGCAACACAGGAAAATGGTGTTGCTTTGTTTAACAGAATAATTGCAGTATGTCTCCAAAAATATTGCCGGTTTTGTGGAGTATTTTATTTTTATATAGTGTGGGCACAGTGATATGTATTACCCAAGGTGACTTGTGAATTATGTACTGAGTCATTGAATTTGTCACCTCTCTAGCAAGCATCAGTGTGGTGCCTTTGTTTCTCGAGTGGATGCCGAAAATTTAGTAACATCAATCCAGTTAAATTTATTCTTATTGAGCACATTTCTACTTATGAGTCTGTTTTTATTTTTGCCGTGTTGATCCTCTCCTGGCTATTTAGGTTTAGTATCCAAAACCTTTGACTCGTTCCGTATTGTTATTGTAGAGACAGCACCTTCACAAATTATTGTGAGGGCGTAAAGTGACCAGGAGATGTCATGTCAGGTAGACTCATAATCAGGGACAGATAAAAGTCAAAACCATAAAGATTGTAATAGCTGGCAAATGAAAGATGAGGGCAGATTGTGTAGTATATTGTAGTCTGGACCTTTGGAGATTCCATAGTGATAAGGAATTATGGGTATTGGGGAGCTTAAAGGAAGTGACATAAAATATAAGACTGTGCAACGTATAATCTAAAAAAAGGGACCTGTTAAAGTTTATTACCTTGAACCTGTCTCCGTCTTCTTCCTTTTTATTGGTACAATATTATTGTCCATAGATATAACACTGGCGACGAGGATGGGATGGATTTAAAAGTGCACCGCTATGGCTACGCAATGTGTAAAGTAAGTTTTTTTTTTTTACGCTGGAGAGGAAAGAGAAAAGCTGCAAGTTTTTTTTTCTATTTCTGTGGTAACGTTTCTTAGTCATTCACTGAAGATAAGCACAAGGGATAAAATGGCAATGATAACGGGACATTTCGGGCCATTCGATGATTCAGTTGAGCAATGGGGCGATTATACAGAGCGATTTGAGTTTTTTGTGAATGCCAACGCCATTGACGATGACTTGAAAGTGTCGACATTTCTTAGCGTTATCGGGGCAAAGACATGTAGTCTACTGAGAAGTTTGGTACGGCCAGGAAAACCCGGTGACAAGTCATTTGATGATATTGCAAAGATTCTGGACTCACATTTTTCGCCTAAGCCGTTATTAATAGCTGAAAGATTTAGATTTCACAAACGGAACCAGGAAGAAGGCGAGTCTGTTGCTCAATATGTAGCGGTACTCAAGAAACTTACAGAATATTGTGAATTTGGTGCTAATTTGGATGACGCCTTAAGGGACAGGCTAGTGTGCGGATTGAGAAGTGAGGGCCTTCAGAAGCGGTTACTCACTGAGGCCAACCTCACATTGCAGAAAGCGATTGAGATAGCCGTGTCTATGGAGCTGGCTGCTAAAGAAGCACAGCAGTTAGGGGCAGCTGCTAGAGTACACAGAGTGCAAGCAGACTCAAACAAACAAACAGGGGGCACCAAACAGTGTTACAGATGTGGAAAGATGGATCACCATCCAGCGAATTGCTGGGCAAAAGAACTCATATACCGTAGCTGTAAAAAAAAAGGGCACGTGGAGCGTGCATGTAGAGCAAAGAGAAAGGAAGGCACAGACAAGGGGGAAACAGGGAAAGATAAAAAGGCATCCTGGTCTTATAAAAAGAAAAATTTGCACGTGGTACAGAAAGAAAATAAAACTGACAGTGAGACTGATTCTGAGGCTGAGCTACTAATTAAAACACTGAATAAAAAAAGAGGCTCAGCAGCATATACTATTACTGCCATGCTGGAAGGGCACCCTGTGAAGATGGAGGTGGATACTGGAGCAGCGGTCTCCCTAATATCAGAGAAACTGTTTAAGAAAAAATTAAATCACCTTCCACTGAAACACCCTAGGATCATAATAAAGACATACACTGGGGAGAGTGTGCCTATGTTGGGTAAAACAAAGGTTCAGGTTGAACTAAATGGGCAAAGAACCAAATTGCCTGTATATATTGTAAAAGGTGATTATCCAGCTCTGATGGGCAGATCGTGGCTAGAAAAAGTACAGTTGGATTGGACCAAAGTGAATGCTGTGTCTGTTGAACAGTCCGAGTTGAATTTGGTCCTGAGAAAGCACCAAGCTGTATTCCAAGAGGAACTGGGGAGTATAACAGGGATTAAAGTGACACTCCGGGTGCAACAAAATTGTCAGCCAAGATTTTTAAAGGCAAGGAGTGTTCCTTACGCTTTAAGACCTAAGGTGGAGGCGGACATTGACCGGCTTGTCAAACTAGGAGTCCTAGACCCTGTTTCTCATTCTGAGTGGGCCACACCTGTGGTTCCGGTGGTCAAGTCTGATGGATCTGTACGATTATGTGGGGACTTTAAGGTAACAGTTAACCCTGTACTCATAGCTGAGCAATACCCCTTTCCTGTGATTGAAGATATTTTTGCTGGATTAGCTGGGGGAAACAAATTTAGTAAAATAGACCTCAGCCAAGCATACTTGCAAATGCATGTAGATGAGGACTCACAAAAGTACCTCACCATAACAACACATAAAGGGCTGTACCGTTATTGTCGTTTACCCTTTGGAATTACTTCAGCACCAGCGTTATTTCAGCGTGCCATGGATCAGATCCTTAGTGAATTACCAGGGGTACAGTGTTACCTGGATGACATCCTGGTCACAGGGCGAGATGACAAGGAGCACATGGCCAATCTGGATAAAACCTTAAGCAGGCTAGAAAAGTATGGGCTGCGTGTAAACAAGGAGAAATGTGACTTTTTCAAAATGTCTGTGGAGTACCTAGGACATGTTATTGATTCTGAGGGGTTGCACACAGCTCCTTCAAAAGTGAAGGCAATAGTAGATGCCCCTGCTCCAAGCAATGTCAGCCAACTGAGATCATTCTTGGGTCTCGTGAACTATTATGGGCGTTTCATTCCACAGCTAGCAACGTTGTTGAAACCACTCCATGAGTTGCTGTGTGAGAGTAGACCCTGGAAATGGTCACAGGAGTGTGAAACGACATTTAGCAAAACCAAGGCCGCGCTGGCTGATAAAAGAGTTTTAACACATTTTGACCCATCCTTACCAATTCAGTTAGCTTGCGATGCATCCCCTTACGGTGTTGGGGCTGTGGTGTCGCATATTATGTCAACAGGTGAGGAGCGACCAATTGCATTTGCGTCAAGAACATTGAGTAAAACTGAAACAAAATATCCTCAAATTGAAAAAGAGGCTTTAAGCATCATTTTTGGAATAAAAAAATTCCACACTTACCTCTTTGGTCGAAAATTTACCCTGCTAACAGACCACAGACCTCTCACGTCTATTTTTGGCTCACACACTGGTGTACCATCTATGGCAGCAAGCAGACTGCAGCGCTGGGCATTGCTTCTTGGGGCTCACAATTATGAGATCAAATACAGGCGTTCGGAGGCACATGGAAATGCAGATGGTTTGTCAAGACTTCCCCTACCTGACCAACCCAGAGAACAAGGGCAAAAGATTTTTTACTTTAAGATGGTGGAAAATGCACCTATCACTGCCCACCAGATTAAGCAAGAAACCAAGGGTGATTATACACTGTCAAAACTACTCACCTGCATTCTTAAAGGGCAGGACCTTAGCACCCTTAATGCACTGCCTGATGTTCAGCCTTACCTTTCACGGGGAAAGGAGCTATCTGTGACAGCAGGATGCCTCATGTGGGGCATGCGAGTAATTATACCACAAAGGTTGAGGAAACCCATTCTGGATGAGTTACATCTTGGACACTGTGGTATAGTCCGAATGAAAGAGCTAGCCCGGAGTTATTTTTGGTGGCCTGGACTGGATCGTGATATTGAGGAAAAGGCAAATTCATGTTCATCATGTCAAGGCCTCAGAAATATGCCAAGTCCA
The DNA here is from genome assembly GCF_900747795.2 of Erpetoichthys calabaricus. Lineage (NCBI taxonomy): Eukaryota > Metazoa > Chordata > Cladistia > Polypteriformes > Polypteridae > Erpetoichthys > Erpetoichthys calabaricus. Next base: position 13,710,867 of record NC_041399.2, on the reverse strand, counting down.
GCACCATTGCATCCATGGGAATGGCCTGCTAGTCCTTGGCAACGCGTTCATTTAGATTTTGCAGGACCTGTAGAGGGTGTTATGGTTCTGGTCGCAGTGGATGCACATTCTAAGTGGCCTGAGATCACTGTCATGCCCGACATCACATCAGAAAAGACAATCCAAACCTTAAGAGAGATGTTTGCACGTTTTGGACTGCCAGAGCAGATCGTGACGGATAATGGGCCTTCTTTTGTATCCCAAGAAATGGAAGAATTCCTAAAAGGTAATGGTATTAAACATCTCCTATCCAGCCCTTATCATCCTTCAACTAATGGCCTGGCTGAAAGAATGGTGCAAACCCTTAAACATGCTCTTAAAGCATCCAAAAGTGAAGCACCTTTCAAACAACGTCTTTATACCTTTCTTCTTAAATATCGTAACACACCCCATGCAACAACAGGTATGTCACCAGCTGATCTGTTCCTAAAAAGGCAGCTGAGAACACGTCTTGATTTGTTGAGACCAGCTACCACTCAAATGAGAGTTTATGATAAGCAGCACGATCAAGTAAAACAACGTGCCAAGCGGGCTAAAGATCGTGAGTTTTTCAGTGGAGATGCTGTCCTTGCTCGTAACTATTCCACCACTGAGAAATGGGTACCAGCAACCATTCTTCAAAAGACTGGACCTGTCTCTTATAAGGTATGCACACGAGACCACCAGACATGGAGACGACATGTTGAACAGCTGTTACCCTCTATACCTGTTGAAGAAGCCGGTAGCACAGAAACGTCTGAGGAACCTAGTTTTAGTGAGTTGATCCAAAGCCAGCCAGGAATACCACCTGACTCTCCTGTTTCAATTCCTGCCGATGCTGTCGTGCCAAGGTTACCTGAGGTTGCCTTAGGGGATGAACATACCTCAGCTGTACGACGTAACCCTCTCAGAAGCAGGAAGCCTCCTGACCGTCTTAACTTATGAAAACTAACTATATGTATATGGAGATAAAGGCACAAAATAATACCTTATGTTAGCAGGATGTTGAGGTCATTTATCCTCTTTCCTTTGTTGGAATGTAATTGCATTGATAACAGTATGTGTTCTGTTTCATGTTTATTTTCCTGTTCTTAATAGCAGATGTTGTTTGTTATATGTTAGTCGAGTTTACAATTTTAAGCGGGAAGGAATATGTAGTATATTGTAGTCTGGACCTTTGGAGATTCCATAGTGATAAGGAATTATGGGTATTGGGGAGCTTAAAGGAAGTGACATAAAATATAAGACTGTGCAACGTATAATCTAAAAAAAGGGACCTGTTAAAGTTTATTACCTTGAACCTGTCTCCGTCTTCTTCCTTTTTATTGGTACAATATTATTGTCCATAGATATAACAGATTGAAAGAGAGGTCAGGAACAGATGAAAATCGAAAACTAAAAGGAAACCATGTACCTATAGATAAATAAATTCATTATTGTAGAAGGTTTATTGATAGAAATTATCCACAGAGCGATGAGGCTACATTGCACAGCCGCCATATTTATTGTCATGTTTCAGCCAGCATTTCTCCCCTGGCTGAGGTTCATGCTGTGTGTTTTGTCTAATTGTGTCATTTCATTTATTTGTATTAATGTTTCTTTTGTTTATATGCCTTGTGGGACAAGGTTGCTGGATATCATGGCCGACCTGTACACTGGTACTGTGAGTGCTGTGCAGAGTGGTAGCAGAACCTCTACATTTTTCCCAGTTGATTCTGGGGTTCGTCAGTGGTGTGTTTTTGCTCCTACTCTGTTCAATGCTTGTATGGACTGGGTGTTGGGCAAGGTCGTTGGGTCCAGAGGCTGTGGGGCATCTGTTGGTGAAGAAAGATTCACGGATCTTGACTTTGCCGATGATGCTATGATCTTCGCTGAGTCAAAGGAGGGTCTGATCGGGGCACTCGAGAGACTGAGTGGGGAGTCTGAGTGTCTGGGCTTGTGAGGGTCCTGATAAAAACCAACATCCAGGCCTTTAATGACCTTGTAGGCACGGCCCTCAGCAGTGTGTCTGAGAGTGTCGACCTTGTCGAAAGGTTTACTTACCTCTGCAGTGACATGCATGTCTCTGGTGACTCTTCCTATGAAGTCAGTAGACAGATTTGGAGAGCATGGGGGGACATGAGTTTGCTGGAAAGGGGTATGTGGCACTCCGGATGACTATGCAAAAAGATGAAGGTCCAAGTCTTTAGAGTCCTGGTGCTTCCTGTCTTGCTATATGGTTCAGAGACATGGATGCTGTCCAGTGACCTGAGATGAAGACTGGACTCCGTTTGGTACTGTGTCTCTTCAGAGAATCCTTGGGTACTGTTGGTTTGACTTTTTGTCGAATGACCAGTTGCTCACGGAGACCTGAATGAGGCACATTACGTACATTGTGAGGAAGCGTCATTTACGCCACTATGGCCATGTGGCGCGATTTCCTGAGAGTTATCTGTCTCACAGGATCCTCATTGTTGAGGACCCAAGTGGCTGGACCAGGCCAGGGGGATGCCCACGTAACACCTGGCTGCAGAAGGTAGTTGGTCATTTCTGGAGGGTGGGACTGAACCGCATCTTTGCCTGGGGGGTTGCCATCCAGAATGCTGATCTGTTTCCTCATGTGGTGGGTGCAGCAACACGCTGTACCATTGCATGCTCCCCAAACTGACCTGACCTGACCTGTGTTTATTTGATTATGTCCCATTTGTATTGTGGATGGTTACTGAAGGGGAGGAGCCACCTGCCAATCACCACCAGGAACTGCCCTCCTCACTATTTATTGGAGGGCCTTCCATCGCTCTGGGTGGTTCATTTCAAACATGCCAGGGTGTGGAGTGTCATTTGTGTTTTTGCTGTGCTTTATTGCTTTTCTTGATTTCTGGATTTTTGAACCTATGCTCTGTTTTTGACTTCACCTTTAGATTCTGTATTGGGAATTTTGTTTGTAGTGGATTGCCTTGCTTTCTTAGGCAATTTGTTTTGTGCTCTTAGGAGCTTCTTGAATTATCAAGCCTTTGTTTAAAATAAACTTTTTGTTTTATAAAGATTTTCCGGGGCCCATTAGTTTCTAGTCAGTTTCTAGTCCCCCCATAGAGGGCAACTTTGAAAGTATTTTTGGAACTTTGTTGCTTTTGGGATTCCCGAGTCACAAAAATGTATAATGGAACTTCTGCATTAACAGAAGAAGGTAACAATGAAATAAAAATGAAAAATTTGTTCCAATAAATATAAAGTAGCTTAAATCCCCACAAAATGGATTCTCCATAATAAAACAAAGAAAAAAACTATCATCCAGTACATAACACAAAAGCAATAATATTTATTTATGACAGTAATGATCATGAAATTATTTTTTTGTAGAAGTAGTTGCATCTATAAAAGTCTGCTTGGAAACGTCATCATTAGTTTATCTTTCTCCTGTGATTCAATTTTTGTGCACTACACCTAACATCACGGTTTCCATACCAATCCCAGAAGACACTGGAAATGCAATAAATGTGAAGACACCAGAGCGACAGTTTAAAGGTTGTGAAAACATAAAAAGATGTAATTGAACAAAATGTATGTGTGTATAGAAAATAGGACAGAGTGATGAAACTTGTTTGTGTTTTGCGTGCGTGACAAAAAGCATGTATACTTTCTGGAAGTTTCTTTTTGATGATGTGTGTGACAAGAAAATATACCTTTAGGGGTAATGACTTTACAAAAACTGGAAAAGTACAATGAGTCAGGATGCTATTTTTTGCTTACATGGTCAACGATCAGGAGATTAGAAAGGTATAAAAGAACAAGGACATCTGCGCTCGAGGCAGATGAAGCGCGGTGTCCTAGGACTGTGTTTCTCTGACATTTTACCCTTGCCTGGTATGTATTAATAAAAGGTTTTGACTAATTTTAATTTTCTTCTCTGTCTTCAGTCACAAAAAGTGTCCACAGTTTTTGGCGCCCGGACGTGGGGCAAGAGACGGCCGGTCGACTCCTCCAGCGAGACCATTTCAGTGATCCGTCTTAACAGCGGACTGCCGTTAACTTGAGATATCCGGCAGCAGAGCATGCAGCTCCGGCAAAAGTTAGGACTGCCCTGTCCTGAAACAGTTCTTGCGTGAGGAGCCCCTGGTCTCCTCTTTGCTGCATCCACGGTGACTGAACGGATTTCCAGACAGAGCTTGCACACTTCCAGGCTGGGGTAAGCACCGGGGGATTTCCGAATATTTTTTATTTTCTAAATAACGGGAGGGCGAGTTTCCTGTTGACCGTCTAGTCATACTCATATCTCAACGGGTTGCTTAAGGTGATGGAGACTTGAACCGAATCGGACACGAAGTCACCTGAGCTGGAATCCGGGGATGTGAGCGGACAGGCTAACGGGACGAGTAACGGGGTGGTATGGAAATATAAACCGAAAAGAGCACAGATTACAGGATTGCTGTTAGGAACGGAATGATACGTAGCGCTATGGAAGATATGTAGCTATGGAAGATATGTAGCGCTATGGGAAAATAAATAAATCTACATACGGAATAAGCAACAAAACCGTGTTCTCCTGGGAACTGGATCAGGACCGATAGTTAGGTGTCTCCCCTTGAAACTAAGAAGGGAACAGTTTAGGTTTAGTGAGTGGCACACTTAATGCCTCGCTGATTCATACGTACAAGGGATTAGGCGAATCAGTATAAAGTTGGAAAATTAAATACAGAACCCGGGAGAGCAAGGGGATATAATGGGAATTTATAACAGTAAGCATGTTAATCGCCGCACAGGGGGATCAAAATCATTAATGCTGGAAGGATTATTTTCGGAGGATCAACAGACGCTCCGTAAAAATGGGTCTCCTAGAAAATTTATAGAAAAGAAGACAGGTTTAGATTTCAAGAAGGCATGTAAGAAATGGAATAGACAGAGTGGTGGGCGTTGGCCGATAGAGGGGACAGGAGATGTAAGTGAAATACAGGAAGTCAGGAAGATCCTATGTAGGAATAAGCAGGGTTGTTGTAATAGTGGACCGTATCGAATGGATATGTTCGATAGATGGGAATTAGTAATAAAAGACAGAAATTTAGAAGCAGTACAGAAACAGAATGATTTGTTGCGGGCAAATGAGGGAAAGGCTAAAAAGGAGAAAGAGGAATTGCTAATTACATTACAAAAAGTTCAGACAGGCACTGAACCACAGGCAGATGGGAGGAAAAGGAAGAATAATCCAAATAAAGACCCCCTTTATCCTATTATTTTTTTCCCCTCCCTTTATCCTATTATTTTTTCCCCTCCTCAGAACCCACCTCAGGCACCTCCATTATCCCCTCCTCTATCCCCCATTCCGACTGCCCCCCCTGCACTACAACTAGCAGAAGTTTCTCCCGATGATTCCCCAGGCACAGATCACTATGACTCACCCTGTACTACACAAACCCCCGTCTCTAAATGCATTCGAAGTCACAAACCAGCTCCAACTTTTTTCTCCTCTAATCCTTCACTTACTTGCCCTTTAATAGAAGTTCCCAATCCCCATTATAACCCTGCCCATCCAGCTGGACCCCAAAATCCCACAACAGTTATGATACATCGGAATTGGGACATCCAAGAATTAAAAGATGTCGTGAATGCACTTCCAGATCCAAAGGAAGTAGGAGGACTAAAATTTGTTGAACAACTTGATCAGTTAGATAGCATGTATAAGCCTAATGCTGCTGAATGGACCCAGGTACTTCGTCGAAAGTTTGGGACCACATGGGCCACTGTTAGCAGGGGTGTCCGCAATGACATTCCATGGGTATGGAACCCAGCTTTAACTCGAGGACAGGGGATAGGTGGAGAAGGCGAATTTAACCCACAATGGGAGGCGTTGAGACAAAATATTGCAGAAAAATATAAAAAAGGAACGGACTGGTCCCTTATTTCTGCTGCAAAACAAAAGAAAGACGAGACGGTTGATGAATGGGCACATAGGATTCAAGACCTTATGGCTAATCACTCGGGCTTGGGAAATGCTGATGACCGCACCCGAGCTGCAGTTCCACCTTTTGTTTCCGGTTTGCGCTTTGATATACAAAACAAGGTCTGCACTTCCTGTATTGAGTGGGAAAGTGCCACGTTTGATGAAGTCAAACGACATGCTGAACAGGCCGAATCGAACTCTCATGCCAAATTATTGGCAGCACAGATGAACTATTATACCAGGAATGCTCCTGACCAAGGTCGAGGATATGGCTTTAGAGGAAGGAGACGAGGAAAAAGAAGGGGACGAGGACGAGGAAGAGGACGAGGTGGTTTTAGAGCTCCTCCTGTTGACCACACTAAGAATCCTTTTATTCCCTCTCCCTTTAATCCCAATGTTAATTCCTACTCTTGCCACGCCTGTGGTGAAACTGGACATTTTCGTCGGGAGTGCCCTCACAGACAGCAACAGCCCCCACCTCCCCTTATTCCACCTGTTTCCTCTGACACCCCTGACTAACAATACTGGCCATAGGAAAACGCTGGGACCTCCAGCCACTCTTTTCAACTACCTTTGCTCACTCATAATTCAGAGACTGATCCTTTACTGACATTGTTCGTTGATGGAACTGAGACTGTTTTCTTAATCGATACTGGTGCCACTCGCTTGCTGGCAAAGGTCCCTGCTTCGAACGAAACTGTTACTGTGCTTACTGCTTCTGGACAACCTCACCTTTTTCAAGTTTGAATCAGCTTTGTTTTTTCTGTTCAACCCCCAAGTTGTTGTGTCAAATTACCCCTTATCCCAAACCCTCTTTTGCAGCATGGACTTTAGATATTTCCCCACACACCATTCTCCTCAAAGCCCTACACTCTTTTTCCCCTTGTTTTTTCCCAATTTACAGGCCCCTGACATTTTACACTGTACTGCCCAATACTTCCCTATAGAAGTAGACACCACCTGGCTAGAATCTTTCCTTACTTCTGGTACTTGCCCCGAAACCCTTCACATCTACTGTGTTTTTATTTCATCCACAAAGGCAGCTGCTTCTGTTCATTTTACATGCTCACAGCACATATATTATCTTGGCAAAATAGTGCCTCATATTTTTTCCTTAGCTAAATCACACACTGTTAAATGGGGGGAAATAGGACCATGGGTGGAAAAATGCCTTGAAAGAACAGACTGGTTACAAGTTACTCCGGGTATTTTTGATACTCCTGACCATTTAATAACTAAAGTAGTGTTTCAAAGGATAGCCCATTGTGAGCCTCTGGTGATCCACCCTAAATCCTCCTTCCGCCCGCACCGTGCCCAATTTCCTTTGTCTCCCGAAGCAGAGGCTGGCATCTCCGCCGTACATCCCGATCTCGTCAAACGCGGTACCGCCGATGGACATGGACCGTCATGCCTCAGGGATACAGAGAAGCCCTTTGTGTTTCTGGTTAAGCTCTTGCCCAAAATTTAGAAGGCGTCTGGCCGGAAAAAGGTAGTACATTGATACAGTATGTAGATGGAAATAATATGTAGCGCTACGGAAAGAAGATTGTACAATAGATACTCAGAAATTGTTGCTGTTTCTGGGGGAAAATGGCCATAAAGTTTCTAAGGTTAAGCTGCAGCTAAACAAAACAACAGGTTATGTCTGTTTTAGGTATTCTGGGCTACTGCAGACAGTGGGTTCTAAATTTTACTGAAAGAGCACAGCCGTTGCAACGACTGGCTGAGAAGGCTCTCTGTGACCGTGACCTCAAAGCTACTCTTTTATCTGCGCCCGCGCTAGGTTTGCCTGATCATTCTCGTCCATTCACTTTGTTCGTGGACGAAAAGCAGGGATTTATGAATTCAGTACTGACGCAACAACATGGAGATAAACAAAGACCGGTGACTTATTTTTTCTAAAACAAAACTGGATCCAGTGGCCGCAGCATTTCCTCCGTGTCTTCGTGCTGTGGCTGCAACAACAGAAGCTGTATTAGCAAGCACGGATGTAGTTCTCATGAAATTTCTTCTGTCCTTTTCTTTTTTCTTGTGAGTTAATATTCTCTGTGACTGTAGCCTTTTTTCTGGGAATGCGGTTTTTGCTGTGGTATCGTACCGTGTGGTTTCTCGATAGTTGGATTTGTCCTTGTTGTCGTAATTGGATCGCCACGGAAGTTTTTCTTCCTTGATTGTCGCTGACTCAGTTCGCCAACGAAGTCTCCTTGATCTGGAAACCGGCGCCGTTTAGCTGAGCAGGATTGTGTTAACACCAGCTAACATCATGAGAGGCTGTTTTATGTTTGTTTGTCCTGAAGAGTTGAACTTGCTTTTCTTCAGAGTCCATTTGTTTCTGTTTCCTTTGCTGCATTGTTTCCAAATATAGTGTAAATATAGAATAATACTGGGGTGAAGTGTGTTGAAAATGGTTTGGGTGATTTTGTGTGTTATAGAGTGTATTAAAGGGATCCCTATGAGTATCAGAATGTACTCTGTACTTTGTCAAATGTTACAATTGAAAAATGGAGCACCCTCAACCAGTTACGCAGTGGTCCAAGGGGACCGCCTGCTGGAAGCAAAACAAATTTCATCAAGCTAAGTGCACAAAACAGCTGAACTCGTAGCACTCACTTAAGCATGTCAGCTGTCCGAAGGGAAGATCGTAACAATTTATACAGATTCCAGGTATGCTTTTGGAGTCTGCCATGATCATGGAACACTATGGAAACTAAGGGAATTTAAGACCAGTCCTGGAGAGCTCTAACTAAAAACTGAAAAAGATAATTATCGATTTGTGTGATCGGTTTAGCGCAAATGAATGTCTCCACTTTTGTTTAAGGCTTGTAAATATACAAAAGTATTTTTCCTTTTGGACCCTGATCAAGTTTGAAGGGAAAAATACTCTTTTAATAATATTACATGAAAAGGGAGACAAGTTTTTTGGCGATAAGCGGAATGTGTCTAATTGTGATATGAATGTGTGTCTAATTGTGATATGAATGGAAGTTGTGTATTTTAGGTACTGTAAAGGAAGAGCATGGTGACGCAGTGGTCAGCACACTTGATACGAATAAAGGTTCAAGCACGTATGTTTTCCTTGTTAATAATAAGCATGAAGGAAAAGACGCGTTTAAGTATGTTGCATAGATAACTTTTAAGCACAACTTAAGATCAGTACTGGCAAACCCATCCAACATCAGAAATTGATCGAATCCCTTTTAGAAGTTATAACCAAACCATCGGAGCTAGCGATTGTTAAATGTCAAGCTCACACAGGAAAACAGGATCCTGCTAGCAAAGGGAATGATTTAGCTGACCACTTTGCTAAAGAGGCTGCATATAATAACACACCAATTTCTTTATTCCAACAGAGAAATGACCAGGACCCTGATAATCAAATTATTTCTTTACAGAATGCAGCCACGGATATCGAAAGGAGAAAATGGTCCAAAGAAGGGTCCCTCTCTGATGGAGTCTGGACTCATAAACACACTAACAAACCTTTTTCTCCCAATGATTTTCTCTAGTCTTGCAGGTTTGCGAACCTCGTTGAAGGAAATCCACCAGCAGGTTAATCAAGCCTGGAGGACCAGCCCCCTTTCCAAGGATTTACCAATTCCTTTGGGCACCTGGATCCTGGTTCGAGATACTCGGAGGAAACACTGGCATCAGCCTAGGTGGAGAGGACCATTCCAAATTCTTCTATCCACACCACACGCCGTGAAAGTTGAGAGACTGCCTGCCTGGATTCACGCCTCACATTGCAAGAGATGGCACCCTTGATTGCTGTGCTACTATGTTTTTCTTTTCCCTTGTCTACTGCCCTGGTCACCTTGACTTTCCCGTTGGGAATTACCACATCAGTGCAGTTTGATTTCTGCTCTATTATCAACTGTGGGACTGGTCGACAAGCCCAGTGGACCGGATCTGACAAATACGTGTGTATGAGGGGAAGTGACTGCGACAACTGGCAATGGGTTTTTTGCTAACACTGGAACTGAGGACTGGGGTTATCAACCTTTTGAGGCCCAAAAATACGGTTTTGAAAAATCGGTTTTCTATCATAAAAGGACATGCCTCTCATTGTATGTGCTGACAACCATTGTAACTCAGGTATTTATGTATTAGGGGCATATGTATCTGGAACAGACCCTTTAGGGAGATTTCTAATTAAGATTGACAATCCTGTTACTAACACCCCTCATTCTCTGGCACACACACCCATCTCCCCAACTTTTGGTTCAGATTTTTCTCCTGTTAAGATTATGAATATTTCCACCCTTTCATCCACTTTTTCAGTAGAAACTGGTTATGGGGATCAGAATAGATGGTTGCAGTGGGTTCTCTATTCAGCTAAGCAAGTTAATCGTTCTCATTGTTATGCGTGCGCTGCAGCCCGTCCCCATTTAGCTACAGTCCCTTTCCCATTGTCTAACATTTCTGACCCCGTGGGGTTGCCCTGCCTTCTGTATTTATTCACTACTTCCAAGAAACCCCTCTCTAGTTCAAAGTGTTCTAATCTATCTATTCTTTTTTCCCCACCCGTCACATGGATACCCCTATGTTTCAAACTCACGAAGGAAATTATACATGTTTCAAATCTTATGGAACGACATGGGTAGGAGAATTACCATTTTCTTTCTGTTCTCAAAACTTTTCAGGTTAACTTTTCTCTGAACACCGTTCTGTCTTCCTTTCTTCTCTCCCAAACCACTCCTAGATCAGATATTTGGTGGATGTGTCGTAGGTCCAAATTATTTGCCACCCTTCCCCCTAATTGGTCTGGTACCTGTGCTCCAATCCAATTAGTTATGCCTTTTAGACTTCTATCCTTACCTCCCTCTCCTTACATGGCCCTGGAGTATACATAGATGCTATTGGAGTCCCTAGGGGTGTCCCAGACAGATTTAAAGCTAGGGATCAAGTCGCAGCCGGTTTTGAATCTATCATACCCCAAATTACTATCAATAAGAATGTAGACTGGATTAATTACCTTTATTATAACCAACAACGTTTCCTTAACTTCACCAAAGACGCTATTGAAGGCATACATGAACAGCTTGATCGTACTTCTCTGATGACTTGGCAAAATCGTCTAGCCTTGGACATGTTACTTGCCGAAAAGGGAGGTGTTTGTGCTATGTTTGGTGATGCTTGTTGTACATATATTCCAAATAATACCGCGCCAGATGGATCAATAACTCGTGCATTGGCAGGCCTCACTGCTCTCTCTAAAGAACTTTCCACTAATTCTGGCATTACAAATCCCTGGGATCAGTGGTTTGCATCCTCCTTCGGATCCTGGGGACAATGGATAAGATCTGTTTTTATTTCTTTGGTTGTGACATTTTGTCTCCTCCTCCTGGTTGGTTGTTGTATTATCCCTTTGTTTCGCTATATAATATCTAAGTACTTTACCGCCTCTATGGAAAGGGCATATGTGCTACATGATGAGCGCATGTCTCGTATAGCTTCTTCCATTTTCTCTCCCCCTTCCCCTTCATCAACCATTTCAAGATAGAATTATATAGGCCCACATCATTTTTGTTCAAAAAGGGAGGAGTGTGAAAACATAAAAAGATGTAATTGAACAAAATGTATGTGTGTATAGAAAATAGGACAGAGTGATGAAACTTGTTTGTGTTTTGCGTGCGTGACAAAAAGCATGTATACTTTCTGGAAGTTTCTTTTTGATGATGTGTGTGACAAGAAAATATACCTTTAGGGTAATGACTTTACAAAAACTGGAAAAGTACAATGAGTCAGGATGCTATTTTTTGCTTACATGGTCAACGATCAGGAGATTAGAAAGGTATAAAAGAACAAGGACATCTGCGCTCGAGGCAGATGAAGCGCGGTGTCCTAGGACTGTGTTTCTCTGACATTTTACCCTTGCCTGGTATGTATTAATAAAAGGTTTTGACTAATTTTAATTTTCTTCTCTGTCTTCAGTCACAAAAAGTGTCCACAAGGTCAAAATATAAATCCCTTTAGTATTCGAGACTAGAATATTAACAGTGTTGGTGAGTAATTCTCTTTTTGTCAAATTCTCTTCTGGTACTCGACCAAGTGTTTGTTTTCCCAAACATTGATTTTTGGACTCTGTTTAGTTTCTTGACTGTATCTTTTCTGTCATGTCATTCATTCATTTTCCACCACTTATTCAAAGGGCAACAGTCTTACCAGTAAGGCCCAAATATCCTTTTCTCCAGCCACAGTTGCCAAGTCATACTGTGGGATCTCAAAGCATTCCCAGGACATCTAGAAGATATAATCCTCCCAGTGAGACATGGGTCTTCCCCAGGGTTTCCTCCCAGCTGGTCGTGCCTGCAAAACCTCCACAGGGAGGTGTCAAGGAGGCAACCATATCAGATGCCTTAACCACCCTCATTTGGTTCCTCTCGATACGTAGGATCAGTGGCTCTACTCCAAGACTCTCCCGGATGTCTACACTTCTCACTCTGTCTCAAAGGGAGAGCCCCACCACCCTGCAGAGAAAGCTCATTTTAGCTACTTGTACCTGCTATGTCATTTTTTCTGTCTTTACCCAAAGCTTGTGACCATAGGTGAGGGTAGGGACACAGATTGACTGGTAAATTGAGAACTTCACTTTCTGACTCAGCTCCTTCTTCATCACTACCGATCAGTATAACGACTGTATAACTGCGCCCGCCACCCCAAACAGTCTGCCGATCTCATCATCCCTTTACCCCTTCACTCATGAACAAGACTCTAAGGTACTTAAACTCCTCCACTTGAGGCAGTAACTCACATCCCACTCGGAAAGGATAGTCCACCTTTTTCCTACTGCTGTAATCTTTTCAGTTAGCCAATAAAATGTGTATTTTGCATGACTTTTCATAAAATTCAATCTACAACACAATAAAGTGTGCTAAAATTGAAGGGGTCTGAATACTTTCTGAATCCATTGTAATATTAAGCTGCCCATAGTGAAGGGCTAAATGTGGTTGACACAGATGTCAGAGGGGGACACTTTTACATTTTTTTTTGTGCACTGGGTGGCTCCATTAGGCACCCACTGTTGGGACTGGGGGGTGAGAAGTTAAAAGGCTGTCTGTACTTATTAATGGTATTTTCTTTCCTGCAAGGGAATCACTGCTTTGAAGTTTGGCCTTAGAAGAATGTCTGTATTTACCTGGCTTGGAAATATTGGTTCCTAATCAGCATATCTGTACTTATTAATGTTTGGTAACCATACATTTTGTTAACTTGTGTTTTTATTAATTGTTAAACCCAGGCAATTTAGATGTGATTAAACTGTTTGTCCAGGACTGACAACAAAGGGGTGAAGTAAATATAAACTGCTGGCCAGCAGAAGGCAGGAGGGACAGTCCACAGGAAACGCTGCCAAGACACTTGGACAGGGCACAGGGGCTCGCAGGCAGACAAGGGTACCTGGCTGGCACAACGTGAGGCACAAGGACGGAAACACTTCCAGGGAGGAAGAGACAGCTCCACAAAGAGACGCCAGATGTGAGTTCAGCGAGAGAGGGAATCTGCATGAAAGGACCCAGCAAAGCTGACAGACGAGAAATGAGGCGTGCCTAGGTCCCAGCAACACAAGGAGCCAGAGTGGAAGAAAAAGGAACAACGAAGAGACGCTGACAGGGAGTCAACAATTTGACACAACTTCTGTAGGGGAACGAGTGTCCGGGGAACAGAGTGCATCCATGGACAGTTGAACGATTAAGTGTTGGGGTAACACAGTGAGCAACTTGGACTCTGCACCACTATAGGTTGTATCCTCCAATTCTTGTTTTTACGGACTTTTAGAGTGTGGACTGTGTATTTTCCTTTTACAAAAAAGGAAATTAATTCCTGATATGTTTATGTTCTGTTATGTTCATTTATCTTTTTAATGTACCTTATATTGTCTTGTACAATAGAACTTACTGTTGCCTTTTTCTGAAATTACTGTTGTGTCTTTCATTGTGTGTTTACTCACCGCCCAATTTAAAGAAACCTGTGTGCTATTATTGGTAAATTTCAGGAGTTCCCAGTCTCTTAATAAAACTGGGTGGCGTAGTCGGATATTTTAATGGTGCCTAAGTTAGATTACTTATAAGTGTGACCAGACACCTGTGACACAAGGGCAACTGGAGATACTTTTGCCATTTGGCTCCACTGCTCGAAGCCATTTTGGATGATGTTGGCTTCACTTTTTTGTCTTAAATGTTAGTGGCATAAAACATTTTCATCATAACCTTACCACATTGCATCTCCCAAGATAAGGACAATGATTTTTAGAGATACTCAGAACAACTCTTTTCAAATGCAGCAGGTCACGTGCAACTATTGCCATAAAAAACTGTGTTCAGCTCTCAGACGTGACATGTGGATCTGTGCGAAATATGACATTAGCCCGCATTGTCTTGTCAAAGACCAGATAATGTATACATGAGAATCAGTTATCTGCTGACTCACTGGAATTCATTTCCCTCTCCTTAGTTAAGGATGATGTAAAGCCCAGTCACTTACAAATTGCTTTCTGTCAAAGAAGGTTAATTGGTGCTATTCTCGATGTTTGCTTATGGTTGCCTGATTAAACTCCCAGATAAATGGTTCCTTGTGCAACACAACAAACGTTTTCTTAGACCACCACAAACTATAAAACTCTTGCAATGTAACTTGATGCGTAAATAACTGGGGGGTTAAATTAGAATCTACATTTTTACATGCTTAAAAGGCCCACTTCTTCAACGAAAAGCTTGTACACTTTGAGGCAAAACTTCTTTCTTCCTATCTTTAAGCTTTAAATCTTCATAGAAATGTCATTTAATAAACTAGAATTATGAGAAAGAAATGCTACAGATTAAATTTAAAGTATGACAGGCATATATAAATGCCCCTTTCTTTATTTGCATGACAATCATGGAATTTGCATTTTAAAGCAGATTTACATAAAATAAATCAAAAGGAAAAAAAATGTAATGCTTTCAGAAAGCACTAAAAAAAAGTAGGAAAGAAACACAGAGCAAAAAAAAAAGCAAAACAAGTAACATATGGATATTTAGACCAAATGAATTCCTACCTGTAGAGCTGTAGCTGAACGCAGATATTAAAATGAAACCTGACAGCACACAATGGAGGTCGATGAGTTGTTTCAAAGCTCTGTTTTAAAATGTGTTTCATTGCCTCCTCATAAATGACATTTTATTCCTTCCTGGGGATTTTATTACCCTTACAGTTTGACACTTAGAATATGAGGTACAGGTTAACTCGTATGTCATTACGCCTGTTGAGGCGCGGCGTTTGAGAAAACTCATACCCCAGTGGACAGCCATCATAGACATGGTGTAGCAAGAAGGTTATTTTGTGCCAATGTAGTCTGTGCAATTTATTTATTTGTCGATTTTCAAAAAGTGTTAGACTCAGTTGATCGAGATGCCCCTGTGGGGCATACTGAGACTTACTGTAGCAGGATCCTCTCAAGGTCGCTGGCCGGCCTGTACACTGGTACTGTGAGTGCTGTGGAGAGTGGAGGCAGAAACTCTGCCTTTTTCCCAGTTGTTTCTGGGGTGGTTCGTCAGGAGGGTGTTCTGCCCCTACTCTGTTCAATGCTTGCATGGACTGTGTGTTAGGCAAAGTCATGGGGTCTAACGTCTGTGGGGCATCTGTTGATGAAGAAAGATTCACGGACCTTGACTTTGCTGACGATGTTGTGATTTTCGCTGAATCAACGGATGCTGTGATCGGGGCTCTCGAGAGACTGAGCGAGGAGTCTGAGTTTCTGGGCTTGACAGTGTCCTGATAAAAACCAACATCCAGGACTTCAATGACCTCTTAGGCATGGCCATCAGCAGTGTGTCTGTCTGAGGAGAGAGAGACGACCTTCAAGAGGTTTACTTACCTTGGCAGTGACATTCATATCTCTGGTGACTCTACCTATGAAATCAGTAGGCAGATTGGGAGAGCATGGGGGGTCATGAGATTGCTGGAAAGGGGTGTATGGTACTCCCGATATCTATGCAAAAGGACAAAGGTCCAAGTCTTTAGAGTCCTGGTGCTTCCTGTCTTGCTATATGGTTCAGAGACATGGACGCTATCCAGTGACCTGAGACGAAGATTGAACTCGTTTGGTACTGTGTCTCTTTGGAGAATCCTTGGGTACCGCCTGTTTGACTTTGTGTCAAGTGAGCGATTACTCACAGAGTCCCGATTGAGGCACATTACCTGCATTGTGAGGGAGCGTCAGTTATGGCACTACCACCATGTGGCATGATTCCCCGAGGGTGATCTGTCTTGCAGGATCCTCATTGTTGATGACTCGAGTGGCTGGACCAAGCCAAGGGGACGCCCATGTAACACCTAGATAGCCATTTCTGGAGGGTGGGACTGGACCGCGTGTCTGCCTTGAAGGGTTGCCAACCAAGATACCAAGCCCATTTCATCGTGTGGTGGGTGCAGCAATGCGCGGTACCAGTGCCTACTCCACAACCTGACCTGACCTGACCTGATATGCAATTCAGCTAAAAGAGAGAGAGAGATGGACAGATGAGACCTGGATGATATGCAGTTGGTCTGTCGGACAAAGACTGGAATAAAGAATACAATTATATGTCTGCTCCACAAGGCTTATTCTCACCTGGACAAAGCTGACAGCACTTTGAGGATTCTGTTTTTTGATTTCTCCGGAGCCATCAATACCATCAAGACATCCCTGTTAAGGGGTGAACTCAGAGACATGCAGGAGGATGAAGCTGTGGTGTCCTGATGATGGACTATCAGTTAGGCCAGCAGTTCTCAATCGGTAGTAACAAAAAAGGGGGCGCAAATGTTGCCATATGTGGCGTAATTTCACTATTCGGAAGGAAATTTTAAACTTGTAGCAGTGTATCGGCAGCAAAAAATATAGGAATAAATTTTATTAGGGTTTCAAAAAAACGTTGGGGGGGGGGGGCGTGATTAAAACTGTTATGAAAACTCGGGTCGCAAATACTTAAAGGTTAAGAAACGCTTAGTTAGGCAGACTGCAGCTTGTGGGACTCAAGGACTGTGTGAGCAACACTGGAGCAACACAAGGAACAGTTCTGTCTGCTCTTCTCTTCACTCTGCACTCCTCAGACTATAAATATAAGAGCAGGTCATGTCATTTGCAGAAATGCTCAGATGATTCTGTACTTATGGGGTGTATTGATAAGTGGGATAAGTCAGACCAGAGGAGTCAGGTAGAGGAGCAAAGAGAACTGTCTACAAGTTAACATCAGCAAAACCTGCTTATTGACTTTCACCGCACCAAAGAGCCTCTATGTCCTGTCACTATTCAGAGAGTGGATGTAGAGATGGTGCACTCCGAAAAGTACTTGGAGGTCCACATTAATGACAGGTTGGTGGGGTCTCATAACATCGAAGAACCATTGAAGAAAGGGCAGAGCAGGCTCTTCTTCTTTACGAGACTGCATTTCTTTAATATGGATAGTGACATCCTTCACATCTTCTGCAAATTCTTTAACATAACCCATATGGGACACATTCTGGACCACCTGGAGGTCATAGCAAAGCAAAGAATTAAAATTAAACTGAGTGGCATTACAATAAACAATGCTGAACAACCTCTCTGTTTGACACACTAACACTGAGGACTTTCAGCCAAACAAATCATTCACCAGATATATGTGTCAGGAAACGCTATGGGGGCACCTTCATACCAACAGTAATACATCTGTATAGCGCTCCACAGGGACTGGGATTGCCAAGTCATAATTCTTCTTTTTATTCTGGTGTGTGTGTTCACACCATAACATTTCCATATATATATATATATATATATATATATATATATATATATATATATATATATATATATATATATGGAGGTGAAGGTCTGTGATACGGTTTGCATATTTGCTGCTGGAGATCCACAAAGGGAGAGAATGAATCAGGCATCATAAAGTAGTTTTTATTCCTGAGCTTTCAGCCCCTGCTAGGGGTCTTCATCAGAGGATAATGATTAGACTTACAAGAATCAAAGGCAATATATAGCAAAATTATGTGGGGGGTGGTGTGGTGGTGGGCGGTTCGAGCTAGGTCAGTGTGTGTGTGTGTGTGTGTTATTGGTCCGTTAACTATTATTTATTATGAATATGTTCTTAAGTTTGCATATGCTGGGTTTATGTCCAAATGTCTGTTAATGGCGTTTTCGTCCGATAGCCAAGATTCAGCCAGCTCTCTGGCACTTTTGGTACTGGCCTTAAATCTTACTCGTACGTTGTCCCAGTTAAATGTATGTCCTGTTGATTTTGTGTGCGTATTGGTCTGTGATTGTGAGTCCTTCCTTCTAACGGCGTTGCGATGTTCCTGTATATGTGTTGCGATTCTTTTTGACGTTTCTCCTATGTATACCACTGGGCAAGAACTGCTATAGACTGCGTTTCATGTTTCTGCTGTCAATTTCTTGTTTTTAGCATTAAAAAGGACATACAGTATATATATATATATATATATATATATATACAGTGGTGTGAAAAACTATTTGCCCCCTTCCTGATTTCTTATTCTTTTGCATGTTTGTCACACAAAATGTTTCTGATCATCAAACACATTTAACCATTAGTCAAATATAACACAAGTAAACACAAAATGCAGTTTTTAAATGATGGTGTTTATTATTTAGGGAGAAAAAAAATCCAAACCTACATGGCCCTGTGTGAAAAAGTAATTGCCCCCTTGTTAAAAAATAACCTAACTGTGGTGTATCACACCTGAGTTCAATTTCCGTAGCCACCCCCAGGCCTGATTACTGCCACACCTGTTTCAATCAAGAAATCACTTAAATAGGAGCTGCCTGACACAGAGAAGTAGACCAAAAGCACCTCAAAAGCTAGACATCATGCCAAGATCCAAAGAAATTCAGGAACAAATGAGAACAGAAGTAATTGAGATCTATCAGTCTGGTAAAGGTTATAAAGCCATTTCTAAAGCTTTGGGACTCCAGCGAACCACAGTGAGAGCCATTATCCACAAATGGCAAAAACATGGAACAGTGGTGAACCTTCCCAGGAGTGGCCGGCTGACCAAAATTACCCCAAGAGCGCAGAGACGACTCATTCGAGAGGTCACAAAAGACCCCAGGACAACGTCTAAAGAACTGCAGGCCTCACTTGCCTCAATTAAGGTCAGTGTTCACGACTCCACCATAAGAAAGAGACTGGGCAAAAACGGCCTGCATGGCAGATTTCCAAGACGCAAACCACTGTTAAGCAAAAAGAACATTAGGGCTCGTCTCAATTTTGCTAAGAAACATCTCAATGATTGCCAAGACTTTTGGGAAAATACCTTGTGGCTGATGAGACAAAAGTTGAACTTTTTGGAAGGCAAATGTCCCGTTACATCTGGCGTAAAAGGAACACAGCATTTCAGAAAAAGAACATCATACCAACAGTAAAATATGGTGGTGGTAGTGTGATGGTCTGGGGTTGTTTTGCTGCTTCAGGACCTGGAAGGCTTGCTGTGATAGATGGAACCATGAATTCTACTGTCTACCAAAAAATCCTGAAGGAGAATGTCCGGCCATCTGTTCGTCAACTCAAGCTGAAGCGATCTTGGGTGCTGCAACAGGACAATGACCCAAAACACACCAGCAAAATCCACCTCTGAATGGCTGAAGAAAAACAAAATGAAGACTTTGGAGTGGCCTAGTCAAAGTCCTGACCTGAATCCAATTGAGATGCTATGGCATGACCTTAAAAAGGCAGTTCATGCTAGAAAACCCTCAAATAAAGCTGAATTACAACAATTTTGCAAAGATGAGTGGGCCAAAATTCCTCCAGAGCGCTGTAAAAGACTCATTGCAAGTTATCGCAAACGCTTGATTGCAGTTATTGCTGCTAAGGGTGGCCCAACCAGTTATTAGGTTCAGGGGGCAATTACTTTTTCACACAGGGCCATGTAGGTTTGGATTTTTTTTTCTCCCTAAATAATAAAAACCACCATTTACAAACTGCATTTTGTGTTTACTTGTGTTATATTTGACTGATGGTTAAATGTGTTTGATGATCAGAAACATTTTGTGTGACAAACATGCAAAAGAATAAGAAATCAGGAAGGGGGCAAATAGTTTTTCACACCACTGTATATATATATATATATATATATATATATATATATATATATATATAGAGTTAGGTCCATAAATATTTGGACAGAGAAAACTTTTTTCTAATTTTGGTTCTGTACATTACCACAATGAATTTTAAATGAAACAACTCAGATGCAGTTGAAGTGCAGACTTTCAGCTTTAATTCAGTGGGGTGAACAACACGATTGCATAAAAATGTGAGGCAACTAAAGCATTTTTTGAACACAATCCCTTCATTTCAGGGACTCAGAAGTAATTGGACAAATTAAATAACTGGAAATAAAATGTTAATTTCTAATACTTGGTTGAAAACCCTTTGCTGGCAATGACAGCCTGAAGTCTTGAACTCGTGGACATCACGAGTATAAAAACTACACCCGGAAGTGGTTCCAATCCTACAGTCCATGATTCCTTATCACTTCCGGGTCAGATTAAAAGTCCTTTTCTTCAACCCGGAAGCACGTCGTTCCTTCTGGTCATGTGATCATGATGCACTTCCGGGTTATAGGGCACGTAGCACTCTGTAAGCCTCCCTACAGCTGCTCCTGGTGGCCCCCATGGTATCCAGCAGGGTTGCTTATAAACACTACACTGTCCATAATGCCCTGCTGGAATTTTGTGACCTTCCATGCTGCTGGTAGGACTCCATCTAGCGGCCTGGAGGTGTGGACTGGAATATTTGGCTGGCTATCCCTCACAGTTCCCTCCCCTTAGCGAAGACCACTGGGGCGGAGCGGCCAGCCCTGCGAGGGACGTCTTCCTCCAGGAGGAGGTGCTGTCTAGACCCCCCCAGAGAACCTAGGGGGAATGGTGTATCGGCTGTCTCTCTGATCCCCCGTCCTCCGAGGACAACTTCGCCATACGTGGCCTGGTTGACGACAGTCATAGCAGAGTCGTCGCCCTCCTGGTTGTCTTCCTCTGCGAGACTGGAAACACCTCGGGAACTCTGTCAACTCCGCCCTTTTCTCCACCGAGGGAGGTTCTATGGCTGCCTCGATGCTCTCAGCCCTTCTCTCTGATTTGTCAGGAGACCCGCATTTTATTTTGGGGATCTCCTGCTTACCCTGGGGCTTGTACACAGTTTGGGTCTCTCTATTGGAAGAAGAGAGCCCCTTTGCTGTTTGTACGCCCGTGGACCTTATTTTATTCCGAGGCGGCATCTTCAGTACCACATCGCCCCGAGAGACAGTACCTTCCAACTGCTCCGGTTTGATTGGCGCGTCCCCCACCCCTTCTGTTACCAATGACAACTCCCTTATAGTGTGGATCGGGGTCTTGAGGTCCGCCTCGCTCCGAGAAGCTGTCTCGTACAGCTGCCCCGGTTCAATCGGTCCTTCCCCCGACCACTTGGTTACCATTCCACACTCTACTGTAGGGCACACAGTGCTCTGGCACCCGCTACTTATTAACCGCAGGGCCGGATCACACAGTGCGGGTATGGGTTGGACTTACCTGTACCGCCATATCAACCATAACTGGAGCCTCTTGACCCAGTCGCCGTAGGTATTTTATTAGTCCTTTCAGCGGCGCCTCGGCTGTTGCTCCCAGCTCCTCCATTCGTTTCTTCAGCTCCTCTAAACCCTGAAAAAAACTGTTCACGGGCTCGAGTAACCGCTCAAGATCCCGAAGCCCAATAAAGTTATTTAAATAGGCCTGAGGCAAGTTAGAATCTTCATCAGCCTCACCTTCCGGCCGGGAGTCAATGGGCACGTCCGCTCCTAGCACGTGCTCTGTTGGGTCACGCAAAGGCGTCTTTAGAGGGACGGGTGGCTGCTACCGACTGACTGTGATCTGCCTTTTCTAATTTAACGGCAGACTATTCAGTCACATCCCGCCCCTCTTTCTTACTATTTCTATTCGGCACTGCTTCGCTCGCCTCCCCCTTCTTTTTCAGGGAGTTCGGATTCATCAGGGAATAAACGACCTCACTGACGGACCGCTGTTGACCTTCTTCCCGACATCCTTCGGGCGAAATCACGAGACATGTGTCCGCGAATAAGCAGGTCTCTTCCCGGTCAGGTGACTCCGTATTTTGATGACGGTTTACCCAGCCTGCACCAAGAAAGTCCACATGACCGTCGTCGACGATTAGGCTCCCCAGTTGTAAATCCATAGACTCCTCGTCTTCGCGACCATCTTGCCAAGGTAGGAGATATGTGTCCTTCTCATAGTCTGTTTCGCGCCGCTTGGCCTCTGCAAAAGAAGAAAATACAGGTCCCGGCGCAACGGGGGTTGTCGCGACACATACCTCCGACTTGTGTTGGCTTGTTTGAAGCTCCAATAAGGTAGACCACCGGTCTCTCTCGGCAATGATCTCGGCTCTGATTTCCGCCGTGCCTGTCAGGTAGGTCCATACCGTCGCCGCGTCGGGTCCCTCCGGGGGCCACTCCTGTCGGAGGGTCTGTTTCTTTTGGGAATGCCCTTTCTTCTTCCTTGATTTCCTTCCCATCTCGAACCAATATGAGACGAAGCTCATCACCGACGTACTGCTTGTAGTGAGTGGTGTTTCTAACTCCGTGCTTGTGACCGGTACCGTCTTAGGGTTTTCTGCTATCACAATTTTTATAAAACAGGTCCTCTGCCAAACCGACGGCCAGAGAATCCTGCCGACTATGCCAGTGTAGCAGTAGGGGGCGCTAGAGCTCCCTTGAACCCTCAGATACCACGCCAAACACCAGGTAAAACTTATTATTTATTTTATAATAATAGTGTGCACAAAGCACCCTCCACTCCACACTACACATACAATACTCAATAATCACTAATCAATACACTAATCCTCCTCTCCCAGATGCATTGCCACCCTTCCACCAAGCTCAGCTCAGCGTCTGGGCTTTCCCACAGTCCTTTTATATTCCCCGACCCGGAAGTGGTTCCAATCCTACAGTCCATGATTCCTTATCACTTCTGGGTCAGATTAAAAGTCCTTTTCTTCAACCCGGAAGCACGTCGTTCCTTCCGGTCATGTGATCATGACACACTTCCAGGTTATAGGGCACGTAGCACTCTGTAAGCCTCCCTACAGCGGCTCCTGGTGGCCCCCATGGCATCCAGCAGGGTTGTTTATAAAAACTGCATTGTCCATAATGCCCTGCTGGAATTTGGGGACCTTCCATGCTGCTGGGAGGACTCCATCTAGTGGCCTGGAGGTGTGGACTGGAATATTTGGCCGGCCATCCCTCACAATATATATTGTATAATATATATATAATATATTATATATAATATATTATATATATAATTTTGGTCGGTTGGCATGTCAGCAAGCATCTGCCACATCCTGTCAGTTGCGAGAAGCAGATTATAGATAGACAATAAATATGTGATACACTATCTATCTATCTATCTATCTATCTATCTATCTATCTATCTATCTATCTATCTATCTATCTATCTATCTATCTATCTATCTATCTATCTATCTATCTATCTATCTATCTATCTATCTATCTATCTATCTATCTATCTATCTATCTATCTAAACAGTAGTTACAAAGCAAAGCTCAATGACAAAAAATAAGAAAAACAACACACAAAATTAAACAAAACAAAATAAATAAATCTGAAAAAGGCATAAAAACATGAATATTTTGACTAGATATTGTTGTTTTGCTCTGTCAACTTTAAGTTGAACTTTAACTTTATTATTTCATATGGTAAATTCCTTTGGTTTGTGCATCAACATAAACTTACATAGATGTCAGCTTTTAATTAAAAAAAGCAATTGCCATTTTATTTAAAAGCAAGGTGTTGTGATAAGGTCTGCTGTGATTTGATCTTTGAACAAAACTAATGTGAACAACTAATGAAAATAATTAAGAGAATTTGTTTCAAATTCTGGGTTAACAGTCCACTTATTTGACTATTTGTGTTTCAGCTAACTGACTGACGTCAAGTCAGTTCCAGTTTCGTTTTTTTCTCTAATGTTTGACACCCACAACAGTACTATCAATATGCCCCTTAGAAGAACATTCTTGTTCCAGATTTATAAGGACAGTATTCTTACATTAAATGTGGTACTTGGTATATAAATTGCGGAACACCATGCTCATGCACTAAGGGTCTAATGAGACCCCACTTACAGTACTGTGTGTAGTTCTGGTCAATGCTCCACAAAAAAAGATAAAGCAGCAGTAAAATTTTTTCAGGAAAGAGCAATCAAGCGCATCCCCAGAGTTACGGGAATATCTTACTCCGACCAGATAAGACAAACAAACCTGTTCAGGCTTGAATAGCGATGGCTACTTGGGGAGCCAATCTGTATTTTTAAAAATTCAAAAACGTAATCCATCAGAACTCTTTTCATTTAATTGTTTGATATAAAATGTACTTAGGGACAAAATTGGAAAAAAAGTACATTCAAAGTTTATTTAAAAGACAAACTAGGGGATACATCTACACAAGAATGATTTTAGAAATCTGGAATAAATTAGTCGTCTAATTAAAGTGATAAACCTGAGAGCTTTAAAAAATGCTTAGATGAGTTCTTGGGGAAGTTATTAGCTCACCAAATCATCCTGATGGAGTGTCGGTCTGCTGTCATTTGCACAGTTTCTCTTTTTTAGCTTCAATACATCCATTTTCTTCACCAGGACAGGACCACTTTGTGACTCACATGGTGAGGACATTGAGGGGCTCGGCCACTGCATCACAGACTACATCAAGTTTTGTGTGCATACCGCAGTCAGTGCACTGTTTTCCCAACAACAAACCATGGATTACAAAATATCTGTGAGCTCCACTGAATAAGAAGAATGGAGTCTTCAGGTCTGGAGATAAGGAGGAAATCAAGCAGGTGCAGTTTAAAGTAGATGAAGTGAAGAGAAAAGGAGACCAGACTGATCCTTGTGGTGCTCCAGTGTTGCTGGCATCCACATCACAGACACGGTCCTTGAGTGTCACAAACTGCGGTCTGCCCGACAGATACTCCATCACCCAGAACACTATACACAGGCTCATCCACCTGCATAGCTATGAGCTCACCTTGTATCAGGGGTGGCGTTGAAGGAGCTGATGAAATCAAAATCATAATCCTTACTGTGTGGTCAGGTTTGTCCAGCCTTATGGAGCAGACAGATAAATACATCTTCCACTCCAATCTTTGTCTGACTGGCAGACTGTAGTGGGTCTGGGTGGTCAATTACAAGATGACCAGCCTCTCAAAGGTCTTCATGAGTTACATGAGAGCCACTGGTCTGTAGTCATTAGGGGAAAAGGGACCTGCCCTCTTGGGAACAGGGACAATGCAGGATGTTTTCCATAGCTGTGGCACTTTGCGGAGCCTTAAGGACAGACCAGACAGGTGACAGTAGGTCAGCCCAGGCCTAAAGAACTCAAGGTTATCATAATAAGTAATAGTAGTAAAGTGTATTTATATAGCACCATTTATAGATTGAAATACAGAAATATACAAGAAAACTGTATATGTACTGTTTTCTTCACAAATGAGAAAAATAAGAGATAAAGCATAAAATGTTAACATTTGCTTTCATGCATAAAATGATTAAAAAGTAGAATGTAAAAACATGAAACACTTCATAAAGTAATAAAAGAATAAGTGTCTGGGTGTCTGTCTGTGTGTCCATACAGTTTCTATGTCTCGGTCATTCCGACAGATGGTGTATCATAAATACTTTTAGTTATAAAATACATTTTATTTATCTCAAACATTATCACTGCTTTTATGAATCTTATACTTGGCGGCATATAACAGAGATTTAGATTTCAATCCGTTTTAGACTGGTAGCACAGCCAGTAAAAGGATAAGTGCTGGTTTGTCCATCCAGTTGCTATGTCTGTTATTCCAACAGATGGTGCTTCACAAACATTTTTAGTAATAACATGCATTGCATCTGTCATTCCAACAGATGACATATTACAAACATTAACACAAATGTTTTGGGATTTTACAAATCCCATAACAAATGGCATATAACAGGGACTTGTGCATTGCATTGCAAGCTCCTGTGGCACCCTACGCAACGGTGTTTGATCTTATTCAGGAAAAGATCCCAGTCACCCCACTGGAGAAAGACTTTCCGAGACTAAGGTCATAAAGCTTATGAAAGCATTACTGGACAAAGGCAGAACCGTAACAACAGTTGCATGGAGCTTCCACCTGCAGCTGAAGCCACTTCAGTACACATGTACTTTGTCAGCATGCCCGTGTCGAACAAAC
Organism: Erpetoichthys calabaricus; assembly: GCF_900747795.2. NCBI lineage: Eukaryota > Metazoa > Chordata > Cladistia > Polypteriformes > Polypteridae > Erpetoichthys > Erpetoichthys calabaricus. The sequence goes on along the minus strand of NC_041399.2, from coordinate 13,684,680 downwards.
AGAGGAAGCTCTGTAGACTAGTTGTGACTTAATGCTGTAGGAAGATAAGTAAATAAATCAAGGTAAATAACATTCGATCTGACTTTTATATAAGTAACATATAAGTCACAAACAGGACTTTGCATGATTCCTTGGCAAGCTCTGTGTGCCCTGCTGTTTTGTTGGAGGACAGGTGTGGGACAGACTGAGTGGCAGGATGACGCCTGACCTGTTGCTGTATCCAAACGGTGCCATCTTTCATCTTTACGCCTGGTGCAGCAGCGTTGTTCTTATATGTGAGTGGAAGTTTCTTGCTGGGTGGGCTTCTGTTCCTTTTCTCTGATGAAGAACCCACATCCTCATCTGAGTTCACCTATGTTATAGTGCAGTGTCAGATTGGGGAGAGCGTGAACGTGACTGAGAGAATAAAACTGAAGAAACAAAAAATAAAAGCTAACCTTTACGAGTGCCATACAATTACACCAGCTGTTACAGACTCAAATCAAATGTATGTTTTAATTCTATAATAGTAACAATAAGAGCAGCTCACTACTCAAAACGGAGGCGTCCAGAATCGAACCCGTGAACGTCTTGATTACATGTCAGCAGTTCTTACTGCTGCTCCACCCAAGCGGTCGCATTAAGGGTGTGTCAATGTCGCACCCTAATGCAAGTTCTTTTTCTGCAGTTATATTCTTGAATAAAAGCGCACTTGTTTTGTTATACTTGTACCTTTTGTGAAAGTGTTTATTTGACATTTGGACTTTAGGCTTCACACATTATACACTTCATGTCTACATTTTGTCAGTTATTACGAAAACATGAAAAAACTTTCTGTTTTAACAATGTGTTTACATAGATCTTTGTAGACACGGAACACACATGAAATGCATGTGTTCCAGATAATGATATATTATTTACCTGATACAACTCCAGGCACCTCATACGCCGGTAAACTGACTTGAGCTGAGAGAACTTTCTGCCCTTCCAGAAGTGGGGTGATGGGATAGCGGGCTACTTGCTGCTTGTGCTTATCAACACATTTACAACACAAAAGATGCTGACGAAGAGGTGCAAAGGGATTTAAGGTGGGCCGGGATTACAAGTTTTTTCGTAGGCTTTGGTAATTATAGTTTTAACAGAGAGCTGATCATACTTTTAGCAATTCAGTGTGCAGACATGGGGTTTTTAAAAGTATTTCACTTTTGATTTCTCTGCAAGACTTGGTGGGCTTTACATTTGAATTTACATTTACATTGTGACACATATGCAACTATGAATCATTATCTGGGCTCATCTCTTGTATTTTCTACTACCTCGAGTTGAGAGGGGGCACTGGCACTAACCTTCTCCTCTTTTGCTCCCTCCGCATCACAGAGAGCATGCCCAGTGAGTCCACATTTAACAAACAACAGAATTAGACATCAACCAGTGGGTGGGTACAGCACAGGACATGTAAGATTATGTTACTGAGAGTTCAGTGAAGTTATGACTTGGGGTAAGTAAGAGGAGCATATGGTGAGGCTTTGGTAGCACTAACCAGAAGGCATATGTGAAAACGGGATGAGCAGGATGGCTGGTATTAAAGATGATGGATTCAGCCCTGGGCGGCATGGTGGCGCAGTGGGTAGCGCTGCTGCCTCACAGTTAAGAGACCCTGGTGCTCCGGTTTCCTCCCACAGTTCAAAGACATGAAGGTTAGGTGGATTGGATATTCTAAATTGTCCCTAGTGTGTGCTTGGTGTGTGGGTGTGTGTGTGTGTGTGTGTGCACACCCTGCGATGAGCTGGCGCCCTGCCCAGTGTTTGTTTCCTGTCTTGTGCCCTGTGTTGGCTGGGATTGGCTCCAGCAGACCCACGTGACCCTGTAGTTAGGATATAACGGGTTGGATAATGGATGGATGTATGGATTCAGCCCTTCTCAGACATTAGGTGGAGGTAAGAAGCTGTGGAAGGTCAGCTCTGATGGTTTTAGAAGTATTATGGACAGTCCTATGGAGGTGTTTGTGATCCTGACAAGTCAGGTTGCCAAACCACGTGCAGCAATAGAGGTTTACTAGGTTTTTTGTTCCCAACCCAAAGCTCTTTAGCCTCCTCAAGAACAAGAGCCTTTCTGAAGATGCAGGTGGCATTGGCAGAGCACAAAAGGCATTCATTGATCTGGACACCCCAGGAACCTGAAGCTGCTAATTAAATGAGGGAACCATTGACATGGAGTGGTGCATGACTGTCTTTGTTCTTCCCAAAGTCAACAGTGACCGGATTTGTTTTTGTTGACATTTAGGGAGAGGTTGTCGACATGGCACTGTCAAAGTTAAATAAAAAAGCCAGTTCAGGATGGGAAGAATACCTTTATTGACACATACATGGAGTCACTCAGTACATGGAAGGAGATGACTGACTTACAGATGCTGGTTACACTTTGTGATGAACAAACTGGTGTCCCAGTAGGCCTTGATTTCTCCTTTCCATGCCAGGACGCGGAGGTAGAAGGGTGTTACAGTGACTACATCAGTATTGGTGTCCTTACAACCATTGAGCAGTATCCGAGATGGACTCTGGAGCCTGGAATGTCCCTACAGTGGCTGACTGCCTGCAATGGACAGAACATACGTCCGTATAGTGGGTGGCAGCATCCCATCTGGGAAGCCCCAGTATGGATGCCTACAGAGAAGCATGGGAGCTGTGGCGACATTGGCCTTCCCTGTCAGGTTCTGTAGGGGCTGGTAGAGGGTGCCCTTGGATACTGATGTTACAGGGACAGTTGTGGTCCTGCCTGGCCCGGAAGTGTTTCCTGGGGCAATAGATTAAGCACAGGAAGTACTCCTGGGTAGGAAGTACTCCCGGGTTTAGAATTAAAAGAGAGCCATCTTCTCGAGTCAAGAGAGTTGGAGTTGGGTGTGCAGGTAGAGGAAAAGAAAAGGAAGAAAAAGAAGAGAAAGAGTTGTATTGAAGGTTTTGCTTAAAGTAGAAGCACTTTAAGTGACCTGGGAGTGTTGTGGTGCAATTGTGTCTCGGGGTTTGGGGAGCTGCTACACACCCTAGTGGACACAACTTCTTAAATATGCTCGTCATTTACAGAAGTACATAATGAGTTTAATTCCTCATGTCCTTCCTAGTTGCTGATAAACAGGACCCTCGGTGTCAGAATCCTGCTACACTAGATTATAGTGGTTCTCTTGTCAGTACTTGTCCTTGTGCTAAAGTTGCAGCGGGACAGGGTCACATATCAAGAGGCTTTTAATTAAAATGAATCCTAAGAACGATAAAGACAAAAACTGACAGTTAATAAGGACAGAAGCCAGGGTGAGCCGAAATGAAGCACCACATTTCTTAAGGTTACTGCATGAGGTAGAGGAAGCCGAGTGTATTGGGGTTGGGGGTCCCTTGATAGGCGATCCCTTGTAGTTTTCAGTCGGCAACATGCCTCGGTTTGGTGCGCACAGTGCTTTCACTGTCAAAGCGTTCTTCAAAAACAATGAATCCATCATCTCTACGCAACGCGCCTTCTGAACGCACTTCAGCATTCCTCCTAATGGTGACATCCCAAACTAGAAAAAACAGTTCTTCAGTGGGTGGCTAAATTTAGAGAGACGGGTACAATTTTGAACAGAAAATCTCCAGGCCGTCTCCGAACTGTACGAACACCTGAGAACATCCAAGCTGTAAGGGCATCAATTTTGCAGTCTCTTAGACGATCAGCGCCAATGTTCCCTCTAAGCTGAGCGCGTGAGCAATCGCTCACACGAATTCAGAGCGTCGCTCATACTTCCCACACGATCGCTCATTCCGACAGCGTCGCTCGTACTTATTGCAAGATCGCTCACTCCGACCGTCGGAGTTGGTGCTCATAAATTTTTGGCTTAAACAAAATGTCGCTCATAAACAATGTTTTTTGCTCACTATATGCTACTCCTTAGAGGGAACATTGATCAGCGCACAAACCTGCATCTGCCTTAGGCATTTCCAACATGTCTTTCAGGAGGATTTTGCATGAGGACCTTAATTTCCATCCAAACAAAATGATGGTAGTGAAGAAACTCACTGAGAGAGACTGGGGGAGCAGTTGTGCGCCAACATTCTGCAAACCGAGATGCCATCTTTATGTGCAGTAATGAGGCACATTTACATTTGAATGGTTGTGTAAATAAGCACAACTTCCCTATTGGGCTGAAACCAACCCTCGTAAACTTCATCAGAGACCCCTGCACAGTGAGCGTTTTACAGTTTGGTGCGCCGTTGCAGAATTTGGCATTGCAGGCTCTTACTTCTTTTGAGGGGGGTGAGCAACAGTCACCATCACTTCAGAGCGTTACATTGAAATGCTAGAGAACTTATTGCTTTCCCAACTTGAAGAAATGGATGTGGCGGATGCCTGGTTTCAACAGGATGGAGCAACAGCTCCTACGGCACGGAGATCCATGCAAGTTTTGCAGGAGATGTTTTCTGGGAGGCTGATCTCCCTGCACGGCAATGTCAGGTGGCCTTCACATTTGCCTGATCTCGCTCCGTGTGATTTCTTCTTGTGGGGCTCTCTCAAGTTGAAGGTATACACACACCGACCTCAAAATCTTGAAGCCCTCGAGGATGCTATTCACCACAAAATCGCCGATATTCCCCTTGAAATGGCCGTACGAGTCATGCGAGCATTTAGAAATCGTCTCAAAGAGTGTATCACTAGTGACAGCCACCACCTTGAAGACATCATTTTTAAAAAACATTGAAAAAATCTATTTGCTATACCCTTTCTTGTGTCGTAACGAAATTTATTTTATCTTGTAGCGTTTTTGTAGAATAAACGTTTGAAATGTGGTACTTTTTTTTGGCTCACCTTGTATTATCAAACAGTGAAAAATCATATTTATCAGTATAAATGAACTCTCACACACAATACACTCAGGTCTTTTACCTCCTTCCTGTGTGGATGGGGGGGGTCTCATCATTTTAACTGATGAAGCCAGTGGCGTAGTCTGCAAACTTGATGACCCTGTTTGCCCGCGTGCTTTGCTTTTGTGATCTCCATTGAACCGATTCTGTGACTTCCCAAACCACCGGGCAATATCAGTGATCACTGAGGTGTGTCATATTAAAGGGGCCAAACATTTAAGTGATTCATTATTTTGTGTTTTTTGTATATTTAATTTTTTTTCACTTTGACATTAAAAAGTGTTTTTCTGTTGATCACTGTCAAATAAGCACACTCACGAGGGACATTCAAAAAGTTTCCGCACTTTTATATTTTTGTTAGAAACGGTGAAGGCAAAAACAATTTTTGTTGATGGCATTAAAAAGTTGATATGACGCTAGGGAAATTGCATCATAAAGGACAGTGACTATGTAGAAAATTTGTTTTTGAAATTCTTAATAAATAAAAGTGCAGAAACGTTTTGACCATTTCTCGTAGATCCACTAGGATTCAATGTTATATAACAATAAAATATGAAAACGTCCAATTTGGTAGGCTCCACGTTTGTACATAAAATGGTAGCAGTAACACTTACTGTGTATAAAAGGAGAATGCCACTTGTCAGATGGTAGCTGATGCCATGGAGAGGGTGCTTCCTGCTCACTTCAAGGACCGTGTTGATGACAAAAGAGAGTAAGAGAAATTCAAGGCCTTTTGTTTAAAGGAACACCATCTGTTCATTCTTGTTTTCCATGCTCTCAATGCATATTATCAAAAGCTTTCACCTGAGAAAAAAAAGAAAAAGTGTATCAGCTTTGTAAAACTCAACATATTGTAAAGGACACCACACGGGGTTGGTCTTCTGTTCTGCTAACCTCAAACAAGTGTCACTCTTTTTTAATATACTTAAAATTACTAATATTCACGCTGGGTTTCCATCCTGGTAACTCACATCCAAGTGTCATCTCTGAACTGTCCTCAAATTGGCCCATTTCTTTGATAATCTCCACTTACGCTGCGTGCCTCCATGTTTGCCTGCTGCTTTGCTGCCCTGCTCTGACTGCTCTGTTGAAACAGCATATGGTTGCTCTGACGGAAGGTAATGGAAAATGACAGGACGTTTGAAGATGTTCTCACCCCCAATTCATGAATAATGCAGAGTCACAGGTATAATCAGCGCTGTTTAATAGCCTGCGGCCTCAAGAGAAACGAGGGCATTGCACAAATGAATTACTGGAGGTCTGAAACTGATATAAGAGTACAGTACCCTCTGAAATCACTTTAATTCCAATGTACAATAAAACAGCAATAAAAGAACTACAATGAGAAAAGCAAACCAAAGCAGAAATATTATTTATATATATTACAAAACAGCACATCTTTTCATTATACTGCTTACACGTACAATAGTTTTAAATAAACTTCAAGCATTTGTATACCTCACATAAATATTTTAGAGTATGATGTGGTGGTTTCCGATATAGAATTTTTCAATTATATTTGTCTAACACGGAGCAAAATATGCTAAACCAATAATATTTTATAAAAAAAATCTCTTATATTACTTTTTAAGTTTTTTTTTTATATTTAAGAAAGTATATAGAGTATATATATCAGAGTTCTTATAATTATGTTACATTCACAGAGCTACAAATCACATCTAGCCTGCTTCTGTGTGAGTTGTCGCGTCCCAAGATTCATTTATTGTATGTGATTGATCAGCAATACTTTTATCAATTATTTTACATCAGTTATTGATTATTATGGTCTTTTGAGATGTATGATGTCTACAGGGGAGAGTGTGAGTATCGAACACAGTACATGGTGTTAGTTGTATAAGTTTAGTGAATAATAACCCAATTGTGCTTCATTCACCCAGAACATGGAACCAAATTAGAAAGCATTTTAAGATGGAGAATCTTTTACCTGTGGCACCTCTGCAAGAGAACCACCTCTTTCAACCCTCGCAAACATATCTAGTTTTTAATATCTGGAAAAGATTTGGGATTAAATTGCTCAGAGTTCTTTATATAAGCAATATCTTTGCATCCTTTGAACAATTACATTCCAAATTCAACCTCCCAGCTACACATTTCTTTCACTGCCTTCAAATTAGAAACTTTGTTAAACAGAAATTGCCCGATTTTGTTCCCCCCTTTCAAAGATCCAAGAAGACAATGGGAAAAAGATCTAATTAATATATCAGTAAAGGAGTGGAAGGTAGCAATGCAGAGAATCCACTCGAGTTCCATATGCGCAAAGCATACAATTATTCAACTCAGAATTATATATCGAGCTCATCTGTCTCGCTTAAAACTGTCCAAAATATTTCCAGGGCAAGATCCAACCTGCGAACGCTGCAACCAAGCTCCTGCCTCACTGGGTCACATGTTTTGGGCCTGCACCAAATTAACATCATTTTGGACCAAAATTTTTAAGTGCCTTTCAGACAGCCTCGGTGTCACAATCCCTCCTAACCCACTAACAGCTGTGTTCGGTGTTCTTCCAGACGGACTTGAAGTGGAGAAGGACAAGCAAACGGTGATTGCATTCACTACACTTTTGGCACGCAGACTTATTTTGTTAAATTGGAAGAATCCTAACTCTCCTCTTATAAGTCAGTGGGAAACCGAGGTTTTATATTATTTGAAATTGGAAAAAATAAAATTCTCAGTTAGAGAATCAGTGCAGAACTTTTTCAAAACCTTGCAGGATCTAATCAATAATATTTTAGAATAAGAAGAAATAATTATCTCCGCATTTCTTTTTCTTCTCCATTTATGTTTATTGCCCTATTAAACTCAATAATTTAGGTATGTTTACAAGCTTTAAGTATTACTCCTTTGGCCATGCTCTCCTTCTCAGGGGTGGGGTTTGATTTGTTTTCAATCCTATTTTTTTGTAAAAATTGATCTATTTGTACAGAATGATTGCAATAAAATTAATAAAATATAAATAAAAGAAAGAAAAAAAAAAAGTTTAGTGAATAAACGGAATTAGAAACGGACTTCTGAGTGTCACATCATGCTAACTATTAGTAGCCACTGCAAAAAATAAACAGACACAGCATAAAGATTTGGGGTTTTCCGGCCCCGTATAGTGTAAAGTTTTGCAAATAGGTCAGTGTTTTCATTCATATGTAACAGACAGTTTGCAATGGTTGATGGGGACATTTTATGGAGTGGGACCGGAAAGCCACAGATGGAATGCTGGGAAGGAACCGAGGTGATGCATGGGAGTCATGATGTCATCAGGAATGGAAGTGGCAGTGCGTGGCTAGGGAGTCCGGGCGCATTCATGGTGGTGTTGTTTCTTTCTGCAGGAAAAAAGAGAGAGAGGTTAGTACCCCGTTTTGATATTTTACGCTGCACGTCAACATGATATTTTATACTGCATGTCGAGTCTTTATGCGGTTCCCTATGTGTGCGTACGTGACACCATTTATACTGTAAGCAGGCAGCTATACCACCTGCACTTTAGAACAGACCATCCACCTGAAGCTAAGCATGTTCAGCCCAGCCAGCACTTGGATGGGAGACCACCTAGGAAAAGGTTGGGTTGCTGCTGGAAGAGGTGATGGTGACTCCAGCAGGGGGCACTTACCCTGTGCTCAATGTCCCAGTGCAGTGATCGGGACACCATGCTGAAACAATGGCACCGATGAGACATAAAACCAAGGTCCTGACTCTCTGTGGTCACAAAATCCAAATCCTATTATGTGATATCATCTACTGATAAATTCTGGTCCATACTTGTAAAATTTTTATTTTTATACTGTATTGAGGATTTGTTCCGTTCTATGTATCGTATTGTATTGACCCCCTTCTCTTTGACAGCCGCTGCACAACCAACCTACCTGGAAAGGGGTCTCTCTTTGAACTGCCTTTCCCAAGGTTTCTTCCATTTTTTCCCTACAAGCTTTTTTTTGGTAGTTTTTCATTGTCTTTTTAGAAAGTCAAGGCTGGGGGGCTGTCAAGAGGCAGGGCCTGTTAAAGCCCATTGCAGTACTTCTTGTGTGATTTTGGGCTCTACAAAAATAAATTGTATTGTATTGTATTGTATTGTATCCCTGGGCATCTTTCATAAACAGTAGGGTGTTTCCTGATGTCTTGGCTAAATTGCCCATCACGGCCTGGTCATTCTGGTCCCCTAATAAACCCCTGTCTCTAATTGGCTAACTATCCCTCTCACCCATACACCACCCAATAACTAATGCGTGGTGAGAATACTGGCACAAAAATGGCTGCTGTTGCATCATCCAGGTGGATGCTGCACATTAATGGCGGTGGTTGAAGTGGCTCATCACTCTCTATGTAAAGAGCCTTGAGTGTCTTTGCACTATCCATATTACTAACCGAGAATGCTAAACCGGATGGACGCAGGGACATCCGGCCATGGGCCGTAGCCGCAAAAAGACGTACTGCGCAGGCGCAAAAAGAGTCCACGAGAGGCGGATGAGGAGCCGCGAGAGGGGGACAAAGAGGCCGCGAGAGGCGGATGAGGGGCCGCGAGAGGCGGAATGAGGGGCCGCGAGAGGCGGACAAGACCACAGAAAAAAGGAGTGAGCACAGAAAAAAGACAAAAAAGGAGAAATGAGGTTCAACGAGCACCGAAAAAAGGAAAAGGCACATAAAAAAGTAGTCAAACGCAGGCAAAGCACGAAACACATTGCACACGAAACTAGACCCAAAAAAAAAAAAAAAAAAAAGAGGCTCGCGCACAACAGCAAGGCACCCCCCCCTCCCCCCCCTACAGGCACCGGACGGGACACACACCAAGAGGGGGATTCAACAAGCCCATGGAACACAAAAAAAAGAACACAAAACCACCCCACAGACCCTACAAGCAAGGGACGGGACACACACAAAGAGGGGGATTCAACAAGACACAGGAACACAAAAAGAAAGAAGACGCTCGCGCAACAACAATCCTCACACACCCCCCCCCCCTCCACACACACACATCCATAAGAAGTGACACCCAAAGCCACATATTCTAAAGTGAACGTCAACACCTTCACACTAGACAGCATAGGTGTCAGCATAGGTGGATCTCCTTACAATAAAGCACTATTAACCGTTCAACTGCAGAAAAGGAAACATATTAACAGTGACTGCGATCCTCCTTATTACTTATCCATATTTCGCATGCTGAGAAAGAAACAAGTCATGAATACACGGTCACGGGTACAAAACGAAAAGGAAAGGATAACAGGAACAAACACACAAACACGAAAGAAACAACAAAATACACGGCTATGCAGCATAGGTGGATCTCATTAAAATAAGGCACTATTAACCGTTCAAACGCAGAAAAGGCTCCATATTAACAGTGAGTGCAATACTCCTTATTACTTATCCATATTTCTAAAAGAAAAAATGTCTCGACTCCAAAAACGCAAAGCTCAACTAAAGCTTCTCACTAACGATGTACCTAAAAGTAAAAACTTTATGAACTGCATTAGATCCTACAATAGTTCATTTGCTTTTGCATCTACCGGAGTAAATATCAGGCCACCAAAAGGCAATGGCCCATACTGCTTTCCCATATGTGCACAAATACTGCATCGCATTGGAACAGTGCACCCTGAAACAAATCAACAACGCAAATATGCACAAATCTACATCCTAGATCCAGATGACGCAAGCTATCAATCAAAGTGCTGCATCGCAACAGGCACGGATTCAAAACGAAACACCTCCCGTCTCAGACATACGTTAACGGCAAGGAAGGCTACAACGGGCTTCTCACACAGCACAGGCAAATCGATTACAGCTCCAAAACAACACGTCCCAAATACTACACATGCAACAACGCGCCTCTCAAACGGCACAAGCAAAACATACATCAGGAAAATTCATTCGGATTAATGAATGTCATTTGCAATCATTGTCATTCAGTTCACTTCCCTGAAGAAACAACTGGCAATACAAGTTATACATTTACACGTTGTTGTCAAAAAGGTCAAATTAGACTGCCTTCTTTACATTCATATACTGAATATCTACAAAAGCTTCTAACTAACGATGTACCTGAAAGTGAAATCTTTATCAACTGCATTAGATCCTACAAATCGGTATCCACTATGAACATTAACGGTGGCACTGCACGTGACATCTGTCTTGAAAAAATGTTAATTATTGATGAATGTACAATGGCATGAAGTCACTTACTCAACACCATTCATAAACTTCTACAAACGTTTATGAATAATAATATTCGATTTGGAGGAAAGGTACTTTTATGAGGAGGAGATTTTAGACAGTGCTTAGCTATTCTTCCAGATGCCATGCACTCAGCTATTGTTCAGTGCACCTTAAAATACGCAGACAATTGGCATTGCTTTCAAAAGATACAGTTAGTAAAAAAGATACGATGTCCAGAACCAGATCATAACAATTGCTTATTACAACTGAGAGATGGTACACTCACCAATACAGATGGACTTCAGCCACATATTATTACAATTCCTCAAGCCTTTATCTGCGACGACTTAGTTACAAAGAGATTTGGAACAGCAATCTCATTAGACCAAATGCCCCTTTTAACACAACGCACTATATTATGTCCAAAAAATATTAATGTGCAAAACATAAATACCCAAGTCATTCCATTACTTCCTGGAGAGACACAACTCTTTCTAAGCTCTGACAAACTTGACTCTGATCACAACAATAACCATCTTCATTGACCTTACAAGTTCTGAGCTGGAATTACCTTTTACACTTAAACGGCGTGTACAAAGAAATTTTCAAATAAACCTTTACACTGTGCCACACACTTTATTGTTTGCTTTCTATTTGCATCATCTACACCGTCACACTATTCTAAATCTCATTCATACATCACGCTCTTTGTCATTCCCAACACCAGGGGTTGGCGAGCGAAGCGAGCAGGGGGCGGAGCCCCCCAGTACAGTATAAATGCAGAGTCTTCTTCTTCTTCTTCTACTGGTAAATAGTTAAAAAATGGCACTTACCTCGACAGATGAGGTAGTGCAAAAGTTATGAGGCTACATGTGTGCAGGTCACCAATGCACGCGTGAACATGGAGTACTACATGACCTGTGTCCACTTGTCGGGACAGGGGAAGACCACAGTTCGTGCTATTCAGAACCTGCGGATAGAAAAATTAGATTAGCGCACTGGCATGGAAAAAAAAAAGAGCTGTAAGGGGTTGAAGGGTCCAGTTAAAAAAATTACCGGAATGCATACTTTTCAGGAAAATATGTTAATATTTATAAATTGGCTGGGATTTGCTCCAGCAGACCCCCGGATTCAGCGGGTTGGAAAATGGATGGGTGGATGGATGGATGGATGGATGGATGGATGGATGGATGGATGGAATATGAGGAATAGGATAGGAACTTACAGGCAGAGTAGTGGCTCTGTGGCTAAGAATCTGCGCTGGTATCTCGAAGGTTGTCAGTTCAAATCCCGTTAACTGCCAGGAGGGATTCCACTCTCCATTGGGCCCTTGAGAAAATCCCTTAACTTGAAATTGCTCCTTGGGCTCTGTGCAATGGGGGATGACCTTACGCTCTGACCCCTAAAGGTCATGTGATAAGGTAATTTCCCTTTGGGAATTAACAAAGTATATCAATTCAAAATCAAAATAAGTAACAAGTTGGTTAAGTTTGCAGATGACACCAAACTACGTGGATTGGCAGATAATCACAGAGGGGCTTGGATAGCATACAGACTTCGGCAGATTTGTGGCAGGTCAGATTTAATGAAAGTAAATGTAAAGTATTACACAGAGGAAGTAAAAATGTTAAGTTTGAATACACAATGGGCAGTCAGAAAATCGAGAGTACACCTTATGAGAAGGATTTAGGAGTCGTAGTGGACTCTAAGCTATCGACTTCCCGACAGTGTTCAGAAGCCATTAAGAAGGCTAACAGAATGTCAGGTTATATAGCGCCCTGATGTGTGGAGTGCAAGTCACAGGAGGTTATGCTCAAGCTTTATAACACACTGGTGAGGCCTCATATTGATTCCTGTCTGCAGTTTTGGTCTCCAGGGTACAAAAAGGACATAGCAGCACAAGAAAAAGTCCAGAGAAGAGTGACGAGGCTGATTCCAGGGCTACAGGGGATGAGTTATGAGAAAAGATGAAAAGAGCTAAGCCTTTACAGTTTAAACAAAAGAAGATTAAGAGGAGACATGATTGAAGTGTTTAAAATTATGAAGGGAATTAGTCTAGTGGATCAAGACTGTGACTTTAAAATAAGTCCATCAAGAACACGGTGGCGCAGTTGGAAACTTGTTAAGGGTAAATTTCACACAAACATTAGGAAGTTTTTCTCGACTCAGAGAACCATAGACACTGGAAATAAGTTACCAAGTGTTGTGGTAAACAGTAGGATTTTATGGATTTTCAAAACTCGACCTGATGTTATTTTAGAAGAATTAAGTTGGTAGGCCTGGCCAGCTTTGTTGGGCTAAATGGCCTGTTCTTATCTAGATTGTTCTAATGGCCAGAGGAGGAGCGAGAGAGAAGGTGATCTGGCTTAGTGCAGGTGTGCACGTGTGTGTGTGTGTGTGTGAGTGGAGACACTTAAAGGCTGAGTTGCAGCAGGAACTTTTGCCAATAACGCTGCATGCTTCCCGGAGGGGACTGGGTGGTCTCGTGGCCTGGAACTCCTACAGATTTTATTTTTTTCTCCAGCTTTATGGAGTTTTTTTGTTTTTTGTTTTTTCTGTCCACCCTGGCCATCGGACCTTACTCCTTTTCTATGTTAACTAATGTTGTCTTATTTTAATTTCTTATTTTGTCTTTTATTTTTCTTTCTTTCTTCATTATGTAAAGCACTTTGAGCTACTTTTTGTATGAAAATGTGCTATATAAATAGATGTTGTTGTTGTTGTTGTTCTTCACTGGAGGGAACTGGAATGGCATCAAGTGGAGATCCCACGGCAATAGAGAAGGGAGTTTCAGACACTACAGGTCATCTTTGGTTTTTAGTCTTTTGTCTTTTGCTGACCTGTTGGGAACAGATGGGAGCAAAGTGAGAGACCCCAAAGCTCTAGAGCTTAATAGTGGAGCTGATTTGGGTGAGCTTATTGCTTATTTAATTTTTGTAAAGCTATTTTTCCTTTTTTCTTTTTTCCTATTTGACCCTTTTATTGCATGTCATTGGGGTCTTCTTTAGTATAGTTGATGACACAGCACTGATTTTAATTTTGGAACTGCTTATTGCATTTTGAAAACACTGTACATAAAAAATTACCGGTTTTTCACTTTGGTCATGGTCTGCAACATGATTCTCTCCACTTCTGGTCTCAGTTCATGAACTAGTAGCTGCCCAAAATGATGCTTGGGTATGAAAGGCATGGGGCATCACATTTCCCCCCACCCAGAAAATCCTAAATAATGCACAAAAGATGTAAATGTCATGCACACTGATGGCCTACTTTGTCAGGTACATCGACCTAAGCTATAAAGGTCTTCGGTTAAATTTTATTTGTTCTTCAGTTTAAAATCAGTAAAAGTATCTTAAGATTTACCTGTTCAGGATGAAGACTTGTGACATGTCCTGCATCTCTTCAGCATTAGAGTTTTGGCATGTGTCACTGGAGAAAGGTAAGTATGGGTCTCACTGCTAAGACTGTTGTCCCCGTGATTTGGTTTCAGATAAGCAGTGGAAAAAAAGAATGAATGAATGAATTGTTTGGTCTGTAATGTAATTGTCGGGATTTGGATATATATTATTTTATTGTCTGTCAAGAATATTGATTTTGAATCCCTTAATATATTATTTTTAGTTTGTCATAGGATATTGTGGTGAATGTGTTATTCTTCTCGGGTGTAGTGTACAGAATAATTTAGGGCTTAATTTTCACCCAACTTCTCAAATCTTTTAAAGTAAGGCAAATGTCATCATTAATTGCCTTTTAAATGCATCAGTGTTGATTTACAGGCTAGAAAAGTACGCCAGAGGCATTACATGTTGGAAAAACAAGTCAAAGTCAAATTTATTTATAAAACCACATTTAAAAACAACACAATTTGTACCAAAGAGCTGTACATATAAGACTACCATAAAGCAAACAACTACGTAAAACAGATTGTTAATGACTATTTACTGTAATTTCCATCCTTTGCCTCCTGATGACCTTACCCACAATGAAAGGCAGAAAAGAAAAAGTGAGTTTATAATCAAGTCTTAAAATCTTCAATAGAAAGAGAATGTCTGAAGTGGAGCGGCAGATTGTTCCAAACCCTAGAAGCAACAACTGAAAAGGCTGTGTCACCCCCTGACTTCAGATGTGGTCTTGGATCTGCAAGGAGTATCTAGCAGATGACTTCAAAGCCCTCGTTCCTGAGAGGGGATGAAGGAAATCGCAGATGTATTTTGGGACTAAACCATGCAAGGCCTTATAATTAACCAATAAAATTTTAAAGTCAATCTGAAATCTCACTGGTAGCCAGTGGAGAGAAGCCGGTACAGGTGAGATATGTTCTCTTTTTCTAGTGCTGGCTGCTGCATTTTGAACCAGTTAAAGGCAGAAAAGGGCAGATTTGGGCAATCCTACATTGTATCTTTGATTGCCGGTACAACAAATAGTTCTGAGCAGGCATCAGCCACAGCATTGACTAATTCTAGAGAAGGCAGTCATTATGCAATTAAATGAGCACCTCAATAAAAATGATATTCTTGATAAATTTCAGTCAGGTTTTAGAACAAATCACACCACAGAAACTGCACTTGTTAAAGTAGTAAATGATTTCCGGGTAAATGTAGACAGAGGTCATTTATCTGTTCTCATCCTCTTAGATCTGAGTGCCGCATTTGACACCATTGATCATAATATTCTTAGAAATCGCCTTAGTCAATGGGTGGGCCTCTCTGGCAGCGTCTTAAATTGGTTTGAATCCTACCTGGCAGGGAGAAAATTCTTTGTTAGTTGTGGTAATTACAACTCAAAGACACATGATATCCTATATGGTGTTCCACAAGGCTCTATCCTGGGTCCGCTGCTCTTCTCAATCTACATGCTTCCATTAGGTCAGATTATCTCAGGGCACAACGTGAGCTACCACAGCTATGCTGATGACACACAGCTGTATTTATCAATTGCACCTGATGACCCCGATTCTCTTGATTCACTCACACAATGTCTAACTTGTATCTCAGAATGGATGAATAGTAACTTCATCCATCCATTTTCCAACCCGCTGAATCCGAACACAGGGTCACGGGGGTCTGCTGGAGCCAATCCCAGCCAACACAGGGCACAAGGCAGGAAACAATCCTGGGCAGGGTGCCAACCCACCGCAGGACACACACAAACACACCCACACACCAAGCACACACTAGGGCCAATTTAGAATCGCCAATCCACCTAACCAGCATGTCTTTGGACTGTGGGAGGAAACCGGAGCGCCCGGAGGAAACCCATGCAGACACGGGGAGAACATGCAAACTCCACGCAGGGAGGACCCGGGAATCGAACCCAGGTCCCCAGATCTCCCAACTGCGAGGCAGCAGCGCTACCCACTGCGCCACCGTGCCGCCGAATAGTAACTTTCTCTAGTTAAATAAAGAGAAAACTGAAATCTTAGTGATTGGCAATAATGGATATAATGAGGCTATTAAAAATAAACTGGATGCATTAGGATTAAAAGTCAAAACGGAGGTAAAAAGCTTAGGGGTTGACGGTAATCTAAATTTTAAATTGCATATTAATCAGATCACTAGGACAGCATTTTTTTACTTAAGAAACATAGCAAAAGTTAGACCTCTTATATCATTGAAAGATACTGAGAAACTAGTTCACGGGTTTGTTTTCAGTCGACCAGATTACTGTAATGCACTCCTTTCAGGACTACCCAAAAAAGACATAAATCGTTTGCAACTAGTGCAGAATGCAGCTGCTAGAATCCTAACCAGGAAAAGATAATCCGAGCACATCTCTCCAGTTTTGATGTCACTACACACTGGTTACCTGTGTCATTCAGGATTGACTTTAAAATTCTGCTTATGGTTTATAAAGCCTTAAATAATCTCGCCCCATCTTATATATCGGAATGTCTGACGTCTTATATTCCAAATCGTAACCTCAGATCCTCAAATGAGTGTCTTCTTAGAATTCCAAGAGCAAAACTTAAAAGAAGTGGTGAGGCGGCCTTCTGCTGTTATGCACCTAAAATCTGGAATAGCCTGCCAGTAGGAATTCGCCAGGCTAATACAGTGGAGCACTTTAAAAAACTGCTGAAAACACATTACTTTAACATGGCCTTCTCATAACTTCACTGTAATTTAATCCTGATACTCTGTATATCTAATTCATTATAATAACTATTCATTCAAAATCCGTACTAACCCCTACTCTCTCTTCTGTTTCCTTTTCCGGTGTCCTTTTGGTGGTGGCGCTACTCTAAGCACCATGATGTTCCAACAATGATGGATGGATTAAAAGCCAGAAGTCTGTATGACCATCAGCATCAAGTGACTCCGTGAGAACCCTAACTACAAAGAGGACTATTTCATTTATGTTAGGTAGAATGCCCAGAGGGGACTGGGTGGTCTCGTGGCCTGGAACCCCTACAGATTTTATTTTTTTCTCCAGCTTTCTGGAGTTTTTTTTTGTTTTTTCTGTCCACCCTGGCCATTGGACCTTACTCCTTTTCTATGTTAACTAATGTTGTCTTATTTTAATTTCTTATTTTGTCTTTTATTTTTCTTTTCTTCATTATGTAAAGCACTTTGAGCTACTTTTTGTATGAAAATGTGGTATATAAATAAATGTTGTTGTTGTTGCTCTTGTGAAAAGAATGGAGATAAACATCATCAGCTCAGAGAGGGGGAGGCAAGTTTTTTGTACCACATGAACGTCACTGAGAGAATAAAACTAATAATAAAAAAACAAGCGCTAACTTTTACAAATAGCCAAAATTTACACCAGGTGTTACAGATTCAAATCAAATGTATATTTTTATCATCTTGTAGTAAAACTAGCTCTGCAAGCCTGTGCTAGGGTCCTAGAAACTATTGAAATTGTCAGAAAAAAAATTGTAATGTAGAGATGTCAGGTAATTGAAAGGAACTACTCTGGGCAAGGATTCATTTTACTGACGTGCTTGCCTCGCTTGTGTATTAGCAGCAGGAGGAAAAGTAAAAGGGATACAGTTTTGCCGATGTGCTCATCTCACTTGTGAATTAGCGGCTCAGCGGTTTCACTTTGGCAACAGAGCTGCTTTCTTTGAGCTTCAGGCTGCAGCCTTGCACTTCTGGGCTGGACAGACAAACACATACACTTCCACGCGTAGGCCTTTGATAGATAGATAGATAGATAGATAGATAGATAGATAGATAGATAGATAGATAGATAGATAGATAGATAGATAGATAGATAGATAGATAGATAGATAGATAGATAGATAGATAGATAGATAGATAGATCTTTATTGTCATTGTCACTTTTACAAAGGAACAACAAAATTGAAGGTGTAAAAAGCATGGAGTCCTAGAATCTATTGAAATCGTCAGAAAAAAAAGTTCAAATGCAGAAATGTCAGGTAGTTGAAAGGAACTACTCTGGGCATCTCTCTCCTAGAAGGTTTCCTGTTGCCAACATACTCACCTCGCTTGTGTATTAGCGGCTAAGCGGCTGTATTTCTTCAGAGGTTTCATTTTGACGGCATGCTCGCCTCACTTGTGTTTCAGTGGTGGGAGGAAAAGTAAAAGGGATACCGTTTTGACGATTTGCTTGCCTCACGTCTGTATTAGCAGCTAAGCAAGTGACTCTTTCTTCATAGGTTTCACTTTGCCGACGTACTTGCCTCAATTGTGTATCCTCGGAGGTGGAGCCCTTACCCTGACTCCACCTCTCATTTCCGGGCCGGACAGACAGACACACACACTTCCACGCATAGACGTTTATTTATAAGATAATAGCAGCTCACTACAGAAAAACACAGAGTGCCCGGACTCGAACCTGGAACCTTTGGGTTATAATGCAGCAGTTCTTACCGCTGCACCATCTAAGAATATGTATGAACTTTCTGTCGATTGACATTTGACCTTGGATTTTTAACTCATTGACAGCAACATGTAAATTTAATGATTTATTTTTCTTTGGTTATATTCTTGAATAATTTATTTGATATTTGGACTAAAGTCTTCACACATTATACACTTCACATCATTATTAGTATAACATGGAAAAAGTTTCTGTTTTAGGTATGTGTTCAGCGTTTCTTGCCTCGCATTTCAGACTTGAGCTGAGAGAAGTTTGCGACTGACCTCAGCCCAATGGGACAGCAGGCTGCTTGCTGCTTGTGCTGATCGACACATTTGCAAAACAAAAGACGCTGATGATGAGAGGTGCGAAGGAATTTAAGGTGGCCTGGGATTACAAGTTTTTTCATTGGCTTCAGGGATTCTAGTGTTAAAGGATCTGCTGCCAACATTTTGGTGGATTTACCGCAGGACACCTTCAGATGTCTTGTGGAGTCCATGTCTTGACAGTTAAATAGGAAACGGGGGGGTAGGGGGGGGGGGAGCTACAGAATATTAGGCAGGTGCTTTTAATGTTGTGGCTTTAGCTGACTGGTGTATACTAGGGACTTTGAAGATTCTGTTACACTTTCATGCAATCCATGTTGTCTTTTGAAGCTCATTTACTGATCCTAAATCTAATAATCGTGACATCTCATTATGTGGAACTGATATCTGTATACCTGGCTTTTGAGACTTTAAATATTTGTTTGAATTCAGTAGGCAAAAACAAAACTAGCAAACAGAAAATTGTACATCCATAGAGCTGCTGCATTCCAAGGACTGAACAGTACAAAAATGAAAACTGATGTTAAAATACAAAACTAAGAAACACGTACAGAGCCCAACGACTTAACACTTCATAGAGAAAGGTCAGTACTGCCTTCAAAAATCTCTTTAAAGGAGACCATACAAGGAGTTGTAATACAAATGAGCGAATTAGCACTTCTTAATCCTGCAAGAAAATGAGAGGCCTTGCATTGCACCCAAAACAAAAAGATTACGCGAACCCCAGGGAGAACATAACAACAATTATTCATTAGACTGAAATATTAAACTTTTCTTCTCCTAAATTCTGTGTAGCAAGTGTAAATTTTTTATCTGTTAGCTGAGCCGCCCTAATAATCTCCTCTGTTAGTTTAAAGTTATAACCGAGCGCAGTATTGATAATTTTAATTGAAGACGAGCAAAACGCTGGTGTCAAATAACTGAACAGTGTGAAATTCTATTGTAATTTGTTTAACCACAGAGTGCATCAGATCAAAATGGTCTGCAATAAATCAATCAATTTTTAAAGTGATTAACGCCATTAAACAGCATGCACGATTACAAGGTGATTTGGAGGGCTAATAAAATTATAAAGAAAAAGTGTTATGAAGAGAAAAAGTCAAACCTACGTGATTACAATGTCTGAGATGATGCGGCTTCTTCTGAGGCCTAACATGAGTTAAAGCCAAAGTACATTAATAATAAAAACAGGATCAAATAATCTATTTCACTGTAGCAAATTGACAATAAACAACAACATTTATTTCTATAGCAAATTTTCATACAAATGATGTAGCTCAAACTACAAAATACAAAATAAGAATAGGCAATACTAATTAACAAAGAATAAAGTAAGGTCCGATGGCCAGGACGATAGAAAAAACAAAACAAACAAAAATGAATTAATTATTATTATTAATTATTTAATAAATAAAACAATATCAGGCCATTAGCCATTGTGACCACATTTAAACAAATGATGTACTGTGCATTAATACCTGTCACAGGCTTCTCCAAAAGTTGTATTAGCATAATTATACAAAAAGACTTCTCTTCCACTCCTCCTCAATGAGCTTCATCCTCTTCATCCCGACTCTGACTCCTCGAGTGAAAAGGAGTGTCTTCCTTTATACCGGACCCCGGGAGTACTAACTCATTGTATCTGGACAGGTGGAACCTGTCTAAAATGAGGAAACCCCTTCTCCCCATAGCTCCCCCTAGTGGCTTCCATGAGACTCAGCAGGGCGGCCCATGAGAACTGCAAATCCCATGCAGCCCTGTGGGTGTGTATATGGGAGACTCACCAGAGAGCTGCTGCCACCTGTCATAATTGGCGCATTACCCTGGGAAGCTGTCTCCTTCCACTCTCCCATTACCAAGGCATCCCAGTTGGATAAGGAACCATCTGTCCCAGTTGGGATGCCAGCCAACCCCTATCTTCTACGGCAGGGGTCGCCAAGTCCAGTCCTAGAGGACCACCGTGGCTGCAGGTTTTCATTCTAACCCTTAATTTAATGAGTGACCTGTTTTTGCTGCTAAGTAACTTCTTTTGAACTAATTTTAATTGATTTGTTACCCTGAATTTCTTCATCGTTCCTCTGAGTTGCTTCATTTCTTTCCTTAAACGGCACCCAAACAGAAATGACATGTGAAGTGAGTGAGCCAACAGAAGACCAGCTAAGTCAGGGCCTCAAACTGCAACCAATTTCACTCCAAACCAGCTGCTTAAGGAGGTCCCGAGTCTTTTTGTTAATTAAACCCGTTCTTTAATTCCATGACTTGTTGCTGCTCTCATTGTGCAATAGCAGACATTTCTGAAATTGTTGATTTTCTCTTTTCTAAGAGCTCTGATAAAATGACCTGAGTAGATTGACATTCCTGAGGCCTTCCTCTTTCTTCATTTTCAGATATTGTATGATGGACACCAGTTGTTTTGGCTCGTGTTGTATCTCATTATTGATTGGCTGCTAATTAAGGAAAAAGAAACAATTAAGGAGTCTCAGTCTTCAAGTGCAAGTCAATTAAAATGAGTTCAAAAGAAGTTAATTAGCAGCAAAAACAGGTCACTAATTAGAAAGGGTCAGAATGAAAACCTGCAGCTATGGTGGTCCTCCAGGACCGGAGTTGGCAACCCCTGTTCTATGTAATAAAAACTGAATTGTGAACTCATTCAGACAACTGAATGGGCTCGATGGCATGTTTTTATGTCAGAGCCAGGAGTACTTCGGGCACCAGACGGAAACACTTTTGGGTTAGACCAAGGGCCCCTCCACTCCAGTCCTGGAGGACCCCAGTGGCTGCAGGTTTTCATTCTAAATCCTTTCTTATTTAGTGACCTGTTTTTACTGCTAATTAACGTCTTTTGAACTAATTTTAATTAACTTGCGCTTGAAGACTGAGACTGCTTAATTGTTTCTTTTTCCTTAACTAGCAGCCAATCAATAATGAGATATAAAATGAGACAAAACAACTGGTGTCCATCATACCATATCTGAAAATGAAGAAAGATGAAGGACCCAGGAATGTCGATCTGCTCAGGTCATTTTATCACAGCTCTTAGAAAAGAGAAAATCAAAAGTTTCACAAAAGTCTGCTATTGAACAATGAGAGCAGCAACAAGTCATGGAATTAAAGAACGAGTTTAATTAACTAAAAGACTCGGCGCCTCATTAAGCAGCTGGTTTGGAGTGAAATTTGTTGGAGTTTGAGGCCCTGACTTAGTTGGTCTTCTGTTGGCTCACTCATTTCATATTTTATTTCTGTTTGGGTGCCATTTAAGGAAAGAACTGAAGCAATTCAGAGGAACAATCAAGAAATTCAACAGAACAAGTCTTTAAAAAGTAACTCAATTAAAATTAATTCAAAAAAGTGAATTAGCAGCAAAAACAGGTCGCTAATTAAGAAAACGGTTAGAATGAACACCTGCCGCCACTGTGGCCCTCCAGAACTGGAGTTGGGAATCCCTGGGTTAGACAGATGCCTCCTTAAACAGGGAGTCTCTCTCTGTGCAGCGCCCTCTGGCGGCCCCCAAGGACCCTGGCAGGGTTGTCCCTCAGGACTACGACTCCCATGAATCCCACACTCGGTCCACAACAGCGGAGCACTGCCATCTATCATACTGAGGGAGGAAATGTTCTTGACACACCAGTTTAGATAGATAGATAGATAGATAGATAGATAGATAGATAGATAGATAGATAGATAGATAGATAGATAGATAGATAGATAGATAGATACTTTATTAATCCCAAGGGGAAATTCACATACTCCAGCAGCAGCATACTGATACAAAACAATATTAAATTAAAGAGTGATAACAATGCAGGTAAACAGACAGACAATAACTTTGTATAATGTTAACGTTTAACCTCCCCGGGTGGAATTGAAGAGTCGCATAGTGTGGGGGAGGAACGATCTCCTCAGTCTGTCAGTGGAGCAGGACGGTGACAGCAGTCTGTCGCTGAAGCTGCTCCTCTGTCTGGAGATGATCCTGTTCAGTGGATGCAGTGGATTCTCCATGATTGACAGGAGTCTGCTCAGTGCCCGTCGCTCTGCCACGGATGTCAAACTGTCCAGCTCCGTGCCTACAATAGAGCCTGCCTTCCTCACTAGTTTGTCCAGGCATGAGGCGTCCCTCTTCTTTATGCTGCCTCCCCAGCACACCACCGCGTAGAAGAGGGCGCTCACCACAACCGTCTGATAGAACATCTGCAGCATCTTATTGCAGATGTTGAATGACGCCAGCCTTCTAAGGAAGTATAGTTGGCTCTGTCCTTTCTTACACAGAGCATCAGTATTGGCAGTCCAGTCCAATTTATCATCCAGCTGCACTCCCAGGTATTTATAGGTCTGCACCCTCTGCACACAGTCACCTCTGATGATCACGGGGTCCATGAGGGGCCTGGTCCTCCTAAAATCCACTACCAGCTCCTTGGTTTTCCTGGTGTTCAGTTGTAGGTGGTTTGAGTCGCACCATTTAACAAAGTCCTTGATTAGGTTCCTGTACTCCTCTTCCTGCCCATTCCTGATGCAGCCCATGATAGCAGTGTCATCAGCGAACATTTGCACGTGGCAGGACTCCGAGTTGTATTGGAAGTCCGATGTATATAGGCTGAACAGGACCGGAGAAAGTACAGTCCCCTGAGGCGCTCCTGTATTGCTAACTACAATGTCAGACCTGCAGTTCCCGAGACGCACATACTGAGGTCTGTCTGTAAGATAGTCCACGATCCATGCCACCAGGTATGAATCTACTCCCATCTCTGTCAGCTTGTCCCTAAGGTTGGATTGTGTTGAAGGCGCTAGAGAAGTCTAGAAACATAATTCTTACAGCACCACTGCCTCTGTCCAAGTGGGAGAGGGATCGGTGTAGAATGTAGATGATGGCATCCTCCGCTCCCACCTTCTCCTGGTATGCGAACTGCAGATGTTCGAGGGAGTGGCGGACCTATGGCCTTAGGTGGTGAAGCAGCAGCTGCTCCATGATTTTCATCACATATGACGTCAGAGCGAAAAGCCGGAAATCATTCAGCTCACTAGGACATGATATCTTTGGGACGGGGGTGATGCAAGATGTTTTCCAAAGCATCGGGACTCTCCCCTGTTCCAGGCTCAGGTTGAAGATGCGCTGTAGAGGACTCCCCAGCTCCAACGCACAGGCCTTCAGCAGTCATGGCAATGCTCTGTCTGGACCCGCTGCTTTGCTGGCACAAAGCCTCCTCAGCTCTCTGCTCACCTGTGCTGCTGTAATTGTGGTTGGGGATGTCTCTCCTATGCTGGTATCAGCAGAAGGATGGGTGGAGGGTGCAGTACTCCGAGGTGAGAGTGGGTTAGGGTGGTCAAACCTGTTAAAAAAGTTGTTCATCTGGTTTGCTTTATCCATACTATCCACTAATTTTTCCCTTTGAAGATATTATTGATTTATCCCTATCCCGGCCTGGTTATTCTTCCTTCCACACTGTCATTCCATTATGACTTCCCGGCTGTACTAGGGTTTTTAAAAGATTCCCAAATAACTGGAAATCAATTATGCTGAAAATCATCAACAACTAGAGAAATCAAACCTTGATATGTCCACATATGTTAAAAAAAGAAAAACACATTTCATGGGGTGTACTTATTTTTTCACATGAAAAGCAAGTTAAATAAACGTGGATGCTGCTTATGTTTTACTTTTTCGAACAGTAAAAGTGGAGATTTAGATTTTCTTTTTTATATTACAATGTTAGTCAATGATTTACACACAAAGAATTGATTATATCATCTCAAAAATCCCACACCACTACTTCAGCTCAGAAAAGATAGGCACTTTTCTTAAAACAATACACTGTATTTGCATGTTATTACGCATGCTACCATCAGTTGAACCCTTTCTGCAAAATTCCACCCAGAAACAATCTGATGGAGCACCGGTTACACCACACGCTCATTCGGGAAGCATTAGCAGGCAATATAATTAACTGAAGTCGTCTGAACCTGAGCTCAATTAAGACGCATGTTGGCAGGTGCAAACACTAAACAGCAAAATTGTTTACACACCATTTACAATCTCAGGATAAATAAATACAGCTAATGTGGAAAAATTGGATAAAGAGAAAGCTGGGAAAGCTGAAAGAAAAAAAACAAATAAGGATAGAAAATGCAGTGGAACAGAACATTTCCAATGAAATTCTTGCAACTTTAGTTACAATACAATACAATACAATTTATTTTTGTACAGCCCAAAATGACACAAGGAGCGCCACAATGAGCTTTAACAGGACCTGCCTCTTGACAGCCCCCCAGCCTTGACTCTCTAAGTAGACAAGAAAAAAACTACCAAAAAAAAACCCTTGTAGGGAAAAAACGGAAGAAACCTTAGGAAAGGCAGTTCAAAATGAGACCCCTTTCCAGGTAGGTTGGGCGTGCAGTGGGTGTCAAAAAAATGGTAAATACAATACAATACACAGAACAGAACACAAGTAATCCTCAATATAATACAATAGTGCAATAGAAATATTACAAGTACAGAGCAGAATTCAACAGTAGATGATATCACATGATAAGATTTGGATTTGTTCAGAGTCCTGGAGACCTCAGCCATCAAGCTGCCTCACCCAATTGGCCATTCCATAGCTGAGTCAGTGCTGGGCCATGCAATCCAATGAAAGAACACCTCTACCTGATGATTCCTGCAATCCTCCATCAGGGATGACTTTACCTTAGGCAGGCAGAACAACTTGGCAGGTGGGCCATGGCACCAAGTGCCACATTTGAGTACAGAGAAGAGAAACAGAATAGGTTAAGGTTAGTAACAAATTATAACTATCATATTACTTATGTTTTAGTGCTAATGACTAACAGCAGAAATGCAGCCTGCACAGTTAATCAGCAGCTCTAGTCAGGGTATGCTAAACTGAAGTAGTGAGTATTCAGCCAGGATTTGAAAGCTGAGACCGAAGGGGCATCTATTATGGTATGAGGCAGACTATTCGACAGTTTAGGGGCCCTGTAACTAAAAGCTCGACCTCCCACTGTTATTTTATTAATTCTTGAATCATAAGCAGACCAGCATCTTGAGATCTTAATGTACGCTCTGGTTTGTAAGTCATGATAAGTTCAGATAAGTAAGCCGGACCTCGGTCATTTAAGGCTTTATACGTTAAAAGGAAGATTTTGAAATCTGCCCTAAACTTAACCGTGAGCCAGTGTAAGGATTTAAGAACTGGAGTTATGTGTTCGTATTTTCTTGTTCTTGTAATAATTCTTGCAGCAGCATTTTGGATTAACTGGAGGCTGTATAAAGAACAGTTTGAACATCCAGTGAACACCGCATTGCAGTAGTCAATCCTACTAGAAATAAATGCATTAATTAATATCTCAGAATCCTGCTTATTTAGAAAACGTCTTAATTTCCCAACATTTTTAAGATTTGTGTTTCGATTTACATTTGGAGAAGTCGGGCAACATGTGCAATGAAATCTGAACCATTTCTTTTGCTTCTACAATCCACAGCACAAAGAAGACTGGGGATACAGTGGCCGCCTTGGACTCCATCGGACGATTTGGACTTTGCTGATGACTTAGCACCACTGTCACACACCCAACAACAGATACAGGAAAAGACTAACAACATAGCAGCCACCTCTGCACAAGTGGGGCTTAAGATAATAATAATAATAATGCATTTTATTTATAGGGGCACTTTACATTAGCAGTAAATCTCAAAGTGCAACATAAAAAGATTAAACAAAGGCACGGCAAGATAAAAACAGAGATAAAACAACAATAATTATAGCATTCTTGTTTATATGCTTTCCTAAATAGAAAAGTCTTTAGCTGTTTTTTAAAACAGCCCACAATCTGCTGTGTTCTCAGGCTCTCTGGTAGGCCATTCCAGAGCCGTGGAGCAGGGGCTGCAAAGGCTTGGTCTCCCATTGTATGAAGTTTGGTCACAGGGGGGCGAAGACGGTAGGTATTTGTAAAACGGAGGTTTCTTGCAGTGGACTGTAATATAAGGAGTTCTTTAAGATATTGTGGAGCATTTCCATGGATACACTAGTGAGTAAACAAACAGAGTTTGTATTCGATACGGAGATGAATAGAGAGCCAATGAAGTGACCGAAGGATTGGTGAGATATGTTCATATTTCTGCACCCTCATCAGGATCCTTGCAGCACTATTTTGAATTTGTTGGAGCTTTTGAAGGCTCTTGTTGGGTATCCTGATGAGGAGTGCATTACAATACTCCTGTCTGGATGAGACAAAGGCATGAACCAGCTTTTCAGCATCACAGAGGGAGAGGTAGGAACACAGTTTGGCTATGTTTCGGAGATGAAGGAATGCAATTTTACAAAGGTGATGGATATGTGTATTAAATGACAGATGGGAGTCTAACTTGACACCCAGATTTGTAACAGAAGGGGAGAGGGTAATGGTGCGGTCAGAAAAGGAAATTTACGGAGGAACAAAGTTGATGGGGGGTGCCAATTAAAAGAGCTTCAGTTTTGGTGCAGTTCAGCTTGACGAAGTTCTTGGACATCCAGGTCTCAATCTCATCCAAGCAAGAGGAAAAAGTTGATGGAGGTGTAAGAGAAGTCGAATCCAGTCTCACATAGCGCTGCGTATCATCAGCATAGCAATGGAATGAAACTCCATGCTTGTGGATGATGTGACCCAGGGGTAGCATATAGATGTTAAAGAGGGCTGGCCGAAGGACTGATCCTTGTGGGACCCCACAGGTGACAGTGTGTGTATGAGATTTAGCATCCCCCAAGGCCACATACTCAGTCCTGTCTGTAAGATAGGACTCGAACCATTCCAAAGCAATGCCAGAAAGTCCAATTATATAGTGAAGATGAAGAAGGAGAATATTATGATCTAGTTCCAGGAGGATAAGGAGTGATGGAGAACCCTGGTCAATGGCCATCAGGAGGTCATTGGTGACTCTGACCAGGGCTGTCTCTGTGCTGTGAGAAGTTCGGAAACCAGACTGAAATTTTTCAAACAGATTGAATTTTTTGAGGTGATCCTGAAGCTGAACCAAAACAACCTTTTTCAAAACCTTAGACAAAAATGGAAGGTTGGAGTCCAGTGGAGGTGGGCTTTACACCTCTGCATCTGATGCTTTGCACTTCACTTGGTGATATCAGCCTTGGCTACAGTTGTTTGGCCATGGAGACCCATTCCATGAAGCTCTCTCTATGCTGCACTTTTCTTGAGCTTTTGGAGGTCTGTAGCTATTGACTCTGCAGAAAGTTGGCAACTTCTACACATTGTGCGCCTCAGCACATGCTGTCCCCATTCTGTGATTTTATGTGGCCTATCACTTTGTGGCTGAGTTGCTTTTGTCCCCAATTGCTCCCACTTTGTTCTAATACCACTAACAGTTGACCGTGGAATATTTAATAGCGAGGAAATTTCATGAATGGACTTATTGCACAGGTGGCATCCTATCACGGTACCACGCTTGACTTCACTGAGCTCCTGAGAGCATCCCATTCTTTCACAAATGTTTGAAGAAGCCGTCTGCAGGCCTAGGAGCTTGAGTTTATACACCTGTGGCCATGGAAGTGACTAGAACAGCTGAATTTAATTATTCAATACTTTTGGCAATATAGTGTACCTCAGTCTGCTTCTACCCTTTGGAGTCTGCAGTTGCCATTGTTCAACATGAGGGCAAGAGCTGTACCAATCAAAGTCAAAAAAGCCATCATGTGGCTGAAAGACAAGAATAAAACCATTGAAGACATCTTAGGAAAACCAAATGAACATCTTCTTTAACAGGTTTGACCACCCTAACCCACTCTCACCTCGGAGTACTGCACTCTCTACACATCCTTCTGCTGATACCAACATAGGAGAGACATCCCCACCCACAATTACAGCAGCGCAAGTGAGCAGAGAGCTGAGGAAACTTCGTGCCAGCAAAGCAGCAGGTCCAGATGGAGTATCGCCACGACTGCTGAAGGTCTGTGCATCAGAGCTGGGGGGTCCTCTACAGCGCATCTTCAACCTGAGCCTGGAACAGGGGAAAGTCCCGAGGCTTTGGAAAACATCTTGCATCACCCCAGTCCCAAAGGTATCACGTCCTGGTGAGCTGAATGACTTCCGGCCTGTCGCTCTAACATCACATGTGATGAAGACCATGGAGCGGCTGCTGCTTCAACACCTGAGGCCACAGGTCCAACACGCCCTCGACCCTCTGCAGTTCGCATACCAGGAGAAGGTGGGAGCGGAAGATGCCATCATCTATATGCTACATCGATCCCTCTCCCACTTGGACAGAGGCAGTGGCGCTGTAAGAATTATGTTTCTAGACTTCTCTAGCGCCTTCAACACCATCCAACCTCTGCTCCTTAGGGATAAGCTGACAGAGATGGGACCCCGTGATCATCAGAGGTGACTGTATGCAGAGGGTGCAAACCTATAAATACCTAGGAGTGCACCTAGACGATAAATTGGACTGCCAATACTGATTCTCTGTGCAAGAAAGGACAGAGCCGCCTGTACTTCCTTAGAAGACTGGCATCCTTCAACATCTGCAGTAAGATGCTGCAGATGTTCTATCAGATGGTTGTGGCGAGTGCCCTCTTCTACGCAGTGGTGTGCTGGGGAGGCAGCATTAAGAAGAAGGATGCCTCACGCCTGGACAAACTGGTGAGGAAGGCAGGCTCTATTGTTGGCATAGAGCTGGACGGTTTGACATCCGTAGCAGAGCAACGGGCACTCAGCAGGCTCCTATCCATTATGGAGAATCCACTACATCCATTAAACAGTGTCATCTCCAGACAGAGGAGCAGTTTCAGCGACAGACTGCTGTCACTGTCCTGCTCTACTGACAGACTGAGAAGATCATTCCTCCCCCAAACTATGCGACTCTTCAATTCCAGCAGAGGAGGTAAACGTTGAACATTATTCAAGTTATTGTCTGTTTTTTTACCTGCATTTTTTATTACTCTTTAATTTAATAGTTTTTTTGCTGCTAGAATATGTGAATTTCCCCCTGGGATTAATAAAGTATCTATCTATCTATCTATCTATCTATCTATCTATCTATCTATCTATCTATCTATCTATCTATCTATCTATCTATCTATCTATCTATCTATCTATCTATCTATCTATCTATCTATCTATCTATCTATCTAAAGAACACAGCAATCACGGTAATCGCTAAGGGACTGGTAGGCCACATCATCTGATCATCTGATGGGCTGAATGGTACCGAAGGCACTGGAGAAATCAAGAAAACAGAACCCTCAAAGTGCTGCTGTCTTTGACCAGGTAAGAATATGCCTTGTGGAGCATACTCTTCTCCAGTCTTTGCCTAATAGGCAAACTGCTGTGGGTTCAAATGGTCTACCAATACCAAACACCACTATAATGCTAAAGAGGTCAGAATAACAAAAAAGTCAAATTACTGACAAGAAGTCGCCTCTGATTAGGAGACTCGCTAGGATAAAAACTAGCTGTCTCCATCCGTCCATACACTGACTTAAGTAGATCCTTCATGTAACCACATATCCATTTTGGGGGTATTCCTTCCTATTTGCTGGGCCAGTTTTCCACCGCCTATCAAAATGAAGGAAGAAATTGTAAGCCATCTGCTAAAATGTACGAAAAATGCAGAGACTTATCTGATACAAACTAAGAAAAAAAACGAAATCCCCAAGAATGCTAAATGTTACCGTACTTGATATGAGATTCCATTCATGTGGATGCCCTTTCATGTACATACTAAATTTTTCAACATTTGTTTGGATATTAAATAATATCCCAAGCGGAGACGTTTTCAAGAGGAAATGGATGCCTTGGTATATGAAATAAGCTTCAAATATTCATATGAAATTAATTCCAGAAGGCCTGGCTGAATCCAAGCTAGAATTTTTTAAACAGTAATCCATAAAATTGTGAATTTCCCATTGGGATTAATAAAGTATCTATCTATCTATCTATCTATCTATCTATCTATCTATCTATAAGAAAAATAAGTCATAGTACACCTTCAGTCAGAAGAAATCTAATGCACTACTTGCTTTTTTTGACATGCAGATCAATTCAAATGATTTTTTATGCTCCACATCCAGTTAACAGTTCAGAGCACCATTAATTTAGAAATACAGTTTCTGAATCCGGGGTGTGTACCCACCTTTAGCCTAATTCTACTTAGTGTCACACACGGGCACATGGGAGGCAGCTACAGGGCTCAAAAGAAGGTAGTTCCATGCCAAGCCAGGGGATGGCAGAGTACACTAATCCTTTCTCTTTTGTCCCTGCAGACCAAACACAAGAAATTTCACCTGGACTTGATAACGACACTTCCGTTTCTGGGCCCGATGATGTCACTTCTGTTTCCGGACCTGATAATGT
Organism: Erpetoichthys calabaricus; assembly: GCF_900747795.2. Classification (NCBI taxonomy): domain Eukaryota; kingdom Metazoa; phylum Chordata; class Cladistia; order Polypteriformes; family Polypteridae; genus Erpetoichthys; species Erpetoichthys calabaricus. The sequence goes on along the minus strand of NC_041399.2, from coordinate 13,653,173 downwards.
CACTTCGGGTTCCAGACCCGATGACACCACTTCCGGTTCCTGTCCACATGACATCATTTCCCCTGTCTGACTTTAAAATCCGCCCTAATTCCTTCTGCCAAACACTTCTGTTTTGGACTTGTATCTGTAACAACCTTGCATTTGCCTTTATTGCCTATTTTTCAGCCAAACTTCAAGTATACAGGGAGGCTGCCCCAAACCTTCTTCTGTGTCAAGGCGTGTTATTTCCACACTGGATAGGCTCCGGCTTTAGCTACCATGAATTCAATTAAATTTGCTTTGATTGTGAAGAGAAGGGATAGAATAGGTAGATAGAATAACGTCATTCTCAAACTCGTTTAACCCAGCTTATGATAAGGACCTACTGTATATACAGTATGTTTTTGAGTGACAGGCCTCTTTCAATGTTCAAAGAATATTTTAATTTAACAAATACCTTCATAGGAACAAACACAGGCACTTTTCTTTCTTTCTTTCTTTCTTTCTTTCTTCCCTTCCTATCCTCCAGGTGAGTGTTGTCCAGCTCCTCTCCTGACTCTGACTCGCCTGAATGAGGTTGAACAGCTTCCTTTCTGCCAGACCTGGGAGTACTTTTGGGGTCACCGCACTACAGGTTGGAGGCACTTCCAGGTCAGGTAGAAGTTGCTTAAAGTGGGGATGATCTGTCTCTGCATCTCTCCCTGGTGGCACCGATGAAACACCACAGGACTGTCTAACAGGGCTGCAATTCCCATGTCTGCCCTGCAAGTAGCCATGCAGGCACCGTGGCCCTGGAAGACTTTGGGGAGCAAATAGTCCATGCGATTGGTCTCACCCCGGCCTTTCATTGACCTGGAGTACAGGCTGGGTAAGCAACCTTGAACCATCCCAGCTGGAACACCAGCCCCTGCCTGGTGTCCATGACGATAGATAGATAGATAGATAGATAGATAGATAGATAGATAGATAGATAGATAGATAGATAGATAGATAGATAGATAGATAGATAGATAGATAGATAGAAATGAAAGCCACTATAGATAGATAGTGTCACACACGAGCACATGGGGAGCAGCTTAAGGACCCGATGGGCGCCGCGACAAGTCGTGCCAAGGGAAAATGATGGGGTACTAAACTCTCTTTTTCTATTCCTCCAGAAAAACAGAAGCATCGTCACCATGACCACTCCCAGAAGACTTCTGATTCCACCCGCTACCTCTGGTCCCTCCTGATGACATCATCTACCCATCCACCACCACGGCTTCCCCATCATTTCATCACTTCCTGTCCCCCACTATAAGTTGTCCACCCAGCCATTTTGTCCCGGTCGGTTGAACTGTGCTTGAAAACACTGACGAAACAATATCTTTTTGATTTACTTTACAGCATACGGGGCCTAAACAACCCCAAACCTTTATGATTGTTGTGTCTTTTATTACAATAGATAGATAGATAGATAGATAGATAGATAGATAGATAGATAGATAGATAGATAGATAGATAGATAGATTTATATAGTGCCTTTGCCATGCTCAGGGTGCTTCACAGAGTTACAGCAAGAACAGCTGCGTATATGTAAATGGTAGTGGTTACAATAGATAGATAGCATAGCATAGTCGGCAGGATGACATTAGATAGATAGATAGATAGATAGATAGATAGATAGATAGATAGATAGATAGATAGATAGATAGATAGATAGATAGATAGATAGATAGATAGATAGGGAAACTATTCAGACCAGTGCTGTCATTATGGAGTGGGCATCAGGATTTTAAGCCCCTGATCTTTTGCGTCCAGCCCCTGTTTTTTGAGAGGCTTCTCCCCTCATTGCATAGCCACTCTTGCTCTTCGGTCTGACTTACAATCATCACTCATATGAAACCCCAAGGGGAACCCCCCCCCCCCCCACTGTACTTAAATTTGACATCCTTCTACAACCTACACAAAACCCCCAAGGGGGGCCCCCCCACCCCCCCCCACCCCCCCCCACCCCCCTGCTCTGACATCCATTACAACTCGCACAAAGTTGACACGGTGGGCAAAGCCCATGAAGTCCGATAATACAAACGACTGAACTCATTCAGACCCCTTCATTTTCTGCACACTGTGCTGTATTATAGATTTATTTATTTATTACATTTTTGCCCATAAATCTACACTCTGTAACTCATACTGACAAAGTGAAAACATTTATTAAAATCAAAAACGGAAATCTTTCCTTCATATAAGTATTAAACTCCTTAATTCAGTACTTTGTAGAAGCCCCTTTGTTAGCAATTCCAGCTTCCAGTCCTCCTCAGTAAGTCTCCACAAGCTTTTCACACCTCCATTTGGCCAGTTTATCTCATTTGTTCTGGCAGACCCTCACAAGCTCTGCAAAATTGTATAGAAAGCGCCTGTAAATTGCTATCTTCTAGTCTCTCCACAAATGTTCTGTGGGGTTTGGTGGGCCACTCAAGGACACCCAGAGACTTGTTCTCAAAAGCCACTCCAGCATTGTTTTAACTCTTTGGATGACATGCAGAAAGGTGAACCATTGTTTGAGGTTACATGCACTCTGGAGCAGGTTTTCTAACATTATGGAGGGCACTATAGGTGACTTAAGGTGGCAGTTTGTTTGTTTTATTGTTGAAATCTGATATGTCAGGCTGGTGACACAAATGCAGAACATTCTGCACACAATGGGTTAAGGTTTCCTGATATTAATTAATAAGAACACATGCACTACTACGGAACTTCATTCTTTCATAAAATATTCATCCATCCATCCATCCATCTTCCAAACCCACAGCCATAAGAGCACAGTCAAGGGGAAGCTGGCGCAAAATCCGGCATGAATTGAGCAGAAGGCAAGGAGTCAGTCCATCTCAGGGTGAACACACGCACACACACAGACAAACATCAGGAGCCAGCTGCAAAGTCTTTGGACTGTAAAATAAATCCAAAGCACCCTGGGATATGCGACAAAGTCTTAAACATAACGGCTTTAATAGACCTGCCACTGATGTGTCCCAAAAATGATGGTGCTCTGAAATGGGGGGACGATGAAGAAAGAGCAGTGTGACTGAAATGTATGCAAATATCCTTAAATGAAAGTCTGCAATGTACACTTTAATCACATCTGAATTGTTGGATTTGTAATTTCAAGCTGTGGAGCAAAGGGGGAAATCACAGAAAAAAATGTGTCTTTGTCCGAGACATTACGGAGGGCACTGTCATACTCTGACTCTGACTTAGGTAAAGGGACAACATTTGCAATGGCATTTCAATGCTTTCAGGAAGACACAACATTTTATAAGTGCTAATTAAATCCACCTCCAACGAATAAGCAAACACTGGAGAGCTTCTGGAAAAGTCACCGAAGGTTTATATTTAGATGTCTTTTAAATTATAGTGATTTAGGGATGTATGTGACAATGGAGGAATAAAAAGAAAAAAAAAAATCCAAACCTGATGATTAATTTTTCCTTGGCATTCTGACCCAGGGTTTGGAGCTTAAGTAAAAAGTAAACCCACTGGGAAACGATTTAATTTGTAGCAGTGTCACCCCCAGAAAACCAATTCTCTCAAAGCCTTGCAATACCAATATCGTTGTCAATGATAAGATAATAAATGACTAGGCTTTTATTGCTCTTATAGACAGTGTTAAAATGGGGGAAATGGACTTTACAAAAAATGTGTTTTACTATTTTCATTTTCACTGAGGCGTCTTAAAATACCCTTATCATTGTACTAAAAGCTTAGGTTGCTGCGTAATAGCTTGACAGCAATAAATGTAAGACTATTTTTATATTGATACTTACTACAGATTAGAAAATCCATGAGGTAATGGAAGAAAAGATACAGAGAATTTGGAACTCAGAAAAGAAAAGAAAAGAATAAATGTAATTATCCTCAGATTTCCTGATTATACCCATTTGTTTAACATAGATAGCTAAGTGCATCAGGCTCAAACGTTGATATTGTGGTTTTCTTCTGATATATTAAAACCGTAATCACTAAAGGCAGATGTCTACTCCGGCTCAGCTTGTCTGGAGGCTAAAGGAGATGCAGGCTTGCCACCCAATTCCTAGAAGGCAGGCCCTTTTCTTAGAGAGGACATTGGAAAGAAGAAACTTGGGCTCTAAAGAAGATTTGGATTACAGTTATGTGAAAAAGTAAGTTTTAACATATGTGGACGTCTCAAAGTTTGATCTTCATTTGCCAGCAATCACAAAAATAGATAGATAGATAGATAGATAGATAGATAGATAGATAGATAGATAGATAGATAGATAGATAGATAGATAGATAGATAGATAGATAGATAGATAGATAGATGTGTTGGTGAGGCCTGCAGGGGGCGCTTACCCTGAGGTCTGAATGTGGATTCCTGTGTCCCAGTGCAGTGATTGGGACATTGTGCTGTAAACATGGTGCCATCTCTCAGATGAGATGTAAAACCCGAGTTCCTGAATCTCAAAGATCCCTGGGCATTCTTTCGTAAAGAGTAGGGTGCATCCTGATGTTCAGGCTAAATTGCCTACCATGGCCTGTCTGGTCATTCTGGCCCCCTAATCATTCCCTTGTCCCTTTTTGTCCCTCTTTTAATACTTCATCACCAAACGGTTAATGTGTGGTGACTGTACTGGTGCAAAAATGGCTGTCATCACAACATCCAGGTGGATGTTGCACATTAGTGGTGGGTGAAGTGGCTTCCCACTCACTGATTAAAGCATATTAAGTAGTGAGTAGTGAGAAAAGTGCTATATAAATCTAATGAAATATATATTAATTACTATAATTATTATTTGATCATCATCTTTTGGTAAAGGTGATGTATTTCACAATTTGACTAATTCATTATTCATCCAATGAAAAATGATGAGATATGCCCTTCCAGTCAATGGAAACATTAAGCCCCTCCTGCCCTCAGCTCTAATAGTTGGTATTTGTCCCCTAATTTCCTCTAATTGTCTAGCAGTCTCTGTCATCAACTAGTAGAAAGTTTTTCACACTCCTCCATGCAGAATTCTTTTAGCTGTGTGATGTTTGAGGGGTGTGTTGTGTGCCCAGCCCATTTCAAATCTCCTCTCCACCACAGCTTGTCAAGGTCTGACTTGGCCATTACATAACCCTCCATTTCTTTTTTTCAGCCATTCCATAGTGGACTGGATTGACTGTTATTTTTACAGTCATTTTTACACCTGAACACCAGCAAAACCAAGGAGCTGGTGGTGGATTTTAGGAGGCCCAGACCCCTCATAGACCCAGTGATCATCAAAGGTGGCTGTGTGCAGATGGTGCAGACCTATAAATATCTGGGAGAGCAGCTGGATGATAAATTAGACTGGACTGCCAATACTGATGCGCTGTGCAAGAAAGGACAAAGCCGGTTATACTTCCTTAGAAGGCTGGCTTCCTTCAACATCTGCAATAAGATGCTGCAGATGTTCTATCAAACAGTTGTGGCGAGCGCCCTCTTCTACGCAGTGGTGTGCTGGGGAGGCAGCATTAAGAGGAAAGACGCCTCACGCCTGGACAAACTGGTGAGGAAGGCAGGCTCTATTGTTGGCATGGAGCTGGACAGTTTAACATCTGTTGCAGAGCGAAGGGCACTCAGCAGGCTCCTATCAATTATGGAGAATCTACTGCATCCACTTAATAGTATCATCTCCAGACAGAGGAGCAGCTTCAGCGACAGACTGCTGTCACTGTCCTGCTCCACAGACAGATTGAGGAGATCGTTCCTCCCCCAAACTATGCGACTCTTTAATTCCACCAGGGGGGGTAAACGTTAATATTTAACATTATACATAGTTATTGTCTGTTTTTTTCACCTGTATTATTATCATTCTTTAATTTAATATTATTTATTGTATCAGTATGCTGCTGCTGAAGAATGTGAATTTCCCATTGGGATTAATAAAGTATCTATCTATCTATCTATCTATCTATCTATCTATCTATCTATCTATCTATCTATCTATCTATCTATCTATCTATCTATCTATCTATCTATCTAAGTCAAAGTTGAGCTTCCAGCTCCTGACAGATAGTCTCACGTTATCCTGCAGCACTCTCTGCTGGGTGTCACACAGGTGTGCCTAAAGGGACGATTTATGTAATACTCACCAGGATGGGGGGGTGGGGGGGCGCGTTGCGCTACCACTAACAGTGTCATCTTTTTCTTTTCTTCTTCGGCAAAGAGAAGATAACCCTGGAGGGCAACAAACCCCTCCACCTCATCTTGTTTATGTCTCACTCTCTCACCTTGGTTTAGGCTCGGACTTGACTTCTCTATGCCCTGTGTAGGAGCCATTGGAAAATCTGGGGTGAGCACAGGGCATCACACCACTCACAAAAATAGTATTTATATATACATATCTAGGCCAGAGAAGAGATAATAGAACCATACAGTCATCACGGCCAATTTGTCAGTGGGGAATGCTGACGACCATATATATGTCCACCTGGAAGGAATGTTTGGCGGCATGAAGACTTCTCAATGGTTTCTTCCCAGTATAAATACTCTCATGTTTTGCATAATTAGTGAACTTTTATATAAACCTTGCCAAGTATGGGTGACTGCCACCAGAGCTGTGCTCTTTCCGACCAACATAGCACCGTTGGCACCTGTTCTTAATCATTCATGGCCAAATGTATTGTTTTAGAAATCAAACCTTGATCCATTCCATGTCAGACAAATTCCATTTCTGGATTACAAGACCCTTTAGAAACCACTCCTTTGCAGTGAGAACAATAAGAGAACTCTTGTGCTTGGGCTAGGATTATGTGGTATACCAGTACTGGAGAAGTACCAAAAAACCCTAATTATAAAATGATGTGGGGATTGTCAATAGCAGAAATAAACATCTCAATCCACTGCGCTTCCCTCCATATTAGCTTTTGCAGTTGTGAAAAAATGTCAGTTTCCTAGATTTCACAAAATGAAAACACACATGTGGGGACCCCCGATCCTTATTGCTTTGAGATAATCATGACTTCACTGCTTCAAGGGGGAAACAGTGCATATTGTGGTGCAATGGCTAAGCACACCTGGGATTTGAAAAAATTGTGTGGCGCATTAGGGAGACTGGAGTAAGTTGGGGGGAATTTTCAACGGTATCTGTTATTTGCTTATAAACTCTGTTGGTAGTGGTTACAGAAGAAAATAAGCCCAAATATTTTATATGAATTTAATGGCATTAACACAGATCCAGAACTTACTTTAAAGTCCTGAAATCCCAGTTAAAGTAAGTCTCCGGTCTTTATAGATTGGAAATCCTGCAATTTCATTTTTAGTTTTAGCTCATACCAATAAGAGTTAAGTCACATCCGGTGACCCTTAGTTAGCAAAGATTTATCAGCTTTGTTCCTTATAGAAATCATTAATTGCCTTACCAGTAACTGCCTGTCCTTGGAAACACCAAAATACTCTACACTTATAAGATTACAGATTTGATTACAACTTAAAGAAAATAACTAGTATGAAACTATTTAATATACATGAGACCCGGTTCATTACTTATTGTTAAACTATAACATATATTTTCCTAGTGATAGGATTTAAAATTAACAAAGCAGATTACTAGCCCTAAATAGACATATACAAACTGAACATATATTTTTCCACATGGTACCAAGGTTCCAAAAGCTGAAACCAATACCAAAGTCAAGATTTTAGTATCAATCTAACACCAACTTGAGTGCACAGGGACTGTCTGTAAGCACGGCAAGCTGAGCACCTATTGATGATGTCAACTAAGCTCATTTCTTTCACACATTACTCACCTTCGGAGCTGCACTGTCACTACATGTCCTACACCCAAATATCAATGATAGTGTAGCTGCATTTTCCCAAAGTTTCCAAAATTCAACAGCTCCAACTTAAAAAATGGGATTCAACAAAAGCCTGTCACGCAGAAATGATTCCACAGACAAAATATCTTCATTTTTAAACGTTTAGTTAAGTTTGAAAGTAAAATAGTTCACACAAAAAAGAAAAATAGCGAAAAAGGAAAAATTATAATAAGAAAAAATTTAGTTCTAAGCTTAATCTTGTTACATCTTAAATCGTTACTAGTCACTTATAATTTCTGAACCATTTCAAAACGGTCAGAAAACTGTATGCTTATCCCATTTCTAAACTTAAAATGGGTTTATCAAGTTCCTCTTTACTGGGACCTGTTCTAAACACAACTGAGTTTATCTCACTGTATCTCAGTGATAGCAAGAAGATTCTATCTCTTACTAACTTATAGGGGGAAAAAAGACTATACCATTGTGTATGACTATAGAAGAAATTATGTTCTATTTAAATAAAGCAAACATTAATATGAGTTTAACTCAAAACTTTAACTTTCTAAAATTGGCTCTTACAGATAGCCTAATACAACATAAAAAATTAATTATTTCTTTGCACACATTATATATTGTTTGCATATAGCTTCATTTCAAATGTTCGATTATTTGTTTCTATTCTGCACTTTCCAGTGTTGCACGACTGTTCAGCAGTAAGCCACTTCAGTTTTTATTAGGACTTATTAATGAAAAATAAAACAACATATTTCAATCAGCTGGGCATGTAAATGAGGAAACGTGGTAGCAAGTTTTTTTTTCTTTTTTTGCAGAACTAGTTTAAAAATTTACAATCATACAATCATTCATCTGTGGATATGCAAACATTTTTAAATGGCAAGAGGCATGTAGGTTATCACAAAATATCCTGCATCAGCAGTCAGCACAGATTCTTGCCCTCTTTACCATGACACTTTACACTGTTTTCTTTTGTGTTTTGCATGTTTATCATCTTGCTTGGCATTGTGGAAACTGGAAGAACACAAAGGTATGTTGGATATCAGAGACTTTTAAAATTTGTAGTGCTTGATGTAAAACTACATTAATATTTAATCATAAATGGACAAAAAAACCCGTTTTCAATCAGTCAAAAAAATAAGATTGTAAATACAGGAGAAATTAGTAGAATTAGAAATAGTTTATAATATGGAATATGTATGTGAATGTGAACAGCAATTGCCATGATGGACTGATTATAAAACCGTCCACATCAGCAGTGAAAATATTGTCAACATTGACATTTCACCCTTTACAGGCCATCTTCCCTGATCCTCGAGTGTGATCTTTCTCCAAGCATTTAGTGTATTTGTGTTATTTCAATCAAAGCTATCCAAACTTTGATGCTAGATTTGTTGACTTTGCTTTATGTACACTGAATGAAAAGGGCTTCAACATTTGGTTAGCATTCTTTTATCTATACATAATGTAAACTTGTTTGGAATATTTGGAGCATACAGCTGGATGTTTCTGCATGTGGATTATACAACACTAGTAAGGTGAGGTTTTTTTCATGGAGGTTTGTCCAACGTTGAACAGTTAGACTTCTGTTCAGAAAATTGTTTAACTCTAGCCTTTATGAAAACATGAGATTAAAAATTCTTCTTGGCCATTATTGCAATCTAGCTGGGGTAAGTAATATATAAAACAAATAATAATAATAATTTTTGAGTGGTGTATTCTTCAAAGAAGCTCCTTAACCTTCTTGGCATTAACCCGAAGCATTACATGAGCTCAGAATTCTTTGCAATCACAGTTTACCATGAGTCACGTAACAAGAATTTGCTTTACATTTTCAAGCTCAGGACATATTCTGCTGCCATTTAGTGGATGAAATAGCATCACTGTGCAAAATACCATGAAAACGTCTATGCATTTTGCTACTCTAATATATCTCTTTAATATTCATGAGTGGGTAGGAGTCTCCAAATAAAAACACAATGGCAAGTGAAAAGCTGTCAACATCAAATCGAGTGATAGTGACGAGCACATGAATTTGCCATGAGACTTTGACAAGGAAAGTGAAACTGACGCATGATAGAGCATTGTACTATCAAACCGCTGTGATATGTCTGGTTAATTTGGCCACATGAAGCTTCAGTGCAGTGCAGCAGCAGCTGTGTAATGTAAATGCAAAATAATTGTGATCAAATGCAAGGACAAGCAAGACGTTAGCCTCCTAAGCACTGTTCGCTATGTGGCAAGTATCAATGTTCATGTCAATTATAGTGTGAAAGTCACTAAGCCTTGTGTGGTGGTAGCCTGCAATAACATAAGGGGCAGCGGTAATCATATAGGTCAGGCATTGATATTTTATCCTCTCATGTGAAATAACAGAAAAAGTAATAAGAAATAAGACAAACACATCTATTGTTCTGATTGCGACGTCGGTCTGTGTATTGGTGACTGTTTCAAAACGTATCACGTGAAGCGTTAAATCTGCATCATTATGGCAGTGGACACTTGACATTCTTTTCCAATTGTAATTATGTTGATGTTTCGGTATCTACAGGTTTCTGTTGAAAACAAAATGTTTTTGTCTCGTTTACCCTGCAATGAGCATAACACAACACACTTCTTTAACATACAGTGCCTTGCAAAAATATTCAATGTTTATCCTTTTTTGCCACTTTACAATCTAGAATTAAAATGGATTTTTATTTGGATTTTATGTAATGGACTTAACAATATAGTTCAAATTGTTGATGTAGAATGAATATAAAATACCTTGTATAAATATAAAAAAATATAGAGTGAAAAGTTGAGAGTGCAGGTTTCTTCATTCCCTTTGCTATGAAAGGCCTAAATAAGATCTGGTCCAACCAATTAACTGCAGAAGTCATATAATTCATTGATTAGGGTCCACCTGTGTGCAATCAAAGTGTCACATGATGTCTGTTCTGCAATGGCCCCCAACTCTGTAGCACCATTAAGAAAGCAACATGAAGACCAAGGAGCATCTCAAAGATGTCAGAGACAAATTTGTGGAGAAGTATAATATCAGGGTTGGGTTATAAAAAAAAATCTAAAACTTTGAATATCTCGTGAAGCAGTAATAAATCCATTATAACAAGATGGAAAAAAATTTGGCACCACTACAAAACCGCACACCAACACACACAGACCGGGCAAGGAGAGCGATAATCAGACACCTAGGATATCACTGAAGGAGCTGCAAAGATCCACAGCAGAGATGGTGCTATCTGTCCATAGGATCACTTACAATGAAGATCATGAGTTTGCGTCCCGGGTCCCCATTGTATGGTAGTGCTTTGATCAGTGAGAAAAGCGCTATATGAATATAATAAATTATTATTACATTATTATTTTTTCTCATAAAAACATATAAAAAGAGTCAAATTTTTATTTAATCTCATCTTTTTACTGTAAAATGTGCAAAACACTACAACTACTAAGTCAGAAGTGTAGAAAGTATAATAAGGATACAAATAATAATAATAATGATGAATAATAATACAAATAGCAGACTGCACATGTGCAGGTAACATGAGCGTCACTTTCGGATTCCCAGAATCACTTCCAGTTTCACTGTCCATTTCAATCTCACTGCCTGAAGACACATTCAGTTCTTTATCACTGCTGATGAGAGGCGTTTCTTACGAGATGCCATTATGCGCCTAGAAGAAGACGTGTCTACACCATTGCACAGGTTACGCTCGGGCCTGACACTCAGGCAAGACGTTCCTATACTGTTGCCTGAGTACTTCTGGTACTTTTATAGCCCGAGTAAACTTCAGCACTTACACAAGATGCGTCTATACAGTTTCCCAAGTGACGCTCAGCTGTACTGCTAGGTTAAATTGTACACTTCACAGAGTGGGACTTTATGAAAGTATCAAGAAAAAAATAAAAAAATAATACATAAATAAATAAAATAACAAAACACTTTCGGCGCCTGGCCAACAGCATGTGGTGGACTTCCCAAACACCTGAAAGAAGGTTTTCTGGTCAGATGAGACTAAAATTTTACTTTTTGGCCATCATGGGAAACCCCATGTATGACTCAAACCCAACATGTCCCATCACGTCAAGAACACCATTTCCACACTGAAGCATGTTGGTGGCAGCATCATGTTGTGGGGACAGGAAAACTGGTCAGGATTGAAGGAAAGATGGATGGCACTAAATACAGGGCAATTCCTGAGGAAAACCTGATTCAGTCTGTTGGAGATTAGAGACTGGGATGAAGGTTCACCCCTAGCAGGACAATGAAACATACTGGTAAGGAGATGCAGTGGTGGAGTGGTTTGTAGGGAAACACTGAAATTGAATGGCTTCATCAAAGGCCAGACCTCAATCCACTTGAGAATCTGTGGGACAACTTGAAGATTGCTGGACATCAACGCAAATCATTGAACTTGAAGGAGTTGGAAAAGTTTTGCCTTGAGAAATGAGTGAAAATCCCAGTATACACTGTAGCTTTTAAGGATTCCACTGTTTTTGAGGTTTGCTTTTCTTTGACATCATTTTATGTTGTATTTTTTATTCTATTATATTATCCTGCTTTGGTGTATATTGATGCTGTTTGCTGTACAGCATGTTGTTTTCATTTTGTTATCTACTGTTCAGTTTATACTTTTTATTTTGTTAGATTTCATCCTTTGGGTTTAAGAGAGGCATGTCATAAACAAAATGTTGTAGGTGCAAAGAAGGAAGGACATTTTACCCTGGCCTGGATAAAGGAAGGATTAATGCCCAGCCAGGAGGCCATAATGGAAGGCGCAGGTGTACCAGGCCACCGGGAGCAGTTCATTCCCCCATACAATAGGTGGCAGTGTTCCTCGTCGCCTGATCACTTTAGGACACCCACAGAGTGGCATGGGAATTGGAGTCCGGAGATGTAGCCCTGTTGGGATCTTTGTGAACTGCTAAGAGACCGCTGTCGGAGGGGGACATCCCTGCTTTGTGGAAGGACCAGGAAATACACCAGAGGAGTGAACCAGGAAGCCTGAAGGAAGCACTTTTCAGGTCAATTTTAAAAGAAAGTCCGCTGTTGCACTTGGATGAGTCAGAGTTGGGAGGCAGTGGGTAACATTGGAGGACGAAAAGAGGAAGAACTTGTTTGATTTGTTTTGTATTGTGGTTAATTCAGTGATCTTTACATGGGTGATTGTTTAAAGGTACCTTGGGAAAAAATTGCTTAAAAGGTGTCTTGGGAAAAAAAAAATATTTTATTATTTTATCCTAGAAGCATGTTGGGCATTACTGTGTCTGTGGTTTGGGCTCAGGAGTGTCCTCTGGTGGTTAGAATGTATTTTTTTTATTATTATTATTGTTATGGGCTATATTTATTACATTATTTAGCATTGACACGTCTAATGTAACATAATGAAATATATAGTCATATGAAAAAGTTTGGGAACCCCTCTTAATTCTTTGGCTTTGTGTTTATCATTGGCTGAGCTTTCAAAGTAGCAACTTCCTTTTAATATCTGACATGCCTTATGGAAACAGTAGGATTTCAGCAGTGACATTAAGTTTATTGGATTAACAGAAAATACGCAATATGCATCATAACAAAATTAGACAGGTGCATAAATGTTGTCACCCCTACAGAGATATGACATCAATACTTAGTTGAGCCTCCTTTTGCTAATCTAACAGCCTCTAGACGCTGTCCTCCTATAGCCTTTGATGAGTGTCTGGATTGTGGATGGAGGTATTGTTGACCATTCTTCATACAAAATCTCTCCAGTTCAGTTCAATTTGATGGCTGCCGAGCATGGACAGCCTGCTTCAAATCATCCCATAGATTTTCAATGATATTCAAGTCAGGGGACTGTGACGGCCATTCCAGAACATTGTACTTCTCCCGCTGCATGAATGCCTTTGTAGATTTCGAACTGTGTTTTGGGTCATTGTCTTGTTGGAACCCCTGTGTAACTTCAACTTTGTGACTGATGCTTGAACATTATCCTGAAGAATTTGTTGATATTGGGTTGAATTCATCCGACCCTCGACTTTAACAAGGGCCCCAGTCCCTGAACTAGCCACACAGTCCCACAGCATGATGGAACCTCCACCAAATTTGACAGTAGGTAGCAGGGGTTGTTCTTGGAATGCGGTGTTCTTCTTCCGCCATGCAAAGCGCTTTTTGTTATGACCAAAGAACTCCATTTTTGTCTAATCAGTCCAAAGCACTTTATCCCAAAATGAATCTGACTTGTCTAAATGAGCATTTGCATACAACAAGCGACTGTTTGTGGTGTGAGTGCAGAAAGGGCTTCTTTCTCATCACCCTGCCATACTGATGTTCTTTGCGCAAATTGCGCTGAATTGTAGAACAATGTACAGATACACCATCTGCAGCAAGATGTTCTTGCAGGTCTTTGGAGGTGATCTGTGAGTTGTCTGTATCCATTCTCACAATACTGCTCATATGCCACTCCTGTATTTTACTTGGCCTGCCAGACCTGCTGGGTTTAACAGCAACTGTGCCTGTGGCCTTCCCTTTCCTGATTCCATTCCTTACAGTTGAAACTGACAGTTTAAACCTCTGAGATAGCTTTTTGTAGCCTTCCCCTAAACCATGAGACTCAACAATCTTTGTTTTCAGATCTTTGGAGAGTTGCTTTGAGGATCCCATGCTGTCGCTCTTCAGAGGAGAGTCAAAGGGAAGCACAACTTGCAATTGACCACCTTAAATACCTTTATATCTCATGACTGGACACACCAGTCTATGAAGTTCAAGGCTTAATGAGCTCATCCAACCAAGTAATCAGCATTGAGCAGTGACAGGCATTCAAATCAGCACAATGACAAGGGGACCCACATTTGTGCACAGCCAGTTTTTCACATTTGATTTAATTTCATACAACTAAATACTGCGCCACTAAAAATATTTGTTCGGAAAACATCGCAGTACTCAGATGTTCCTAGGAAATGAAAGACATAACACTGTTATCTTTTTTGTTGAAAGGAGAATCAATTATTATGCAGGCTGAGAGGGGGTCCCAAACTTTTTCATATGACTGTAGCAGTTCCATAATCTTACTGGCTTTAAAAAATAGTTCAAGGGCACAGTATCACGACAGGTAATAAAGCCTCAGTAAAAAAAAACATTTTTTATACCTCAAATAGCTCAGAGTTTTGCAAACCCCCATCCACTGGCCTGCATCTCATATGTAAAAGGACATGCGACAGTGTTTAACACTATCATTTGTTTATTTGCTTGTTTTATTTAACCAAGGCTTTGATCCAAGGTGACTTTCAGTGAGAAATGTTGTTGATCCATTAGTTCCAGGGGAGTGATTATAAGCCATTTATCTATGGTAAAAGAAAAAAATAAAGGCAAACAGTAGAATATCAACGGGAATATGTAATAACAAGGGAATTCGACAGACACAGACGATTCCTCATTCTAGTGCCAGGCAGCTCATCTCCAAACATCCGGCAAGCTTTTAAATATGTGTGCATTAAGGTGATAAATAAAATAGTCTTTATTTGTACTGAAATTACTTCTGTAAGTATAAATCCGGATGCCTAATAATAAATTGGCTGGCAGTTATCAAAAAAGAAGCAACTGTTCAAAACCATATTGTGGTATTTAGGAAACGAATACTGCAAAAGCCTAAGTCTAGCAAATATTTTTTTTTAAATTGACATAGTGCTATAATGTGTTAAGAACAGAAAACACCACATGCTGGATATTGGGATGCTGAGCTAAGAAATCATCGCCAGGTTTTATCAAAAGACCCACAGTAGCCGCAGGCAGAAAATCGGTGGCGACTCACCTCCATCATCTGCTGTGAAAAACACAACTGGCTTCTGATTTTGAATCTTACTATAAAACCAGTGATTTATTGCTGTTTCTTTTTTCTACTTTTATTTAAAAATTACTATGGCATAATGAAGAGAAAGAGAGAATGGAAACCAATAGTGTACAATTTAAAGTTGAAAAGTTCCAATGTGCCCACTGTATGTGCCACAAAGGACAGACTGGCCTGCTGTCACCTCCCTGGTTTCCATATGACCCTGAAGTTCTTCCAAGAGGACACACTATGGTGGCAGTGTGGTAGAAATTTAACATCTTATTAAAGAAAGAAACATCCTCTAACAGGACAAATCAGTAATCAGGCAGGAGAAAAGATGTTCATGGTATCTTTTAATTACTCCTCGGTAAAATGCCTTAGGGGAGCTTTCTTCAAAAGCAGTCTGTTATAGCCAGGTCAGAATGATCAGAGAAACAAAGAAAAGAGGCTCATTTTATAAACTATTGAATTTACATACAGTGTCAATCAATGTATACATTTTACTCTGATCGGTTCATTGGTTTACACCCAAATTATTTATATAAAATAAAAGTCTATATATTATATTCTGGTTCTTCTTATACCTTTTCAGATGAGCTACTAACCTTGAAATTTCTGTTCATAAAACAACTGTCCAATCTCATTTATAGGACATCTTCTGATTTCTTAGTCATCTCTTAGTCATCCTTCAGTACATCTTCTTATATAATACGCTGCCGTGGTTGTCCGTTTATCTGTCCAGGATTTTAAATCACCTGTAGCTCACAAACCGTTTGACCTGAAATTTGGTACACATATGCTACGTGATGTCTACTATCCTATTTCGGGGTGATGAGTGACCTCCAAGGTTATTCCTCTTTTTATTTTTATTTTATTTTATTGTTAGAATCAACCCTCTGCAGCAGGGCGGCCATGCGGCACTTGCTTACGGGCACCGTACTCATTCCCTACCACCATCGCCGTCACTTCCTCTACCTCTTCATATCTTAAATAAGTCTTCAATCTGCCTCAAGAATGAACTGCCAGCTTAAGTGAAAAATTAGGGAAAACATACTAAGTAATTGCAACACAAACACTGACTTAAATCAGTTTTAACACAAAAAGATGCTGACGAAAGAAGAGAAGAAGCGGGCCGCTCAGGAAGCAGCAAGTGCATCAACCTCTGAACAAACAAATGATAAACATACAGAGAAACAGTATCAAAACTATGAATGCTCAAGTCAAGTGTATTCACTGCACGTTATCATGCATTGCGCTGTTACTGGTTTTATATATTACAGTAATCCCTCGCTATATCGCGCTTCACCTTTCGCAGCTTCACTCCATCGCGGATTTTATATGTAAGCATATTTAAATATATATCGCAGATTTTTTGCTGGTTCGCGGATTTCTGTGGACAATGGGTCTTTTAATTTCTGGTACATGCTTCCTCAGTTGGTTTGCCCAGTTGATTTCATACAAGGGACGCTATTGGCAGATGGCTGAAAAGCTACCCAACTTACTTTTCTCTCTCTCTTTTGCGCTGACTCTCTCTGATCCTGACGTAGGGGGTGTGAGCAGGGGGGCTGTTCGCACACCTAGACGATACGGACGCTCGTCTAAAAATGCTGAAAGATTATCTTCACGTTGCTACCTTCTGTGTGCAGCTGATTCGTGAAGAGACATGCTGCACGGTGCTTCGCATACTTAAAAGCTCAAAGGGCACGTATTGATTTTTCTCTGTCTCTCTCTCTCTCTCTCTCTGCTCCTGACGGAGGGGGTGTGAGCTGCCGCCTTCAACAGCTTTGTACCGGCGGTGCTTCGCATACTTAAAAGCCAAACAGCCCTATTGATTTGTTTGTTTCACTCCTTTGAAGAGGAAGATATGTTTGCATTCTTTTAATTGTGAGACGGAACTGTCATCTCTGTCTTGTCATGGAGCACAGTTTAAACTTTTGAAAAAGAGACAAATGTTTGTTTGCAGTGTTTGAATAACGTTCCTGTCTCTCTACAACCTCCTGTGTTTCTGCGCAAATCTGTGACCCAAGCATGACAATATAAAAATAACCATATAAACATATGGTTTCTACTTCGCGGATTTTCTTATTTCGCGGGTGGCTCTGGAACGCAACCCCCGCGATGGAGGAGGGATTACTGTACATCAACCGGCGAAAGTCAAAGCGAGATATAGCGAGGGATTACTGTATTATTACAGTAAAATGAAAAAGTTTCTGTTTTAGTTATGTGTTCAACATTTCTTGCCTCATATTTCCTGTCATCCTACATTTACACAGACATGGAAATCCCAAATAATGATATATTATTCAACCTACACAATTTGAAACACCTCACTGTCAGATAAAGAGACTTCAGCTTCTGAATTGACTTTAGCTGCATCGGTGAGGGATGAGTGAGCATGATTCCTGCTGCCAGTGCCGATCGATACATTTGCAAGTCAAAGATGCTGATGAGGATGTGCAATGGAATTTAAGGTGGTCCTGGATTACGACTTTTTTCATAGGCTTCATTTATTCTACTGTTAAAAGTTGCCCACCGCCTCACCTGGAGGGGTCAGAGTCGGGATGAAGTGGGTGACACTCAACAAGAGGAGCTGAAGGAGAGAAAACGAGATGATTGTTTGTAATTGTGGTTGATTATTTCTTCACGTTTGGTGATTCATATTTTGTGAGATATGTGTTGGCTATGTGTCTGAGGTTTGGGGCTCAGAGGTGCACATCACAATATAAATGGGGACATTACAATATAAAGAAAGCCCTGTCAGTCTCAGTATTCATATCATTTTTCTTAAGTCTCATCCTAGCAGAGTGTATGACTTACAGAGTTACTGCTGAGGCTGTGTTATGTCGCTCTTTACTATCGGGTTTTAATTTGCTTTTTTAAGTTTTAACATTGCTTTATAAATGTATTAATTGTTTTTGTTTTGCCATTACTACATCTCTATATATATAAAATCCATCATCTGTCTGTAAGTCTGTCTACTTTTCACAAGCGAAGTACTTAACGGATTTAGATCAGGTTTTTTACTATAATTTGCTTGAACATTCCGGTTGGTCTTTTATCTCGCTAAGTATCATAGTTCGCTTGCGGTAACGATTTATTTGTGCAAATCCGAGAGAGACACAGTGGGCCGTTTGGGGGGGGGGGGGGGGGGGGGGGGGGAATAAGGCGCATGGAGCCCTCCTCACTCACTCACTCACTCACTCACGCACCAGCCTCAGATTGTTCCATACCTACTTTTAGCTAGCAAACACGAGAACTACTTAATGGATTCAAATTGGGTATTTTTCTATAATTTGCTTGAAAATTCTGGTTGATTTAGCGACTTCTCTCATCACGCAAAGAATCATAGTTTGCTTGCAGGAGCAATATATTTGCACTAATCTGAAACAGAGGCTGTGGAAGAGGAGAGGGGGAAACGTGACATCAGGAGTGGGGAGCCGGGCGGGGTCCTCCTCACTGTCCTGTTTCACTACTATGCGGGTGGAGCCGCATGGGATAGCTAGTCTTTTATATTTTCTTTCTCTTTTTGTTATCTGTTTGAAATGTTTGGTTTTGTTGGTCAGCCTTCCAAACAGATCATCCACCTGTAGCTAATCATGTTTGGGCCCAGCCAGTACCTGGATGGGAAACTGACCAGGAAAAGGTTAGGTTGCTGCTGGAAGAGCTACTGGTGACACCAGTGGGGGTGCTTACCATGTGCTCAATGCTCCAGTGCAGTGATCAGGACACTGTATGGAAAAAATGGCACTGTCCTATGGATGAAACCTTAAACCCGAGGTCCTGACTATCTGTGCTCATTAAAGGTCCCTTTACATCTTTTGAAAAAAGGTATCCCCCGTGAAGTCCTGGCTAAATTGCCCATCACAGTCCCATCCATTTAGGCCCCCTAATCATCCCCTGCCTCTGATTGGCTATCTCTCTTACCCCTTCACCATCTGATAGCTAATACATGGAGACCAACCTGGAAAAAGATGGGCTGCTGCTGGATGAGGTGGTGGTGAGATCAGCAGAGGGCCGCTTACCCTGTGGACTGTGTGTGG
This sequence comes from Erpetoichthys calabaricus, assembly GCF_900747795.2. Taxonomy (NCBI): domain Eukaryota; kingdom Metazoa; phylum Chordata; class Cladistia; order Polypteriformes; family Polypteridae; genus Erpetoichthys; species Erpetoichthys calabaricus. The sequence goes on along the minus strand of NC_041399.2, from coordinate 13,633,543 downwards.
GCAGGCAGTATGATGCAGTGGTTAAGGCTTTGGACTTCAAACCATGAGATTTTGGGTTCAAACCCCCCACTGACACTGTGTGACCCTCAACAAGTCACTTCACCCACCTGTGCCCCAACTGGAAAAACAAAAGAAATGTAACCAATTTTATCATAAATGTTGTAAGTCACTTTGGGATTAAAGCATTTAAGCTGTTCAGGATAAAAGGCTGTATTAATGTAAATGGATCCCAATGCCCCTATGCAATGATAGGGACTCTGTGCTGTAAATACAGTGCCGTCCTTCAGATGAGATGTAAAACTGAGGTCCTGACTCTCTCTGGTTATTAAAGATCCCATTGCATCATTCGGAAAGAGATATCCCCCTAGGTCCTGGCTAAATAGCCCATCATGGCCCCATCCAAGAAAAGCAAGGATATAGCCGGCAAGTGAAACAGAACTTTTTGGGAGTTTATCAAAACAGAATCTGGATGTGGATGGAGTGGGGGGCCTCTAGTATCAGCGCTTGCTTCTCTTACCATTTTGAGCACATTTTGTAAATGTAGAAGTCAAAAGTAATCTGTAAAAATTTAATATAACTTTAATGTGGAATATATATATACATAATGGAAACCAGGGGTACGTACTGCCGCCCTAACCCAACACAGACAGGCAGAGACACAAGTGCAGAACACAACACACTTTAATTAAAGCAGGGAAGCACTTGTTCCTCATTCCCCACAGCACAGCACCGTAGAAAGCACCAAAGTACAGTTCACAGTCCTTTTCTTCTCTTTGTCTCTCTCTCTCTCTCTATCTCTCTCTTTCTTCCTCCACTCCTCACTCGGCAAGCTTCGTTTACCTTCTCCCAGCTCTGGCTCCCCGAGTAGTGGTGTCTGCCTCCTTTTATAGGACACCCGGAAACACTTCAGGTGTCCAACGTGCTTCATCGAAGAAGCACTTCCGGGTGTGGAGGAGGAGCTGCCAAACAGGCCTTGGCAAACGTCCAGGCGCCCCCTGGTGGTGGCCACGGGCCTCAACAGGGTTGAGCTTGTATGCTCCGTGGCCCCATTGCAAGGCAAGGGGTCTGCCCTCTAACTTTCCGGAGGAGATAATGTCCTGAATAAACTCTCCCCGGTAGTCCTTCCATTATATGAAATATATATATTTCACAATAACAGCACAAAGTCAACTAAAAGGTTTGGGGCAGCCACACATATATTGTGCCCCGGCTGGAAAAAGGGTTAAATAATTGGGAGATGTTCACAACACAAGTCCAAAACAGAACTGCCTTTGGCTGCTAAAGATGGCGGCTTTATATGCTGAGACCAGAAGTGATGTCAGCAGTGGTGCCGGAACCAGAAGTGACATCATCAGTGGCGCCGGGACCAGAAGTGATGTCATCAGCAGCGCCGCAACCCTGCGGGATTTCCCGTGGATGATCTGCAAGGGATTGAGAAAGAAAGTCGATGCACCTCGCCACCCATTGGTCTGGTATGGAATTACTATCATTCAGGCCTTTTAGCTCTCTCCCAATCGCACGTGTGACAATATATATATACATATAGTGAGTGCCACAAGAGAGGGTGATTTCTTGCCTTGACAGGATGCTATGATAAAAGAAAACAGAAGGACTCTACAGGAACAGGAATCTTTACCTGGCATTGGAGCCAGTATGTTGGGAGGACCAGGAGAGACACCATCATCTAGGTACAATGTCCCCAAATACACTCGAGAGAGGCATGCCTGGAATCTGGGTCTTCTTCGGATACCCAGAGGACATCATGGGAATTAGAGTTCTGGAATACAGCCCTGGCAGATTCCATGGACACCACCCAGGGCTGTTGCAGTAGGATATGGTCCCTACTTTGTTGGACTCCCGTCTGACTCGGAAGGGCTTCCTATGGATCTTAGGGTCTTAGCCCTGGAAGTACTGCAGGGTCAAAAATAAAAGGAGCCCCTTCACCTTGACCAGGCCGTCAGAGTTGAGAGGAGGTGGACAAGGCTTGACAGGAGGATTGTTTTCTGGGCTGTTTATTTTGGTTGTCTTTATTTTGTCTGTGAACATAACGTGTGTTAATAAAAAGAGGACTTTAATTGAAACTGTGACTAGTTTGAGTGTGATTGTGTCAGGAGCTCAATGACCTCCCCTTACAATATAGCTGTGTATCCTGCAAAATGCAAACCCAGAAACAAGATTGAGACTTGGGATCCTGTAGGAAGCCCCTTTTTAATTTTGTGTGCATAGATCAAAAAAAAAAAAAAAAATAGTACTGACATGCTTAAAAAAGGATTAGTGCTCTATCACTAAAATGAAAAGAACTTCAGTAGCACAGAGCTCTCCTCAGAAACTGATCCAGAAATGTTCAGTAAATTCTGGTGAATGCGTCCCTTAAAAATGGTTAAGAGTGGAAGGGGTGTGGCTTCGGCAGTGCAGGAAGTGACTTCATCTGTCCTCTAGTGACTTCTCCTCTTCCATTTTACGCGAACAGTGGCAGTGTCACACTCAATTTCTTCCCCGTATTTGTTCAGCAAGAACCCATAAAGAGGCCCCCATGCTTGCATATGTATACATTACTATATATATATATATATATATATATATATATATATACTGCGGTGGGTTGGCACCCTGCCCGGGATTGGTTCCTGCCTTGTGCCCTGTGTTGGCTGGGATTGGCTCCAGCAGACCCCAGTGACCCTGTGTTCGGATTCATATATGGATGGATATATATATATATATATATATATATATATATATATATATATATATATATATATATATATATATATATATATAGTCACGCACATTGTATGGACCAAGTGAAGGTAATTCCACGCCAGGCCAGGGGGTGGCGGGGTGCACTAAACCTTCTCATGTTGTCTCTGCAGACCAGCCGTGGGAAAACTTGTATGACTCAACATTGAAGATGTCACTTCCGGTTCTGGCACCCAGGACGATGTCACTTCCAGTTCCGGCACCCAGGATGATGTCAGATGAAGGTCACTTCCGGTTCCCCATACATCACTTCCGCTTTGAGCACTTAAAACCGCCATGTTGCCAAATCCTCATCCGTTCATGTCTGGACTCCAACAGAGACACATCTGTCTAAAACCAAACCAATTGCTGCCAGGAATAATATACAGGTGGCTGCCCCGAACTTTTTTAAGTCAAGTCTGATCTTTTCAAAATATATATATTATGATGTTTGGGCTTCTGAGTTGTACAAAAAGACAACCAAAAAGACCAACCAAGGAGGGTGCATGCGAACAGACTTTATTCTTGAACTTGAAAGAACCACATCAGAGTCGATTAAAGGCAGACTGCAAATGTGATAACGGCTGTAAATAAAATGAACATACACCTTGCAGAGTGTGAATGAAGAATGAAACAAGGTGCACATCGCACAGGTCTGACTAGCCTACCTTAGCTTTACCCTCGGTGGCAACAAAGACTTTAACACAAAGACGACTGGAGACCAGGAGATTTGTAACAGAATATCCATCAGCAAGGTGTACCGAACAACTCATTTATTAGAAAGCTTGGAAATTAGTTTTGTACTAGCAGCATGATGTATCACCTGACAGGCTTTCATTAGACAAGCACAAGGGTCAAGACTGTAATGGATCTCTGAACAAAAACCTACAATGCAAGCAATATCGATGAAGGAGATGTGGTGGTTTTGTACAGTGAACTTTAGGTCAGGGAACAATCTGAGCTCTGAAACCCATGTTTCTCCAAACCCCGAAAGAGTTATTAGTTGAAAAAAAAGAAAAACCTCAAAAACAAACAATAAAATAAGTTGTAATCCTGATGCCTGGTAAACAGAAGAAGCATTATAAAGTATTTTCTTGAAGATTAGGTAGAATGAAGGGTATTCATTAGCTGAGATGAATATGATTAAACTATACTATTGACGTTAGGCACTAATGATAGTTTTTATTTAATGAAATAGCCATTCTCACTAATGTATTCTTAGAAAGAAAGGGAAACCACACTGGAACAGTAGTACTGCTTTGAAGCTGGATGCCACTAGTTTGCAAAACCCAGCACAGAACTTGCATATGCCAGGATTTTAGCTAGCGTGAAAATGTGCGTGGCTTTATGGCAAGTTTAGGTTTTATACACCGCAATTTGAGCGTGGAAACGGGAGTACGCAACATTTTTGTGCATATGCACCGTTTATACATGAGGCCCCTGGAGACTGAAAACGAAAGTTAGTTGTCTGCATCAGCTGACTGGTCCCCAGCTGATCATAGTGTTGGGACACGCTCGTGCAGCTGACACGGCAACAAAAACAGGATGACTACACAGACATCGATCTGTGGGAGACATGCTAGCAACTGGAGTTCCCCAAACGACGCGGCCTGCTGGTGAACACTACGGAGTAGCAGCCACTCGACTACTTCAAGTCGTTTTTTACCAGAAAGTGCGTTTCAGCTTATGAGTGATGGAACAAACACGTATGTGTAATAAGTATGTGAATATGCCTACTGTAGGGGCTCTTGGAACATAACTCAGAGTGGCATTTATCATGAAAAAGTATTTTATGTTGATTTATGCATGAAACCATTGCTTTATGTGCTTTTTGGAAAGCTAAGTTTTTTGGAAAAATATTCAGCCCTGGGACAAAAGGAAGAAAAAATAATTAGCCCTAAAAGAGTTAATTAATCCAAAATTCAGCTTATTTTCAACTTTTGCTGTCGCGTCCCTTGTAATGTCCTTCCTGTGAAAGTTCCAGCATTGTAGATGTTATCAGGCCTCACCGGCTTAGTGAGAAATCCATCCCTTAAAATAAATATCAAAGTACCATGGAGATGTAATGTTGAATTTCTAGTTTAGGGAGAAGCTTGAATTGCCTCCACTTAGGCGTGAACAGAATTGAATTACATGATGGGAATCGTCTTGGCTGTGTGTAAAATAAGCTCTGATTAACTTGAACGAATCATCATAATTGTCTGTAAGAAAGATATACGGTGCTTCCAGAAAATATTCAGACCCCTTCATTTTCTTCATATCTTGCTATGTTTCAGCCTCATGATAAAATCTTTTAAATTCATTTTGGCCCACGTCAAGCGACACTCAGTAGTCCAGAATGACAAGGCAGAAACAAGATTTTAGAAATTTCTGCAAATTAATTCAAAATAACTGAAATATCTCATTGATACAAGTATTCAGACCCTGCACTCTGAGACTTAGTTGAAGCACCTTTGGGAGTGATTACAGGCCCGGAGTCTTCACAAGCTGGATTTGGGGATTTTCTACCCATCTTCTTTGTAGATCCTCTGTCTACAAAGTTCTGTCAGGTTGGATGAAGACCCGTGGTGAAGTGTGTCCGCGGCTCTGAAGGAATGGTCAGTTTTTTTAAATAATCCATTTGGCCGTGTCAAGTCTCCGTGGATGCGATCGTGCAGCCGTGGGGAGTTGATGAGGTAATTGGGGTGAGTTGCACCTGCACGTGAGGGTGAGATCGTTCTCAATTGCTTCATTGCCTTCCTGCGATGCGTGACTGAGCCGCTGCACCCACGGAGCCGTATAAGTACAGGCCAGCACAGACAGAAAAAGAAGGGTAAAAGGAAGAAAGGCTTGGAGAGCAAGAATACAGCATTGGGGCAGTGAAAGAGAGTGGACGAGCCAGCCAGCTGAAAGAGAGAGATCAGCGTGGTCAGGGGTCCCATGTATAGCGAAGGATCGGTGCTCGAGGGACGGATCGCGCTCACTGATTATTCAAAGGAGTGGCTTTGATTGCGGTTGCGTCCTCCCTAGGGATCCAAGGGATGACTGCGTTTGCGAGAAGGAAGAAAGGAGAACAAAGGACCCCAAGCGGTCTGCCAGACGCGGACGGAGGCAGTCAAGACGGGGGGTCGGTAGTGTGAGGACTGCGACTCCTGAAGTCTCTTCAGCTGAGCAAGTCTTGGGCGAGCTGGAGAGACACGGAAGGAGCTGTGTTTGGCTAGTTTTCCCCAATGACAGCTGCAGGTTTTTATTCTCATGTTTTAGCCATTGTTTTAAACACTTGTATTTTTAAAATATTTTTTATGGATTATTTATGGACATTTTTTGAGCACTGCACCTTATTTGGACACTGGCTCTGATTTTGATTTGTTAATAAAAGTACTTGCACCTTCTGCACCATCCCCTTGCTCAGTTTGATTTGTTCCCATTTGCCAAGCTCATCCAGTTAAATTACAGATGGTGTCGGGTTGGAGAGGCTCCCAAAAGGGAAGAGGGAGCATGAAGCTGGACCTGCACCGTCATAAGATCATTGGGGGACAGCCAATTTCTGGTCTCTCCAGAGATGCTTGGCTGGGTGCAAGTGAGAGTTGGGCAACAGAAGAACATTCCTAGAGTTGATCCTAAGCCACCCCTGTGTTGTCTTTGCTTTGTACTTAGGGTCATTGTCCTGTTGAAAGGTGATGCGTCAGTCCATTCTCAGGTCCACAGCACTCTGGACTACTAGGTTTTCATTAAGGGTATGTCTGTACTTTTTGTTCCATTCAGCATACCCTCAGTTCTGTCTGGTGTCCCAGTCCCTCCTAGTGTGATGATGCCACTACCATACTTCATTGTTGGAATGATATTATAGCAGATGAGCAATGCATGGTTTCCAGAAATGGCACTTGGAATCCAATCTTGATTTTTCACAATCCACTTAGAATCCAATCTTGATTTTTCACAATCTGACGCCCAACTCCATGTGGGCTTCAATATGTCATTAACTGATGAGAGGCTTCTGTCTGTCTGTCCACTCTGTCATAAGGCCTAGATCGATGGAGTGTGCAGTGATGGTTGTCCTTCTGGAAGTTTCTCCCATCTGCACACAGGTTCTCTGAAGCTCAGCCAGTGAAACCACTGAGTTCTTGGTGACCTCTGCTCCCCAGGCCCTTATGCCACGATTGCTTCCATTTAAGAATTATGAAGGCCACTTTCCTTTTGGGACCCTGCAAACTAGCAGAAATTTCTTTGTAGCCTTCCCCAGATCTATGTCATGATCAGGGCATGAATTTGTGGGTCTTATAGCTTTTTCCTACAGCAGAAGCCATTTTGCATACTGTTGTTAAGGTTGCAACCCATGTTTCTATGGGTGTGGTCTCCATGGTCATGACCTAGAGTTCATCAGCAGATGGGATAAAAGGTCAGCGGTTGCACTGAGCTTTACTTGATCTGTGAATAAATTCTTCAAAACCCTTATACGGGAAATTTCAATTGAAGTTCAATGCACGAATAAACGCATTGCAAAATACATTTAATGATGAAATGTATTGTACAGGATATGCGATTAATGATGGTAATCAATATTCATTCAATATTCATTTTATGTTTTGAAGAAAACACTGTGAACGTGTTGTCCATTTCTCTGTACACATTCTGACAACCTGTTGTGGAAATTCTGCTTTGCTCGACGTAACCTGTTAAGAGGAATGCCAGCAATTTCCTCTTCAAGTCTCCTTTTTAGTTCAGCAGTGGTTACAGGATGTGTGCGGTACACTTGGCTTTTAAGATGTCCCCAGAGAAAAAAATCACAAACAGTGAGATCTGGGGATCTCGGAGGCCATGGAATGTCACTGTTGCGTGAAATGATGATATGCAGCTCTGTGTGAGACTGGATTCGACTTCTCTTACACCTCCATTAACTTCTTTCTCTTGTTTGGATGAGATTGAGGCCTAGATGTCCAAGAACTTCCTCAAGCTGAACAACACCAAAACTGAAGCTCTTTTAATTGGCACCCCTCATCAACTTTGTTCCGCTGTAAATTGTATTTCCTTTTCTGACCGTACCATTACCCTCTCCCCTTCTGTTACAAATCTGGGTGTCAAGTTAGACTCCCATCTGTCATTTGATACATATATCCATCACCTTTGTAAAATTGCATTCCTTCATCTCCGAAATAGCCAGACTTCGTCCCTACCTCTCCCTCTGTGATGCTGTAAAGCTGGTTCATGCCTTTGTCTCATCCAGACTGGACTATTGTAATGCACTCCTCATCGGGATACCCAGCAAGAGCCTTCAAAAGCTCCAACAAATTCAAAATAGTGCTGCAAGAATCCTGATGAAGGTGCGGAAATATGAACACATCTCATCAATCCTTTGGCTCCCTATCCATCTCCATGTTGAATACAGTAATCCCTCGCTATATCGCGCTTCGCCTTTCGCGGCTTCACTCTATCGCGGATTTTATATGTAAGCATATTTAAATATATATTGCAGATTTTTTGCTGGTTCGCGGACAATTTCTGCGGACAATGGATCTTTTAATTTCTTGTACATGCTTCCTCAGTTGGTTTGCCCAGTTGATTTCATACAAGGGACGCTATTGACAGATGGCTGAGAAGCTACCCAACTTACTTTTCTCTGTCTCTCTCTCTTGCGCTGACTTTCTCTGATCCTGACGTAGGGGGATTGAGCAGGGGGGCTGTTCGCACACCTAGACGATACGGACGATCGTCTAAAAATGCTGAAAGATTATCTTCATGTTGCTACCTTCTGTGTGCAGCTGATTCGTGAAGCGACATGCTGCACGGTGCTTCGCATACTTAAAAGCTCAAAGGGCACGTATTGATTTTTGACTTTATTTTTCTCTCTCTCTCTCTCTCTCTCTCTCTGCTCCTGACAGAGGGGGTGTGAGCTGCCGCCTTCAACAGCTTTGTGCCGCGGTGCTTCGCATACTTAAAAGCCAAACAGCCCTATTGATTTGTTTGCTTTTCTCTCTATCTCTCTGACAGTCTCTCTCTCTGACGCGCACTCCTTTGAAGAGGAAGATATGTTTGCATTCTTTTAATTGTGAGACGGAACTGTCATCTCTGTCTTGTCATGGAGCACAGTTTAAATTTTTGAAAAGAGACAAATGTTTGTTTGCAGTGTTTGAATAACGTTCCTGTCTCTCTACAACCTCCTGTGTTTCTGCGCAAATCTGTGACCCAAGCATGACAATATAAAAATAACCATATAAACATATGGTTTCTACTTCGCGGATTTTCTTATTTCGCGGGTGGCTCTGGAACGCAACCCCCGCGATGGAGGAGGGATTACTGTACAAACTCTGTTTGTTTACACACCAGTGTATCCATGGAAATGCTCCACAATATCTTAAAGAACTCCTTATACTACAATCCACTGCAAGAAACCTCCGTTTTACAAATACCTACTGCCCTTCAACCCCCCTGTGACCAAACTTCATACAATGGGAGACCGAGCCTTTGCAGCCGCTACTCCACGGCTCTGGAATGGCCTACCAGAGAGTCTAAGAACACAGCAAATTGTGGGCTGTATTAAAAAACAGCAAAAAACTTTTCTATTTAGGAAAGCTTATTAACAAGAATGCTATAATTATTGTTTTATCTCTACTTTTATCTTGCTTTACCTTTGTTTAAACTTTTTATGTTGCACTTTGGCATTTACTGCTAATGTAAAGTGCCCCAATAAATAAAATGCATTATTATTATTAAATGATGCACCTCCAAACAATCGTCGGATAGGTGCCAGTGATTGTCGGGCAGTGTATGTGAACTGGCTCCACCTGGGGACATCTTTTTTAAAGCTGAACCCGTTTCTTCAAAATTACGCACCCATGTTGTAATCGCATAAGCAGACAGGACACAATCATGACGTCCTAGCTGGTAATGACGCCAAAATTCCCTTTTGTGCAGCAGTCACACTATCACCATTCTTATAAAAGGCTTTCACAGCGAACACTCGTTGCGCACCACTCCACTGCTCCATTATAACTAATAGCAAGGGGTTCTAAACGAAGTCACGTTGGTCCCAAACAACCGCCGACACCCCAGGGTCACCAACACCTACTTCCAAAATTTCCCACTTCCCTGCACCACCCTGTACTATTCTCTTTGTGATTGATTTTCGTGTCTTGTCTGGTTTTCAACTTCTTGCCTGAATTTTGACTAAGATTTTATGCCTTTTATCTGGGTTTTGGTCGATTTATTTGTTTTGTTTTCCTTTTGCACGCATCTCTCAGTTATATTCAAAAATTAGTTATCTGTTTCCTGCCGAGTCAGGATAATCTGTCCCTTGACCCAATCCTGTCTCTAAGCTCTACCCACAACCCCTTTGGCTTCATGGCTTGGATTTTTCTCTGATGCACATTGTCATCTTCTATAGACAGACCTGTTCTGTCAGCAGGGCGCTGTCAGATCTAAACACTAGCTTGGCGAATAGCTCGCATACTGAAGTGACTTTAGCTGCAGGTAGAAGTCCCATTTTACTTTATAGTGCCAAGCAGAGTTGCGTTGCATTACAGCAGTCTATTTGCTGGCGAAAGTGCTTTGAAGAAGCTGTCTGTTGTTATGGTCCTGCCTTTGTCTAGTCTGATAGTGGTCACAGGACATCGTATCTTTGATTGCTGGCACAACAAACAGTTCTGAGCAGGCATCAGCCACAGAGTTGCTCTTGTGAAAAGAATGGAGATAAGTGCCATCAACTCAGTGAGGGGGAAGCAAGTTTGTTGTACCACGTGAACGTTACCTAGAGAATAAAACTGAATAATAAAAAAACAACAGCTAACTTTTACAGGTAGCCAAAATTTACACCGGCCATTACAGACTCAAATCAAATGTGTGTTTTTATTATATTATATTTGTAATACTAGCAGCTCACTACTCGAAAGACGGAGCATCAGGCACCTCACACACAGATAAGGAGCCTTGGCTTGAGCTGGGAGAGTTGAGCTCCATCAAGGCAGGGGATAGGATAGCAGGCCTGCTTGCTGCTTGTGCTGATCGACGCATTTACAAAACAAAAGACGCTTATGGAGAGGTTGCGAAGGGATTTAAAGTGGGCCGGGATTACGAGTTTTTTCGTAGGCTTCTGGAATTCTAGTGTTAAGTTGAACTAACCTCAGGTAGACTCCAAACAAGGTGTAGAAACATCTCAATGATGATCCAAACAATGGGATGCAAATAAACCAAATTTCAAGTCTTATAGCACAGGGTATGAATACTTGCATCAATGTGAAATTTCAGTTATTTTCAATGAGAAGTCAAGCAAAATGACATGTTTTATAGGCTAACTGAACAGATTACAATATGCAAGCTTTCGATGCAACTCAGGCCCCTTCTTCAGGCAATTTGGAATCAATAAATGTACTCAATTTCTAAAATCCTGCTTTTGCTTTGTCATTCCGGAAGATCGAATGTTGTTTGACGTGGGAAAAAAAAATAATTTAAACAATGTTGGTAGATGGCTGCAACATAACAAAAAAGCTGTTGAAAAAGTGAAGGGGTCTGAGTACTTTCTGAATGTTCTGTAACTACGTGGGCTGGCGCTACTGTAGGTCACTTTAGGGTCATTATGTAATTTAGCAATATATCTTTTTAATGTCAATGAAATTCAGACTCTCCGATGGAAATCCATTTGAATTCCACACAGAAATCACGCCAACCAAAAGTTTTGAGGCAATAATGATTATCCAATTCCTCCGCCATGCTTGAAAATTCATCGAAATCAATATCTGTCAACCCTGTTCTTTAATATTTGAACGACATGCACTGTTTCTAAATGTTAAAGGCGTGCAGTAATGTGGACGTGACAAAAGACGGCATTCTTACAAGTTAAAATCGAGCCAAAGATAAAGCGAGCCGTCCGCAGCATCACATTTTCTAGACGTAAATAGTAATAAGGTTGTTACTTGAAGCATGTTTGAAAAGGTGGTTATTTCATGTCAGTGCAGTCTTATTGCTTCCACCCCTGTTAGTAGACTGGAAAATGAGCACAGAGCTTGAGAGGAGTGCTGTTGTGTTTGCACTGAAGCAGCAGTGACAGGCTGTGTCTGCTCTCTCTGGTCTCAGGAGAGGATTTGTTTGTATTGCGGACAGAATTCTGCAAGTGTTAGATACAGCTCTAGCAAGTAAAGGACATCTTTTTAAAACAACGACAGTAATAGGATGTATTAATATTCATTCTATGGAACAACAACATTTATTTCTATAGCACATTTTCATACAAATGATGTAGCTCATCATCAGGAATGTAGTGCTTTACAAGATGAAGAAAGAAAAAATAAAAATAAGATTAGGCAGTACTAAGTAACAAAAAATAAAGTAAGGCCCAATGGCTGAGAGGACAGAAAAAACAAACTTCAGAGGACTGGAGGAAAAAAACAAAATCTGCAGGGGTTCTGAGGCCACAAGACCACCTGGCCAGCCTCCACTGGGCATTCTACCTAACATAAATGATCTCAATCAGTCCTCATGGTTTACAGGGTTCACGTGGAAGAATTTGATGATGATGGCCATGTGGACCTCTAGCCTTCCATCCATCAATGGAGGGACTGCATGGTGCCCTTATTAAGAGGTGGTGGTGGTGCAGATCTCCACCACAGAAAACCGGATAAAGAACAGCAGAGAAAGTAGGGGTTAGTATGGATTACAGGGCCAACATAAAAACAATAATTAAATATGCATATGCAGAATATCAGGGTTACCCTAAAATGAAGCCATGAGACATCCATGTTAAAATAATGGGTTTTTAGCAATTTTTTAAAGTGGAAAAAACGTTTTTTAAATGGAAGAACGTCGATTATCTGCACCCCAATTAAACATGGTTCTGCATTGTCCGTGGCAAACCTGTAAGTGTAACACACTACACTTCTTATAATTCATTAAAGCTTTGCTGAGAATATGGCACAAAGAATATAAGTACTCTACTTTTAACCTCAAGTGTACTGAGTGAGCGGTCAAGGAGCTGGTGAAATGTGGAAATGTGGGTGAGACTTGCTCACCCCTCCCAACTGCACCCCTTTTTTATTGTTAGTTGGTCTTGTAGGTCATGTTGTGCTCCACAGTTTCATTCACTTAGGATTTTTGTGTTTATACATCGATATGCACACAATTTCTCATATAGAAGGTCTAAATATAGCACTTTTGTATATTGAACCGCAAGAAGAACTACACCTGCCAACACTTTGATGATGAGGGCAACTTCTGAACATTGCAAGCAAAGTAGTGAAGAACATTAAATTCACTAAGGTATGAAAAGAAACTTAGAAGTGATCACATGGGTATCACATACAGTACCTTGCGAAGTATTTTTCCCACCTCGGTGTGTGTGTCCTGGTTTGTCGCATTACAATCTGGAATTAAAATGGATTTTCATTTGATTTTATGTAATGGACTTAACATTATAGGCCAAATTGTTGGAGTGGATTGGATGTAAGTATGTGACAACTAAATACTGCTTCACTAAAATTCTTTGTTTGGAAAACACCCGCAGTACTCAGATGTTCCTAGGAAATGAAGGACATACCACTGTTATCTTTTTTGTTGAAGGTAGAGTCAATTATTATACAGGCTGATAGGGGTTCCCAAACTTTTTCATATGACTGTAATTACTTACAAATACATCGCCATTATCACTGCCTGCAGCTGTGAGAATTTCAGCGGGGCGATGCCTTCGTCTGACTGAATGGGGGATGAGGGGTGGTGTAGCACAGTGGTCCCCAACCTTTTTGACAGCAAGGACCACTTTATTAGATGCAAATTTTTCCACGGACTGGTTGGAGAGGGGGGGGGGGGCAGTTTTATACACAATTTACATAACATTTCTATTCTTATTAAAGTTATTCAGCAGTTCGCATACGTTTGCAATCTGAGATTTTTCTTCTTTTTTTGCATATAACAAAGGACATATGCTTTACATTTGCCAATCCTACAGATTGCACATCACAAACATTAACACTGCAATCTTTTTTTCGTGTCTGCCGTTTCTATAGGAGGGTGACAATGAGTTAAATTCCAATGATGTTTTTCAAATGTTGACAAGCAATAAGCAAAAGGAATCAATGAAAACCACAGACAACAAAAACAGCAAAAAAAAAAAAAAAAAACAGTACGAGGAAAGTTTGAAGAAAGAGATTTTTTTTACAATGTTTCTGTTGGGGATCGTTGTGCAAAACATGCACATCTGAGCTGCGACCACAGATCTAACTGCTCTGTGGATGATTCGTTCAAGCGTTTCAAGGTCACTTCGTTGTAATGAAAGCATCTGTTGAATGTACTTCGTAGTAACGTGATTTCTATAGACTCATGTCATATGGGGAAACTGTTGGGACCATAAAAATACTTTGTTGTAATAGTCTCTCACCTTGGTCTCTCTCCTCTGTGCACCGCTGCAAAGCCCTGCCCGCCAAGCGTTCTGAAAAGTCTGAGTGAGTCGCCGTTGCCAGCAGTTCTCTCGTGGCCCGGCTGTCAGATGGCTGCGGACCGGTAGTGGGCCGCGGACCGGGGGTTGGGGACCCCTGGTGTAGCAGGCTACGTTCTGCTAATCCACACATTTGCAAAACAAAAGCGGGTTAACAACGCAGTGATAAGGAGCTACGAGCTTCTTGGCGTATGTCAGGAAAATTTAAAGAGGCCAGGGACAACGATTAAAATTGTAAGCTTCAGGGATTCTAGTGTTAATGAGTTGTAATTTGCAACTAAAGGAAAGGAGCCACCTGGGAGTTGTTATCGGGGACTCAATCAAAGACTTGACCCACTCAGGATGTATAATTCTTTGTATCACTTATATTTAGATTAGATTAGATACATTTTATTAATCCCAAGGGGAAATGTAGATGCATGCGAGCAGCAGAAACATACAAAAGAGAAGCATACATGATAAAACTCACAGTACAAACAATACAGCCAATCAATCAATCAATTGATGAATAAATAGCATTAGCCTCTCAAAACAGCTTGAAGCCCTGGTTTCAGAACATCTGGATCCTCTGCAGTTTGGCCTATCAGCTACAGACAGGTGTAGAGGATGCTCTGATCTCCATGCTCCACAGAGTCTATTCCCACTTGGACAAAGCTGGCACCATAGTCAGGATCATGTTCTTTAATTTTTCCAGTACCTTTAACACCATTCTGCCTCAGTGACGGGGGAAAAAGCTCAAGGCTTTGAATCTTGAAACCCACACAATCTCTTATATCATGGACTACCTGACCAACAGACAGCAGTTTGTGAGGCTGAGGGACTGTGTGTCAGAAATGGTGGTGTGTAATACTGGAGCACAACAGGGAACTGTCCTGTTTACCCTCCACAGAACATACTTACAGCACAATAGCAGCACTTTTAATTTTAATTTGAAATAAATATAATTTTAAGTGTAATCTTGAATCAATGGTCTCTGTCTGTCTGCCCGGGAGCATATATTGTTCATTTCATGTCTAACAGTGGTCCCTTAAGGGCATGAGAAGACCCTTTTATGAAGCCCTCTATTGGTATTATGAGAGTTATTTTTCACTATTAAATATGATTTTCATTCTTTGATTTTACATAGGGGGACCCAAAAAAACGAAATTATCTTCTGGAGGGTGGTCCCCTTTTAGTGCATACTTCCCCCACTAGTTGAATATTCTAGAAACCCTTTTTCATCAGTGTGCCAACTGCCGTTGTGGTGAGGTGCTGCGTTTGGCTTCAGTGAATTTTTTTCAAAGACTCTTTCAACACATTTGCCTGTTTTGTCAGAAGATTTGGGCCTGAAACGAGCTGCAGCAAAAATTTGTACCTCACTTGCTCATGCCTGAACAAAGAGACAATCACTTGGCCACGTACCATGCGTTATAAGAGCAGTTGGAGTTTGATTCTATTTCTTTTTTCAAATCATAATGAGAGATGGATCTTGTTGCTATGTTACACCCCGAAACAAACAAGCAATCCAGCCAATGGAAAACTTTCTCATCCCCATGACCTAAAATAAGATATGCCTAGTGAATTTGTATGTGAAAACAATGATCATCTGTTTCTTTGACATGAGAGGGACTCGGGAATTCACCTGATCTTTGCCCCTGTGTGACTTATTTTTGCTTCCCCGATGAAAAAAGTCCTCAAAGGGAAACATCTTGCCCAATGTGGAAGAAGTGAAGCAAAAAAAGTGGCAGAAGCCTTAAAAGGGATCAAAAATCGACGAGTTCCAAAACTGTTCTTGAACAGTGAAAAACCACATCTCGATAAGTGTATTGCATCAAACAGAGAGTACTCTGAAGGTGACTGAAGTTTGAAAGTGTAAAAATAAATTTTTTTGGGTCATCCCTCATATATATTGGTCATACTGAATGACTTATATCCTTGTTTAAAAGTAGCTGTTAACTATTACCCTTTGCCTTTAGTTCTCACAGAAGGCATTTTATTAAAGCCTCTTGATCTGTGACGCAGTCCCACTGTTACTTTTGCACAAGGTTAAGTATTGATAAGAGAATCAAATTAATCCAGTGTAGCAAAATTCTGACTCAGAGGGTCTGTTTATTAGTAACTTGCAAGGACATGAGTAATGAAACTAATCACATACTTCTGTAATTAAGAGTGTACTTAAGCAGTGTAATCAACTGCTGTGGGTCAGTCATCTCTTTTGTGGTACCGGGTGGCTCCACCTGTGTCTCAATAAAGGTATTTTTCCCTATTTGAACTAGCTTTGTGAATTTGACTTGGAGAGTAGTAGGTTAGGTTGAAGTAAAGGGGTGAAGCAGCCTGCTTATAGAAGTCTCTAGAGTTAAATGTATGTGGTGCAGCACAGATATTGAGACGGTAGCATTTACAGAGCTAGTTTTGACATTTCTTCCTATTTCCCCATTGAGAAAAGAAGCTAAAGATGATCTGATAACATGATAAAAACAGAAGGGGAGAGCTGAGGTTCTGGAATTAAAACACACCAAGAAGAGTTATTGGAAACTGAGGAACTAGCATATTCCCAGATTGGGAACCAAGAAGCTGAAAGAAGATCAAAAAGGTGTCACACAGGTACACTTATGAGGCAGTCAACAAGCCCTA
Organism: Erpetoichthys calabaricus; assembly: GCF_900747795.2. Lineage (NCBI taxonomy): Eukaryota > Metazoa > Chordata > Cladistia > Polypteriformes > Polypteridae > Erpetoichthys > Erpetoichthys calabaricus. The sequence continues at coordinate 13,616,799 of NC_041399.2, read as the reverse complement.
AGGTGAGTGATCTACGACGAGATGAAGAGTTGATTTTGAATACTAACGTCTCCCTCTCTCTTTTACCATACCCAAGTAAGACAAATAACAATTCCACACACTTACCTTCATTACTTCCGGATTCTCAAAATGGCCACGCCACATGAATTCCATTTCTGACTTCCAGTGATGACGTCACGTCCAGCTCCTAACGATGACATCACTTTTCACCTCCTTATAGATGATGTCAATTTCCGGCTCCCATTGATGATGTCACTTCCGGATCTGCCAAGATGATGTCACTTCTGGCTCCCATTGTTGACGTCACTTACAGCTCCCGTTGATGACATCACTTCCAACCTACTGTTTTAATGTCACTTCCTGCCAAATCACATCCTGTTGCCATTTTGTGTATAAATATCCTCATTGCAATACTGTATGTTGTCAAATGCTTTGGTGTTTGATCAAACTTCATTCATTTTTCATCACATCCGACGGACATTATACAAGGCAATTTCCCCAACTCTTTTTGAAGTTTCCTGAGTCCAATTTATTTATTACAAAGGTTAGCTTGACCCAAAGTAGTCCTAATGTACCTTCCTTTCTGATTATGTATCCCTGATGGGGTAAAAATGGACCCACACCCAGAAATTTTGTTTGCTGATGTTTAGAAAAGGAGAAGAATGTTTGTCTAAGAAGCTGCTACATGGATTCATAAGGCAACTTCAATCATCTCCTATAATAATTGCAAAATTTCACAGACTTTTTCAGGTATACGCTCGGTTTATTGAGATACCCTTGTTAGTCACAGTATATAAAGGTAAATAAATAAATTGTGTACCGCAGTGAAAGCAGAATAGCTGATCAGGGTGTTAGGATGACTCACTGGTGTATGGAAACTGGACTACACTGCTGAGAGAGTTTCGCTAAATATAAATCATATAATATTTATACAAAAGAAGAATATCTTGCATAACAAAGTTTCAAAAACCTGCAATCACTTCTACAAGGAAGGGTTGAAGTCAGAAGTACTTCTAATAAAGTTCAACTTCTTCTGAACCCAACTTGTCTCTAGAGGCACAGCAGAAAATCAATGGATGGAAGGGCTGTTTGGTATCCATGATTGTTCTGTTTTGCCCTTTAATTGCTTTCTTGCTGGCTGCTGACTGTGAAACTATAGAACAAGTGAAAGCTTCACCTCTGCCAAAACAAGAAATATGGTGTCTATAATTGAATGCTGCTTTACTTGATTGTCCCCATTCCCAATCTTTAGAAATTTCTGTTTATATAAATTGCTTTTGGATGGTCTAGCAACTGGAGTTCTGATCTGAAAGAGAACTCAGGAGGGTAATCTATTTGAAATCACCAAGACTCACTAAATAGAAAAACTTAAAAATGAGAAATCAGAAGTTGTGTTTCTGTAATAAGGATATTTTGATTCCAATGGCTTTCACAAAAATGTCATTATTCAAAGTATAATTCATAAAGGCAAAACTACAGGGCTTGTGATACTGTGTAAATTAGAAATGATAAGAGTGAAGTTCTAGAAAGTAAACAAGTAATACTGTATATTATGGTCTTTATGAGGAGCAATGCTACCTTCATATAAACGCAGCCAATTTATTTTACCTCGGATGTAAGCTATGTCAGAAATATTCAACAGAGATTTAATAAAACAAGCCAATGTAACTTGAGTTAAAACAAACAGTTTTTGCTTGATATAAAAAAATTATACAGTAAGGAAATAATGAACAGTGTTTACAGTTACTTTCCTTATTATGTATCTTGTCAAAGTGTGATATACCCTAGGGATGTGTCCAGAAAACAAACATTGGGTTACAGGCAAGAAATGAAAAATCCCAGTTATATAGGGAGAGGACCGCGTTTATTGTTCAGTGCTATGTTTGTATTTATGCTGAATGTATTTTATTTGTAATTATTATAGCACAGATAGGTGGAAATGCACTTAATAGGAATAAAATAGATAGATAGATAGATAGATAGATAGATAGATAGATAGATAGATAGATAGATAGATAGATAGATAGATAGATAGATAGATAGATAGATAGATAGATAAAAATTTACAGAAGCTCATTAAGTAAATACATACAGTTAGGTCCATAAATATTTGGACAGAGACAACTTTTTTCTAATTTTGTTCTGTACATTACCACAATGAATTTTAAATGAAACAACTCAGATGCAGTTGAAGTACAGACTTTCAGCTTTAATTCTGTGGGGTGAACAAAATGATTGCATACAAATGTGAGGCAACTAAAGCATTTTTTTAACACAATCCTTTCATTTCAGGGGCTCAAAAGTAATTGGACAATTGACTCAAAGGCTATTTCATGGGCAGGTGTGGGCAAGTCCTTCGTTATGTCCTTATCAATTAAGCAGATAAAAGGCCTGGAGTTGATTTGAGGTGTGGTGCTTGCATGTGGAAGATTTAGCTGTGAACAGACAACATGCGGTCAAAGGAGCTCTCCATGCAGGTGAAAGAAGCCATCCTTAAGCTGCGAAAACAGAAAAAACCCATCTGAGAAATTGCTACAATATTACGAGTGGCAAAATCTACAGTTTGGTACATCCTGAGAAAGAAAGCAAGCACTGGTGAACTCAGCAACGCAAAAAAGACCTGGACGTCCACGGAAGACAACAGTGGTGGATGATCGCAGAATCATTTCCATGGTGAAGAGAAACCCCTTCACAACAGCCAACCAAGTGAACAACACTCTCCAGGGGGTCGGCGTATCGATATCCAAGTCTACCATAAAGAGAAGACTGCATGAAAGTAAATACAGAGGGTGCACTGCAGGTGCAAGCCACTCATAAGCCTCAAGAATAGAAAGGCTAGATTGAACTTTGCTAAAGAACATCTAAAAAAGCCAGCACAGTTCTGGAAAAACATTCTTTGGACAGATGAAACCAAGATCAACCTCTACCAGAATGATGGCAAGAAAAAAGTATGGAGAAGGCGTGGAACAGCTCATTATCCAAAGCATACCACATCATCTGTAAAACACGGTGGAGGCAGTGTGATGGCTTGGGTGTGCAAGGCTGCCAGTGGCACTGGGACACTAGTGTTTATTGATGATGTGACACAGGACAGAAGCAGCCGAATGAATTCTGAGGTGTTCAGAGACATACTGTCTGCTCAAATCCAGCTAAATGCAATCAAATTGATTGGGCGGCATTTCATGATACAGATGGACAAAACATACAGCCAAAGCAACCCAGGAGTTTATTAAAGCAAAGAAGTGGAAAATTCTTGAATGGCCAAGTCAGTCACCTGATCTTAACCCAATTGAGCAGGCATTTCACTTGTTGAAGACTAAACTTCAGACAGAAAGGCCCACAAAACAAACAGCAAACAGAAGTAAAGGCCTGGCAGAGCATTAAAAAGGAGGAAACCCAGCATCTGGTGATGTCCATGAGTTCAAGACTTCAGGCTGTCATTGCCAGCAAAGGGTTTTCGACCAAGTATTAGAAATGAACATTTTATTTCCAGTTATTTAATTTGTCCAATTACTTTTGAGCCCCTGAAATGAAGGGATTGTGTTCAAAATGCTTTAGTTGCCTCACATTTTTATGCAATCATTTTGTTCACCCCACTGAATTAAAGCTGAAAGTCTGCACTTCAACTGCATCGGAGTTGTTTCATTTAAAATTCATTGTGGTAATGTACAGAACCAAAATGAGAAAAAAGTTGTCTCTGTCCAAATATTTATGGACCTAACTGTATATACACATATAAATACATACACTATGTTCTGAACATACAATAGAATGACCAAAAGAAAGAAAATTCTAAAGAAAGAAAATGTCTGACTTGGCAGTCCCTGTCCCAGTGAGATGTTATACAGATGTATTGCTCTTGGTATAAAGGAACCCCAGTCGTGTTTCTTGACACACTTCTGCAGAATAATTCGTTGTCTGAAAGTCCTCAGTGATTGGTTTGTCAGAGAGAGGATTTGCAGAATTATTCATAATGGCACTCAGTTTTGTCTTTATTCTCTCCTCCTCTACTACCTCCGGGGTGTCCAGAGTGCGTCCCATAACTGTGCCTGCCATTTTAATTAGTTTGTTCGTTGGGCCTCTCTAGAAGTGATGCTCCCAGCTCAACACACCACATCGTAGAAAATCACATTGGCCATCTGCCTTTGTCTCAGAATAGTGTGAATATTTCTCTCCTACAAGCAAACTATATTTCATCAACTGTAATTTTCAAGCAAATTATAGAAAAAAACCCAATCTAAATCTGTTAAGTAGTTCTCTCATGAAAGCGGACAGGCAGACGTTGGATTTTATATATAGAGAGATATAAGATAGTAAAGACAGCAGTTGTTAAGTAATTAAATAAAGATGAAACATTAAAAAAATCCTCCTAGTGAAATGAACCACATAGCCTTTTCATGTACTGTGTTTAGTCATTTCAGTTTTATATCCACCTTTCAGGAAATGTTCACAAAAAATATAAGACACATAAATATAGCAGTAAATAAATATATATAATTTATAGTAGTAAATTGTCCAAAACCAACTTCAGCTTTTATACTGTGGTAGCTAATATGTTTTTAAATATTGTCAGTAGCTGATATTTTAATATAATACTGGAGATCAGAAGGAGGAAATGGAATTAAATTTGTATACATCTGCGCAAATTTAACATGAAATGAGTATGCCATGACCCTGGAAGTACCAGATGTGTGCTGTCTCTTCTTATTAGCCTAGATTAGCCTGAATGCAATTGCAACCTTCTCATAAAATGACAGATATTTTGATTAAGTTTATCAATTTCTCAATTATTGCAGACTTTCACTTGAGAAAAAAATAATAGAGAGTCTGGATTGGAATAGAATGAGTGACTCAAACCCAGCCGTGGTAGGGAAAGGACTGAAAATAGATAGAGCACCCTGTCTTCTCTAGTTCTTCAGTGTTCTGAGACCAGTCCAACCTCTCATTGATGTGGACCCCCAAGTAACTGTAGGAGTGGACCACCTCTACATCCACTCTTTGAACAGTGACCAGATATCGGGGCTGTTTGGTGTGGCTAAAGTCAATCACCAGTTTCTTGGTTTTTGCTGAAGTTAAGATGCAGACCAAGGAACAAAGTTCTCCACCTGACTCCTCTCCTCTGTCTCGCCCCCCTTATTGATACACCTCATAAGTGCAAAATCATCTGAGAATTTCTGTAAGTGACATGACCTGCTGTTATATTTCTAGTTGAAAGTGTGCAGACTGAAGAGAAAAGGAGACAACTCTGTTCCTTTTGGTGCTCACACAGTCCTTGAGTCTCATAAACTGCGGCCTGCCGAGCAGTCCAATATCAAGACACCACAGGCTCATCCACCTGCATATCTCTGAGTTTGCCCCTTAACAGGGATGCCTGGATGGTATTGAAGGTACTGGAGAAATCAAAAAACATAATTCTCACAATGTGCCCAGTTTTGTACTCGTGGAGCAGAAAGATAACTTCCACTGCAATCTATGTCCAATAGCCAACCTACAGTGGGTCCAGGTGGTCTACCACAAGAGGACTCATAAGGTATAGGGCTAGCCTCTTCAAAGGTCTTCATGATGTGAGACACAAGTGCCACTAGTCTGTAGTCAGTAGATGAAGAGACACCTACCTTCTTTGGAAGGTTGTTTTACACAGCAGTGGTGCTTTCTGGAGTCTTAGGGACAGACTGAACAGGTGACAGAGGACACCATAAAGTTGGTCACGAGAGAATATGAGAGAAGAGGAAGAACAGTGTGATTGTACCCATTTATAAAGAGAAAGGTGATATTCAGGATTGTGGAAACTATAGATTGATAAAACTGATTTCACATACAATGAACATTTTGGAAAGGGTTATAGAGAGAAGCCTTAGGGAAGAGACCACCATTGGGGAGGGTTCAGTTTGGTTTTAGGCCAAAGAGAGCATCCCCTTGGGTGCAGGCTTTCTACTGATGACATTGTGTTGTGCAGAATCAGAAAAGAGGAAGTGGAGAGGACGTTGGAAGAGTGGGGTAGGGCCTGGGAAGAAAGAGATGAATATTTATTGTCAAACATGTGTGTCAGAGGGACACCTTCCTGGCTCATCACAGTTAGGTAATACTCCACTGGGGTGAGAGGAGATGGTCATCTTTTCTTTTCTTTTTTTTTGCAACAACGAGACAACGCCCTTTGAGGGAAATTATCCTCACCCTTTTAGGGGAAGGGCTATTAAAGTCCAAGAGTTCTAGGAAGCCAAGAATGCTGCATTATTGTTATATCTGCTTTGTGTCCGCAAGCACCACCTTTGATTTAAATTTGTTTGGAATTAAAAGAGGTGACCCAGCTGTCACTCCAATACGTACACCTTATAACAGTGGTTCTCAAACTGTGGGGCGCCCCCCCCACCAAAGTAACAAAAAAGGGGTAGCGAATGTTGCCATATGTGGCGTAATTTCGCTATTCGTTGGGAAATTTTAAACTTGTAGCGGTGTATCGGCAGCAAAAAATATAGGAATAAATTTTATAATGGTTTCAAAAAAACGTTAGGGGGCACGATTAAAACTGTTATGAAAACTCGTGTCGCAAATACTTAAAGGTTGAGAAACGCTGCCTTATAAGAAGGAATTAGGAGTCATACTGGACTCGACACTATCAACTTTAAAATGAGTTCATCAAATCCACGGGGACACAGTTGGAAAATTATTAAGGGAAAATTTCGCACAAACATTAGGAAGTTTTTCTTAACACAGAAAACCACAAAGACATGAAATAAGCAACCGAGTAAAGTGGCAGACAGTGGGACTTTAGGGACTTTCAAAACTCGACTTAATATTATTTTTGGAAGAATTAAGTGGATAGGACTGGCAAGCTTTCTTGGGCTGAGTGTCTTGTTTTCATCTAGATTGTTCTAAGTTCTAATATTCTAATAAATGTTGTGGCCTGGTGTGGGAATGACTGGACTAGAAAAACAGAAAAGAAATTTTGGGGGCACTAACCGGGTCATCCTGTTCTTTGTCTCTAGACAAGGAAACAAACAAAAACAAAAGTAATAATTCTTCTAGGCATGCATCCCATATCCAGGAATTAAAAACAAAATAGTTGGAGTTGCGGTCGCTACTAGCAGAGTTCCATCCAGTGGGTTGCTCTGGGCAGTAATTATGCCACATATTGGGACGCTGGGGATGTTATAGGGGTGGGGTTAAATGCCTTCACCAGGTGGCTTCTTGGCCCTGTAAAGAAAAATGGAGATGACAACATTAGTGGCCATGCCCACTCTTGTCTCAGTGGGTTATTACACACCTTGACTGAGCCTTCAAGTCGGTCCGACACGCATGCATGGCAATAACAATACAGTATATATGGAGAATGGAAGATTGCAGGAATCATCGGGTAGAGGGGTCCTTTCATAGGATTGGCTGGCCCAGCACTGACTCAGCTGTGGAATGGTCAATAGTGGGAGGTAGCTTGATCGGTGAGGTCTCCAGGACTCTGAACAAGTCAAATCCTATTATGTTATATCATCTCCTGTTAAATTCTGGTGCGTACTTGGAATATTTTTATTTTTATACTGTATTGAGGATTTGTTCTGTTCTGTGTATTGTATTTTATTTCCCCATTTTTTTTGACACCCACTGCCCGCCCAACCTACCTGGAAAGGGTGTGACGATGCGGGTTCGCTCCATGCTCTCATCTGACTTCTGGGAGCTCATGAACCCGACACTATCGGTAATGTCACCGATGAGCTAGACAGTGAGGTACAACAAAGCAAGGGGATGGCGCAAAAGTGCCAAGTGCTTTTATTTAAAATCAACAAACAAAAACAAAGTGCAGTGCATCAAAAATCTTTAAATAAAGAATCCATAAAAAGCTCTGAATTGTGGAGGATAAAAAAAACAATCAGTCCTTTAAAAATGAGGTTAAAACAATGGCTGGAAGCAGTTTCTTTAAAAACAAAGCCAGGTATATTAGTCTACTGGCGGCTCCCTTGCTTCTCCCCTATGGGCCCCGCGATAGGGGCGTGCACCTCCCTCTTTACTGGTCCGGTAGCCCTCTGATCCCCGGCTACGTCGGGCTCCAGCCAGACCGAGACTTGAGTTTCCTTCCCCAGCAGCCAGGACGCTCACGCTGGGGCTCAACACGCCCAAAGCCTCCTCGACCCTGCTTCTTTCACTGTGGTGATGAACCAACCTTCTCCCGGTCACTCCTGCTCCAAACAAGCGCTCAGCAGGAGCGACCACTACCGGTGGACCTCGGGTACTGGCCAAACACCTCACTCGGGGCTCGCCTATCTGCTGCATTAAACTCTCAAGCCTGCTCTCGTTCTCGCTCTCGCTCTTCTGCACTGGCTTTCCGCTACCTGCTTCCTTCTCCATTAATCTCCCATTCTTTCCTTTTCTCTCCCTCTAGCTGCCTCGTGCTTCTATTAAATTATGGGGACATGGATCAGATGTAGTAATTAGCAGCTCCTGGCATCAATTACGGATGCGGATGACTCCTCACCTGGGCACTTTAGTGAGGACCGTCCGCATCACGCATCACCAGGGAACTGCTCTTGCCACACATACAACGCCCCCTCACTAAGCCGCAAGTACGGCAATTATTTATTTAAAAAGTACCCTCTTTAGACTTGAGCTATGGACCCACTACACCACAAAGGGGTCTCTCTTTGAACTGCTTTTCCTGAGGTTTCTTCCATTTTTTCCCTACAAGGGTCAAGGCTGGGGGGGCTGTCAAAAGGCAGGGCCTGTTAAAGTGTGCTGTGGCACTTCTTGTGTGATTTTGGGCTATACAAAAATAAATTGCATTGTATTGTATATGTGTTTAAAAAGGCTATCAGAACAAACATCAGTATTTAAAATTAATTCAAATCTATGGTCAAAAATTCCTATTTGAATGGAAATGTTGACATTGATTATAAAAGACCCCCAGACATGCTGTGCTGCAATGTTTTTATATTTTGCATGTGTTTTGCACATCACTTGCACAATCAGCCTTTTTACAAGTTTGGACAGATTTTTCCAACGCGCTGCTCCACTATATTGTTAGCGGGTGTACTAACAACACATTCTAAAACCTTCCCCTGCGCCCTAGAAGTATTGTTTGGCTCCTGATCCTATTCCTGATCCCTCAGATATGTGATTTGCTGTTGTAAAACAGTTCAACATTCATTGTAGCAAACAAAAGCTGGTTTCCTCTCTCATTAATGGGAAATGTCTTATTTTTTTGAATTTCCTTTTATTACCGTAACAGCCTTACAATTGTCATTTTAAACAGCATTTTCAGTGTCAGGAAAGCCACCAGCAGTGGCGTAGCTAGGTGGGGGGCAAGGGGGGACATCTGTCCCCAGGCACAGCATTCAGGGAGTGCCAAATTGATGTTCCCCATTGCATTTTGGCAAACAGGAGGGGGCGCGAATTCTTCAGTTGTCCCCGGGCGCTGAAAACCCTAGCTACGCCTCTGGCCACCAGGTCTTTTTAATGTGATGAGACCCTTTAGCACGGCTGTCCATTTGCAGTAAATGGTATCTGAGCTACACTCCTAGCGATGGTGCCGCTACTTTTAGATCACCACAGATGCCCCATGTGTAGTTGTTGTATTGTGTATGTATACATATAAAATGAGAGGATATCACAAAAATAGACGATTCCAATAAAATAGAATGTGATAGGGAATTTAAAGGCTAAACTCCATAAGATGCACCCAAAGTGTTCAGGAAGCAACATGTCCTATATGAGCCAGTCTTCTTCCATGCACTTCCAGGCATACACCATTCTTGGACCTTGCATCATACAGTATGTGTGCACCATTGTACTTGAATGAGGCTTTCTTAGTAATAGTAAGTGCCATCGTGATAGTGTCTTGTGAATTGTTCTTTATCTCATCCAATTCATTAATTATTTTTTGCCAAGGACAATGCTACCAGGAGTGCTAAGCTTCCAAAAAAAACAACAACAACATTTATTTATATAGCACATTTTCATACGAAAAAAGTAGCTCAAAGTGCTTTACATAATGAATAAAAGAAAAATAAAAGACAAAGTAAGAAATTAAAATAAGACAATATTAGTTAACATAGAATAAGAGTAAGGTCAGATGGCCGGGGGGGACAGAAAAAAACAAAAAAAAACTCCAGACGGCTGGAGAAAAAAATAAACTCTGCAGGGGTTCCAGGCCACGAGACCTCCCAGTCCCCTCTGGGCATTCTACCTAACATGAATGAAATAGTCCTCTTTGTATTTAGGGTTCTCACGGAAGGACTTGATGATGATGGTCATGCAGACTTCTGGCTTTTAATGCATCACTGTTGGAATATCATGGTGCTTTGAGTAGATGGTGGTGGCGCAGGCCGCCACCACAAAGAAACAGAAGAGAGAGTATGGGTTAGTACGGATTTTGGAGCCACCATGAATAGTTATTACAATGAATAGGATATACAGAATATCAGGATTAAATTACAGTGAAGTTATGAGAAGGCCGTGTTAAAGTAATGTGTTTTCAGCAGTTTTTTGAAGTGCTCCACTGTATTAGCCTGGTGAATTCCTACTGGCAGGCTATTCCAGATTTTAGGTGCATAACAGCAGAAGGCCGCCCGCCTCACCACTTCTTTTAAGTTTAGCTCTTGGAATTCTAAGGAGACACTCATTTAAGGATTTTGAGAAAAAAAACCATGTTAAGTCACCTGAGGGAATTTACATTTACTTATATGGCTTAAATAAACTTAAAACCTTTATGATACAATTGGTTCCCTTTGTTGTGGTTTTCAAGTTGCAGCACAGGCAGCTCAAGTGACTTGCTCAGGGTCACACAGTGGTGTCAGTAGTGGGATTTGAACCAACATCCTCAGGGTTTGAAGGCCGAAGCCTTAACTATGACACCACACTGCCTTAGGGATTAATACAGTATATTATATCCCAAAATATTCTGTTGTCCGATGTTACACACTAGCAACAGCAGCATCCTACTGACTTTCCTGGACCTGTTTGAGCCACGTGAATGAGGTTTATATCCATAATTTACTTTACATTTACTGATTTGGCTGATGCATTTATCCAAGGTGACTTACAACATGTATGATACAATTGATGATATTTCTTTTAGTTTTCCGATTTGAGCTCAGGCAGGTCAAGTGACTTGCTCAGGATCACACAGCGTCACTAGTGGGATTTCAACCCACAACCTCAGGGTTTAATTCCGAAGCCTTAACCACTGAGCCACACTACCTTAGGGATTAATACAGTATATCATATACCAAAATACTTTGTTGTCCTATGTTACGCGCCTGCAACAGCAGCATCCTACTGACTTTCCTGGACCTGTTTGGGCCACGTGAATGAGGTTTATATCCATAATTTACTTTACATTTACTTATTTGGCTGATGCATTTATTCAAGGTGACTTACAACATGTATGATACAATTGGTTCCAATTGCAGCACAGGCAGGTCAAGTGACTTGTTTATGATCACACAGTGGTATCAGTAGCAAGGGATTGAACCCACAACCTCAGGGTTTAAAGGCTGAAGCCTTAACTTAACACTGCCTTAGGGATTAATACACAATATTATCCATCCATCCATCCATTATCCAACCCGCTACATCCTAACTACAGGGTCATGGGGGTCTGCTGGAGCCAATCCCTGCCAACACAGGGCGCAAGGCAGGAAACAAACCCCGGGCAGGGCGTCAGCCCACCGCAGGGCACACAATATTATATACCAACATATTCTGTGGTCTGATGTTACATGCCAGCAACAACAGCATCCTTCTGACTTTCCTGGACCTGTTTGGGCCATGTGAATGAGGTTTATATCCATGACTTACTTTACATTTACTTGTTTGTCTGATGCATTTATCCAAGGCGACTTACAACATTTATGATACAATTGGTTACAATTCCTTTGGTTTTCCAATTGCACCACAGGCAGATCAAGTGACGCATTCATGATCACACAGTGGCGTCACTAGCGGGATTTGAACCCACAACCTCAGGGTTTAAAGCCTGACACCTTAGCCACTACACCAAACTGCTTAGGGATTGATGCAGTATATTATATACCAAAATATTTTGTTGTCCAATGTTACATACCAGCAACAGCAGCATCCTACTGACTTTCCTGGACCTGTTTGGGCCATGTGAATGAGGTTTATATCCATGATTTACATTACATTACTTATTTGGCTGATGCCTTTATCCAAGGTGCCTTATAACATGTATGATAGTATTGGTTACATTTCTTCTGGTTTTCTAATTGGAGCACAGGCAGGTTAAGTGACTTGTTTATGATCACACAGTGACAGCGAATGGATTTGAACCCACAATCTCAGGGTTTAAAGTCCGAAGCCTTAACCACTGAGTCACACTGCCTTAGGGATTAAGATATGGAAGAAGATGATCCGCTGTGGCAACCCCTAACAGGAGCAGCCGAAAGAAGATGAAGAAGATATACCAAAATATTCTGTTGTGCAATGTTACACGACAGCAACAGCAGCATCCTACTGACTTTCCTGGACTTGTTTGGTCCACGTGAATGAGGTTTATATCCATTGCTGATGCCTTTATCCAAGACGACTTACAACATTTTGTGATCCAATTGGTTTGAATGGTTATGGTCACACGGTGTCAGTAGTGGAATTTAAACCCACAACCTCAGAGTTTGAAGTCTAAAGCCCACACAAAGTCACAAGGTTAATAGGGACTTATCTGTACAATTAAACCAAAAACACAGGTTTCCCAAAAAAAATAAAATAAAATTCACTGATTTGAACAAATTTGCAGCACCGACCTTCAGCTGTGCCCCTTCTGTGAATATTTCTCTCCCTATGACTTCAAGCAGAACCTCTCAGCAATCTTGCACTCCTTTTTTAACATATTCTCTTTGAAGCTTTTGTTTTTTTTTATTCATTTTTATCTTTGCATGTTTTCGGTTCAAAGAAATAAACATACCTGGAAAGATGTGCTGTCTTGCATTTTATTAAGTTCAGATACAAAAAAAAAAAGCTTTATTTATATATTTTTTCTCTTACCTTCTTGTTTTTTTTTTACTAGACTTTTCTGCTGAGCTGTGCACCACGACTTGAGAGGAGTAAAGAATTCATCTGAACATTTCTTCTTCCACACGACTAGTAATAATATTCTTATTATTAGAGAGAATGAAAACACAATATAAATGATTGCTTCTTGGTTGAATAACCTTTAAGATTTGATTTTTATTTACAAAAATGCACAAGCCATCTAAATGTTCTTGTTGACCGGTATAGTTAGTCAGTTCAGTTCATGGGAATGTTAGCTTTAGCTGGGATACAGAAGAAGCAGAATGCTGAAAGTCACACTGCTGTGCCCGTTGCCCACCAAACACTGAATCATCGCCCAAGCAAGAACAAGTACACGTGGCGCAACCTTCAGGTGTGTTTAGGAGTTTGGTGAACTGTTTTCAATATAACAGATAGGAAAGTATTGAAGTACTAGGTTATTTTGCACCCTAGGCCAAGCTTATCAGTGCGCCAAAACAGATAGGAAAGTATTGAAGTACTAGGTTATTTTGCACCCTAGGCCAAGCTTATCAGTGCGCCAATCAACTGTTCAGTAGCTAACCTGTGTGGCTGGTTCCCCCGTTTATGATCTGTGGTCCAGGTTAACAGCATTTATCAATAGCGCCTGATGACCCCAACTCTCTTGATTCACTGACATAATGTCTTACTTATGTTTCTGAATGGATGAGTATCATTTTCTCAAACTAAATAAGGAGAAATCAGAAATCTTAGTGATTGGCAAAAATGGATTTAATGAGGGTATTAGAAATAAGCTTGATCCATTAGATAGATAGATAGATAGATAGATAGATAGATAGATAGATAGATAGATAGATAGATAGATAGATAGATAGATAGATAGATAGATAGATAGATAGATAGATAGATAGATAGATAGATAGACACTTTATTAATCCCAAGGGGAAATTCACAATTAGGCTTAAAAGTCATGACGGAGGTAAAGAATTTAATGGTAACTATTGACTCTGACCTAAATTTTAAATCACAATTTAATCAGATTGCTAGGACAGCATTATTTAACTTAAGAAATATAGCAAACATTAGACCCCTTATAACTTTGCAAGATGATAAAAAATTAGTCGACTAAACTACTGTAACGCACTCCTCTCAGGACCACCCAAAAAAGACATCAATCAGCTGCAACAAGTGCAGAATGCAGCTGCCAGAATCTTAACCAGGAAAAGAAAATCCGAGCACATCACACAAGTCTTGATGTCACTACACTGGTTACCCGTGCCATTTTGAATTGACTTTACAATACTGCTTATAGTTTACAAAGCCTTAAATAATCTGCTCCATCTTATATCTCGGAATGCCTCTCAACTGACACTCCAAATCGTAACCTTAGATCATTAAATGAGTGTCTGCTTATAATTTCAAGAGCTAAACTTAAAAGAAGTGGTGAGGCGGCCTTCTGCTGTTATGCACCTCAAATCTGGAATAGCTTACCGATAGAAATTTGCCAGGCTAATACAGTGGAGCAGTTTAAAGAAACTGCTAAAAACTCAATATTTTAACATGGCTTTCTCATAGCTTCATTTTAGTGTAACTCTGGTATTCTGTATGTACATTTAATTATTGTTTTTTTCATGGCTCCATAATCCGTACTAACCCCTACTTTCTCTGCTGTTCTTTTTCTGGTTTTCTGTAGTGGTGATCTGCGCCAACCACCACCAGATCAAAGCACCATGCAGTCCATACGTTAATGGATTGAAGGCCAGAGGTCCACATGACCATCATCATCTAATTTCTCCACGTGAGACCTGAAAACCATGAAGACTGATTGAGATCATTGATGTTAGGTAGAATGCCTATAGGGGGCTGGTTGGTCTCGTGGCCTTGGAACTCCTGCAGATTTTGTTTTTTTCTCCAGCCCTCTGGATTTTTTTTTGTTTTTTCTGTCCTCCCTGGCCATCAGACCTTACTGTATTCTTTGTTACTTAGTATTGACTAGTTTTTACATTTTTTCATTTTTCTTTCTTCATCTTGTAAAGCACTTTGAGCTACATCATTTATATGAAAACGGGCTATAGAAATAAATGTTGTTGTTGTTGTAATGGTGGCGCTGGCCCTGGCTGAAGGGGTAAAGGTGATTGAACCATTAGGATCTTGTGACCATAATATAACAGGCTGGGAAACATGCAGAACTTCAGTCCTTGAATAAAGATGGCTCATATGTGTAGAGCAAACCTAACATTTCCATCTTGGTCACACATAATTTCAGTATGAAAACAAATACCACTCTGCAGTAAGCACATCACCGATCTAACGTTTGTAAATAGTACTGTTCACCAAACATTGATGTAAGGATGTAGCGGCAAGGTTTGTATATGGGAATGAAAGTGTATCTTGCATTTTGTATTGTGGAGCGTGACGGGAATGTCGATGAGCTATAGTATTAGCAGGCTGCTCCATGGCTCTACTGTATATTCAGTTTCACCTATCATCGTTCTTCTTCACTGAAGCACCTCCTGTGTTTGGCTTGACGCACAGTAGATGTCTCCGACGGAGTCCTTCTTCACGCCGTAACGGTGTGTAGTACTGTATTTTGCAGTCATAATGATCAATTTGGTGTGAGGGTAGGAGCACAGGTCAGTTTGTGCAGGCATGTGTCTGCCTTTGTTGTGCATCCATTCTGCGTTTCAAAGTGGACACGCAGCAGATTTTGCCACTGTTCTTTTCCTTTCCGCCATGTCCCACTCTCGAGCAGTTTACTACAAAAAAGACACAAACCCATAAACTTTGTGGTGGTTGCGTATCATGTCACACATTTTCAAATTAACCAAGATCATTGTTCAAAACCCAGTGGTTCAGCGAGTTATCGTGAGACAGGCCAATACAGGCCTTAGCATTTGATATATATATATATATTTTTTTTTTTTTTGCTCTGTATTTCGCCTTATATATTATATTTTGCCAATTTCTTGCATTAGGAATTTGTTAGTTTTCGAATAACTCTTGGGGTCGAAGTGTAGGGTCAGCCATTGTACAGCGCCCCTGGAGCAATTACAGGTTAAAGGTCTTGCTCAAGTGCCCAGCAGAGTAGGATCTCTTTTGGCAGTGACGGGTATTCGAACCGGCAACCTTCTGGATGCCAGCACAGATCCTTAGTCTCAGAGCCACCACTCTGCCCCTATATTCTGTACTGATTTCACGATGTTTTGGAACAGTGCATATTTTAAAACAAGAACAGTTAAATTACATTTTAGAAAAGCAAACTTTGAGCAGATGCAGGAAAGTCACAATAGGATAACCTTTTTAATTGTGGAGGATAGCATTCCACAATTTAGAAGCAGTAAGAAATTAAAGAACATCCAGAGGAGGATTAATAACAAAGGGAAAAGCAATTGTATAATGCAATAAAGGCTCCATTGCAAACTATTATATTTAAGCCAGGGTTCCTTCTGTAGATGTGGTTCATTTCTTTGCTTTTTGCCCTTTTTGTTCATGTTTACGGTAATGTTACCTTTGTTCATTATTTGCATTATTCTTTGTTTTTGGTTTTGTGTCTAAGCCTTTTTTATTTGTCTTTATGTCTTATGGGTGAATCTCCCAAAATTCTGAACCAGCAGCCCATCACCAGGATTCTCACAGTTCCTGAAGGTCCATTCAGATGGGCTAGTGGTGTAGTGAGTTTCCTTTGTGTTTTCTGTGCTTTATATCCTATTGTGATTTGGGAGTTTAACCTTCTTGCTGTTCTTCAGCCACTCTCTTTGGGTATTGTATTGGGACTTTGTTTTCCTTGGATTGTGTTGGGAGCAACTCCTTTTTGTCTTTGCGCTCCATGGAGCCCTTTTGATACAGAGAAATTTTGCCAACTATATCTTTTATTTTATAAAAATCCTGCATTTGCTCTTATATTTAGCTGGGTTTTTGCCTGTAAATCTCCCTGTGGGCATTTTTCAAAGTCATCTTGGAGCTCTTTAGTGCGCAGGTGTTTAAACTATGGGTTGTGTAGTCTTAATTTGGGTCACCTGGAGTCATGAATCACAATAGTACTGAATGGGAAAGAGTCACAAATAGTTGGTGGAGTGTTTTGCGATTGTTGCCATGGACAAATTAAGCAAATTTCATTGTCATCAAAGATTAACTGCTGGTGCCAATTTTCCAAAGGGAGACGGGATTAACTCTGGGGTGATGATTGTAGATACCAAAAAAAATTAGGGTTAGGGTTATATATATATCTCTGCCTGTCTGTCTGTCTGTCTGTCCGCTTTTCACAAAAGAACTGCTTAATGGATTTAGATTTTTCTAGAATTTGCTTGAACATTCTGGTTAAATTTGTGACTTCTCTCATTACACTAAGAATCATAGTTCTCTTGCAGAGTGATATATTCATGCTAATCTGAGATAGAGACAAGCAGGGCCCTCCTCACTCATACGCCAACCTTGCGGTGTATCTTACATCTGCTTAGCTAGCGAACGAGAGAACTACTTAATGGATTTAGATTGGCTTTTTTCTAGAATTTGCTCGAACATTCAGTGAACCGAGGTTCCACTGTATTAGTAACAGTAAAGGTGACCTAGAATATACAAACAGTGAAATAGAAAAATGTTTGAACTTACACTTTATTACAGTTTATATGTGTAAAGAAGGTGTTAACCTACCAAGAGTAACAGGGACTACTAAGGAGGTACTGAATGACTGGAAGATTGTAGAGGGAGAAGTGCCGCTTAGATTAAATAAATTGAAATTTAGCAGGACCACATAACATCTAACCTGTTTAAGGTAGTGAGTATATATATATATATATATATATATATATATATATATATATATATATATATATATATACATATATACATATACTGTATATTCTGTATATATATATATATATATATATATATATATATATATATATATATCTATATATAGTCACAAAGTGGACACTTGGTGGTGCTGTTGCTCACCTTTACCCCAACAGACAAACACTGGACACAAGTGCTAAGAATATTTTTTACTCTCTTCGCATTAGTGCCCCAAAGTACCTCCACCACAACAAACAGGCAATAACTATAATAATGATAGATTAATTAAACAATTCTCTCCTCCAAGCAGCTCCATCACACTCCCTCCCAACTCCGGCTCTCTTGCTGGGTCTCCACTGGTACTTTATATAATCCTTGACCCAAAAGTGCTTCTATCCTTCGGTCCATGTAATTTACCAGCACTTCCAGGTCAGATGGAGACTTGTATTTTCTTCAGCACGGAAGTACTCCCAAGTCATGGGGATGGAAGGACAGAAGTACTTCTGTCTTATACTATAATGGAAACAGAAATCCCTGTGTCGCCATGCAGCGTCCCCTGGCGGCACCTACAGGGCTGTGAAGCCGAACTCCCATAGTGCCCTGCGGAAATCTGTGGCACCGCTAAGCTGCATGGAACTCACCATCTAGCGTCCTGGGGGTTTCGTCCAGGTTGAGCTGCCGGCCGTCCATCACAATATATATACTGCAATTTCGTTGTTCCTTTGTAAAAGTGACAATGACAATAAAGATCTATCTATCTATCTATCTATCTATCTATCTATCTATCTATCTATCTATCTATCTATCTATCTATCTATCTATCTATCTATCTATCTATCTATCTATCTATCTATCTATCTATCTATATATATATAAACCCTTGACATGTAATTTTTGAAACTGGGGTAATTCCTAAAGAGTGGAGTCTATTGAATATCATCCCATTGCATATAAAGGGAGATCAGGTTGATGCGAATAACTATTGACCTTTAAGCTTAACGTGGTAAGCTTGCACAGGTAAATTCACAGGTGATATAATGAAAACAGTCATTAAAGAAAAGATCAAGCATCACATGTCTAGAACACAAGTATTAGTAAAAGCTCAAAATGGAATCAGGCCGAAGAAGTTTGTGTTTTAGTAATATGTCGGAATTCTATGGGGATCAAACAATAGAATACATTCAGAGAAGTGCATATGATATTATTTCTTTTGATTTTCAGAATGCTTATGGTAAAGTACATCATGAATGGTGAGTGATCAAACAAAAAGAAGGGGGGCTCAACACAAACACATTACTTGCATTTAACTTCAAGGTTTTTTTTTTATAACTTTCAATGCAATGGCTTGCTTATAGTTCAGGAGGATTTCTACGACCTCAAAGGACTGTCATCACTTTTTACGTATGACTTCACAGGATGAATGGAAGTCAGTTAGAGAATTAAAAGTGCTGGTGGGGAAAACATATGGAGTGCTTTTCCTTCAGGAGAGCCAACCATGGCCACAGATGTTTTATGCAGCTGTATTCTTGCTCACCTTTAAAATCTCTAAGCGTTTATGTGACAATGGTGCCAGAGGCAGGTTTGCATCTGTCGTATCTTTTCTGGCCCTGTCAATAACTTTGCAGCTTTTGGTTGTCAGCACACATGTAGGAATTCTGTTTTCTTTTCCCAGAATGCCGTGGCTAGCATGCTCAGTTATTGGACTATAAACTACAAGATGATGTTGTCAACCCTGCGCTTGATTCAGTATATGGCCATGATTCAATCACTCAGTCTACCTGTGCCTCAGTTGTAAAAATACACACATATCCACAAATATACATATATACTGTATATAAAACTGCTCAAAAAAATGATAGGAACACATCAGATCTTAATAGGAGAAAAACTCCTGCTGTATATCTCTATCTCTATCTCCTCCAGCAGGCAGGCAGGCGAGTGCATTTGGACGAAATTTCATTGCAGCAACTCCAAATCGTACTCAGTAGTTTGTATGGCCCCCACGTGCTTGTATGCATGCCTAACAATGATGGGGGGACATGCTCCTAATGAGAGGATGGATGGTGTCCTGGGGGAATCTCCTCACAGATCTGGACTAGGGCATCACTGAGCTACTGGACAGTCTGAGGCATCGGATGGACCAAAACACATTGTCCCACCCAGAGGTGTTCTACTGGATTGAGGTCAGGCGAGTGAGCGTGGGGGCCAGTCAGTGGTATCAATTCCTTCATCCTCCAGGAACTGCCATCACATGAGGCCAGGCCTTTTCTGCACCAGTAGGAACCCAGGAGCTACTGCACCAGCACAGGATTTGACAATGGGTCCAAGGATTTCATCCCGATACCTAATGGCAGTCAAGGTGCTGTTGTCTAGCTTGTAAAGGTCTGTGCGTCCCTCCATGGATATACCTCCCCCACCAGACCATCACTGACCCACCACCAAACTGATGATGCTGAACGATGTTACAGGCAGCATAACGTTCTCTACAGCTTCTCCAGACTCTTTCACGTCTGTCACATGTGCTCAGGGTGAACCTGCTCTCATCTGTGAAAAGCATAGGGCGCCAGTGGTGGACCTGCCAATTCTGGTATTCTATGGCAAATGCCAATTGAGCTCCACAGTGCTGGGTGGGCAGTGAGCACAGGGCCCACTAGAGGATGTCGGGCCCTCAGGCCACCCTCATGAAGTCTGTTTCTGATTGTTTGGTCAGAGACATTCATACCAGTGGCCTGCCTGCTGGCGGTCATTTAATAGGCTCTGACAGTGCTCATCCTGTTCCTCCTTGCCCAAAAGAGCAGATACGGTCGGTCCTGCTGTTGGGTTAAGGACCTTCTACAGCCCTGTCCAGCTCTCCTAGAGTAACTGCCTGTCTCCTGCAATCTCCTCCATGTCCTTGAGACTGTGCTGGGAGACACAGCAAGCCTTCTAGCAATGGCATGTATTGATATGCCTGCCATCCTGGAGAAGTTGGACTACCTGTACCACCAAACTCTGTAGGGTCCAGGTATGGCTTCATGCTACCAGTAGTGACACTGACCGTAGCCAAATGCAAACCGAGTGACAAAACAGACGAGGAGGTAAAAATGTCAGCGGCCTCCACCTGTTAAACCATTAAACCTGTTTTGGGGTTGTCTCACTGTGGCCCCTCTAGTGCACCAAAGCAGCTGAAACTGATTAACAACCCACTCTGCTACTTAACTGACCAGATCAATAGCCCTGAAGTTTCAATGACTTGATGCTATACTCCCATTCAAAAGTGTTCCTTTAATTTTTTTGAACAGTTTATATTGTATACATTCATGTGCTTTTTTATGGTCGACTAAGTTGACGTGATTCACACTTACAGCTGGCCATAGGAAAACAATAAGGTAATATTGCCAAACTCTGCCACGGTAATAACTTTTTCATTATTATTATTATTATTAGTATTATTACACTAGGTCCTTTTTTTTGATCCGTGCTGCTCCAAGTAGCTAATTCTTATGCAATTGGCCAGCCCTATCTTCCTTACATCAGTCTTTGTCTACCTTTATGGTCCCACCACCCAGTTTTACCTTTTTAAATTCAGCCAATAGCAGCAATTAAAAACCACCCTCTTGGTGAAATGAGTTCCATTGGGGGATTACCTTTGGTGAAACAAACTTACTTAGATTGTGCATCATTGACGATCACTTAGGTCACTCACGGTGACCCATCTGCAAACCAATAACAGTGACCCGTGACCCACAGGTGTTACAAGCCACTAATTTAGGTGACCCGTTTGTGAACCAACAACAGCAAACCATAACCCACCAATGGCGTGATCCAATGATTGAGAAACACTACTTTACAAGGACCTGGCATGTGGACACCAAGACTCGCAGATCAGTTGTGCCACTCCATACCGGCAGTTGAAGAAGGTGTAATGGTAACCCAGACCCATAGAACCTTAACTGCAATGACCTGTACAGTTTGTAATTTAAATACGGGCTAATGACCAGTCCCAAATGCATGACTGTATACATATATACATGCTGTACCTAATATATAAATATTGTCACACATGTGTGCTAGGGAATCATCTTCTTAGTACTTCCACCCCGAGATGAGTCTCTTCTCCTTTTCTCCTAGCACAGGACATTGGCCCAATAAGGCCCTGCCACTTCTGGTCCAGATGATACAAAAGGGGCCTCATTTGGACCCTAGCCTTGGAGGAGGACAGAGTTCTCATTCCAGTTACAATCCTATGTTTAATTGTCGGTTCTAGCAGCTATTTTTCCTTTGTTTATTTGGACTAAATGGGGTGCCCGGTTGCCACCTCAACGTTTTCCCAGTTTACCCTGGTCTGCTTACCGATGTAAATGTATAGTGTATTTAGAAAGTATTCAGAAACCTTCACTTTTTTTTACACTTTGCAATGTTGCAGCCTTGTGTTAGAATCATTTTTTTTACCACATCAAACAACTATGAATATCCCAGATTGGCAAAGTGAAAACAGGATTATAGCAAATTTTGCAAATTTATTAATAATTAAAATCTGAAATGTGACTTAAGTATCCAGGCTCTTTACTTAGTATTTAGTTGAAGCTCCTTCGGTAGCCATTCCAGCCTGGGGTCTTAATTGGGTCTGAGACGACGAGTTTCACACACCTTTAACTGACACTTTTCTCAGTAGATTTTCTCTCAAGCTCTGTCAGATTGAATGGAGACTGTTGCTCTCCAGAGATGTTCACTTGGGCTCAGTTTCAGCCTTTATGATAGATAGATAGATAGATAGATAGATAGATAGATAGATAGATAGATAGATAGATAGATAGATAGATAGATAGATAGATAGATAGATAGATAGATAGATAGATAGATAGATAGTGTGGTGGATGACCGGGACCCATGCACGGCTGGGACACTCCTTTGATACTGGATCTGGGGTAGCAGCCATGGGATGCAGACTACATCCCCCAGAACATTCGGTGGCAGTCCCCCTGGGTTGCATCAGGGCCAATACCTTGGAACACCGGAGCTCATCCCTATTGGGCTCCGTGGCCACCGCTAAGGGGAGCTGCCAAGCTTCCTGAGCCCAAGTGGGTGGCAATACAGCCACACCCGGAAGTGCAGCCTAATCTAGATTAATTGCCACCTGGAGCAGTT
The DNA here is from genome assembly GCF_900747795.2 of Erpetoichthys calabaricus. NCBI lineage: Eukaryota > Metazoa > Chordata > Cladistia > Polypteriformes > Polypteridae > Erpetoichthys > Erpetoichthys calabaricus. The sequence goes on along the minus strand of NC_041399.2, from coordinate 13,593,909 downwards.
CCGGGTGAACTATAAAGAGAGCCTGCGCTTTGGGGTGATTTACTTTGTGTGTTGTTTTGAGACTGTGTTAGGGCTGAGGGACACGGGGAAGACGTGGACCTCAGCTGAAGAAAAATAAACCATTTCATTTATTTGTACATGTGCCTCCGTTGTCAGTCTGTGTCGGGTCGACGCCTATATAGCGCCTTTGCCACAATAGATAGATAGATAGATAGATAGATAGATAGATAGATAGATAGATAGATAGATAGATAGATAGATAGATAGATAGATAGATAGATAGATAGATACTTTATTGATCCTTAAATAAGTACCAGTAGCTAAGAATTATGCCAAGTTAAATACAACATCTAAGTACATACTATACAAATAATGCAATCACAAGCTGGTGCATGCAATAATGCCAGTGCAATGGGAATTGTGCAAAAAATACTATACTACCAAAGTGACAGCTGGCATGTAATATTAAAGTGACAGATACTAAAATGACATTAATATTAAAGTAAAATAAAATAAAGTGACATGGCTTAAACTGGCAGTGTAACATATTTAAACTGACTCGTTCTGAAAGGTTATACAGTAGTGACCAAGAAGTGAGATATCAGATGTAGTGCATAGCTAATATAGCTTATGAACAGAACTCGGCCATCCCTGGGAAGAGTTAACGAGTCTAATGGCTCTGGCGACAAAAGATCTTCTGTATCTGTCTGTATTGCAGTTCTGTGATACCAGCCTACCACTAAACAAACTGCTCTGCTGAATTAAGGTGGTGTATAGTGGTTGAAGTTCCTTTTCCATAATGAATAGCAGCTTGTATCGTGTCCTCCTCTCTGTCACTGTCACCTGATCAGCTTGTCAACACACTCAGCTTGTCTCTTCTTCAAGCTATGCCCCCAGCACACCACCGTGCAGAAGAGAGTATCGGCAACCACCTACTGATAGAACATCTGCAGGACTTTCTGAAATATGTTAAAGGAGCCCAGCCTCCTCAGAAAACAGAGCCGGTTTTGCCACTTTCTGAACTGAGCCTTTGTGCTCTTTGACCAGTCCTGCCTGTCATCCAGCTGCACTCCAAGGTATTTATAGGTTTTGACCCACTCCACATCAGCTTTGTGTTTGGGGTTATTGCTCTGTTGGAAGGTAAACCTTTGGGCAAAAATGAGGTCTGGATGGCCCTGGAGCAGGTTTTCATTAGGGATATCTCTGTACTTTGCTCAATTCATCTTCCCCTGGCCCTGAAAAACAGGCCCACAACATGATCCTGACACCATCATGCATTTCTGTTGGAATGGTATTGCACAGGTCATGACGTTTAGAATTGAGGCCAAACAGTTCAATCTTGGTTTCATCAGACCAGAGAATCTTGTTACTCACAGTCTGAGAACCTTTTAGGTGCCTTTTTGTAAACTCCAGGCAGGCTTTCATGTGTCTTTTACTCAGTAGCGTAGCGTGGGTGTCAGCCGCCCGGGGCGGAGGAAAATTCCGCCGCCCCCTTATTTAGGTATGGTTCAAATTTTTACAAGATATTATTATTATTTATTGTGAAATTTTGCTGCCCCCTAAAAGTGCCGCCCGGGGCGGACCGCCCCTGCCGCCCCCACTATGCTACGCCACTGCTTTTACTGAGGAGAGGCTTCCATCTGCACTTCAGAACATTAGAACAATCTGGACGAGAACTGGCCATTCAGCGTAACAAAGCTTGCCGGTCCTATCCACTTAATTCTAAAAAAACATCAAGTCGAGTTTTGAAGGTCCTTAAAGTCCTACTGTCTACCACACTACTTGGTCACTTATTTCATGTGTCTGTGGTTCTCTGTGAGAAGAAAATGTTTCTAATATTGTGTGAAATTTACCCTTAACACATTTCCAACGATGTCCCCTTGTTCTTGCAGAACTCTTGCTAAGGTAACATTGTCCTAATTCCTTCATAAATTTATTCATTCATGGTTTGTGAATGCACTGTATTTGCTGCCATGGGTGCTGCATGTCAAACATCTTCATTATTTTCCAAGTAAAGGAACAGCAGAATGGCTAACAATGTACAACTACGGAGCTTTGGTTAGCACAAATGATATATTCCTCATGCTGAATTCTGGATTTAAATAACTATTTGGAAGTTCTGGGGATTTCATTCACATGAGGGAGCTGCTATGAGAAATGTGTTGTACTACTGACAAGAAGAGGATTCCTGGTTATTGTTATCTTCAAATGAAAAAGCTACAAAAATTATTGAGTCGAAAATAAGCCATATAGTGTATAACAACTCTGCACCACCTCTTACAGAAGGCCGCAACCGGGATTTAGGGGCACCAAAATAGACACAAAATGAAAAGCACAGCATCACCACCTCTGATCAACAGGGACGTCAGACTAAATAAATTAAGCTCTGCACATAAGCTCTTTGAGGCCTTCTTGCCGGCTCTCTCAGCCTAATAACATGCTGTCCTACACAGATTCTGAGGAGCTTCATCTGATGGCCTTTCTGTCAAGACGCTCTCTGCCAAATGTCGGAAGCCATGAACAGCCATTTAATCTGCTTTGATGTTTGGAGTGTGACTGAGTGTGAGTCTACCTTTGTAATGAACTGGAGTCAAATCCAGGGTTAATTCCTTCCTCATGTCCAGTGCTGCCTGTATCAATTTAGTACAAGAAGCAGGTTCAAACAGGTGATTCCAAACCAGTGAGTTACATGGCACTGTAAAACAAGAGATGGGTCTTATGGCACAGTGGTTAGTCCTGCTGTCTCACAACTCCAGAGTGCAAATACTGGCCTGGTCTCCATCCTTGAGAAGTATTACCATTTATTTTTTTGCATGTCGGGGTTGGTGGCCGGATTGGCACTCCAGCCACTGTTCCATTCCTTTCGAATTAGTGCGGTGCTGAGGTGTTACCGGATGCACAGCGGCACTCGGGTCCTAAATTGGGATCCCGAGGTGGTTCATCGTGTGGTTGGTGTGGCAATGTGCAGTATCAGTGTACGCTCCCATCCTCCACCTCCTCCTGAAAGAATCAGATATCACTCACATCCTAAAGACGTACTGGTTAGGTTAATAGTAGGGGATCCATCTGGGGATGGTTCCTTCTTTGCATTGACGCTGTCCAGATATCCAATTTCCTGTAAGTTTGAACTGGATTAAATGAGTTCATATGGACGTGTAAGTAAAAATTATAGTGCACTCATACATTTAACAATACCACAACTACAAAATGGATCGAAAGATGGATGTGTAAAAATACACAGTGATCAGACAGAACATTAAGACCACTGCTAGGTGAAGTGAAAAACATTGATGACCTCGTCACAATGGTACCTGTCATGAAGTGGGATATACTCAGGGATGTGTGGTCAGGGGAGGCTGGTGAGGCAGAGCCTTACCTGTCATCATGAAAAGTAAGAAAACTAATAATGATAACATAAAATAAATGTGTCCACTGGTCTGTGCTATAAATTTGTTTTCTGTATGATCAATGTTATAGTCAAAATCGATGAATTGGCGCATTTCCTGTTCAAATACAGGGGAGAAACGCGAGGTGCTGCAGCAACGAGCATCACCTCACCTCAGACTGCGCTCTCCCTCACACGCGGGGTTGATACCTGCAATTGGCACGTGCCTGTTGCTGTCTCTCTGGATGTCACCAATATAATGTTTGCAGACACGTTTATTATACACTCTAACTTTCCACAGTCTGGCTAATATCTTTAATGAATGTGTGTGACATATTTAGTCGTGCTGATTGGACATAAAACCGCAGTGAAAAGGCACAAGGTGAGGCAGACAGTACCGTGACGCCCTGAAGGGGGCGCATGTGAACCCAACGGGTGCTTGTTGCTGCTCTTCTTCTTGGCGACAATCTCCATTGAGGTTGAGAGACTTTTAAAACTAAAGAAAAATAAAAAGGACTTTTACAAGAAAGTGACAGAGATTTTTGTGGAGAAGGATAGGCACATGGATCTTCATTTACAAATAAGCGGTTTACAATTTTATAAAAAAATGGGATCAGACTAAGAAAAAAACAATCCAAAATCCATCCATCCATCCATCCATTATCCAACCCGCTATACCCCAACTACAGGGTCACGTGGGTCTGCTGGAGCCAATCCCAGCCAACACAGGGCACAAGGCAGGAAACAAACCCCGGGCAGGGTGCCAGCCCACCGCAGGGCACACACACTGGGGACAATTTAGAATCGCCAATGCACCTAACCTGAATGTCTTTGGACTGTGGGAGGAAACTGGAGTACCTGGAAGAAACCCACGAAGACACGGGGAGAACATGCAAACTCCACACAGGGAGGACCAGGAAACGCACCCAGGTATCCTTACTGCGAGGCAGCAGCGCTACCCACTGCACCACCGTGCTGCCCAAAATCCAAAATTTAAAAACTTCATTTTGACCTTAAAAAAATGTTCTTTGGTTTTTCTTGTTATCCTTTTGTTGGACAGTCTGTCACATCTCTCCAGTTCTGATGTCACTACATTGGTTACCCATGTCATTTAGAATTGAATTTAAAATACTGCTTATGGTTTACAAAGCCTTCAATAACACTGGTCTACAAAAAAATATTTTTTGTTTGCTACTGGGAACTTCAGAGTATCTCTTTATTACGTTTTTTACACCGATTCCATATATGAAATCGGAATTAAGCTAACACGTCAGGTTTTTGAAATACACATCATTGACATTTTGATACTTTTGAATATCAATATACTGTAATATATCAACACAATATCTGGAGTTTGGACTGTGTCCCAACAAAATTGTTTTGATGTGTTTCTTCTGAAAACAAACCAGAAAACGATACCAGAGACACGTTAAACCATATTTATGGCAATTTACCTCAATATAAAAGTGAGGTCAGTGTGCCCAAAAATTTGGAGGCCCTCGCTTTTGCGCTTGTACTGCACATCCGTCTCTCTTTGCAAAAACCAACAGTCGTCACCCATCATGCTCAGAGTGAATTTTCCCCGATATTAGTTTTCCATCACCTGTAGATCTTGATGAAATCTTTCCCCATACTCATCGCTGACATTGCCCAGATTTGGTGGAAAAAAGTCGAGATGAGAATGTAAGAAAATGCATCTTCAGTGACATTCTGGCCCCCAAAAGCTTATACGCTTTCAGCAGGTTCTCCACAAGCTCAGGATTATTCTCTGCTCTGTGACTGCTAAGACAATTCTGGACAACCCGCACGAATGCTTCCCCTGCTGTTAATTCAGTGTGGGCTTCAGTTTTCTTTTGAACTCATCATCAAGCATTAGTTCACGGATTTCAGGAACAACAAAAACACCTTCCTTAATTATGGCTTCACTTTTCTCGAGACCAAACTTATTTCTTAAATGCTGAAAAGCATCGCCATTTCTGTCCATCGCCTTGACAGAATTTTCAAAGTAAAGGTGAATCTAACGAACGAATTGTCCTGAAATGCAATGTTATGTTTAACAGTAAAACCTCGACCTACTGCACCATCATGTCTGAATTGTGTCATTATGCTTTAGAGTCATATAATCAGTAATGGTAATCAGTAACAAATATTTTTTCTGCTAATTAAAAATGAATAATTAATAAAAAAAATTAATAATGATAAGGTAAACAACTCAAAGCTGTTAGTAACATGTGGCGAATTATTTTATCTCAATAGCATCCCTAGTGGAATTACCGGTATTTATCCAAATGGTTATCTGCCTTTACTGTCCAGTCACCCTAGTTGTCCAAGACCTGGAAGATCATAACTAAAAAACAGGACGTGCGGAACGAAAACGGTTTCCAGATTTGGAGTCAGCAAGTGAAACCTGTTAAAGTACAGGTGAAAGACTCCCAGTAGCAAAATGCTTGTTGACCAGCGTAATCTGCTCCATCCTATATTTCAGAATGTCTTACACCTTACACTCCAAATCGTAACCTTAGATCTTCAAATGAGTGTCTGCTTATTATTCTGAGAGCTAAACTTAAAAGAAGTGGTGAGGCGACCTTCTGCTGTTGTGTACCTAAAATCTGGAATAGCTGACCAATTGAAATTCGCCAGGCTAATACAGTGGAGCACTTTAACAAACTGCTGAAAACTCATTATTTTAATATGGCTTTCTCATAGCTTCATTTTAGTTTAATCCTGTGTGATGAAATAACCGATTCAAAACTTCAAATAAGAGATGGGGAATTGCCCCGTATAATATCTACGAGTTTTCTGGTCAAAACGTGATGAAATAAACCAAACAGTTGACAGTTTACAATAGTGGAATGATCGTTTAAATACAAAATGGCTACAGGATATGAGTTGGTAGGAAATGAGGTAAATTCGGAAGTGATGTTAATGGGCCTCGGAAGTGACATCATCTTGGATGGCCGGAAGTGACATCATCAGTGAGGGGCCGGATGTGACGTCATCCAAATGTGCTGGAAGTGACGTCACCATAGAAGGAGTGGTTTGTATGGAACCATTTTCGGTTATCGGAAGTGTTGTTGGTGAGTAGGTGTTGTTATTTTTTCCATCTTTTGTTCTGTAGATATAGAGAGAGAGATGTCAGTACCCCAATTCAACCCTCTGTCTGATATTATATTGCTCACCTCAGGGCTTGCTGACTGCCTCCTAAGTGCATGTGTGTGACACCTGATATTCTGTATATGCATTTAATTATCAATATCATTCCTGATGGTTCTCTGATCCGTCCTAACCCATACTTTCTCTGCTGTTCTTTTTCTGGTTTTCGGTGGTGTTGATCTGTGTCACCACCACCTGATCAAAGCACCGTGATGTCCCTCCATTGATGGGTTAAAGGCCAGAAGTCCACATGACCATCATCATCAAGTTCTTCCATGAGAACCCTGAATGCAATGAGGACTGATTGAGGTCATTTATGTTAGGTAGAATGCCTAGAGGGGGCTGGGTGGTCTCGTGACCTCGGAACCCCTGCAGATTTTATTTTTTTTCTCCAGCCATCTGGAGTTTTTTTTTTTTTGTTCTTTCTGTCCTCCCTGGTCATCGGACCTTACTTTTATTCTGTTAATTAATGTTCCCTAATTCTATTTTCTTATTTATTTTGTCTTTTGTCTCTTTTTTCATCATGTAAAGCACTTTGGGCGACATCATTTATATGAAAATGTGCTGTAGAAATAAATGTCATTGTATTAAAATTGATTAAAGCATCAGAATTAAAAGCTTTTAAAAACAATGAAATATTTAAATTAAGATCAAAACTGAAATTCTATTTTTTGTACACCACTAACTTTAATTTGTATTGAATGAGTTTGAATTGTGGAATTGCGACAGCAAATTTAAAACACATGGAGGGTGTTGAGCAAATGCACTCTCTCCGCTCTCTCCGTAAATGTAACATATGCGTCTTACCTGCGTGTGTGTAAAGAATGCTGACGAGATATGAAACATAACCAGTAGTCAATGTGTATGCTGCCAATTGAATGGTGAATAAGCTACTCTTTTGGGTTCATATATTTGTAAATCTGACTCTGAAGAAGTCAGTGCCTCACCAGCCATGAACCTCACCGCACATCTCTGGATATATTAACCTGCAAGTGAACAGTCAATTCTTGAAGGTGATGTGTTGGAAGCAGGAAACTGGCAAGCATAAGGATCTGAGCAGCTTTTGACAAGGATCAGATTGTGATGTCAAGACAACTGAGTGAGAGCATCTCCAAAACAATAGGCAGGCTTGTTGGGTATTCCTGGTATGTAGTTTTTAGTACCTACCAAAAGTGGTCCCAGGAAGGACAACTGGTGAACTGGTGACAAGGTTGTGGGCTCCCAAAGCTCATAGATGCACGTGGAGAGCAAAAGTTAGCCCACCTTGTCCAGTGCCACAGAAGAACTACTGTAGCAACAGCTCTTGAAAAACATAACTCTGGCTATGAAAGAACACTGGCTCGCTGTGTATGGAGCTGTGTTGGCACAGACCTGTCAAAGTACCCATGCTGACCCCAGTCCTCCGTGAAAAGTGCCTACAATCGGCATGCACTGGTACAGTGTGTTGCCGCACCCACTACACGATGAAACAACTTGGGATCCCAGTTGGCAACACCCCAGGTAGACACACGGTCCAGTCCCACCCTCCGGAAATGACCCTCTATCTGCTGCAGCCAGGTGTTACGTGGGCATCCCCTTGGCCTGGTCCAGCCACTCGGGCCCCCAACAATGAGGATCTTATGAGTCAGATCACCCTCTGGGAAATGCGCCACATGGCCATAGTTCCGTAACTGATGGTCCCTCACAATGCAGGTAATGTGCCTCATCCTAGACTCCATGAGCAACACAAAGTCAAACCAATGGTACCCAAGGATTTTCTGGAGAGACACAGTTCCAAAGGAGTTCAGTCTTCATCTCAGGTCACTGGATAGCGTCCATGTTTTGCAACCATATAGCAAGACAAGAAGCACCAGGACTCTAAAGACTTGGACCTTCGTCCTTTTGCAGAGATATCAGGAGCACCACGCACCCCTTTCCAGCAACCTCATGACCCCCAATGCTCTCCCAATCCATCTACTGACTTCATAGGAAGAGTCACCGGAGACATGAATGTCACTGCCAATGTAAGTAAACCTCTTGAGAAGATCACCACTCTCTCCACAGACAGACACACTGCTGATGGCCATGCCCTCAAGGTCATTAAAGGCCTGAATCTTGGTTTTTATCTGGACAATCACATGCCCAGACACTCAGACTCCTCGCTCAGTATCTTAAGTGCCCCGATTAGAGCCTCCATCGACTCTGTGAAGATCACAGCATCATCAGCAAAGTCAAGATCCATGAATCTTTCTTCACCAACAGATATCCCACAGCCGCTGGACCCCACGACCTTGCCCGACACCCAGTCTATACAAGCATTGAATAGAGTAGGAGCAGAACACACCCCTGATGAACCCCAGAACCAAATGGGAAAAACACAGAGGTCCTGTCTCCACTCTGCACAGTACTCACAGTCCCAGTGTACCGGCCGGCCATGATATCCAGCAACCTCGAGGGGATCCTGCAAACCCTCAGGAAGTCCCACAGGGCAGCTCGATCAACTGAGTTGAATGCTTTATGAAAATCAACAAAGGCTGCAAAGAAACTCTACCGATTTTCGCGTTTGCGCTCCATGAGAACCCTCAGTGCCAGGATGCGGTCGATGGTAGACTTCTTAGGCGTAAAAACAGACTGTTCCGGTTGCTGGTAGGTGAGCAAGTGATCACAGATCCTATTGAGGACAACTCCAGCAAGGACCTTACCTGGCACCGAGAGCAGTGTTATCCCCCTGTAGTTGCTGCAATCCAGGCAATCACCCTTCCTTTTCCAGATAGGGGCGACAAGTCTGATGAATCACATTTTCTTTTAGATCATGTGGATGGCCAGATGCATGTGCGTCATTTACCTGGTGAAGAGATGGCAGCAGGATGCAGTATGGGAAGAAGGCAAGCTGGCAGAGGAAGTGTGATGCATTGGGTTAAGTTCTGCTGAGATACCATATTACTTTGACACGTACCACCTACTTAAAGATTGTTGCAGACCACGTACACCCCTTCATGGCAACTGTATTCCATTACGGCAATGGACCTTTTCAGCAGGATAACACACCAGACCACACTGAAAAACTTGTTCAGGAATGGTTTGAGGAGCATACCAAAGAGTTCAAGGTGCTGACTTGGCCTCCAAATTCTAGATCCTAGATCTCAAATCTGTCGTGCATCTGTGGGCTGTGTTGGGAAAACAAGTCTTATCCATGGATCCCACACCTTGCAACTTAAAAGGACTTAAAGGATCTCCTCCATTCTCATCTGTTGTGCATTTGCTCTCCTAACACATCTTCTCCCTTGAATCCCCCTTCGTTCAGTCCTTCCACTTTCTCTTTGATTGTCCTCTTCTCCTTCTTCATCTTGACACCTCAATAGCCTTAATTCTTCTCCCCACATTTTTAACCTCTCTTCTCATTACATACCATACCACATTAACTTTCTTTCCTGTATTTTCTTTTGAGATGGTCTCTTATTTAACAGAAGAGAATTCGCACACCATGATTTGTTTGTTTGGAAGTTGAGAGCGTAGAGTGAGTAGCAATCAGGTGATGAGATGACAAGTTACGTCTGAAGTACCATAACAGCACAAGACATTTGTACAAGCCTAAGCACCTCTGTAATATTAATGTTTTCATTCATTCATTCATTTCCAAACTCTGATGAACCTCATTCAGTGATGCTTGAGCTTATTTCAGCAGCCTCGGGCAGAAGACAAGAGCCACCCCTGAACGGGATGTTTGGATTACAGGGTCCTGTCACATTCACACTCACCTGTGTGACACTAGTATAAAAGTCAAAATCCAGGCCCAATGTTCATGTCTTATATTTGAAATCTATTATTCATATATAATAGACATCAATTTTTATATACTGAGATTTAAAGGAAGGCTCCTCCCAAAACTGATATTTTGTTTAAATATTATTTACCAAATGTGATGGCTGAGAAAAAAATTTTAATCTTATGTTTTCATGAAGAAAGTGAGAAAATAGTTTATCATATAATAGAAGCAAACAGCAACGACGTGATGAACATCAATGGAAAAGAAAAACATTCTCATGTTACTTATGTCGCATAATGTCTGTTGCTCACAATGTGCAAAAAGTATGCATTTTTAGCTGAAATAACATTAACATTTACTTCTGGACAAACCAACATGCTTTGTAAACTACCATTTTTTGCTTCTGCTTTGAAGACAGCGTTCTTGACTAATTAATAACAGGGAGAGAGGGACCTTCTGGTCAAATGCTTGTTTACGTGTGTGTGTGTGTGCATGTGTGTGCGTTTGTGTGCGTGTGTGTGTGTGTGTATTCTTTCCTCGTTTTTATTTAAAAACTCTCTGTGACAACTGACAAATACAATGTATATGTCTCTGTTATATGCTATTTGGTAAGAGAATCGTGAAGGCAGTTGCAATATTTGTGATGCGGCATCTGTTGGAATGACAAATTCACTGCATTTTATTTCTACATAGGTTTGTGATGAGACATAGCAACCAGACGGACAGGGTGATACACAGACACACACCCTTTTACTTGCTGTGCCACTTGTCTCATCTGATGGGATGAAATCTAAATAATCAACACAGACCTCAGTGTTAATGTTTGCAGTATGCTGTCTATTGAAATGAATTTTGTAATGCATATAGTAATGAAATTTTATTGCAATCGTCATTCCAACATGATGACGCATCACAAACATTTGTAGCAGTAAAACACTTTACTATAAATGGTGTGATGTACCATCTATTAGAATATCAAATGAAATGCATGTGACTCTGTTATACGCCATTTGGTAAGGGAATTGTGAAGGTAGTGTTAATGTTTGCAATATCCCATTTGTTGGAATGACAAATGCAATGCATTTTATTACTACAAAGGTTTGTGATGAGACATAGCAACCAGACGGACACAGTGATGAACAGGCACACACCCTTCTCCTAGCTATGTTACCCTTCTCATCCGACAGGGTAAAATCTAAATAATCAACATAGACCTTAGTGTTAACATTTGCAGTATGCTGTCTGTTGAAATGAATTTTGTAATGCATATAGTAATTAATTTTTTTTGCATTCGTGATTCCAACAGATGACGCATCACAAACATTTGTAGCAGTAAAACACTTTACTATAAATGGTGTGATGTGCTATCTATTAGAATATCAAATGAAATGCATGTGACTCTGTTATATGCCATTTGGTAAGGGAATTGTGAAAGCAGTGTTAACGTTTGTGATGTGCCATCTGTTGGAATGACAAATGCAATGCATTTTATTACTACAAAGGCTTGTGATGAGACACAGCAACCAGACAGACTCATTGATACACAGATGCACACCCTTTTTACTTGCTGTGCTACCCATCTCATTCTATGGGATGACATCTAAATAATCAACATAGACCTCAGTGTTAACGTTTGCAGTACACTGTCTATTGAAATGAGTTTTGTAATGCAAATGGTGCCTCACAAATATTTGTAGTAATACCATGGATTGCATTTGTCATTCCCATAGATGGCACATCACAAACATTAACACTGCTGTTATGACTCACATAACAAATGGCATATAACACAGACATAGGCATTGCATTTATAATTTCAACAGATGATGCATCACAAACAATTGCAGCAGTAAAATGCTTTACTATAAATTGTGTGATGTGTCATCTATTGGAATAACAAAAGAAATGCACGCGTCTCTGTTAAATGCCATTTGGTAATGCAGTGTTAATGATTGCAAAGCACCATCTGTTGGAATGACAAAAGCAATGTATTTTATTACTGCAGATGTTTGGGATGAAACATAGCAATCAGACAGACAAAGAGATACACAGAAGCACAGGCACTTATACTTGTACTGACAATGCTACCTGTCTAAGACGGGTTGAAATCTAAGTAATCAACATAGATCTCAGCGTTAATGTTTGCAGTGCACCATCTGTTAGAATGTATAGGCACATCACAAACATTTGTAGTTATAAAATGAATTAATATAAATGTTTGTGATGTGCCATCTGTTGGAATGACAAATGCAATGCCTATGTCTGTGTTATATGCCATTTGTTATGTGAGTCATAACAGCAGTGTTAATGTTTGTGATGTGCCATCTATGGGAATGACAAATGCAATCCATGGTATTACTACAAATATTTGTGAGGCACCATCTGTTGGAATGAGAGAAATGCAGCAACCAGACAGACGTATAGACACTAATCCTTTTATTAAGGTGGATATTTCAGTAAAAATACATGTTTGAAATGTTGTGAGCATGACTTGCCACATGGATTATGCGGCACAAGAAATATATTTTTTTCACGGAGCTTATGATATTGTTTGCTGTTGTCCTGGGTTTGTCACCTACCTTGCATCATTTCTGAATGAAAACATGACAAAAAAAATGTTTGCGGCTATCATTATAAAGCGGATGGGGTAAGTAACATTTTAAAAAAATATTGTTTTTGGGTGGGGTATTCCTTTAAGAGAAGAAGTCTTCTTGCTAGCCAAAAATTTTCATATTTGCTATTTGAGATAAAAAAAAAATAATAATAAAATCTCCATTTCAATATCATCACAGTCCTGCATGTAGTTTTCCAGGGAGCTGCACTGCATAATATCATCAGTGGCTGCATTTGATTTGTAAATGATTCTACCAGGTTGTCATTTTCATTTATATACAATATTAATATGCCTTTTTTCATAGTAAATTTATTTGGATGGCATATCACTGTGGATAATACTGGAACATTTGAATGGCCAAAGGAATAGCCAATCTAGCTGCATTTCCCTGACAGACGTTATGTACAGTAAATGGTAATCATTTACATAAGGGGTATTGATACAGTATGACATTATTTAATTCAATTTTTAAGGAGTATTTGAGGCAGTTCCAGTCGAGAGGTTACTGATTATATTAAAACCAGCCGGTCCTGCGGGTAATGTGCTTAAGTGGATTTGAAATTGACTGCCATAGAAGAGGCGCCATTTTATAAGTAACTTTTTTTATAAGCAATGCAGGAAAGAAATGAAAAATACAGAAAAAGTTTTATAAAAAAATATAAAATGCCAAGCATCCAAAGCAATGTGGATTTAACATAAGGGCCACTGCTCTATGGCTTTATAAATTTATCAAAAAAATAAAAAATAATGGAAAAAAGCAACAACATAAGGCGATTTGACTGAAACATAAATAATGACAAATTGGAAAAAAACAAAAAAACAAAACTGTGTTATAGTAGTGCACAGCAAGACCAACAGGCTGATAGAAATTCCTAGCTTTACCAAACATAATAGTTTCACGCAGCATACTGTGAATGGCTGCGCACAATAAGATCTCATTTTTTGCAGCATTATTAGCATAAGTAGTTTAAATACTTGGGATCAACAGTACAGAGTAATGGGGATTGTGGAAGAGAGGTGAAGAAGAGAGTGCAGGCAGGGTGGAGTGGGTGGAGAAGAGTGTCAGGAGTAATTTGTGACAGATGGATATCAGCAAGAGTGAAAGGGAAGGTCTACAGGACGGTAGTGACACCAGCTATGTTATATGGGTTAGAGACGGTGGCACTGACCAGAAAGCAGGAGACAGAGCTGGAGGTGGCAGAGTTAAAGATGCTAAGATTTGTATTGGGTGTGACGAGGATGGACAGGATTAGAAATGAGGACATTAGAGGGTCAGCTCAAGTTGGACGGTTGGGAGACAAAATCAGAGCGGCGAGATTGCTTTGGTTTGGACATGTGCAGAGGAGAGATGAGGGGTATATTGGGAAAAGGATGCTAAGGATAGAGCTGCCAGGCAAGAGGAGAAGAGGAAGGCCTTATAGAAGTTTTATGGATGTGGTGAGAGAGGACATACAGGTGATGGGTGTGACAGAGCAAGATGAGGAGGTTTGCTGTGGCAACCCCTAATGGGAGCAGCCAAAAGAAGAAGAAGATTAATGAATAAGTAAAAAGGAAAAAAATACAAAATCCTATGATCTTATAAAACATAGTGTGGAAACCAGGGCCGCTCCAGTCGCCCCAACCCAAAACAGACAGGCAGAGAAATAAGTGCAGTACACAACACACTTTATTTACAGGGAGGAAGAGCCTTTTTTCGCTCCCCACAGCAGCACAGTACAAATAAGCACCTGTTCACAGTCCTTCTTCTTCTTCATCATCATCATCCATCTTCTCTGCTCCTCCTGACAAACTTCGTCCCTCATTAATCAGGCCTGGAATCACCCCAGGTGTGGTGAAAGCCCCATGTTGGGCTCTGCAGCTCCCCCCTGGTGGCCCAACAGGACCCTGCCACACTCCAACTCCCAGCATGCCCTGTGGGAAACCATGGTGCCACAGTCGCCCAGGAGGGCTGCCCTCCAGCGTCCTGGGGGAGGTAGTGTCTCGTAGATGCTCTCTCCTATCTATCTATCTATCTATCTATCTATCTATCTATCTATCTATCTATCTATCTATCTATCTATCTATCTATCTATCTATCTATCTATCTATCTATCTATTATATAGTGCCTTTCATCTATCTATCTATCTATCTATCTATCTATCTATCTATCTATCTATCTATCTATCTATCTATCTATCTATCTATCTATCTATCTATTATATAGTGCCTTGTATCTATCTATCTATCTATCTATCTATCTATCTATCTATCTATCTATCTATCTATCTATCTATCTATCTATCTATCTATCTATTATATAGTGCCTTTCATTTATCTATCTATTATATAGTGCCTTTTATCTATCTATCTATCTATCTATCTATCTATCTATCTATCTATCTATCTATCTATCTATCTATCTATCTATCTATCTATCTATCTATTATATAGTGCCTTTCATCTATCTATCTATCTATCTATCTATCTATCTATCTATCTATCTATCTATCTATCTATCTATCTATCTATCTATTATATAGTGCCTTTCATTTATCTATCTATTATATAGTGCCTTTCATCTATCTATCTATCTATCTATCTATCTATCTATCTATCTATCTATCTATCTATCTATCTATCTATCTATCTATCTATTATATAGTGCCTTTCATTTATCTATCTATTATATAGTGCCTTTTATCTATCTATCTATCTATCTATCTATCTATCTATCTATCTATCTATCTATCTATCTATCTATCTATCTATCTATTATATAGTGCCTTTCATTTATCTATCTATTATATAGTGCCTTTCATCCATCTATCTATCTATCTATCTATCTATCTATCTATCTATCTATCTATCTATCTATCTATCTATCTATCTATCTATCTATCTATCTATTATATAGTGCCTTTCATTTATCTATCTATTATATAGTGCCTTTCATCTATCTATCTATCTATCTATCTATCTATCTATCTATCTATCTATCTATCTATCTATCTATCTATCTATCTATCTATCTATCTATCTATCTATTATATAGTGCCTTTCATTTATCTATCTATTATATAGTGCCTTTCTTATCTATCTATCTGTCTATCTATCTACATGACTGTATATTTTGACACAGATTCCCATGAATCTTTGAGTGAAGAAACGCTTTATAATTTTTGTTACAGTTCAACAGAATTTCTGTCTGCTCCTTGGGACACATAATTCACTATTTAGCTGAAAGTACTCTACTAGTTTAGCTTTTCCTTGAGAATTTCAAAGCCCTGGATCAGATATCCATGTAGTTGTCTGTACAATGTAGTCTTCACTCTACTAGATTAAAAATTCAGCCTCTTTAGCCTTTCTGAATATGACTTTAAGCGAAGCAGAAGTGGATGGATAAAGTAAAGGAAAAGGACTTGATTGGTGAGGAGGCGTGGGACCGAGCTGTTTGGGAGAAGGTTAATCAAACACATCGAGCACCAAATAGAAGTTGTTAAAGATGATGAGGAAGAAGAAGTAGAAGAAATGGGTCAGGTCAGGTCAGGTTGGTGAAACAGGATCCTGGTTGGAAACTCTCCTATCAGACACGCGGTCCAGTCCCATCCTCTGGAAATGACCCTCTATGTGACACAGCCAGGTATTATGTGGGTGTCCCCTTGGCTTAGCTCCTCCTCAATGAGGGTCCTGCGAGCCAGATCACCCTCTCGGAATTGTGCCACATGGCCGTTGTGCTGTAACTGACGCTACCTCACAGTGCAGGTTATGTGCCTCATTTGGGACTCCGTGAGCAACACAAAGTCAAACCAGCAGTACCCAAGGATTCTATGAGGAGACACAGTACCGAAGGAGTCCAGTACCAAAGGGTTAAAAGAAACATTAAGGTTATAATTTACTAGTACAATACAGGAAGCATGTATGAGAGAGAAATATTTTTCAATGTGATTTGCCTCTGGAGTTAAATTGCTTTTAAGAGTCCTGCAAATTCAGTTCATCCTGGTTCATTTGAACAAAATAATTAAAACTTAAATATAAGCAGTCTGCAGTTCAAAAATTGAACAATTTTCACTCGGGAACAACCCGAGTCTTTGTGGATTCTTGTGTGTAGATTAATGGGCAACAATGGTAAATCTATCCATTTCAAATGAAATCTACAACACACTCAAGTGTGCCAAGAGTGTAGGCATCTGAGTACTTTATGAACTCACTGCAACCCTGCTAAGCATCTTCTTTGGAAATACTTAACATCTTTCGAATAACGAGATTTACACTAAAGTCAGTCTTTTGATCGACTCTTAAATAAGATACAACAGCTTAGTTCAGATTTCTTTCCTTAATTTCCAACTTGATTTGCAGTGTTTTGACTAACTGAAGAACGATGATAATAATGCAGTCCTGGGTGGAATACCATGTGCAAAGTTCATATCATTCTTCATTTTGAGAACTCATCTTCAATAAGATATACTTTTTCTGAAGGAGAAAGCATATTTTTAATTCATCTAAAATGAAAGTGTTAAATGACAGATCCAGGTCAAAAATAACTTCAGGTATCGTACTAAAGTTTGTTACAATTTAAAACTGTCAGCAATGCGTTGTCAGCAGAGTTATTTTGTCCCAGTACTAACACCCCTGTTTTTCAGAACTTAATAAAAGGTAATTCTGCATCATCCAGTTTTTAATCTCACTGACATATAATTCTTTTTTTATTTTTATAACAAGGGTGTCATTGGGAGTTTTAGATAAATAAAGCCGTGCATCATCAGCGAAGGTTTGAAAATTAATATTTAATACTACATCTTCTAGTGAGAGCAAACACTATATAAAGAACAGGGGAATGGACCTGTCTGGAAACCCTCAGGTACGCCATAGTTATCCTGCACTAAGCATGATGGATTATACTTGTCATTTATCCTCATATGCTCCAAGTTTAATTGTTAGGAAAATGTGAACCAAATAGGATCAGGTTTGAATTTGCAGAAATATGTTTTATTTTTATTTTTTTGTTCATGAAAATAAGGTGTGATTCAAAGAATATTGAGAAATATCAGCCTAGAGAGCACAGCAATAACAAATATGGGAGGTTTTCAGCATGGTGGTGAAAATAAACGGTCAAATACAAGAAAGAGTTGGAGACCAGTGATCCACTTTTTATTTGCTGAAGATATATAAGGAGTTGAAATCCATAGAATAATAATTCTTTATATTTATATAGCGCTTTTCTCACTACCCAAAGTGCTCTCCACACAGGGAGGACCCGGGATGCAAACCCACAATCTCCTTACTGCAAAGCTGCAGCACTACCACTGCGTCACCTGTGAGGAAGTCTTTCCATACAATATGGAGACTGTGTCTTATAATTTACAATACAATACAATTTATTTTTGTGTAGCCCAAAATCAAAAAAGAAGTGCCGCAATGGGCTTTAACAGGCCCTGCCTCTTGACAGCCCCCCAGCCTTGACTCTCTAAGAAGACAAGGAATAACTCCCAAAAAAAAGTAGGTTGGGCATGCAGTGGGTGTCATAAATAAGGGGGACAATACAATACAATACACAGAACACAAGTAATCCTCAATACGATATAAAAATAAAAACATTACAAGTATGGAGCAGAATTTAAGAGTAGATGATAGCACATAATATGAGTTGGATTTGTTTAGAGTCCTGGAGACCGCTGCCATCAAGCTGCCTCTCCCAATTGGCCATTCCACAGCTGAAACAGCCAAGCCAATGAAAGGACCCCTCTACCCGACGATTCCTGTGATCCTCCATCAGGGATGACTTTACCTTAGACAGGCAGAACAACTTGGCAGGTGGGCCCTGGCACCAAGTGCCACATTTGAGTACCGAGAACAGAAACAGAATAGGTGAGGGTTAGTATACAATTTTAACTGTCATGTTACTTATGTTTAAGTGCTAATGACTAACAACAGAGATGCAGTCTGTACAGTTAATCGGCAGCTCTAGTCAGGGTGTGCTAAACTGAAGTAGAGAGTTTTCAGCTGGGATTTAAAAGCTGAGACCGAAGGGGCATCTCTTATAGTAGCGGGCAGACCATTCCACAGTTTAGGGGCCCTGTAACTAAAAGCTCAACCTCCCACTGTTATTTTATTAATCCTTGGAATCAGAAGCAGACCGGCATCTTGAGATCTTAATGTGCACTCTGGTTTGTAAGTCGTGATAAGTTTAGACAAGTAAGCCAGACCTCTGCCATTTAAGTCTTTATACGTTAAAAGGAGGATTTTGAAATCCGCCCTAAACTTAACCGGGAGCCAGTGTAAGGATTTAAGAACTGGAGTTATATGTTCATATTTTCTTGTTCTTGTAATAATTCTTGCAGCAGCATTTTGGATTAACTAGAGGCTGTATAAAGAACACTTTGAACATCTAGTTAACACCGCATTGCAGTAGTCAATCCTACTAGAAATAAATGCGTGAATTAATTTCTCAAAATCCTGTTTATTTAGAAAACGTCTTAATTTCCCAACATTTTTAAATGGACGAAACATGATTTGGACAACTTTGTAATGTGCGCTTTAAATGACATGCTAGAGTCAAAGATAACTCCTAGATTGCGGGCTGATTCAGTAAAATTAATGGGGATTCCAACTGAGTTAACTGATGACAAAATATTGTTGTGATCGGCGTCATTCCCTCCAATAATTAACATTTCTGTTTTATCTGTGTTTAAAGACAAGTAGTTCTCATCCATCCACTCCTTTAATTCACTAACACAACTAATTAAAGACAACATCGGAGAAACTTCATTTGATTTAAATGAAAGGTATAACTGGGTGTCATCTGCATATGAGTGAAAATTAACATCCATCCATCCATCCATTTTCCAACCCGAACACAGGGTCAAGGGGGTCTGCTGGAGCCAATCCCAGCCAACATTATGTTTCCTAATGATAGATCCCAGTGGAAGCATGTAAAGTGAAAACAGTAAAGGTCCCAGTACTGAGCCCTGCATGACACCATATTGAACTTCTGTGTATAATGATGGAGTACTGTCAGCACATTTCTGTACGTATTGGAATCGATTTGATAAATAAGAACTAAACCAAGCGAGCACAGTGCCTGTAAGCCCAACATCATTTCTAGTCTGTGCAGTTAAAACAGAATGGTCAATGGTGTCAAATGTTGCGCTTAAGTCTAACAATATAATTACAGTGAAGTTTCCTTCATCAGAGGATATCAGAATGTCGTTTACAATGGCAAAGTGTTTAGAATTGGATTGTGAATTTCAAGAATGGTCAAGCAAATTTTAAACATAAAGAAGGAGCAGGGCGCCCGTCTACATCCACTACTGATGACAACATTGCCTAAGACTGTACCATAATTATGATGAATCGATGATGATTTCGGCCCCTGGTGCACCTTCAGTCTATAAAAAGCAGATCACTGCTCACTGTTCTACTTTGGTGCAAACAGAGAGCGGAGTGGCCATATTTACTTGTAGAAAAAACTAAGTGGAACTGACTGATCAAGTTTAAAACTTTACCACTCCGACCACAGACACACTATTTGTTTCCACATGTGTGTCAGGGAAAGCTGTACAGCCAACCCAAACAAAATGGTCACAAAACTGTGGATAAGCTTTGACTTTCCTTCGTATAAGCAATGTGGTACTTTTTTTTTATATACAAGGAAAAAATTTCAGCAGAGGTAACTTCACATCAGAGGTAACTGGCAGCCGCCAGAATTACACATAACTCCAGTTCTCAAGCCCATTCACTGGCTCCCGGTTAAGTTCGGGATAGATTTCAAAACCACACTTTTAACATATAAAGCCTTAAATGGCCAAAACTCTTTTTACTGATCTGAACTTATGATTAATTAAAACCAGAAAACACAATAAGATCTCAAGATTACGGCCTTCTTATAATTCCAGGGATTAACAAAATAACAGTGGGAGGTCGAGCTATTAGTTGAGGTTATTATACTGCTACTATAAGAGGTGCCCCTTCAGTCTCAGCTTTCAAATCCTAGCTGAAGACTTATGACTTCAGTTTAGCATACCCTGACTAGAACTGCTGATTAGCTGTGCATACTGCAACTCTGTTGTTAGTCATTAGAACCAAAATATCAGTTATATATTTATAAACTGTTACTAACCTTAATCAGTTTCTGTTCTTGGTATCCATTTGTGGTGCTTAATGACACTGCTCTACTGCCAAAATTGTTACTGCTTATGGAAAAGTCATCTCAGATAAAGGAGCACTGGAATCATCGGGGTAGCAGCTTGTTGGCCAAGATCTCCAAGCCTCTGACTGTGTCTGGCCTGTCTGACTCCTTTTCTACAATCTGGCTGTTGGTTCTACAGTTTTTTGATGGAGGCATGTTGTTTTTTAATAGAATTTTAATGTGTTTTTATTGTAGTTTTAATATTGGACAGTAAGGGGCCGTACTTATTGAACCCTCTACTCGATACATATTTTTTATTGCAAAAATAAACAGAATTTTTTTAAACAAATTTTATACACTATTTTAAGACAAACTGTAGCACATAATGAACACAAAAAATGTAACTATTTTAGAGATGATGATTGGTATGGCTGCATATTGTCACATTTGGGTCACAAAGTTGCACAGGAGCGCTCAGGGTTTTCCAAGAGAGAGTAACTTTATTCCAGAACAGGCGGAACAAACACAAGTCTCCTTCAGGAGCGATCCGGCCGCATAAGGGTCAACTGCCGAATCAGCTGCCTCGGCTCCACCTCACTGGTCAAAAGAACACAAAATCTTCCTCTTCAAAGGGGCGCAGCAGCTTGGGAGCCCTGACCGGAGCAGAGGGAGTCTGGGGGACAAGAGACGAGGCAGTGAGACACTAGGACGGCCGCGGCGTGGTCTTTTAAATGTTTGAAGTCCTGTGCGAGATGCAGCAGCCTAGTAGCTGATCCAGCAAAGTAGAGATGAAAAGCTGTGTTTTTTCCCATTGAAACACTGTTCAAGAGGGGGTTTCGGAGGAGTGTTCACCACGTTCACAATATGATTTAAATAAAAATTTATTTATGGGATTATGTGTGCCACAGCCTGAACTTTGGGGTCTAATCCTCTAATTTTAAACCCGACACAAGGGTCTGCAAGGAGGAATGGCAGAAAATCCTCAAATCCAGGTATGTGAAAACCCAAGGAGACCCCAGGCTGCCACAACTACATAATGAATAAAGGATTTTTTATTTTTAATAAATTTGTAGAAATTTCTAAAATCCTGTTTTCACTGTGTTATTTGGGAGAATTGTGTTTTCCTTGATGAGGAAAAAAAATAATTTTAGCACAAGGCTGCAACATAAGAAAATATGAAAATGATAAAACCACTTTATCTTTTATAATATCAAGTCATACTGATTATATTTCTACTTAATTGAAATATTATTTCTTGAACACATGCAAATGTTTATATCAAGTATGTTATGTTAAAATCACTCTTGTGGAAGATGTCATTAAGTGTCATAGTGGAAAAAATAATATGAAATTATACTGCAGTGATTATAATCTCTGCAATGGGTCAACTTTGACATAAAGAGAATAGGAGGGTCAAAGCCTGCATGATTGATAATTTAAGCAGACGGTTATTATCACTAAGTGTTTTAAGAAAGAAAATCAAGAAAATGTAAAAAGTATAATTTACCGTGATACATGTTAGAAAACAAAGGTTACTACAGTTCTGGGAATTTGAATTGTGAAAGTAGAAACAAAAATGTAACTTTGAGACAAGAATAAAAAATGCAACCAGGATCACAGCAATAAACTGCATAAAATCCGCTTTATAAAGGACCTCGGGCAGTCTTTTCTGCCCACTGCTATCAGGCAATGTAATGCTTCCATCAGATGTATTCGTTAAGTTTATTTTTATTTAACTATTTATTTACACAAATGCAATGACGGCACACATGGTCGCAGCAGCTCTCCTTTTCAGTGCTCTTTTTTGTTGTTTTTGTACTTTTTTCTTGCTTGGTTGTTCACTATCAATTCTGTGAACATCCGCTACACCCGTCAGAACCTTATAGACATCGGTGTCCAGTGTCAGACATCTGTTTCGAATGTTTTTCATGACACACACAACATCCCAGACAACATAGCGAGACCAGTAGGCTCTCCGTGGATTGTTGTCGGGTCTAGGAGACGGCGCAGACAGAGGAGGGAAAGGAAGCAGAAGCGGGGCCGCAGATCCGGTGTTATGCTAAGGCTAAAGAAACAACCACACAAGCCACCTCTACCGAGCTTGTATCTCAGCAATGCCAGATCCCTGGTGCATAAAACGGATGACTTGGAATCACAACTTGCTGGAAATCGCTATGTTCGTGACTGCTGTGTGTTGATTATCACTGAAACCTGGCTTCACCCGGGGAGACCCGATGCTAGCATGCAGCTAAGCAGGTTGCACTCTGCTCCGCTGGGACAGGACAAAGGAATCCGGTAAGAGCAGAGGAGGGGGGCTCTGTATTTACGTGCATGAGAACTGGTGCAACAACGGGACAATTATAGACAAACACTGTTCCCCTGACCTCGAGTACATGTCTGTAAGATGCCGGCCTTTTTTTCTACCAAGAGAGCTAACAGTAGTGATTGTCATGGCTGTGTACATTTCACCTGATGCCAATGTAAACACGGCGCTCTCTCTCCTGCTGAACACCATTAACGAACAGCAGCGAGCCCACCCTGACGGTGCTCATATAATTGCAGGAAGCTTTAACAAGGCCACCTTGAAGTCTGTACTCCTGAAATTTTATCAACATGTTAAGTGTTCTACTAGAGGGGAGAACACTCTGGACCATGTTTACTCCAACATCAAGCACATGTACAGAGTCATACCCCTCCCCGAACTCGGCCAGTCCAACCATCTTCCTCTCCTGCTCTCCCCAGCCTACATCCCCCTTAGATGCAGTGCCAGGTCCACCATAAAGACTATTACAACCTGGCCTGAAAATGCACTCTCCAAACTACAGGACTGCTTCGAACAGACGGACTGGGACATATTTGAACACCAAGAGCTGGAAACATTCACAGGAACGGTACTGGACTATATCAGGTTCTGCATCAGAAATGTGACTGTGGACAAAAACCAGAAACCCTGGATGACCAGCCAGGTCTGTACACTCCTCAAAGCCCGCAACGCTGTCAGGTGCAAGTCAGGTGACAGAGCTCTGTACAGGGCTGCCCGAGCCGCTCTGAAAAGTGAAATTTAAAAAGCCAAGACGGACCATAAGAGGAGCATAGAGCCCCACCTGTCCAGCCACAATACATGGGAGGTGTGGCAGGGAATACAAAACATCACCAACGACAGAGGCTGTGATGCAACAACAGGAGATCTGAGTGCGCCGCTAGCAGAGGAGCTAAACTGCTTCTTTGCTCGCTTTGAATCATCACAACAGCAGCACTCACCTGCTCCAGCCCTGTTCACACCCTCACCGGGTTCCTGCAGCACTCCACCCACTGTAAAGGGGCACGATGTCAGATGGGTGCTCCTGGCAGTGAACCCCAAGAAGGCTGCCGGCCCAGATGGAGTACATGGCAGGGTGCTCAGAGCGTGTGCCCACCAGCTCACTCTTATCTTCACCAAAATCTTCAACCTCTCCCTAGCCCAGGCAGTCATTCCGTCCTGCCTAAAATCAGCCACAATCATACCAGTGCCGAAGAAGCCTAAATGATTATCGCCCTGTGGCTCTCACTCTGGTAATCATGAAGTGCTTCGAGAGACTGGTTCTCCAGCACATCAAGAACTATCTTCCCCAAGACTTTGATCCCTACCAATTCACATATCGTGCGAACAGATCCACAGAAGACGTCATCGCCCTAGCTCTTCACTCTGTGCTGAGCTATCTGAAGCAGCAGCAGAGCTACGTCCGGATGCTCTTTGTGGATTACAGCTCAGCTTTCAATGCAATTATTCCTGACATTCTCATCACCAAACTGGTCACTCTTGGCCTCCCCCCTCTCATATGTGTCTGGATAAAAGTCTTTCTTACCAACCGGCTCCAGACTGTGAGACTCGGCACCCACTTCTCCTTCCTTCCACACTGAACACCGATACCCAACAAGGCTATGTGCTGAGCCCCCTTCTGTACTGTCTCTACACCCACGACTGCAGTCTGGCCCACAACAACAACCTCATCATCAAGTTTGCTGACGACACCACAGTGGTCGGACTCATCTCAAAGGGAGACGAGGCAGCTTACAGAGAGGAGGTCCTGAAGTTGGCAGCCTGGTGTTCAAGGAACAATCTGGCTCTGAACACCAGGAAAACCAAGGAGATCATTGTCGACTGCAGGACGCACAGCACCGACTTAGCCCCCCTTTACATCAATGGCGAGTGTGTGGAAAGGGTCCATACCTTCTGGTTTCTCAGCATCCATATATCCGCTGACATCACCTGGACAGACATCATCATAGGCGTCATTAAGAAGGCTCAGGAGCGGTTACACTTCCTGAGGGTCCTAGAAAGCACAACCTGGATTCCAACCTGCTACTGACCTTCTACCGCTCGTCCATCGAGAGGCTGCTGACGTATTGTATCATAGTATGGTACGGCAGCTGCACCATGGCAGACAGGGAGAGGCTTCAGTGAGTAGTAAAGGCAGCACAGAAGATCATCGGCTGCCCTCTCCCCTCCCTGATGGACATTTACATCTCCCACTGCCTCAGCAGAGCAAAAAACATCATCAAGGACAGCTGCCACCCTGGCTCTGATCTGTTTGACCTGCTGCCCTCAGGGAGGCGCTACAGGTGCATCACAACAAGGACAAACAGACTCAACAACAGTTTTTTCCCAAAAGCCATAACCATTCTAAACTCACACATGCACTGACTACACAGTCTACCCCCCCAACCCCTGGACTTCCTTCTATCCATCAACTGTGCAATATCTAATATCTAAATGGCATTGATAATAACTGTGTAATATCTGTATACAGTACAAAATCATTACTCTCAGGGTCCAACATCCACTACTCACTGCACATGATCATCATTATTGTGCAATATTTAAGTAATGTGCAATAACCCAATAGTGCAATAGTTATTTATTCTTTCCATATGTATAAAGCGTCACAGAACTTTTTTTTTTACAACTTTTTGCACCATTTGTTTATTTATTTGTTGTGTTCTACATATATGTCTGCACTGGAGGAGCTTCTTTTAATCTCATTGTACATGTGTATAGTGACAATAAAAGGTATTCTATTCTACTTATTGATTGATTGATTATTGATT
Source organism: Erpetoichthys calabaricus (assembly GCF_900747795.2). NCBI lineage: Eukaryota > Metazoa > Chordata > Cladistia > Polypteriformes > Polypteridae > Erpetoichthys > Erpetoichthys calabaricus. Next base: position 13,567,819 of record NC_041399.2, on the reverse strand, counting down.
CATCGATCGGCTATGTTGTCTGTCTTATGAGTCCATATCTTTGTTTTTTTATGTTATTGCTGCTGTATGCATCAGAATTTCCCTATGGGATTAATAAAGTTTAACTAATCTAATCTAACCTAATGTAATCTAATCTAATTTCACAAAGAAACAACATGTGCTTTCTCAATTTTTTATTTTAAATAAATCTGCAAAAACCTCAAGTAAACTGTTTTCATGTTGTTATTATGGGGTGTTGTGTGTAGAATTCTGCAGAAAAAAATTAATTTAATCCATTTTGGAATAAGACTGTAAAATAACAAAATGTGGAAAAAGTGATGCACTGTGAATACTTTCCGGATGCACTGTATATACAGTATATACATATACACAGATACATATATATATATATATATATATATATATATATACAGTATATATACATATTATATATATATATATATATATATATATATATATATATATATATATATATATATATATAGGTTTGTGGTAGGAGTGACGGATACATTCAAGGTGGAGTTGGGATTACATCAGGGATCGGCTCTGAGCCCTTTCTTATTTGCAATGGTGATGGACAGGTTGGCAGACGAGATTAGACAGGAGTGTGCTGATGACATTGTGATCTGTAGCGATAGTAGGGTGAAGGTCGAGGAGACCCTGGAGAGGTGGAGATATGCTCTAGAAAGGAGAGGAATGAAAGTCAGTAAGAACAAGACAGAATACATGTGTGCGAATGAGAGGGAGGTCAGAGGAATGGTGAGGATGCAAGGAGTAGAGTTGGCGAAGGTGGATGAGTTTAAATACTTGGGATCAACAGTACAGAGTAACGGGGATTTAGGAAGAGAGATGAAAAAGAGAGTGCAGGCAGGGTGGAATGGGTGGAGAAGAGTGTCAGGAGTGATTTGTGACAGACAGGTATCAGCGAGAGTGAAAGGGAAGGTCTACAGGACGGTAGTGAGACCAGCTATGTTATATGGGCTGGAGATGGTGGCACTGACCAGAAAGCAGGAGACAGAGCTGGAGGTGGCAGAGTTAAAGATGCTAAGATTTGCACTGGATGTGACGAGGATGGACAGGTTTAGAAATGAGTACTGTACATTAGAGGGTCAGCTCAAGTTGGACGGTTGGGAGACAAAGTCAGAGAGGCGAGATTGTGTATATTGGGAGAAGGATGGTAAGGATAGAGCTGCCAGGGAAGAGGAAAAGAGGAAGGCATAAGAGAAGGTTTATGGATGTGCTGAGAGAGGACATGCAGATGATGGGTGTGATAGAGCAAGATGAGGAGGACAGGAAGATATGGAAGAAGATGATCCACTGTGACAACCCCCAACGGCAGCAGCCAAAAGAAGAACATAGTAGCTGTCCCCCAATGCTCTGCCCACGTAGTAGTGAAACAGGACAAAGTTTAAAAATCAATTTAAAAAAAATGTAATTCTGGCCAAGCAGAAGGTAGGTACGTTCGAACGTCAAACATTGCCACTGTATCTGATTTTTTTCAGCTTTGTTGGGAGATCGTCCCCCATGTGGGGAGAAAAGCACATGGCGGTGATCTCTCTGGCAATCAGCAGTTACCCTCTAAAACACACGTAGCTCTGATTTCTCTCTCAAAAACGTCAAACGTTACTCTTAGCAATCTGTAGATGATAATGTCTGCTGAACAAACAGGTATTGCTAGCTAAGCAGAGGCAAGCTCCAATACATGGTGGGAGGTCAAGCAACTTGAATGGAGGCTGGCACATGAGTAAGGAGGGCCCCATCCGGCTCTTCGCTCCTGAGGTCCCGCAGTTTCTCTCTTGGATTTGTGTGAATAAATCAGCGCTGCAACCGAACTATGATACTTTAGTTACATAAGGACCCCTCACCACTTCATTTAAGGTTGGTTCTTGGAATTATAAGCAGACCTTCATTTGAAGAGCTGAAGCTGTGACTGGAAGTGTAAGGGGACAGACATTCCAAAATATAGGACGGGGTGAGATTATTTAAAGCTTTGTAAACCATTAATACTGTAGTATTTGAAAGTCAATTCTAAATGACACAGGTAACCAAAGTAACGATGCTAAAACTGGTGAGATGTGCTCTGATTTTCTTTTTCTAGTTGAGATTCTGGTTGCTGCATTCTGCACTAATTGTTACCCACTGATGTCTTTCTTAGGTAATCCCATAAAGAGTGCATTACAGAAATCTAGTCGGCTGAAAACAAAAGCGTGAATTTTTTTTTCTGCGTCTTGTAAAGTTATAAGAGGTCTCACTTTAGCTGCATTCCTGAAATGAAAAAAGACAGTCCTAGTAATCTGACTTAGGGTCAAGGAGAACCTTCAGCCCAGTCTGATGTCTCAAACGCATGCCGAAAGAAATTTCTCAGTCCAAAAGTTTGTTTTAAAAGATTTAGTGAAAATTTAAATCAAATACTCCTTGCAAGAATAAAAAAAGGTTGTTACACACGTAGAATAAAAGGAAAAAAAAAAGGGAAAAATTGTCTCTTAATTTAGCCTTTTCTTGTTTAACTTCAGTTGTTTTCTATACTACAAGGTGTTTTACTTCACCTTCAGTACGTTCTAAACGTGCAGCACTGCACAGTCAAAAGAACACGTGTTACATACTGCAGTATGAGGGCAAGTTAAGGCTCAGTTTGAAACTGTGTGCCCTCCATACCTTACTTACAGCAAGACAGGTCACTAACTGAGACTAATCTGTAGTCAGAGGGACAAGAAGCAGTTAGAATATGCCAATTCAATTCTGCTTGTGGGGGTTACAAGAACCTCATCTCATAGACTACACCCTAATATATAGGCACACATTTAACATAACTAAGCAAACACTTCTACCTACTTAACATAACCTAAATAACTAGCAAATGGCTCTTAAGATATATATATATATATATATATATATATATATATATATATATATATATATATATATATATATATATATATATATACAGTGGTGTGAAAAACTATTTGCCCCCTTCCTGATTTCTTATTCTTTTGCATGTTTGTCACACAAAATGTTTCTGATCATCAAACACATTTAACTATTAGTCAAATATAACACAAGTAAACACAAAATGCAGTTTGTAAATGGTGGTTTTTATTATTTAGGGAGAAAAAAAAATCCAAACCTACATGGCCCTGTGTGAAAAAGTAATTGCCCCCTGAACCTAATAACTGGTTGGGCCACCCTTAGCAGCAATAACTGCAATCAAGCGTTTGCGATAACTTGCAATGAGTCTTTTACAGCGCTCTGGAGGAATTTTGGCCCACTCATCTTTGCAAAATTGTTGTAATTCAGCTTTATTTGAGGGTTTTCTAGCATGAACCGCCTTTTTAAGGTCATGCCATAGCATCTCAATTGGATTCAGGTCAGGACTTTGACTAGGCCACTCCAAAGTCTTCAGTTTGTTTTTCTTCAGCCATTCAGAGGTGGATTTGCTGGTGTGTTTTGGGTCATTGTCCTGTTGCAGCACCCAAGATCGCTTCAGCTTGAGTTGACGAACAGATGGCCGGACATTCTCCTTCAGGATTTTTTGGTAGACAGTAGAATTCATGGTTCCATCTATCACAGCAAGCCTTCCAGGTCCTGAAGCAGCAAAACAACCCCAGACCATCACACTACCACCACCATATTTTACTGTTGGTATGATGTTCTTTTTCTGAAATGCTGTGTTCCTTTTACGCCAGATGTAACGGGACATTTGCCTTCCAAAAAGTTCAACTTTTGTCTCATCAGTCCACAAGGTATTTTCCCCAAAAGTCTTGGCAATCATTGAGATGTTTCTTAGCAAAATTGAGACGAGCCCTAATGTTCTTTTTGCTTAACAGTGGTTTGCGTCTTGGAAATCTGCCATGCAGGCCGTTTTTGCCCAGTCTCTTTCTTATGGTGGAGTCGTGAACACTGACCTTAATTGAGGCAAGTGAGGCCTGCAGTTCTTTAGACGTTGTCCTGGGGTCTTTTGTGACCTCTCGGATGAGTCGTCTCTGCGCTCTTGGGGTAATTTTGGTCGGCCGGACACTCCTGGGAAGGTTCACCACTGTTCCATGTTTTTGCCATTTGTGGATAATGGCTCTCACTGTGGTTCGCTGGAGTCCCAAAGCTTTAGAAATGGCTTTATAACCTTTACCAGACTGATAGATCTCAATTACTTCTGTTCTCATTTGTTCCTGAATTTCTTTGGATCTTGGCATGATGTCTAGCTTTTGAGGTGCTTTTGGTCTACTTCTCTGTGTCAGGCATCTCCTATTTAAGCGATTTCTTGATTGAAACAGGTGTGGCAGTAATCAGGTCTGGGGGTGGCTACGGAAATTGAACTCAGGTGTGATACACCACAGTTAGGTTATTTTTTAACAAGGGGGCAATTACTTTTTCACACAGGGCCATGTAGGTTTGGATTTTTTTTCTCCCTAAATAATAAAAACCATCATTTAAAAACTGCATTTTGTGTTTACTTGTGTTATATTTGACTAATGGTTAAATGTGTTTGATGATCAGAAACATTTTGTGTGACAAACATGCAAAAGAATAAGAAATCAGGAAGGGGGCAAATAGTTTTTCACACCACTGTATATATATATATATATATATATATATATATATATATATATAAATATATATTCAAGGCATTCGTAGTCTGTGTCACAATCTGATTGTATGGGTGGTTACCTACCAGGTAACGCTTATGGTTGGCCAGCAAGTTTGCTAACATCCGCCACGGTGCCCTCAGTTGTGAGAAGCAGATCATAGAATGGTTGAAATAGTTTACTGTCAAATAATGCAAAGAGTACGCGACACGTGTTTCGCCCTAATTCTGGGCTCATCAGGCGTACACACTCTACTGCACTCCCTCTCGGGAATCGAACCTTGGAGCCAGAGGCGATGCCCCTAACGTTGCGCCACGACGTGTGGTTCGTTTATTTGACAGCGTGTAGATCGGGGTAATTACATTCACGGCATTCGTAGTCTGTGTCACAATCTGATTGTATGGGTGGTTACCTACCAGGTAACGCTTGTGGTTGGCCAGCAAGTCTGCTAACATCCGCCACAGTGCCCTCATTTGTGAGAAGCAGATCATAGAATGGTTGAAATACAGTACTGTGCAAAAGTTTTAGGCAGGTGTGAAAAAATGCTGTAAACAAAGAATGCTTTCAGAAATATAAATAATGCTTGTTTATTGTTATCAATTTACAAAATGCAAAGTCAGCGAACAAAAGAAAAATCTAAATCAAATTAATATTTGGTGTTACTACCTTTTGCCTTCAAACCAGCATCAATTCTTATAGGTCCACTTGCACAAAGTCAGGGATTTTGTAGGATTCTAGTCAGGTGTCTGATCAACCAATTCTACCAAACAGGTGCTAATGATCATCAATGTCACACGTAGGTTGAAACACAGTCATTAACTGAAACAGAAACAGCTGTGTAGGAGGCTTAAAACTGGGTGAGGAACAGCCAAACTCTGCTACCAAGGTGAGGTTGTGGAAGACAGTTTCATGTCATGGCAAGATTGAACACAGCACCAAGACACAAGGTAGTTCTACTGCATCAGCAAGGTCTCTCCCAGACAAAGATTTCAAAGCAGACTGGGGTTTCAAGATGTGCTGTTCAAGCTCTTTTGAAGAAGCACAAAGAAACGGGCAACGTTGAGGATCATAGACGCAGTGGTCGGCCAAGGAAACTTAGTGCAGCAGATGAAAGACACATCAAGCTTATTACCCTTCAAAATCGGAAGATGTCCAGCAGTGCCATCAGCTCAGAACTGGCAGAAACCAGTGGGACCCAGGTACACCCATCTACTGTCCGGAGAAGTCTGGCCAGAAGTGGTCTTCATGGAAGAGTCGCAGCCAAAAAGCCATACCTCTGACGTGGAAACAAGGCCAAGCGACTCACGTATGCACGAAAACATAGGAACTGGGGTGCAGAAAAATGGCAGCAGGTGCTCTGGACTGATGAGTCAAAATTTGAAATATTTGGCTGTAGCAGAAGGCAGTTTGTTCGTCGAAGGGCTGGAGAGCGGTACAATAATGAGTGTCTGCAGGCAACAGTGAAGCATGGTGGAGGTTCCTTGAACATTTGGGGCTGCATTTCTGCAAATGGAGTTGGAGATTTGGTCAGGATTAATGGTGTTCTCAATGCTGAGAAATACAGGCAGATACTTATCCATCATGTAATACCATCAGGGAGGCGTATGATTGGCCCCAAATTTATTCTGCAGCAGGACAACAACCCCAAACATACAGCCAAAGTCATTAAGAACTATCTTCAGCGTAAAGAAGAACAAGAAGTCCTGGAAGTGATGGTATGGCCCCCACAGAGCCCTGATCTCAACATCATCGAGTGTGTCTGGGATTACATGAAGAGACAGAAGGATGTGAGGAAGCCTACATCCACAGCAGATCTGGGGTTAGTTCACCAAGATGTTTGGAACAACCTACCAGCCGAGTTCCTTCAAAAAAACTGTGTGCAAGTGTACCTAGAAGAATTGATGCTGTTTAGAAGGCAAAGGGTGGTCACACCAAATATTGATTTGATTTAGATTTCTCTTTTGTTCATTCACTGCATTTTGTTGATTGATGAAAATAAATGATTAACACTTCCATTTTTGAAAGCATTCTTTGTTTTCAGCATTTTTTCACACCTGCCTAAAACTTTTGCACAGTACTGAATACATATATATACAGTATATATGTATATATATATATATATATATATATATATATATATATATATATATATATATATATATATATATATATATATATATATATATATATACTAGGGGGCTTCGCTCACCAACCCCTTTCCCCTCTGTCAGCGGCCGCCTCTCCGTAACCCCTCTTAAACGGTGATATAATGGGAAACAATTAACACTTGTTTTTTTCACCTCCTCTTTGCTTGATCAGCTGTTGGCTGCTGCGTGGAGTGTGATCTGCATTTTGTGTGGAGCTTCGAACGTTTAAAAGCCTGTACAGCAACTAAATATTTGATCTCTTTTCACTGTTCCATTATTTCCCCAAGTAATATTTTTAGATTGTTTGCACTAATGCGATCTTTACTCTTATTTTTGGAGACTTTTGAATTTCCTACTTCCATTATCTCTCTAACCTGCTCTGCATATGTACCATGGGACTTGCATCTGAAGGTTGTAAGTATGATGTGACTTGTCTGTCTTGCAGGAAGTAAAACTGTATCTGTCTCGCTCTCTCTTCAAAAGAAAACGTCTCGTCCCCGGGAAAAATTCTTGTCTTGTCACAAGTTTTTTTTTTTTTTATAATAGAGATATATATATATATATACATACACACACACACACATATATATATATAGATATATATATATACATACTTTTGCAAGCTACTGTGCATGCTTATCTTATATATGAACATCTATGCATGGAGGTGTGTGTGTGTCTGTCCAGTCTGGAAGTGAGAGGTGGAGTCTGGGAAGTAAGGGGGCCACCTCTGAGGAGAGAGAAAACTTGCTTAGTCGTGAAAACAGTAGCAGGGCGAACACATTGACAAAATGGAATCCCTTTCACTTTTCATCCCGCCGCTAATGCACAAGTGAGGCAAGCACATCGGCAAAACAAAACCTCCTAGGAGAGAGATGCCCAGAGTAGTTTCTTTCAATTACCTGACATCTCTATATTTCAATTTTTTTCTGACAATTTCAATAGTTTCTAGGACTCTGGCTTTTTTACAGCACGGGTTTACACAGCTAATAGATAGATAGATAGATAGATAGATAGATAGATAGATAGATAGATAGATAGATAGATAGATAGATAGATAGATAGATAAACACACATGCATATATATATATATATATATATATATATATATATATATATACCTGTATATATGCACACATACATGCATGCGTTCTCCATCAACCAGCCTAAGATTTTGCAGACTCAAGCAAACGTAGCTGATAACTGGCAGCTGTTATTCAATAAAGCCTTGACACTGAAAATAAAGCATCCCGAAGGGTTGACAAATTGTAGCCATTTTCAATGGATCCGTCATACTTTGACAAATTACTTTCAGCTATCGGTTGATGGACAACACTGATAAGTGGACTGTTTAGGTAAATCTTTATATATATATTTTTTTCATTGAAATAAATCAATAAGATAAGCGTCCAATAATTTTCTACTGAATTCCATGCCCATGAAAGAAGTCGGGAAGAGTACAGAACTATACGTGTCATTTAGAAAAGAGACAGATTTTTAAAGCTTTTTGTGGAATATGGGGTCTTTTGGAAATAACACATTTTTTTCAGAATGGGCTTACCTTTTGTATTATTGGAGCATTTGACTTCATGAGAAAATAGAAGAGCCGGCATACACTCCATCCTCATGTTTTCGAACCTGCTTAGTCCAAAGGTCATTATGACCTGACATAAAATGAAAAATTAAATGTGGAAAAAACTAAAATCAAATAAAGGTCATTATCCTGATGGAATGTGATCCTTTGATTCAATAAATACTTAAACTTCTGTTCTTGTTAAACAAGTAAATTGCATTTGTCGAAGAAGAAGAAGTTGTAGAACTCTGCATTTCCTTTACTTATCTATTATTTATATATATACTAGCAAAATACCTGTGCTTCGCAGCGGAGAAGTAGTGTGTTAAAGAGGTTATGTAAACATATATATACAAAAACATATATACATATATATACATATCTACATATACACATATCTACATATACATATATATATACATATATACATATATATATATATATATATATATACACATATACACATCCACATATATATACATATATATATATACACATATCAACATATATATACACATACATATACACATACATACACACACACATACATATATACATATACACACATACATACATACATACACACACACACATATATATATATATATATATATATATATATATATATATATATATATATATATATATATATATATATATATATATACTTACAGACACGCCATATATATATTATGATGGACCCACAGGCATCAGCAAGCCCAAAACCCAACACAAACACAGAATCACAGTCCCAGGTTCAAATAAAGGTTGTTTATTAACCACAAATACCTTTGTTATGGTACAGAAAGCACAACTGACAAGTTTTCCTTCTCCTCCCAATAATTCTCTCACCACCACACTTCACTCCTCCCGTCAAGCGTTGTCTCTCTACCACCCAGCTCCAACTCGCCTGAATAAGGGAGTGCGGTCCCTTTTTATTTCAGACCTGGGAGTACTTCCGGTGCCAGGGCGATTGCCGGATGGAAGTCCATATTAGGGAGCTTGTCTCCCTACAGCCCCCTCTCGTGGTACCCAAAGACCTCAGCAGGGCTGCTCTGCCGGACTAGATATCCCGCCATGCCCTGCTGGTTCCTTACGGTGCACTGAACTCTGGGGCTGTTGCCATCTAGCATGTTGGGGGGAATAAAAAATATCTATCCACATTTTCTCTTTTTAATGGGCTGTCAGTTCACCTTTTCCGATCCCCTTTCCTGGCCGGGATGTCCGTCCAGCCCATGTGGCATCTACAATATATATATACATTGTCACCAAGAGACAGATCCTATTTTAGCCGTAGATCTGTTACCCTCACCAGATCCTAGTCCATCACAGAGCACACTTTCACATACACATCACAGTATGTTGCCATTTGTCCAATATTTTGGGGTGTTGAGAGCAACCACAGAATCTGGTGATTACTTGTAAGATGATAAGAAGTGCATGCAAAACCTGCACAAACAATGACTGGACCAGCAATTTCCCAGAATGCAGGAGCCATTAGTGCTCACTCAATAATTCTTTTAGTGTTGAAATAATTATTTGTAGGCTAAACATATGGAAACCTGTTGTTAAATCAGAGCATACGATGGCCATCTTCAAGAATATGCTGTGCATAGTGACATACTAAATGTTTAAAAATGTTGCCTTCATTTCATTCTTCTAGTTTTTAGCCCACTTTTAATATTTAAAAATAAAAAAAGAGGACAAAAACATCTCAAACCTCCAAGTCAGAAAGCCTCTAAGAACATGAAAGTATTGACTTGGCCCACTTGTGACCTCAGTTTGTGACATTCTGACATTGAACGCCGTGTGTCATAAACTGGGCAGGAAAGAAAATCTTTTCTTTGATCAGCCGGACTCTTAATTGCTTTCACACTAACCTGAAAGCTATTTGAAGCTCACAGAGGACTCAGACCTAACAAAGGCACCACCTGCCAATCACAGAGATTGTCAGGGCAGCGCCTCACACCTTGTGACTTTACACTCAGAGTCTTAGTTCTACGTTTTGGGTTGAATTCTCAAAGAGAGAAAAAGGCATTTTGTTGGATTTTCTTATTTTGTATTAGTACAATTTATTGGTGTAAACGACAGACCAGGGTCAATTACATTATATATGTTGCATTGCCTCTTATAGCGTTAAAACGAATTGACAACTTTTTGTTAAAGTTTAAAAGCAAAAACCGTACTTTTCATATTGTAGAAATTGTATTTCTTCCTTCCATATATATTTTTTATATAAAAACTAGCTTTGCTACTCATCTAGGATGGGTTGAAATCTAAATAATCAACACAGACCTCAGTGTTAACGTCTGAAGTGCACCATCCTTTGTAATGTATTTTGTAAAGCACATAGTAATAAAATACATTGCATTTGTAATTCTAACAGATGACGCATCCCAAACATTTGCAGTGATAAAATTCATTGTATTTGTCATTCCAACAGATGGCACATCACACACATTTGTAGTAATAAAATGCATTACATTTGTCATTCCAACAGTTGGCACATCACAAACATAGTCTTAGTTCTACATTTTGGGTTGAATTCTCAAAGAGAAATGTTTGTTTGTTTAGATCTACTTATTCCGTATTAGTACATTTTAGTGGTGTTAAGGGAAGACAAGGGTCAATTATGTTATATATGCTGTATTGCCTGTTATAGCATTAAAACTAATTGACAGGTTTTTGGTAAAGTATATAAGAAAAAAACTTATTTTTCATATTGTAGAAACTATATTTATTCAGTCCATATATATACAGTATATGTATATATATTTATATAAAAACTAGATGTGCTACTTATCTACGATGTGTTGAAATCTAAATAATCAACATAGACCTCAGTGTTAATGTTTGCAGTGTAACATCTTTTGTAATGTATTTTGTAATGCACATAGTAATAACATGCATTGCACTTGTCATTCAAACAGATGATGCATCCTAAACATTTGTTCTGATAAAATGCATTGCATTTGTCATTCCAACAGATGGCACTTCACAAACATTTGTAGCGATAAAATGCATTGCATTTGTCATTCCAACAGATGGCACTTCACAAACATTTGTACTGATGAAATGCATTACATTTGTCATTCCAACAGGTTGCGCTTCAGAAACATTTGTAGTAATAAAATACATTGCATTTGTCATTCCAACAGGTGGCACATCACAAACATTTTCACTGCTTATATGAATCTCATACAACAGATACACAGAAACACACACAGACACGTGTCCTTGGATCAGCTGATTTCTGCCAGTCTGTCAGTTACTCTCTGTTGAATGTACTCAGCATTAATGTTTCACTGGTTTGCAAGGTTTTCTAATTTTTCTAATTTTGTAATATAAATTGCGAGATTTTCAAACTGGGGTGTTCGCATAGTCATGGGTGCCCAGATTTTGCTGTATGATCTTCTTAGGTCAAAATCTTTAAATTTTAAAGTCATACCTGATGTAATTTCTACTGGAGACTCGTAGCTAAAATACTGCAAGAACAACTGTCTGATTGTGTGCGCTCGGGCACGCCTTCAAGACGGTGGCTTGTTTCCATGACAACACAACCCTATTTATACCTAGCAGTGAGTGGCAGCCGCAGTCTTTCTACCTGATAACAGTGACAAGGAGTATTATATTAGAAATAAAACCATTGAGTGCAAAGGCCACAAATTCAATTTCATGTAATTTCTGAAATGTCGTGTCAATATCGCAATAGCCATGACACGGTTTGTTACATCTTACAATTTTATTTGAAAACACAGAAACGGAGAATGACAGCACTTATAAAGAAGGCAGATGAGTTATACTTTGGGTGCATAATTGGTGACCAGGGCAAATTTTGGGCTCCTCATTAATGTTGTGCATCTTGCACTACCAGCCTGCAAGCTTGGCTGAAGGGTGTGCGTCCATCCGTGCCGTTTGCCATCCCAGTGACATGGAGAGAACAGAAGAATCATTTTACTTCCGCATGACGAATGTCTCATGATTTTCATCTGAGAACAAGAAGTTTATTGAGTACCTGATCCTTGCTTCTGCAATGAGATCTGTTCCTCACGACAAAAGTCTTCCCTGTTCCATAAGTACCAGAAGTGTGGAAGCTGGAGGACGAGAGCACGGAGGCAGAGATGAATGAATCAAAGCAGATGAAAGTTGCCGCACCTGCTGACGATCCAGATTTCAAGACATCGACATCCAGCAATCCTCATTTAATTTCTCAGGCAGAGCTCAATGATCTTGTCAGAGATTTGGATTTATCGACGAGTCGGGTAGAACTGCTTGGATCAAGGCAGCAAGGATGGAACCTGTTGTCACCAGGCACAAAAAATTCAGTATTGCCGTCTTTTCCAGATAACCACCAATTTGCTTACTGTGCAACCAGAAGTGCTGAAGATGCCCTGCTTGTTATCTTACGTCAAATCTATACTTTTCTTGATCACACATATATCAGAGCACAATTTCTGGATTTTTCTTCAGCGTTCAATACTGATTGGAAAAATGAATAGTATGAAAGTAAACACATTGATCACATTATGGATTCAGGTCGATGCTTTTGCAAAAGTCATTCATTCAAACACAGGAAGTCCGCAGGGCTGTGTCTTATCACCATTACTATTGACTGTGTACACAAGTAACCTGAGACAGAACAATGACCTTCTTCTTCTTCTTCTTTCGGCTGCTCCCGTTAGGGGTCGTCACAGCAGATCATCTTCTTCCATATCCTCGTCATCTTGTTCTGTCACACCAATCACCTGCATGTCCTCTCTCATCACATCCATAAACTTTCTCTTAGTCCTTCCTCTTTTCCTCTTCCATGGCAGCTCTATCCTTAGCATCCTTTTCCCAATATACTCAGCATCTCTCCTCTGCACATATCCAAACCAATGCAATCTCGCCTCTCTGACTTTGTCTCCCAACCATCCAACTTGAGCTGACCCTCTAATGTCCTCATTTCTAATCCTGTCCATCCTTGTCACACCCAATGCAAATCTTTAACTCTGCCACCTCCAGCTCTGTCTCCTACTTTCTGGTCAGTGCCACCGTCTCCAACCCATATAACATAACTGGTCCCCTACCATCCTGTAGACCAGGTGTCGCCAACTTCGGTCCTCTTTGACCACCGTGGCTGCAGGTTTTCATTCTAACCCTTTTCTTAATTAGTGACCTGTTTGTCTTGCTAATTAACTTCTTTTGAATTAATTTTAGCTGACTTGTTTTTTTAAGATTTGTTCCTCTGAATTTCTTCATCGTTCTTCTGAGTTGTTTCGTTTCTTTCCTTAAATGGCACCCAAACAGAAATGAAATGTGAAGTGATGGAGCTAACAGAAGACCAACTAAGTCATCTAACCAGTTGCTTAATTAGGTGCTGATTCTCATTGTTAATTAAACCCGTTTTTTAATTCCATGGCTTATTGCTGCTCTCATTGTGCAACAGAAGACATTTCTGAAATTTTTGATTTTCTCTTTTCTAAGAGCTCTGTTCAAATGTTTTGTGGACCAAAGCAGATCGGCATTCCTGAGACCTTCATCTTTCCTCATTCTCGGATATTGTTTGATGGACACAGTTTGCTGGTCGTGTTTTGGTTCATCTTGTATCTCATTATTGTTTGGCGGCTAATTAAGGAAAAAGGAACAATTAAGGGGTCTGAGTCTTCAAGAGCAAGTCAATTAAAATTAATTCAAAAGAAGTTAATTAGCAGCAAAACAGGTTACTAATTAAGAAAAGGGTGAGAATGAAAACCTGCAGCCACTGTGGTCCTCCAGGACTGGAGTTGGCAACCCCTGCTGTAGACCTTCCCTTTCACTCTTGCTGATACCCGTCTGTCACAAATCACTCCTGACGCTCTTCTCCACCCACTCCACCCTGCCTGCACTCTCTTCTTCATCTCTCTTCCACAATCCCCATTATTCTGTACTGTTGATCCCAAGTATTTAATCTCTTCCACCTTCGCCATCTCAACTCTCTGCTTCCTCACCATTCCTCTGACCTTCCTCTCATTCACACACATGTATTCTGTCTTGTTCCTACTGACCTTCATTCCTCTCCTCTCTAGAGCATATCTCCACCTCTCCAGGGTCTCCTCAACCAGCTCCCTACTCTCGCTACAGATCACAAACCAGAGTGTTTCTTCATGCCAGTCCCAAGCCCGGATACATGGGAATGGTTACTTCAGGAAGGGCATCCAATGTAAAATTTTGCCAGACAGCCCTGTGGTGGGTTGGCGCCCTGCCTGGGGATTGGTTCCTACCTTGCGCCCTGTGTTGGCTGGGATTGGCTCCAGCAGACCCCCGTGAACCTGTGTTAGGATGTAGCGGGTTGGAAAATGATTGACATGACTGAACATGTGGACAACAAGACAGAACAGTGACCACTGCTCCATTATCAAATATGCTGATGACACACTGCTCATAGGGCGCATACCTGGGGAGGATGAAAGTCATTGTCCAAATCAAGTGGACTGGATGGTAAACTGGTGTGATAAAAACTTTCCCACTCAGAATGTAAAAAAGACCAAAGAAATGATATTTGATTTTAAGAGACAGAAATCTGTATGTTCACCCATTGTTGTTTTTGGGAGGAGGAGGTAGAAATAGTGAATGAATACTTAGGAACTAACTTAGATAACATCCACCATCCATCCATTATCCAAGCCGCTGAATCCGAACACAAGGTCATGGGGGTCTGCTGGAGCTAATCCCAGCCAACACAGGGCGCAAGGCAGGAACCAATCCAGGGAAGGGCGTCAACCCACCACAGACTTAGATAACAATCTAAATCAATCCATCCATCCATCCATCCTCTTCCGCTTATCCAAAGTCGGGTCGTGTGGGCAGCAGCTTGAGCAGAGATACCCAGACTTCCCTCTCCCCGGCCACTTCTTCTAGCTCTTCCAGAAGAATCCTGAGGCGTTCCCAGGCCAGCCGGGAGACATAGTCCCTCCAGCATGTCCTGGGTCCTCCCCGGGGCCTCCTCCCGGTTGGACGTGCCCGGAACACCTCACCAGGGAGGCGTCCAGGAGGCATCCTGATCAGATGCCCGAGCCACCTCATCTGACTCCTCTCGATGCGGAGGAGCAGCGGCTCTACTCTGAGCCCCTCCCGGATGACTGAGCTTCTCACCCTATCTTTAAGGGAGAGCCCAGACACCCTGCGGAGGAAACTCATTTCAGCCGCTTGTATTCGCGATCTCGTTCTTTTGGTCACTACCCATAGCTCATGACCATAGGTGAGGGTAGGAACATAGATCGACTGGTAAATTGAGAGCTTTGCCTTTCTCAGCTCCTTTTTCACCACGACAGACCGATGCAATGCCCGCATTACTGCATCACTAAATCAAATATTCTCTAAATGCAATCGGTGTTTATTTCTCCTCCGTAAACTCAAACTATTTAATGTAGACGAGGACCTCATGTTGTCCTTTTATCGCCGTCTGATCCAATCTGTGATCACTTTCAGTTTCATTGCCTGGTTTAGTGGTCTGACAAACCAAAATTTTAAAGACCTCCAGCAGTTTACTAAGCCTGCAGATCAAGTTATTGGGACTGACGTACTGGAGATGATCAGGCAAGTGTGTGTCAGAGGACAATGCTAAAGGAACTGGAAATCATCTCAGCTGATGACAGACATGCATTACATGTAGAAATTCACTTCAGGAAATCAGGAAGGAGAGTCGCTTTGAAAACCCACCCAGATATCACCCAGATATGAGGACCATGAGGACACAGACAACCTGACTACAGACCCACATTGTATTGAAAAACTCATTAGAAACTTCAAAAGACCTTGTTGGATGGTTATCTTATCCAGAGATCTGTTCTCCTCTCTTGCTAAATGAATCTTAGTTTGAAGAGGTCTGTTAGTTATTTTACATTTAAGATGTCTCACTTAAAGGTTTTCCAGTGTTGTATTTGTCCTGGTGTCTATATAAATGCAGGGAACTCCTGTTTCTGAATTACATCTTGCCTGAAGAAGGGGCCTGAGCTGCCTGCATATTGTAATCTTTCTAGTTAGCCAATAAAAGGTGTCATTTTGCTTGATTTCTCACTACATCCTTAATGGTTAACATGGTACAACACCCTAGTTCTGAGGTAATGAGCAAGCAAAATGAAGCCTTTGCATACTTGTGGACAGATGTTTCCACGTGTCAGTGATGCCAAGATAAATGAAGGTGTTTTCGTTGTCCCACAGATCTGAGAAGTGATGAAGCACGGTCACTTTGATGGCCTTCTGCAGGGTGCTGAACGTGTCATGTAGACATTATAGTGCCTTAAAATGGGGTGGCAGAGTGGGCATTTAGAAAAAGAAAGAGTGTGACCGAAATGTTTGCAAATCCCCTTAAATGAGGGTCTGCAATGTGCACTTTAATCTCGTCTGAACTGTTTCATTTGTAATTCAAGGAGAAAATGTGTCTTTCTCCCAACATTAGGGAGGACATGCAAAATAAATCGTATACTAAAACGAGAGTGGCGTTTTTTATTAGAGCAATTATTTAAAAATGTTTGCTGCATTTCATCACCTTATGTCATAAAAGTTAAGGAAGGGTCACTACATTAGTCATTTGCTCCGATGATTAATATATTTTTGCAATCCTTTGCTCTCTAGACAAGCAATCTGAAGCATTACAGTCATAAGCTCCTTCCAAATAACACTATTACCATATAACAATATGAGCCAAGATATTGCATTCAACTTGCTATCTTTTCATTTCATCTTAATTTCATATCCCTGACCTATTAATGACATTGTGATATAGGCTCGTGCATTTAATGGGTAAAATAATTTGGTTCTGTACAAAAACGCCAAAGCAAATGGCTGCTAGGACATGCAGATCGCAGTTTCGGGCAATTTAATATTAGCGAGAGCTACAAGGAATGGTTCTTCAGATACATTTTTGAGAATATTATGCTATTGTAATGCCTGCATGTTTGGTTCAATCAACTTGTTATAGTACAAATGATGTATATGAATTATGCATCAAACAAATAATATGGAACACGATAATATATTTACAATGCTGAAGTAAAATGGGACTCTGCTCTTATAGTCCCGACTCTGCTCCAAAACCGAACAATTTTTTAATAATCTTGCAACTATGACAAAATTAAAAATGGAAAAATATAACTTATCTCTATCTTTTATTTGTGAAAAATATTTAGGGGGATACACTTTTTTTATGACTTGATGATTTCTGTCAGGATTAAACAAAAAGCTATTCTCTATTTGAAGGAAATCACCATTTTATGTTATGGCGGATGGCTGGGGATCAAACCCAGACGGGACACCTGGAAGGGCCGGGAGAGTGACAATACCTCCCCCGGGCCATGAGAGGGCAGCAAAGGGGTGCTCAGAGGATTATAGAGCTTCGGATTGTGGCGAAAGTGCTGCTGGAAAAGATTCCCTGGCTGGAAAAGGGTTTTGACAGAGCACTCATGTGCATTGTTTTGAGTCCTGAACTGAACTGATGAGGTTAGGAATAGATGGCAGCATTATAAGCCGAAAAGTGGAAGTGATGTCATTTGGCCGGAACCAGATGTAACGTCAGTCTGGGCACCGGAACCGAGAGTGACGTCAGTCTGGGTACTGGAACTGGTAGTGACATCAGTCTGAGCGCCGGAAGTGATGTTAAATCAGGCCTGCAGAGATAACAGAAGTAGGTTTAATGCACCCTGCCACCCCCTGGCCTGGCGAGTAATTACCTCCGCTTGGTCCTCTCAGATTCCTCCTAGTCGCACGTGTGTGACAATGTCCATTTTATTTTTGTACAGTGCTTGCATCACCATGCTACTACCTCCAGGTCAGGGGTATACTAGGGATTCATAAAGTATTCACAGCCATTCAGCTTCTGTACACTTTGTTTTGTTATACAATTAATTTTTAATGGATAAATGTGGAAATGTGGCTGTATGATGACCGCATTTTTGTTGCTTGACATTTGTATGTAACTTACGCATTAAGCTCAGGTGAGATAAATACTTGTGAGAAGAATAATGGCAAGAGATGTAATGCACGAGAAAAATCACGTGAGAAAGTTCACACGAGAAAAATCAACAGTACTGGGCTGTATAGTGGATATAAATGTTAATTTTTATCTGACCCTCACAGACCCCCTGAAACTTATCCATGGACCCCTTAGGGGTCCATGTACCTCAGGTTAGGAACCCCTGATTTTGATAAGGATAACGAATACATGATGTCAATTGTATGTGTCATGTGTTCAAGTTTGTCACCTTTATCTGTAGGCACGGTTAGCATGAAGATCTGAAAATGAAGAAGTATGTTGAAAAAGTCAACAGTTTCTAGGGGGGGTATTTACTTTTTCACATACTGTAGTTGAGGCCGAGAAAGTGCTGCATGTGGCTTGGAGAGGAACTCGAGCCCCTTCTCACACTGGGGTGAAACCTCAGCATTTTGGTGTTCTTTATCTCTAATTTGTTTTCCATTTCTTTCTTGATACTGATTTGTGTTAAGCTCACTTACTGTTTTTGACTGTGTACCGGCTTGTCTCCTAATTTGCTTATGTTTTTTTAGTTATGTCTCCTCAAAAACATCTCTCAGTGGCTTGCATTGAGAGGAACACATAACTCTATCAAAAATGAACTGAGGTTCAGCTGAAGGTACATGTTTGTTAATAAGGATGTGTTATGATGTAATGTCATGTTTTAATTTTCAATGGGCTTTGTCGCAAAGTTTCATTTGATAGATGGTGATTCCAAATTAATAAATAGAAGAGGCAAAAATGATTAAAAACAGCAGCAACAACATTTAGTTCTATTGCACATTATCAGACACAGAATGTAGCTGAATGTGATTTAAAAGACATCAAAGAAGTAGATAAGAATAAGAATGTATAAAATGACATACCAAAAATAGTAGAAAAGTCTGAAGTAGTGTAAGCTGCACTAATTAGGGGAGTTCATAAGGAACGTGACAATCTACGTCAATACCGTTAGTAATGAAAAAAGAGATCTCCTTAATATCTTTGTAATGTCTCCAGGACAACAATAAGGACAGGTCATTTTGGGGATTATGCACTGGTACAGAGCATTGCTACACCTACTATCCGATGAAACAACTCTGAATCCTGGTTGGCAACACCCCACGTGGTCCAGTCCCACCCTTCCAGAAATGACCATACAGTATATCTGACTCAGCCAGGTGTTAACTAAGTGTCGCCTTTGCCTGGTCCAGCCACTTGAGGATCACCCTCGGGGAATTACGCCACATGGCCATAGTGCCACAACTGACACTCCCTCACAATGCAGATAATGTGCCTCATTCGGGACTCCATGAGCAACACAAAGTCAAACCAGCGGTACCCATGGATTCTCTGAAGAGACACAGTACTGAAGGAGTTCAATCTTCATCTCAGGTCACTGGAGAGCATCCATGTCTCACAACTTTATAGCAAGACAGAAAGCACCATGATTCTAAAGACTTGGACTTTTGTGCTTTTGCAGAGGTAGCGGGGGCACCACACACACCTTTCTGGTAAACTCATAGGAAGAGTCACCAGTGACATAAATATCACTGCCGAGGTAAGTAAACCTCTCGACGAGGACTGCACTCTCTCCGCAGACCAACACACAGCTGATGGTTTTATCAGGACCCACACAAGCCCAGACACTCACACTCCTGGTTCAGTCTCTCGAGCCTCCATTGATTCCACGAAGATCACAGCATCATCAGCAATGTCAAGATCAGTGAATCTTTCTTCACCAACAGATGCCCCACAGCCGCTTGACTTTGCCCAACACCCAGTCCATGCAAGCAGAGTAGGAGCAAAAATCAGATCCCTGACGAACCCCAGAATCAACTGATCAACTGCCCCCTAGTCTTATTAAAGAAAGAAATATCCTCTAACAGGACAAATCAGTAATCGGGGAGGAGAAAAGACGTTCATGGTGTCTTTTAATTACTCCTCAGCAAAATGCCTTAGAAGGAGCATTCATCAAAAACAATCCGTTAGAGCCTGGTCAGAATGATCAGAGAAACAATGACGAGAAGTTCATGTTATAAACTATTGAATTTACATACTGTGTCAATCAATGCTTACATTTTACTCTGGTTGGTTCAATGGTTTCCACCCAAATGATTTATATAAAATAAAAGTCTGTTATATTATATTCTGGTTCTTCTTATATCTTTTGAGTTGAGCCACCACCCTTGAAATTTCTGTGCATATCAAAACAGTCCATTCTCATTTATAGGACATCTGCTGATCTCTCAGTCATCCTTCAGTACATTTTATATATAACATCAAACGTTCTTCTGGTACATTCTTTATTTACTTGACCATCTCAGTATTTTTCCTAAACTATTTCTTATATTTCAGTATACATTTTGTTGTTCACTTGACCTTTATCTCGTTTCCGAAATTTATTAACCCTTTATGCTATTTCTTAAAGATGAATGCTATGTTACCCTAAAATTATTCTTCCACACCAGACATCGAGATGAGTCAAACACTATATAATGTTTTTTTGTTATTTTTTTGTACCCCCACATATTATAAAGGAGCACTGAAATCATTGGTTAGAAAGTCCTTTCATCTGATTGGCCAGCCCAGCAGTGACTCTGCTGTAGAATGGCCTGTAGGGGGGAGGTGGCTTGTTGGTCACCACGAAGAGATTCCTGGGAAACGAGATGTGCAGGAATCAAAATCCAGGAAGTCAAACTGTTCAATTCACCAAAAAGCAACACAAAACACAAGAATTGAAGTTGTAGGGTTGTTGCCAGTAAAAGGAACAAATATATGTCCTATATGAAATTACTAAGAACATTATTTTAGAGAGATACCTGGGAAGGAAGCCGCGCTAAACTCGAAATCATCAAAACCAAAAAAAACACAAGAATCAGGGTGTTGCTAGAAAAAGCAGTAAATAACAAAATCGCAAGCATGTCTTTGAAGGGCTTTATGCGTCAGACTCGCTTAAGACAGTGGTAGTCTAAATAGACCTTAAAACCCTTTCCAGTAATTGGCCATGATATCTCAGGCAGGCAGCATAACGTCAGAGATGTCAAAAATAGTTGATACCACAGATGGGGCAAAATGGAGTGAGCTTCTTCTACTTTGAAAGTCACTTTGGATAAAAGCATCTGATAAGAAAATGAATGTAAGTGTTAATGAAAGTAAAAGTTATAAAATATTAAATACATAACAGTCACATAACGCAAAGATCAACAAAGACTTCAATTAATATGGAAGCACAATAGGGAGCTGAAAAACAAAAGCCATCCAAGTTAGTAAACCAATGCCAACATTGTCAGTCCACCACGGAGCACCATTGGATTCTCTGCTCTTTACATTGCTCTTTTGGGTCGCTTTCCATCCTTGAAAGGGCCGCTCAGTGTTTGCCGCACTACAGGGAATTAATTTGTGACTCAGGAGGCTGTCCATTTTTTTATAGGCTGCCCTTCAACTGCTCACTTATATCATGGAATGCCAGTTTGTAATGGTGGTGGTGGCTCATCCCCAGGCTGATGCTGTCTTTCAGGGCAGTTAGAAAGTTAGTTAGTCCTGATCAAATCAAACCTACAAACCTTGAAGACATACACTCACCGGGCAGTTTATTAGGTATGCTTGTTCAACTACTTGTTGACACAAATATCTAATCAGCCAATCACATAGCATCGACTCAGTGCATGGTGAGGGGTGCCCAATACATCGATCACGATCGACTGGTAGATCGCAAAGGCAGTGCACGTAGATCGCGTTACATTCAAATAAAATTTTTTAAACGTTAGTCTATCATATATCCTCCCTATGGCATTTGCCACTTGATTGACATACAGGGCGGCCAGTCTGAGATCTCTTTTCTTCTAACACACTGGTCATCCCGCATGCACAATCAAACGAGCGCGCTACTGCTAAACTCCGGATGTGATCTAGTTAGCCTTCCAATTTACTATATCGACTAAAGAAGGAATTTAAAAAAAATTGTTTGGGGAGGGTATGGGCTGGATGTGGAATTGGAAGAGGATTATTTTCTCACAATGTCACAATCGAAGTGCATTTGTCTGATCTGTCAATCTATCATTGCTATTCCAAAGAAGGAAAATGTAAAAAGGCACTTTCGAACTGTTCATAAAAACTACGAAACTGACTTCCTTCCGAAAAGTGATCTGAGAAAGAGAACGGAGAGGGAACTAAAATCGCAGTTAATCGGACAGCCGTCATTTTTCACTTGGCTGAATTCAAAAGCAAAGGCAAACACACCGAAGCATCGTTCCGGGTGAGTCACTCGATCATTAAGCATAAGAAGTCCTTCCAAGATGGAGAGATGATAAAAGAGGCCTTAATCTCCTGGCTGGAGAAAAAGGAGTTTCTCCTTGTCATTAAACATGCAGAATACAAGCAACTTAATAACGATCAATGGCCACATTTTTTTTCCGATCTGACCAACATGTTGAATGAGCTTAATTTACAGCTGCAAGGAAAGGAGAAC
Organism: Erpetoichthys calabaricus; assembly: GCF_900747795.2. Taxonomy (NCBI): domain Eukaryota; kingdom Metazoa; phylum Chordata; class Cladistia; order Polypteriformes; family Polypteridae; genus Erpetoichthys; species Erpetoichthys calabaricus. The sequence continues at coordinate 13,545,081 of NC_041399.2, read as the reverse complement.
TCAATTGTCAATATGATTAGCTTAGTTAATGCTTTCAAACGAAAAACACAACATCTGTACTCAAAGCTGCAGCACCTTGATTTGGGGAACATCCAAAACCTCGCGTCAGGGCTGGAGACGCAATGGAAGGTGTCACAGAACAGATTGAAAATTGCCTTTCAGACTTTGACAGATGGTTTCAAGACTCAGCTTAACTTGAGTCAATCACTACATTTAAGTGCTATCCATTTAGGGAAGATGTTGAGGGGGATTCACCCGCATCAAAAATTGCAACACTGTTTCACCTAAAACTCCTCTACAGTGGAGGATGAGATTTTGACACTACAGGATGATATTCACCTGAAATCTGGGGCACTTGGACAGTTTTGGAACTTACTAACAGAGGAAAAGTACCCAAACATGAGGAAATGTGCTACCTCCTTGACTGCATTATTCGGCTCTACTTATTTATGTGAGTCAACCTTTTCTCACATGAAGATTATTAAATCCAAATACTGTAGTGACCATAAATGTATTGAATTGTTGTTGTGCCATAAAGGTTATTCAGTTATGCAAGGTATGACAACATATATTTTATGTATAAAATATACTCAGTATATTATATATATACATATATATATATATATATATATATATATATATATACACTGTATATATAAGTATTTATAAGCTTGGCACACCTATCCTTGGCCAGTTTGGCCCATTCCTCTTTGCAGCACCTCTCAAGCTCCATCAGGCTGGATGGGAAGCATCGGTGCACAGCCATTGTTCAATCGGTTTCAAGTCTGGGCTCTGGCTGGGCCACTCAAGGACATTCACAGAGTTGTCCTGAAGCCACTCCTTTGATATCTTGGCTGTGTGCTTAGCGTCGTTGTCCTGCTGAAAGATGAAACTTCTTGTTATTGGTCTGATGTCAAGAGCGCTCTGGAGCAGGTTTTCATCCAGGATGTCTCTGTACATTGCTGCAGTCATCTTTTCCTTTATCCTGACTAGTCTCCCAGTCCCTGCCACTGAAAAACATCCCCACAGCATGATGCTGCCACCACCATGCTTCACTGTAGGGATGGTATTGGCCTGGTGATGAGCGGTGCCTGGTTTCCTCCAAACGTGACGCCTGGCATTCACACCAAAGAGTTCAATCTTTGCCTCATCAGACCAGAGAATTTTTCTTCTCATGGTCTGAGAGTCCTTCAGGTGCCTTTTGGCAAACTCCAGACGGGCTGCCATGTGCCTTTTACTAAGGAGTGGCTTCTGTCTGGCCACTCTACCATACAGGCCTGATTGGTGGATTGCTGCAGAGATGGTTGTCCTTCTGGAAGGTTCTCCTCTCTCCACAGAGGACATCTGGAGCTCTGACAGAGTGACCATCGGGTTCTTGGTCACCTCCCTGACTAAGGCCCTTCTCCCCCGATCGCTCAGTTTAGATGGCCGGCCAGCTCTAGGAAGAGTCCTGGTGGTTTCAAACTTCTTCCACTTACAGACGATGGAGGCCACTGTGCTCATTGGGACCTTCAAAGCAGCAGAAATTTTTCTGTAACCTTCCCCAAATTTGTGCCTCAAGACAATCCTGTCTCGGAGGTCTACAGACAATTCCTTTGACTTCATGCTTGGTTTGTGCTCTGACATGAACTGTCAACTGTAGGACCTTATATAGACAGGTGTGTGTCTTTCCAAATCATGTCCAATCAACTGAATTTACCACAGGTGGACTCCAATGAAGCTGCAGAAACATCTCAAGGATGATCAGGGGGAACAGGATGCACCTGAGCTCAATTTTGAGCTTCATGGCAAAGGCTATGAATACTTATGTACATGTGCTTTCTCATTTTTTTTATTTTTAATAAATTTGCAAAAATCTCAAGTAAACTTTTTTCACGTTGTCATTATGGGGTGTTGTGTGTAGAATTCTGAGGAAAAAAATGAATTTAATCCATTTTGGAATAAGGCTGTAACATAAGAAAATGTGGAAAAAAGTGATGCGCTGTGAATACTTTCCGGATGCACTGTATACTGTATATATATATATATATAAATATATATATATATATATATATATATATATATATATAATGTTTAATGTAGGTAGATCATTTTGACCCGGTCATTTTAAAAGTAGATTGCAAGCCGAAAAAGTGTGGGCACCCCTGCTGTAGACATTGTCCAGACAACCTGCTGAAATTCAAACCGAGCATCAGAATGGAGAAGAAAGGTGACTGAAGTGACTTTAAATGTGGCATGGCTGTTGGTGCCAGGCAGGCTGGTCTGAGTATCTCAGAAACTGCTGATCTTCTGGGATTTTCACACACAACCATCTCTAGAGTTTACAGAGAATGGTCAGAAAAAGGGAAAATATCCAGTGAGCCTTGTTGATGCCAGAGGTCAAAGGAGACTGGTCGAGCTGATAGATAGGCAACAGTAACTGAAATCACTCGTTACAATCGACATATTCAGAAGAGCATCTCTGATCACACAACACGTCGAACCTTGAAGCAGGTGGGCTATAGGAACAGGAGACCACACCGGGTGCCACTCCTGTCCACTAAGAACAGGCAGCTGAGGCTACAATTCACACGGGCTCACCAAAATTGGACAATAGAAGATTGGAAAAACATTGCCTGGTCTGATGAGTCTCAATTTCTGCTGCAACATTCAGTGGTAGGGTCAGAATTTGGAGTTAACAAAATGAAAGCCTGGATCCATCCTTCCTTGTATCAACGGTTCAGACTACTGGTGATGTTTTCCTGGCACACTTTAGGACCCTTAATACCAGTTGAGCATCGTTTAAATGCCACAGCCTACTTGAGTATTGTTGCCATCCCTTTATGACTGCAGTGTACCCATCTTCTGATGGCTACTTCCAGCAGGATAACGCTCAATGTCACAAAGATCAGATCATCTCAAACTGGTTTCTTGAACATGACAACGAGTTTACTGGACTCAAATGGCATCCACAATCACCAGATCTCAATCTAGTAGGGCACCTTTGGCATGTGGTGGAATGGGAGATTCTTATCATGGACGTTTAGCCGACAAATCTGCAGCAACTGCGTGATGCTATCATGTCGATATGGACCAAAGACCCTGAGGAATGTTTCCAGCACCTTGCTGAATCAATGGTATAAATAATTTGGGCAAAAGGGGGTCCAACCTGGTACTAGTGTACTTAATAAAGTGGCTGGTGAGTGTAATTTGTGGGAAGAGAAACAGCGAAAATTACAAGAGATACACAACATGTAGGTAGCAAGAGGAAATTCAAAACTTTACTAAAAATGTAAACACATAATACTAGGTGTATGTGGTCTTTGGGACAAAAAACAACCTGAAGACTCCCTAGCAGTTTTACAATATTGGTGAATTTGGAGAGGTGTCCACTAACTTATGAATGACCCAGGGCAGAGGACATGGAACCAACCTGTGCTTTCTGCCCCACTGTCTTTCATAAGCAGACACTGGAGATGCCATATTGTTGGCAAATGAGTGCTACTAATCTTTGTCTCGAGAAAATGCCTCCAGAGAATGTATTTAGTGAAAGCTTCAAGCCTTGACCTTCATTGCACGTTGCTGAGCCGCAGTGTTGGCTTCATGTCGACGTTGTGTTATTGACACAGAAGAAGAATTTGCTGTATGCAGGTCTTTCGTAGTGAGAAGTGAGGTACATACAAGCGCTGAAAAAATGTTAAAGTGCATGCATGCGTCATCTAGTGGCTGGGGTTGAGCATGAGCAGAGTGGTCTGCTCCATACACAGACACAAACACTTTGTTTGTATATATTGTCACATATGTGCGAATGGGAGACAGCTTAAGGGCTCGAAGGAAGGTAATTCCACACCAGACCAGGGGGTGGCGAGGTGCATTGATCCTTTCTCTTTTTCCACTGCAGACGCATTGAGGGAAATTCCGCCTGGCCTCCATGATGTCACTTCTGGTCAGGAGCCGCATGATGTTACATCCGGTCCAGAAGACGCCCCTTCCGGTCACAAGCCCGATGATGTAATTTCTAGTTCCGGTCATAATGACCTCACTTCCTCTGCCGCACTTTAAAAACCCATCATCTCAACCTCACCAGTTAGTTCTGCTTTGGACTCGAACCTGTAGATAGATAGATAGACAGTCTAAAGTTATTAATTAGAACATTGTTTGTAGGAAGTTTTCAGCTGTTCTACAAATGAGAAATGTGGAGACGGCTAGCAGAACATTTCAGGAAGGAAGTTCGAGCCATTAAAATCAAAGACCTTAAAAAGCTTACTGTAGATCACTTCACATTCCTTGATCATAGTCACACCAATGGCTCTGTTTGTGTTCTTCAACGGCGCTTCAAAGTCACTTTTCAAAGAAAAACAGAAGAAATTCTCAGCCTGGGATCACATATTTCTCCAGGTCTTAATGACCAACTAAATTTTTAATCACTCCATTCATCTTCTCTAATGGCAGCTTTTACTCACCAACTCTCAACTTTTCTTCTTTCATTTGACCTAACTTTGTTTCCTCCTTCACCTCCATTATATGTTATCTTCTTCGTCTTTTCAGTTGCACAAGTGATGACGGATAGATAGATAGATAGATAGATAGATAGATAGATAGATAGATAGATAGATAGATAGATAGATAGATAGATAGATAGATAGATAGATAGATAGATAGATAGATAGATAGATAGATAGATAGATAGATAGATAGATAGATAGATACTTTATTAATCCCAAGGGGAAATTCACATACTCCAGCAGCAGCATACTGATAAAGAAAATATTAAATTAAAGAGTGATAACAATGCAGGTATAACAGACAATAACTTTATATAATGTTAACGTTTACCCCCCCCGTGTGGAATTGAAGAGTCGCATAGTGTGGGGGAGGAACGATCTCCTCAGTCTGTCAGTGGAGCAGGATGGTGACAGCAGTCTTTCGCTGAAGCTGCTCCTCTGTCTGGAGATGATCCTGTTCAGTGGATGCAGTGGATTCTCCATGATGGACAGGAGTCTGCTCAGTGCCCGTCGCTCTGCCACAGATGTCAAACTGTCCAGCTCCGTGCCTACAATAGAGCCTGCCTTCCTCACCAGTTTGTCCAGTTGTGAGGCGTCCTTCTTCTTTATGCTGCCTCCCCAGCACACCACCGTGTAGAAGAGGGCACTCACCACAACCGTCTGATAGAACATCTGAGGCATCTTATTGCAGATGTTGAAGGACGCCAGCCTTCTAAGGAAGTATAGTCGGCTCTGTCCTTTCTTACACAGAGCATCAGTATTGGCAGTCCAGTCCAATTTATCATCCAGCTGCACTCCCTGGTATTTATAGGTCTGTACCCTCTGCACACAGTCACCTCTGATGATCACGGGGTCCATGAGGGGTCTGGGCCTCCTAAAATCCACCACCAGCACTTTGGTTTTGCTGGTGTTCAGTTGTAGGTGGTTTGAGTCACACCATTTAGCAAAGTCCTTGATTAGGTCCCTATACTCCTTCTCCTGCCCACTCCTGATGCAGCCCACGATAGCAGTGTCGTCAGCAAACTTTTGCATGTGGCAGGACTCCGAGTTGTATTTGAAGTCTGCTGTATATAGGCTGAACAGGACCAGAGAAAGTACAGTCCCCTGCGGCGCTCCTGTATGGCTGACCACAAAGTCAGACCTGCAGTTCAGGAGACGCACATACTGAGGTCTATCTGTAAGATTGTCCACTATCCATGCTACCAGGTATGAATCTACTCCCATCTCTGTACACATCTGTACTAAAAATTCTTCCATTTGTAGCTAGGAAAAATTATACGGGTGGCTGCTCCAAATCTTTTTGTGGCTCTTGTCTCATCTTGGACAGTGTCTAATAATACACAGTCCTTAAACCTAAATGCCAAAAGGGACTCTGCTCTGTTGGACCCTTGAGCGAAGCCCTTAACCTGCAATTGCTTCGTCCTGGGTATGACGTTAATCTGCATCCAGCCCTGCATGTAGTGCCCTCCAGCCTGCAGGGAAAACTTGGGGGTTGCTCGAACAATTGGCACTGCAGCCACCATAAAAAACCTCACCCAGTTCCATTCCATCTGAACTAGTGTAGTGCTGAGGTGTCACCCGTTGCATGGCTGCACTCGAGTCCTAATCTGGGATCGTGAGTTGGTTTGTCGTGTAGTGGGTGTGGCAGTGCGCCGTATCAGCGCCTGCTCCTAACCCCCCCCCCCCCCCCAAACCTTATTTAGCACTGTACAATCAAGTTCATAAAAGTGGCAAAAGCCGACAAAGATTGCTTATGGGGCTGCGTCTCCAGCACAGTATCCCAAATCGAAGATTCTAGTTTCTCAGGCAACAGCAACAACAGTTTAAGATTTCTTACACTGGTCTCCTTGTAAATGATGTTCTGAAAGACTGACAATATACTCTGTGGTCCAGCAAGGATCAGCAATGATTATTCATTTTGATTTTTTTAAAGACTTGGTTAGCCGCCTATGATGCTTGGCACTTTTCATCCAGAAATATAAGCTTGGTTTTATTCTCGACTGTGCAATTGCAGGCCTTTCTGTAGAGTGCATATTATAGGTCCTTTCTGCATCACCAAGTCTTGGCTGTAAGTTGTAATTACAGTTCACCTGAAAGCAATAATGTGCAATCATTTAGTCTGCAGTAATTTCATCATAACTGGCTACACGGTATGTTTGTGCTGCTTTGTTCACATTTGCAATTTGTGAGGGGAGGCTCACACCTGCTCCATATGCCTCTGGAGGTCTTCCAAAAAGGCTATTACACCACTTGTTCACAGCAATTAATTTCAGTGCCCTTGCCTCCAACCTAAAATCATTTTTGCACATTCGCTGTTCATCAGTTACCAGTTAAGCTCTTCCTATGGCGTTTCCATTACTGAAATGTCTCTCACGAGCAGACAATACGCTGCAGTCAGCTTTAACAATTCTTTAATGCCTTGTCTTGTCTTGAGCACTGAAGCACATACTGTATATGCAGTGTGACGGGCGGCCACGGGATAGAGAGCATCTACAGACGCTACCTTCTCTGGGACGCTAGAGGGCAGCCATGCTGGGCAGCTGTGGCACCACGGATTTCCGCTGGGAGTTGGGAGTTTGGCACCAGCCCTGCTGGGTTCTGTGGGGACCACCAGGGGGAGCTGCAGAGCCCTACATTAGGCTTTCACCACACCTGGGAGTGATTCCCGGTCTGATTAATGAGCCACCTGGAACAATCCCAGGACCACCTCACTCCATTCAGGAAGCCAGAGTCGGGAGGAAGAGGGACGAAGCTTGCTTGGAGGAGTGAAGGCGGAAGGAGACAGAGAAAGAAGAAGGATGAAATACTGTGTGCATTGGACTGTGCTTCACTGGGCTGTGCACTGACTGAAAAACGAGTGAAAAGCGTTTCCCACGGTAATAATAAAGGCTTGTGTTGTGTTGCACTTTGGTCTGTGCCTGTCTGTGTCGGGGTTGGGGTAGCTGGAGTGCCATCTTGTTTCCACAGCAGTCATTCAGAAAATGATAAACTATGTGAGGAGAATCTGATGGGGTGTACAGTGCATCCGGAAAGTATTCACAGCGCATCACTTTTTCCACATTTTGTTATGTTACAGCCTCATTCCAAAATGGATTAAATTCATTTTTTTCCTCAGAATTCTACACACAACACCCCATAATGACAACGTGAAAAAAGCGGCAGGAACTGGGAGACTAGTCAGGAGAAAGGGAAAGATGACTGCAGCAATGTACAGAGACATCCTGGATGAAAACCTGCGACGGTTCATCTTTCAGCAGGACAACGACCCTAAGCACACAGCCAAGATATCAAAGGAGTGGCTTCAGGACAACTCTGTGAATGTCCTTGAGTGGCCCAGCCAGAGCCCAGACTTCAATCCGATTGAACATCTCTGGAGAGATCTTAAAATGGCTGTGTACCGACGCTTCCCATCCAACCTGATGGAGCTTGAGAGGTGCTGCAAAGAGGAATGGGCCAAACTGACCAAGGATAGGTGTGCCAAGCTTGTGGCATCATATTCAACAAGACTTGAGGCTGGAATTGCTGCCAAAGGTGCATCGACAAAGTATTGAGCAAAGTCTGTGAATACTTACCGTATGTACATGGGATTTCTCAGTTTTTTTATTTTTAATAAATTTGCAAGAACCTCAAGTAAACTTTTTTCACGTTGTCATTATGGGGTGTTGTGTGTAGAATTCTGAGGAAAAAAATGAATTTAATCCATTTTGGAATAAGGCTGTAACATAACAAAATGTGGAAAAAGTGATGCGCTGTGAATACTTTCCGGATGCACTGTATATAACAGCTTTATGTAAATAAGAATTTATGACAATACAAATAACAGCACTTGATAGACTTTCCATATCACAATGTAGCAACTGTAATTTCTGTCAGGATAAATGTGGAAGTCACTAGGCCTTGCGCTGTGGTAACCTATACTAACACAATGGGCCACATCGAACGTTCGGATCAGGCAGTGACCTTCTATCCTCTCAAGCTCAAGCCAGGGTTTTCAGATTCTTAAAAAAATGATAGCCCAATAATTGCTTAAAAAGAGCGAAATTGCCCAAAAAAATTGCCCAATGCCTGAGATAGACAAAATGACACACCGGAAAACAGGGGGCAGTGTTAGAACATGAGGGTTAGGTACATAGCAAAGCCTCATCCACATCAGAATACTTTCTGAATTTATGGAATGTAATTGAATAGAATGGTCAATATGGCCAAACACTGAGCTTAAATCTAACAACATAATTGCTGTGAAATTTCCTTCATCAGAGGATATTAGAATGTCATTTACAACACTTCATTCTGCCAATTCTGTACTGTGACTGGTGCAAAGGACAGACTGGAATTTTAAAAAATCAAATTGTAAAGAGTAAGGTGAGACTGAAGGGGAAAATTGTGATACTGTAGGTCTATAATTATTAAGGCTCTCAGTTTTTGAGTAACAGTCTGAACAACTTATACTTGTACCACATCAGGAACTGCTACTGTAACGCTACTAGAAATGTTTGTGATGCACCATCTGTTGGAATGACAGCACATTTTCATTCAAACTATGTAGCTCAAACAGAAAGTTACAAGAAAAGAAATACCAATAAGAGTACAGGCAATATTAGGCAATAATATCAATTAACAAGTAACAAATCAAAACGATCTTAAAAAGTAGATAAATATCAAGTAGAGGAGTAGCGTCCATATATGCAGTATCATGATGTAAGTCTCTAAAAAACTTCAGTAAGGCTCTACAAAAAAAAAATCTGCAGGGGTTCCAAAGCCAAGAGACCACCCAGCCTCCCCGGGACATTCTACTTGACCATCCTCTCCGAGGTGGACAAACCAGAGCACCTCAGAGGTGAGCAGGTGATTCCAATAGAAGTGATGGTACAGACGCGTTCTGTTCACCCAGGTCATCCCTCATCAGTTCTTCGACAGCAAGTCAAATGTCAAAGTGTGCTCAGCGATCACACGAAACTAAAGAACTCAATCTACTCACAATGAGCAACCAAAAGAAAAATAAACGCAAGTAGAGCTGAGATCGACAAACAGCACACACAGGTGCCATCTTATCTAAGCAAAAAAAAAATGTAATTGCGGTTAAGCAAATGTTTCTGATGCGCCATCTGTTGGAATGTCAACAGCAACATTTCTTTCTATAGCACATTTTCATACAAACAATGTAGCTCAAAGAGAAAGTTACAAGAAAAGAAATACCAATAAGACTACAGGCAATATTAGGCAATAATATTAATAAACAAGTAACAACGAAAAAAACAAATAAATCTAAACAATCTTAAAAAGTAGATAAATATAAAGTAGAAGAGTAGTGTCCATATATTCAGTATCATGATTTAAGTCTGTAAAGGATGAGTCCAATTATAAGGTCAGGGCAGAAAAAAAAAACTCCAGTTAGTCTGGAGAAAAACAAAATCTGCAGGGGTTTCAAGGCCAAGAGACCAACCAGCCTCCCTGGGGAATTCTACCTGACATACATGTTCTTCATTTATTCCTCTTTGTTTTCCAGGGTTCACATGAGAGGATATGATGAAGTTGGTCTTGTGGACAGCAGGGACACCGGCCTTCATTCCATCATCACAGGCAGCTTTATGGTACTTCGATCAGTTGGTGGTTTCAGAGATCGCCACCACAGAAGAACCGGAAACGACAGCAAAGAAAGGTAGACAGTTAGTAAAGATTGCAGATCCCTGAAGAATTTGATAATTCTGTGCTCATTTAGTTTATTAAGAGTGCAACCAAAATGTATCTGCAAAAAGGCCAAATTAAAATAATGTTTTTTTTAGCAGTTTTTAAAATGTTCTACTGTATTAGCCTGGCGAATTTCTATTTTTAAAGTATTCCAGATTTTAGGTGCATAACAGCAAAAGGCCACCTCACCACTTCTTTTAAGTTTGGCTCTTGGAATTATAAGCAGACCTAAATTTGAACATCTGAGGTTATGACTTGGGGTGTAGGGGGACAGGTATTCCAAAATATAGGACGGAGCAAAATCACTTATGGCTTTGTAAACCATTAATAGTATTTTGAAGTCAATTCTAAATGACGCTGGTAACCAATGTAACGACGCTACAACATGTGAGACATGCTCAGATTTTCTTTTACTAGTTAAGGTGCATTTTATTACTACAAATGTTGGAATGAAAAATTCAATGCATTTATTACAACATGCATTACAAAATATTTTCCCATAGGTGGTAGTACTAGGGTGTTGTACCGTGTTAGCCATTATGAATGTAGAGAAAAGCCAAGCAAAATGACACCTTTTATTGGCTAACTAAAAAGATTTCAATATGCAAGCTTTCGAGGCAACTCAGGACCCTTCTTCAGGTGGTGTACTTCAGACGTTAATTCCTGAGGTCTGCGTAGGTTCGAGCAGCACAGCAAGTGTTTATTAAACGCTATAAAGTATCACTTTGAAGAAGGGTGATGCACCTTTATAAAAGTTCATTTATCCTGTCATTATAAAAGTGTATTCAGAACATGAATGAATGAATGGGTAAAAAGTAATAAAGGGTTAAAATAGATACACGCGCTATTGCTTATTTTGGATATCTTAAAAAATATATTCCACTGCAAAAGCTATTATATATCAGATATGCAGACACATCTTTCAAAAATTGCGCACTCTTATGAAAGGAGAGAATAGATCATATAACCTGTATAATGTTTGGTACAAAAGAATAGGATCAAAGGGACCTGAGTACTTACAGAAGCAGAGAAAAGCAAGCAGACGACCCCATAAATTACAACTGATGACTTTATGGCTACACACTAACAGTTAGACAAGAAAGAATTCCTATTATAAGAGACCCCATTCATCCACACGCAGGCAGGAGTTTCTTGTATTACTTTAATGTTTGGGCGGTGAAAAGGATATCTAAAGGAAATCAATTCCTCTCTTTAGTCAGGGTCAAAACACATAGTATAAATAGCACCTGTTATTAAGCACATAATATTCCCATTAGGTACAATTTAGCTGCCGGAACGGCAACATTTTTTTTTAACACATTAGCTTTTGCATGGAAGTAAGGCAGCATAATAATAGTTCATAAATCCATTCCCAATTTCACTCTGGAAGCCTTTAATAATTTCATTCAAAACTTCTAGAAAGTAAATAATATCCATACAAGCCAAATATGTTAGAGTCTATAAGGCTGAAGTATCCATATATACAGTGGACTTCCAAACCCTGACCTCTTTGCTTGTTTATAACCCCAAATCAAAAAAAGTTGGGATGGTATGGAAAATGCAGATTTACAAATGATAAATATATAAATAAGTAATTCTTAAATGTACCGTTTAAGTTCTCCCACGGATAAGCCGGGGCATGATTTTACTGTATAATTTCCGCTTTTTTATAATGTTGGTCGTATAAGTCGAATGTGGAAAACTCACGCTGTTGGTCCAAGAGATTATGATATTAATGCCCACCTGAGAGAGTAACCACAGAGCACACGGCCTTTTTATTTCCATGTATTGTGCCTACGTGACCACACGGTAATACCCGCACTATTCTGTAGCGACGTTTACACCGTTTTGTATCTCACACCCTCATACACCTTTATTGTAAGAGTATCCCTTATCTACGATGGAGCGTTCGATCAGAAGAGACTATGAAGCTGGTTTTAAACTAAAAGTCGTTGAAGTAGCGAAAGAAATTGATAACTGCACTGCTGCAACAAAATTTGATGCGTCTGAGAAACTGGTGTGAGATTGGAGGAGGTAAGAAGATTAAAAAAAAAAAATTAAGTGTCGCATTTTTGATCGGGCGTACAAGTTGGATCTGATTTTATGATTGATTTTTCGGGTTTCAAGACCCGACTTATACATGAGTATATATGGTACTCCAAAAACTCCCCTCTGGCAAACACTTCACGTCCATTAAAACTAAAACTACCAGCCACCTCAATAGTTTCTTTCCATAGCCCTCTAAACCAGTAACTTAGCCTGTCTCCTTTGTGTATTCATGTGTTCTGTCACATACTGTATGAAGTCACTTCATATCAATCACTTGGTTTGGAATCTGTCACAAGTTATATTTTTGAACGGATGTATAAGTCAGGGTCTGATTTTATGATCGATTTTTCAGGTTTCAAGACCCAACTTATATGGTACTTTGACTTTTATTTCATTCCAGATATTTCATGTTTTGTCTGGTCATCTTCATTTCATTTGTTAATATACATCCATTCCTGCATTTCAGGCCTGCAACACATTCCAAAAAAGTTGGGACGGGGCAAATTAGTGCCAGTGAGGAGGTCCAATAATTCAATAATGTTGTGATTTCAAACAGGTAATGTCAGCAGGTGATTGTAATCATGATTAGGTACAAAGGAAAGGAAGAACAAAGATGGAAGGAGGGTCTCCAGTTTGTCAACAAATGTGTGAGAAAATAATTGAAATGCTTAAAAACAACGTGCCTTAAAGAAAAATTGGAAGGGATTTGCATATATCTCCCTCTACAATACACAACATTATTAAACAATTCGAGGAATGTGGAGGAATGTCAATGCGTAAAGGGCAAGGGCAAAAGTCTAAGCTGAACACCCTGTAAAATTATTCAGCCAAGACAGGAAAGAGGTTTGGGGGCAGCCGCCCGTATACTTGAAATTGACTGCCAAATAATTGCAATAAAGGTGGTTCAAGTTGGTACAGTTCGATCCATAACACAAGAACAAACAGTATAGCAAACATGGCGGTTATATATGTGGCCGACAGGAAATGATGTCATCAGGTAGGAACCGGAAGTGACATCCTTGTGGCCGGAACCGGAAGTGACATCCTCAGGCCCCCGTACCCGGAAGTGACATGACCAGAAATGGAAAAGTGACGTCCTTGGAGCTGGGTCTGGAAGTGGTGTCTTGATACTGGATCAGGAAGTGACATCATCGGACCCAAGTGGAATTTCTCGTGATCAGTCTGTCAATGGAAAACAACAAGGATTAATGCACTCCGCCATCCCCTGGTCTGCGGAGGAATTACTATCCTTTGAACCTTTTAGTTGTCTCCCATGTGCACGTGTGTGAAAACCCGTGATCTCTGATTCCTCAGACGGCACTGCATCGAGAACCATCGCTCGTCAATGTGACGAATAGAAGCACAGGGTGTTACAAGGGATTACTTTGGCAAAACTTAGTCCATCGCTACAATATGGAGTTACATTCACAAATGCCACTTCAAACTTTACTGTGCAGAAAAGAAGCCTTATGTTAACCATAGCCAGAAGCAGCCTCGACTTCTCTGGGCTTGGAAACATCTGGGATACATGGGCGTCATAGTTTGGGGGGAAAATGGCAATGATTACTCACTTGGCCTCAAAACCTGGAATGAAAAATTTGTTTTCGAGAGGAAGGGGCTAACAGCCTATCTACAGGGTCCACAGTTCTCTGCTACACCCCTGTGGGATGGACCATCATACAGTGGAAGAAATGTGTATTGTGGTCAGACAAAACAGTATTTGAGATCTCTTTTGGAAGAAATGGTCACCATGTGCTCCAAATCAAAGACGAAAAGGACCATCCAGAATGTTATAATCAACAAGTCCAAAAGCCAGGGTCTGACACGGTGTGGGGTTGTGTCAGTGCCCTTGGTCATTTAATACTTCTGTGATGGCAGCATTAATGCAGAAAAGTTCATGGAGATTTTAGAGCAATATCGGCTGCCTTCTATATGACATCTTGCCCAGAGACGTCCATGCAATTTTCAACAAGACAATGCAAAACCACATGGCGCACATATGACAAAGGAATGGCTGCGGAAGAAGAGGGTCCAGGTACAGGCTTGGCCTATCTGCAGTCCTCAGAATTTTGAACACAAGAAATGCAACAATGACGACCCCATACTGTTGCACACCTTAAGACGTGTTTGCAGGAAGAATTGGGTAGAATAACACCTGATCATTTGGTATCCACAGTGCCAAAACATGTTTTAAATGTTGTGAGAACAGAATGTTGACGTTAAAAAGTGCTGAATGCTTTACCGTCCCAAATCCTTTTGGAATGTGTTGCAGACCTAAAATGTTCATATTAACAAATGAAATGAACCTGATAGACAAAACATGAAATATCTTGGGTTCACACTGAAATAAAAGTCCAAATAAAATTCAGAATCACAGCATTTTGTTTTTTAATTTGCATTTTCCATAGTGTCCCAAGTTTTTCGAGAAGTGCCCAGCTGCAGTCAGGACAGTTTTAGGCCTTGGAGAGATCTGAGCACTTCAGACACTATGAGGTCCATAAATTGACGCCCCCTTCTGGAGCCATTGCCCTGTGTCGCTGGTGAACTGACTCCCCTATTACATGCCCCTCATGACGATTTCAATTCCCTTTAGTTCCTGCACTCAAATGAGTATTCAGCATTTATTAAACTTCTAAACTATTGAGGTCTTCCAGTCCTGCATCCGAAGTAGTTGTTTTGGTGTCATGCATTAGAAACAAATTGAACAAAAAATCATAATATTTTGTATTGATGGAATTGGCCACAGAGCTCAGAGACAGGATTGTGTTGAAAAACAGACCTGGGGAACACTACAAAAAAAAATCCTGTAGTACTAGAGGATCTCGAGAGCACACTTGTATCTCATAATTCTTAAATGGAAGACATCTGAAACAACCAGGACTCATCCTACGGCCAAAATGAGCAATCATTGCAGAAGGGCCTTGTTAAGAGAGGTGATCAAGAAGCTGATGGCTCCATAGCTCCAGAGAATCTGTGGACAAAGCTTATAGGAGGACAACCACAAGTGTAACACTGATCCACCAGCTGGGGCTTTTTGATGTGCAATCTTACTCTCTAAAT
Source organism: Erpetoichthys calabaricus (assembly GCF_900747795.2). NCBI lineage: Eukaryota > Metazoa > Chordata > Cladistia > Polypteriformes > Polypteridae > Erpetoichthys > Erpetoichthys calabaricus. The sequence goes on along the minus strand of NC_041399.2, from coordinate 13,529,800 downwards.
TTTTCACACACCTCCTCCAAAGCTCGTCCCACTGCCTTCTCTACCTCCTTGCTTGTCTGTTTATACAGTTCTCCATATTCCCCTGTCCTTAATTGGTACTATTGTAGCAGTGTTACTGGGTAAAGAAACTTCAACTCCCAGCAGTCCCTACAGTGGCTCCGATTGGTCATCTGCTGAGGGTGCAGGGGATGCTGGGGACAAGGAGGCGAGATTTAAAAGGAGGCCCGTTCTACAGAAAAAGAAAAGTCTTTTGTTGTTTCGTGTCTTGAGTTGCCTGGCAATTTGCCTCCCCGTTTTACTACCTGTGACTTTTGTTTTGTCCTGGATTGTCTCCTGTTTTGGGTGTATGGACTGTCTAGTGTCTTCCTTCTCCATGAGGACTGTCTGAGGACTTGAAAAGAGCACTCCTGATCCCATTCACATGCCATCATCACATCAGGAAATACCGGTAGGACTGACTTTTACATTCACATACAGTGCACTGATCTCATTTCATTTGAACAGTTGCCATTTTCATGGACTTCATAGCGTGTGCTTTTTTGTTAGTACAGTGGTACCTCGGTATATGTCTGCTTTGGAATAAGTCCAACTTGGTATACGTCCTGTTTGGACGTGAAAAATTTTGCTTGGTATACGACCTTTGTTTGCTACGACTTGTGTGCTAGAACACCGCGTGTGGTACAGCGGGTCCGCGGCTTCAAAAAAAGGGCCAAGTTTTAACCCGTATAGCCGTTCTCCGTGGGCGCGATTGCACAACCGCGGAGAAGTTAATGAGGAAGTTGGAGCGAGTTGCACCTTCACAGGAGGGCTGTGATCGGGAAGAGTGAGTTAAATAAAAGCATACTTGGCATTCTTGCACTATCCCCTGGCTTCATTTGAGAATTGTCCTCATTTGTCAGCTCATTTCAGTGACATTACCGATGCTGTAAGGTTGTATGGGAGCGTGGAGCGGACCTGCATCATCACATCGCGTGCTACCCTACGCTGCCCACGAGCGTCAGTACGCCAGTTGCTAGCATTCAGTGAACAACCCGCACTATAACTCTATGTGAATTTTCACGTGATTTTGTGTTTTTTCGCGTAAATTTGAATTGATTGTTGAAAAGTATGAAGGAGGCATGCGTATCCGGGACATGGCTGCTGCATATCGTATGCCGAGAACGACGGTATCTACGATTGTGAAAAACAAAGACGTTATTAAAAAGTAAAGTGAGGTTAAATTTTAATTTATTTCATCTAATTGCTTTTGTATTTATGTATTTTAGTATTAAGCAGTGTTTAAATTATTTTATACAACCCCATCAATGTATAATATGCCAATAACAATAGGATTTTTTTTCATGGGAACGGATTAATCATTGTCTCTTTATTTCTTATGGGAAAAATTCATTTGGTATACATCCTGTTTGGTATAAATCAAAGGATCTGGAACAGATTAAGGATGTGTACCGAGGTAACACTGTAATTTGTTATTGTTGAGTTTGTGTTTATTGTATAATCACCGTAAGGGGAACTGGGGTGGGATCATTGTAGTCTGCCTATATTTAATTTATTATTGCTTAATATATTCTTATCTGAGCGCTGCTGCCACGCAGTTAGGAGACTCGGGTTCGCTTCCCGGGTCCTCCCTGTGTGGAGTTTGCATGTTCTCCCCATGTCTGCGTGGGTTTCCTCCGGGTGCTCCGGTTTCCTCCCACAGTCCAAAGACATGCAGGTTAGGTGCATTGGCGATTCTAAATTGTCCCTAGTGTGTGTGTGCGTGCCCTGTGGTGGGCTGGCGCCCTGCCCGGGGTTTGTTTCCTGCCTTGCACCCTGTGTTGGCTGGGATTGGCTCCAGCAGACCCCCGTGACCCTGTAGTTAGGATATAGAGGGTTGGATAATGGATGGATATTCTTATCTGTTTTATTACCAGTTGCTTGTTTTTGTCTCTGTGAGGGAGTGTGAGCCTGGGATCCCCACCTAAAAAATAAATAAATCAGCGTCATATTGGCGGTGTGAATCTTACCTGCTTCTAAACCTTTATCACATCCTCTGTTCCACCACCATGTCTCTTCTTTCAGGTGGGCTCCTTCCTGTCGTCCTGCCCAACATCTCTTCACCTACTCTGAACACAACCTTGCTGTTCTTCTCCCAGGATTCCTCCACACTCTCAAATGACAGCCGTTGCCTCTAAACCAGTTTTTAAGGCCTTCCTCTTTTAATCTCCACTACTTTATCCTTGGTGCTGCTTGTATAATAAAAAAATTGAAACAAAAAATTAAAAAAAAAAAAGACCACCTAATTAAACAATTCATCTTTTGGCTGCTCCCGTTAGGGGTTGCCAAAGCGATTCATCTTGTCCCATATCTTCCTGCCCTCTTCATCTTGCTCTGTTACACCCATCACCTGCATGTCCTCTCTCACCACATCCATAAATCTTCTCTTAGGCCTTCCTCTTTTCCTCTTGCCTGGCAGCTCTATCTTTAACATCCTTTTCCCAGTATACCCAGCATATGTCCAAACCAACGCGATCTCACCTCTCTGACTTTGTCTAACAACTGTTCAACTTAAGCGGACACTCTAATGTCCTCATTTCTAATTCTGTCCATCCTCGTCACACCCAATGCAAATCTTAGCATCTTTAACTCTGCCACCTCCAGCTCTGTCTTCTGCTTTTTGGTCAGTGCCATCATCTCCAACCCATATAACATAGCTGGTCTCACTACCGTCCTGTAGACCTTTCCTTTCACTCTTGCTGATACCCGTCTGTCACAAATCACTCCTGACGCTCTTCTCCACCCATTCCACCCTGCCTGCACTCTCTTTTTCACCTCTCTTCCACAATCCCCATTACTCTGTACTGTTGATCCCAAGTATTTAAACTCATCCTCCTTCGCCAACTCTACTCCCTGCATCCTTACCATTCCTCTGACCTCCCTCTCATTCGCACACATGTATTCTGTCTTGTTCCTACTGACCTTCATTCCTCTCCTCTCTAGAGCAGATCTCCACCTCTCCAGGGTCTCCAAGACCTGCTCCCTACTATCGCTACATATCACAATGTCATCAGCAAACATCAATTAAATTAGCAAAATGACTCACTGATTGTGAAACTGGGTATAAAAAAGGAGCCCCAGTGAGCCAACCAGGACTAAACCTGAAAGCCATAGGTGTAGCCAACCCCTATTATTTGTTTTTTATTACCTCAGTGTGCTCCTGTTTTGAAAGTAAACCAAATTATTGATGTCAGTCTATAACAATATGGACTTTAGAGTAACCTTGATAAGGACTCTAGGGAATCATTGTCAGTATTTGAGGCAGAGAAACCCCTTGCCTTTAAAAGTAATAATGTTTAACTGAGTGATCTTTGACAGACCGAGAAGAGATCTAAATGCATCATCAATATTTTACAAGACAGAAAATTAAACATTAATGGCCCCTCTTGTACACCGACTTACGAAAACATGCCATTTCTTGACTAAATTTCATGTGTGTCATTGATAAAGCGGAATAACAGGCCAGGAGGTGTTGAGTCTGGCGTACCCCGCAGTACCGAAGATGGATCTAAATTATCAAAAGTCGCTTCTTCTGACAAATCACCCCTCTGTTGTGGTTATCGAATGAAGCAATTTGTGTCTTAACTAAACCTCTAGAAATGTCACAGTGTTAATGAATAGCAGCTGTTATTTTCTTTAATGAATTTCCTCATAGGGGAATTACAGTTATAAAGTGAATAATGCAGACTGTCATAGAAGGACCCACCTGGGTTTTTTTAGTGAGTGGAAGAAATAAGCTAAAAAAACTGAGAGAGAAAGAAGCAAACCAGCTAGAAAATTACATCCCAAATACACCACCCTAGTCTTTCAATTTGAGGACTGATCTGAGGTGAGACATACTGCCTATTAGTCCAAAATATTGGTATAGAATGGTCTGAATATTTGTAGCGGTCGGAAGGATGCTAAGACTCACACTGTCTGAAGATGGTGATCTGATTATTTTATTATGGATACCCAAGGAGTACACCCAGCCTTGACCTGGCACACACACACACACACACAGAGACACTGACAAGGAGGCTCAATGAATCAGTAATTAGGTTAAGAATAAAGATAATCAAGTATATATTAAACAAATAAGGCAAAACAAACAATTAAACAAACAACACATAAGCTAAAGCCCACCCCAATTCCCCGATGGTGATAGTTATGTACAAGCATTACCGATATTAAACTGGGCACTACTCAGTAAACAATTAAAACTTATGATAAATTCCAGAAACAGTCCAGTACAACTGGTGCAGAATGTGAAGAGAATGAATTGACATGCCAAGTGAGTAGTTTTCTGAATGTTGTGAAAGTTTTGTCCTGCCATGTTCCAGGAGTTGTGTGAAGAATCAAAGTAATTGGTAGCGCATCCTGGACCGAAGACAAAATCGCATGAAAAAACAGTCACAGGACAAGCACACGAATCCAGAATGATACTGTAATCCAAAGGAGATTGTAGTTATAATCCAATAGTGAATAATGCATAGAAAGAAATATATACAGATGATTGTGATCTCCTCGGCATCTTTTTGGCTTCCTTTTAAAGAGACTTCTTAATTATCCTTCTTCCCAGCAACCCCTGTGCTTTCTGAATTTGCATAATGGTATAATACTGCTGGGAGCTAGCAATTTTAAGTAGAGCTGCTCCATAGTACTTCCATGAAAATTTCAGCCTAGTGAAATTAGTTCAGGAAATCACTCAGCTGAAGATTTTAAAATACAGCCAGCCCTCCGTATCTGTGGATCTTGAAGCCATGGATTGAAAAAACGAGGGGCGTTCAAATATAAACAGGAATTTAGGTGCTACACTTTATGAACTGAATACAATGAAATGACTTACACACTACATTTCTATATAGTCTCCTGCCACTGCAATCCACTTGTTCCAGCGCTCAGGAAGTTTCTTGATCCCAGAAAAGTAGAAGTCTTTTGACTGCATGATGACCTATTCTTGCACAGCATCAATAACCTCCTCATTCGACTCCTAAAAATTCCTTAACCTGACTGAAGAGATGATAGTCCCTCTCTGAATGACTTGCACCAATCATACACTCTAGACCGAGAGAGACACTCATCCCCAAACTAATTTTTAAGTTTAGAAGAAATCTGAGATGGAATGACTCCTTCATTTGTCAAAAATTTAATAACAATCTGCTACGTAACACTACTATGTACCTCCTTCTCCGATATGTTGCTGACAGGAAGGAATGAAAGAGCAGCTAGCACTACTAATGAAAAGTTCAAACATGCATGTGTTTGTCCAAGGAGTCATGCCTACCTTGCACTCTTTATAAGAACGGAGCATGAAAATTCCTATTTATAATTGAGCACCCCTCATATTTGGAAAGAACAATCAAAAATTACATAAAGGTTAAAAAATCAAAACTGGAATTTTCTGCACAGTGAGCACTACTCCGAATCCACACAAATGAAATGATGGGTAGCCTCCCACCATTCCATAGATCCTCAGTCTCTCTCCAGCTCTCATTGTCTGAGCATTGTTTGTTCCGCTTGCTGCTTGTGTGGTGTGCACCCTGTGTTTTTGTGAAATAAATAGCTCCTAAAGAGCAATTAATTGGTCAAATCAATCCCTCAAAGGCTAAAGGGAGTGTAAAGTGCTATCTCTCTATGAGAAAATAATATTGGAGGATGTGCACAGGTTAAATGAAAACACTGCACCATTTTAAAAAGGGACTGGAGCATCCACAGATTTTGGTATCCTGTAGGTCCTGGAGGTTCTGGAACTAATCACTTGTGGATACTGAAAGTTAATAGGATATTATGTGATATATCATGATGTGTGGAGTGCAAGACAAGAAAGGTTATGCTTAAATTATTTAATCCACTAATGAGGCCTTACCTGGAGTACTGTGTGCAGTTTTGATCTCCATATTACAAAAAAGACAAAGGAGCACAAGAGAAAGTCCAGAAGGAGAGCAAATAGGCCGATTCCCAGACTAAGAGGTATGCACTATGAGGTGAGTTGAACAAGTTGAAACTTCTCAGTTTAAGCAAACAGAAATTAAGAAGAGACAATATTTGGAGTGTTTATAAGTATGAAAAGAATTAGTATTTTGGACTCCAGTCATTACTTTAAATTAAAATTATTCAACAAGAGCATGGGGACTTGGTTTAAAACTTATTAAGGGCTGATTTTGCACAAGTTATAAAGCTTTTCTTATTGCAAAGAACCACAGACATGTGGAATAAATTATTATGTGTTGTGGTGGCAAGTGTGACTTTAGGGACCTTGAAATCTCAACTTGATGTTATTTTGTACAACCTAGATGAATGGGACAAAGAAGCTTATTGGACTGAATGGCCTGTTCTCATCACAGCTTTTCTAATGCTCTTCTAAAGTACTAATTACATGAGAAACAATTTCTTTTTCAATAGACCTGTCTCTTTTATTTTCACAAAGACAGACAATTTCTGAGCATTCAGCTTGCCTTATATTAGATTCAATTCAATTTCATTCAGTTTATGTTTGTATAGTGCTTGTTCGAGTACAGCCACTAAGTGCTGTGACAAGTTGACAGGTAAATGCAGTTGGAAATACAAATTAGTAACTACACAGTAAATGCAAATAAAGACACGTATTTCTTTGAACACATAATAAAGCAAAGTAGTACAATCAATGAAATTCAGCAATATCTGTCCATTAATTAATTGACGAACTATGGCCAAATGACAATGGAGGACAGGAAAACAAAAACTCCCTGGTGAAAATAAACCTCTGGGAGTCCATGGTCAACAACAACAACAACAACATTTATTTATATAGCACATTTTCATACAAACTGTCAACTGTAACAAACAAAGTCAGAGACAATCACTGTACTGGAGACCTCGGCCAACTAGCTGCCCACCTCCTCTTGGGCTGAGCTGTACAATCTGATGTGAGAATCTTTAAATTCAATGATTCGATTGCTTCAAATCTATACTAATAAAAGGCAGAGCCCTCACTCACTGACTCACTCATCACTAATTCTCCAACTTCCCATGTAGGTAGAAGGCTGAAATTTGGCAGGCTCATTCCTTACAGCTTACTTACAAAAGTTAAGCAGGTTTCATTTTTCGAAATTCTACGAGTAACGGTCATAACGGTCAACAATGTCCGCCATGTTAAACTTTCTTAATTAGGGCCCCATCTTCACGAAATTTGGTAGGCAGCTTCCCTGCACTAACCGAAACCGATGTACGTACTTATTTCGGTGGTATGACACCACTGTCGGCCGCCATATTGAACTTTCCAACGGTCTTTGTTACTTATGGGCCCATCTTCAAGATATTTGGTACGCGGGTTCCCAACGCTAACTGAATCCTACTTACGTACATATATACGTCCATAGCCTGGAGCTCGGTCGCCGTGTGAGGCAGCGTTGGGTCCCCCATCCCACGCCTCCCAAGTAGTTGGCTGCCTGCCTATATAAGGCCGTCCGTCACTCTGGTCTCTTCATTCCCTTCCTTGCTTCGCCACGGTATTCACATCTCCCTGCTGATAACTGCAGCCTTTTTATTTAATCCATGGCTTCTCCGCAGTTTTATTGTTCGTTTATTACGACTATAGTTATTGTGTAGGTATTTTAGACTTAGTTTACATTGTTCAGGTACCCATTTCCTTTGTCGTTCCAACCGTACCCCCATTAACATGTCTATCGAGGTGATCACCATCGATCAAAGAACTGTCACTTACCGAGTGGTTTCCATGCCTGGAGGTGGCGACTGCCTTTTCCATTCTCTGTGTTACATATTGCACGGCCATATCAGGCTCACTCTTGATATCCGGAGGAACATTGTGTCTTATGTATTGAATGACTGCGACAGGTTCAAGGTGTGGACTGATGACGGTACAGGAGATAATTATACTACACAGGAGCACTAGAAGAGTGAAATGCTTAAGCCCTTTACCTATGGTTCTGCATATGAGTTGATGGCTGCCGCTGAATTGTTCGGTTGTCGCTTTCAAGTATACCGAAATGGCCAAATATTTTACACCTTTGGACAACCACCAATGCCTCTTAAACATCTTACATTCACAGGTGACGATTTGAGTAGTGGACACTTTGATGTTTATGAATGTTTAAACTCTCAAAAGCTGGATGCGAAGTTATCGATGAAACCCATTTCAATTCAAATACCTCCAATTTCCAGTAAGGCTCTGCTTTGCAATGACAATTAATAAGTCTCAGGGACAGACCCTGCAAAAGGTTGGCATTGATTTGAGGCAAGATTGCTGTTCACATGGCCAACTATACGTTGCATGCTCAAGAGTGAGCTCAGCGCACAGCTTGGTCATATTACAACCAGAGGGCCGAACTGACAACGTGGTATACAAAGAGATCCTTAACAAATAATTATTGGTATATTTTCCCTCAGTTTAAAAAGGATTACTTTTTTGCTAGTATTTCAAATAACTTTTCCATGGTCAGGAGAACAGCTTGGCAGTAGAGCAGTGGCACTAAGTGTCACATCAATATGCCAAGAAGAGAAACAGAATAATTAGGGTTAGGGTTAGTAATGGTTTATAAATATTGTATTAGTTGTATTTTTCTAACAATGTCTGACAAACAGAGAATCAGTATGCACATCTAATTAGCAGCTCTAGTCAGAGTATACCAGACAAAATTTATAAAAAAAAAGATAATGTGAGTACTCAAATGTTTTAAAACAAAGGATTTCAATCGAAAGTAAAAGTTTAAGAGAAGAAAGCAATGAAAATGATGTAAACATTCCTAATGTGAGAGGATACAATAAATTTGTTTCATCCATTATGATTGAAGAAGGCCACTTATTTTTCCTTTCAGCACTAGGCTTGTTTTGCCACGCTATGGCTCTGCTGTGAAGTCTAACTCATCTTAACAAACCACTAGCTTGATTTCTCACAGTTAAAATGAGATAAATGAGTAGCGAACACCCCTCTAAAAAGTGAAGATAAAGTAATGGGAAAGTCCAAAGACCCCACCTATGAAGATGTGCCAAGATAAATAAAAGAATCTGCAGATCACCCCTATTTATTTTAAATGGGAGAGTCGACAGGAGTTAAATAATACTGGTGGCACTAGTTGATTGGATGAAATAATAAAGCTATGCATAGTAACTCTTTGAGGGCTGAATATTTTTCCAAAAAACTCAGATTTCTGAAATGCACACAAAGCAATGGTTTCACACATAAATCAACATAAAACATCTGTTGCTGCATGCTGTGACAGCTGTTGGTGCCTATTTGCCATTTCTGGCAGCAGCGGCTGCACAGGGGTAGCTTAAAGGCCATCAGGAATGCACGGCGGGCCAACTGCCTGGCTGTTTTTGCGTAGCAGTGGCAGTTGCAGTGCGACGCAATCTGGTTTGTACCTCTTGTCATTGTAAGTGGTGGTTCTTGCAGACGAACACTGCCATAGGCGCACCAGCTACACAAACATGATGCTGATACAGATGCTGGTACCTCACTTTCATTTTCGATATCCATCTCCAGATCACTTGCATCAAAATCGGATTCCTACAAGTCACAGTCCGATTCAGCGATAATATGCAAAACGTCATCCAGGGAGCATTTTGCTTTGTGCATTCGCTTCAATCTCTCGCCAGATGTTGATGCCATTTTAGAGGTTGTTTGCTCTTTGCTAGTCATGTGTGCACAGGGAATCGAGGTTAAAGCAATGAACTAAAACGCAACAACAAGTTTTGTCACTGTTTTCAGCTGATTACCACCCTCTACCCCTGAATATCGACAAAAGACGACATGCGCCCTGAAAGAGTTAAGAGTCAGATGACATGATGTATTAGATGAGGTAATGGTAGTAGAAAAGCATAAAAGGGAATGAATTGTACGATTAATTGCTCACTCCACAGACCTATTCATTTGTGTATATCTATGTACAAATAAAGAATTCTTCTGCATTCTCATCTGGTCTCTGTGAATGATGTCAGTGATAACAGAGGAACGTTTATTTCCACAACACTTTCACTTTGACACTTTGGGCTGCTGAGTGCTGTTTATTGAGGGCAAAAATAAAATAAAATGATTTTAGAATAAGGCCACAACATGAGAAAATGTGAAGAAAATGAAGGGGTCTGAATACTTTGTGAAAGGAACTGTAAGCCAGTGTGGCTATGAACACCCTTGGGATCGCTTCATGGCAAAGGTAGAAGGAATGTTCAGGGTTTCAGATTCTTATAATTGCCACCCAAGCAGGTTGAAAGATTTGTAACACAGTGAGCCAACATTGGGATTTGAATGTTCCAGCTCTATCAAAGTTATACCATGCTTATTCCTTTAATCTTTATAAACCCACAGTTTCTTCAACTTCTATGGACGTTTGTGCATCAAACCCTTGTGCTTCACCAGGAGACATTTGCTGCATAAACCTACACGTGTAGTACAGTAAGAATCCAAAAATGTATCGATACTGCAGTGCCTGCAGCCACTCCTGGACTTCACCCCTGTAATCTCATTATTCCCCACAGGAGGTGGCCAGGCATTCAGATGGAGGTAAACCGCTCTCGATATTAAAAGACTCCTTTAATTGCACCGTTCATCTTTCAGCTCCAACAGCTCTGATCCGCAGTGACCTCATTTTCAGCCTTTTCCCAGGGGACACCATCTAAGGTTTGCCTTCTTTCTGCTTAACAACTGTCTATCTACTGTGTCTGATGTTCAGCACACGTTTACTGCGATTACAACTTTCTTCCCTATGCTGCCCTGCGCGATACTCTTGTTAGCTGTTTACTGATCAACCGGGCAACCAAAAATAAATAAATAAATAAATAAAAAGAATGTAAATACCTGAATTTATAGTACAGGTTGAATACAAAATTCCAAACACTGAAATGTTTAAAAAATTAAAAAATGTTTGATCACTGGCATCATCCTACAAGCGGAAAATTCCACACATGACCTCACTTGCCCATGTAAGACTCTGACCAGTGTTCCCTCTCATTCAGTGATTCGTAACCGTTTTTGTGTCACAGACCCCTTTAAGTATCAAATGAAAGCTATGAACCCCCTTCCCCAGAAATATTCACATAAACACAGCTTTGCATGCAATTAATATAATGTACTTTATTTATTGAGATTTGATTGTCTGTTACATATGTGAAATACAAAAAGTATTATTAAACTTTAAAGTAAACAATAAAAAAAAACTAATTTTTTTATGCAAAAAGTAATGGCCACTCATTATAATTATGAAATATAATCCTCTTGTGCAAATTAAAACAGATCTACTACTACTACTATGTTTTCTACTACCATTACTACTATTATAAATCTACTCTAAATCAACAGTACCAGGCTATATCTATATATATAATTTTCTAAGCCGCCGCCAGAGCGGGCAAGACACCCATGAAAGCATGCAGGAAGGAGCCACGCCCACCAACTCTAAGACCATTGGATACGACGAAAACTCACAGAGCCACGCCCACCATCCACGACAAACATGCGTCTTCTTAGATGGTCCTGCAGGAACACGGAAAATGTTTCTCCTCCCACCAACACTCTTTATTCCCTGGCCCGCGTCCACCGCATCCGCGACAAACATGCGTCTTCTTAGATGGTCCTGCAGGAACACGGAAAATGTTTCCCCGCCCACCCAAGTAGGACCACGTAAGAAGAGGCATGTCTGTTGCGGATGTGAATTGCTGAATGCAGCATCTAAAACAGTTTGCGAGGGGTATCCCATGGGATCCTTAAAACAATCCTTTAAAACTGAGGTTAAAACACAATGAAGGAAGCAGTCTTTAAAAAACAATAAGCCCTGTGCCTCTTTTTCATTAGGGTCTCACCTGCTTCACCGATGCAGGCCCTGCAACAGTCGAGACGCTCTCTCTGCAGCTGACCTTCTCTGTGCCTGACTCCACTACTGTCAGTCGCCTGATTAAAAATGGCCTTTTGAAGGGGAGCTATGGACCCGCTATACCACAGGAACACATCGCCTTCGAGCCTGCTCTCGCTCACTCTAACGTACCGACTTTCTCTCTCTCTCCTCACTCGCTCGCACACTGCACAGGGGAGAAATGCCCGAAGCACGAGTCTACCCGGAAACCGTTTCAGCCACACTTCCACGCCCCTCGCTACACTGTGAGTGCGATGATTATTTATTTAAAAATGGCCTTTTGAAAGGGAGCTGTGGACCCGCTATACCACAGGATCACCTGTGACATTGCCTTCACATTGTTTTCCTTTTATTTATGATCCTGTTGAGCAGATCAGACACCCAGGCAAACAACACTGAATAATCAATAGCTGCAACCACTTTGTCCGCCCCAACTCCTCATCTGAGTCGGTTTCGTCTGTGTTCAGCAGTGTTTCCCAAACTCGGTCCTGGTGAACCCCTGTGGATGCAGGGTTTTGTTCCAACCAGATTCCTAATCATTAATGCCAGTGAAACTCATCAGGGATAAGTCGGTTTTTCAAACGCAGACGTGTAGCACATTAGTCTAGCAGACTAGATGGATGTAAAAATGTCATTGACGAAACTGTTGCTCTCAAACTTCACAACATGGCTGTTGGCTTTGTTTGCCAACATTGGGATAATGTTGGCGACGTGGTCACAAACTGCAACAACTCACCACACAAGGACGCCCTGTCTCTCGAGGCATTCACACTGCCGGAAGACAACCATGGGATACGCAGAAAACAGCCATGTCAGTCAACGCAGATCAGACACCCAGGCAAACAACACTGAATAATCAATAGCTGCAACTACTTTGCCCGCCCCCACTCCTCACCTGAGTCGGTTTCGTCTCTGTTCAGCAGTGTTTGCCAAACTCGGTCCTGGTGAACCCCTGTGGCTTCAGGGTTTTGTTCCAACCAGATTCCTAATCATTAATGCCGGTGAAACTCATCCGGGATAAGTCGGTTTTTCAAACGCAGCCGTGTAGCAGATTAGTCTAGCAGGATGTAATAATCCGAGATGAATGCGCACCCTCGCGCTGAGTGAAAAGCCAATGTATATTGAGTCTACAAAACATGATCAGCAAGTCTTTGATAGGCTGCAACAAAATGATGAAAGAATGGGTGCATTTTTTTCACACAAGCTGGGTGGGTGGGTGTTAGTTAGTTAATTAGTTACTCGAAGGATTTCAAGATTTAATATACACAAGCGGTAACACTGCAAAAGCGGCCCAAACCAGAAAAGACGGCTGGCAAAAAGTGGCTGACAAATTAAACGCGTGTGTATTGTACTTACTGAAAGCAGCGTTATGGATTTTGCAAATGTTCATTTTTTTCCCTCTGCTTAAAAACATTAAAAAAGCAGCGTGATTATGCGGCGTATACTACGCCGCGAGTTGGTATGCAGCGTGTAAAACAGTTTGTCGCGGATAATTTGCCTTTTACTTTTAATTTCCTGTTAGACTTGCCTTTGCGATGACAATTAATAAGGCACAGGGCCTTTTCAAAAACATGGCTAGCAGCTCATATGCTCGCACTGATTATGTCCCTGCCCTTTGTACGCCCCCCCTTGGTACTACCATGGTCGGATGACTTGGTGGATTATATATAGAAAAGCAGCCAAAACAGCAAACAACAATGAAAAGTCTACGTGACTCACACGTGCATATGGACTGTGCAAAGAGGAAAATGACTCAGGTGACGAGTTGGGGGTGGGCACATGAAATGTTACTTTTCTTGGTGATTTATTACATTTCCGATTTTTCAAATGTTAATTTTCTCCCAGTGCTTAAAAATCATTAAAAAAGTGGCCTGATTATGCGGCGTATGGTACGCCGCGGGTTGGCTAGTTATTTATATTTCTGAAAGCATTCTTTGTTTACAGCATTTTTTCACACCTGCCTAAAACTTTTGCACAGTACTGTATATATATATATATATATATATATATATATATATATATATATATATATATATATATATATATATATATATATAAAATAAAATATTACATTCTTCCCTAGTGGTACAACAATAATTATAAGACGAAGAAAGGAAAATATTACAGTAAAGGGGAAATACACTTAGCTTCTTTTAATATTGGTTGCAACTCACAATTAGTCGGTATTAGTCTTACGCCAGGAGGTGGGGTTAAAACCAGAGCTTGAAGTGGACCAGGATGCACTGGCACCTTGCCTTATGAGTACTGTTAGTTAATGCATGAGAACCGTTCCGCACTCTCAGATCAGACCACATTAGCCACTCCAATTTATAACAATTTGTCTGATCACACCTCCAAAGAGGACACCCTCTCTGGTTTTTGGTAAAACATTGTGCATATCAGGAATGCCTCCAAGGGGGCATGCCACTCCACCCTGTTATTCATCAGACACATCAAGGAGTACCTGCCGTTCTTTTTTTCCACTTGAGGCACTGGGTAAAGCAATTACTACTGGAGGACCTCTGTGATTTTACTCCCATCTGAACTGTTCAAGTGGCAGAATTTTACAGACATCTCGATTTGCAAGGGACTACTTTTACCTGGAGCTGTTTTCTACAAACTTTTTAAGGAATGTCATATTCCCCATACAGTGGTGGGCTGGTGCCCTGCCCAGGGTTTTTTTTTCCTGCCTTGCACCCTGTGTTGGCTGGGATTGGTTCCAGCAGACCCCCGTGACCCTGTAGCTAGGAAATAGCAGGTTGGATAATGGATGGATGGATATCCCACATAATCTTTACCCTGACATGAAGACATAGTCAGTACAAAGCTACAGACATATTAGTGATTTGAATAGGACTAATATGTCCTCCGATAATAACTACTTTACCCCGCCACCTGGTGTAAGACAAAGCCCATGCTAACAGGACTGTAGAGATGAGGGAGGAAAAAGACGTCCAGACAAATAGACAGAGAAGGAGCTGCCAATGAATTACGAAACTGAGAGGCAGCAGCTTTAAGAACTGCACCACACTGTAACCCCCTTCCTTATTCTTTGTTTATTTGCTTCTGATAAAGGAAGTACAGCATTTTGTTACAATAAATAAAATAAAATTTAAGTTCAAAATTAAAGCAACAAGGACAAAAGTCATCTTCGAAAAGGGCTTTGTGCCCATTTATTTACAGGCTACAAACTTTTTTCAAGGGAGAAACACACAATGCAGTTAACCTTGCCAAAGTACTTCAAGGATTTCAGGGCTTTCGCTAAATGTTACTTTTTCAAACGAGCCTGACTGGATTTTTTTTTTCTTCTTTCCATGTAATGTAATTTTCACTTTTAAATGGGGAACTCTAACATTTCTCTTCTCTCTCTCACTCCCCCATTTGAAAGAGGACAGCTCCTTGGACCCCTGGGTCAACAGTCTGATACCAGCTAAAAGTGATAATTGATGTCAGCCAGCTGTAAAAGCTCAAAAAATAGCAGATGAAAACTAACTGGGGAGAAGAGTGACACAGAAGGTAACAATGATAATGATAGAAACCATTTGATGGGAAACTTTTTTGTATTTAATTTCTTTCTTTCTTTTTCTGTTTCAACATGTAAGTCTTTACCTACAATGTCCACACAAACGTACAGCTACATAGATAGATAGATAGATAGATAGATAGATAGATAGATAGATAGATAGATAGATAGATAGATAGATAGATAGATAGATAGATAGATAGATAGATAGATAGATAGATAGATAGATAGATAGATAGATAGATAGATAGATAGATAGATAGATAGATAGATAGATAGATAGGTCAGTGCCGTCTTAACAGTTTTATGGGCCCCCAGACGAAGCAGTGCACTGGGGCCCCTACCTACACAACCACACACAGGAAGAAAAATTAAAACGGTCGATAAAATTAAACGTATATTTATTGTATTGGTACTTCCAACAAAATCAGTGTTCAACACAAACATTTGCAAAATTTCTTTGCAGAGATCTCAGTTGAAGTGACATTAAAATATACACTTTTACATACTGTAGTGCGTGAGATCCGTACATGTACAGGCATGTGAGGTTGCAGAGGTGACCGTGATACTAAATCAGAGGCGAATGCCATTGTCCACTTGTAACGCAATAACAAATATTTATAGTTTAGTATAGTATAATATTTATTTATTGACAGCAAGTCACAACATACATAGGTTAGCATGGGGCCCCTAGGATTGTGGGGCCCCAGGGAAACTGCCCAGCATGCCCATGAGTTAAGACGCCCCTGAGATAGATAGATAGATAGATAGATAGATAGATAGATAGATAGATAGATAGATAGATAGATAGATAGATAGATAGATAGATAGATAGATAGATAGATAGATAGATAGATAGATAGATAGATAGATAGATAGATAGATAGATAGATAGATAGATAGATAGATAGATAGATAGATAATGAGAGGCACCATACAATAGATAGATAAATAGAAACAGACCCGGAAGGAGGGATCAGAAAAGATGGACAGACAGCCCATGGAAAAGAAAAGCTATCCCTGGGGAGTTTTTATTCCCCCAGCATGCTAGATGGCAGCAGTACCGTATATATATCCGTGCCTAGTGGGAAGCCAGCAGGGCATGCTTGGAAATATAGTCCGGCAGGGCAGCCCTGCTGGGGTGTCACTGGGTGCCGCAAGAGGGCGTTGCAGGGAAACAAGCTCCCTATTATAATGCACATCCATGTAACCTGGAAGTGCTTCCATCGGGCAATCGCCCTGGCACCGGAAGTACTCCCGGGTCTGTAATAAAAGAAACCACATTCCCTTATACAGGCGAGTCAGAACTGGGAGGTAAAGAGGCAAAACTTGACTGGAGGAGTGCAGTGTGGTGGTGAGAGAATTATTGGGAGAGAGAAAACCTATATTTTGTGCTTTTGGTGTGACATATTTATGGTGATCTGGTAAATAAATTAACCTTTATTTGAACCCAGGACTGTGCTTGTGTGCTCGTGTTGGGGTTTGGGCCGTTGACGCCCCGGTTTCCATCACAACATATATAGGTAGATAAATAAATAAATACCACCCCCAACAAATACACACTCTCTATAGTCTGGAAAAACCATTTAAAATGCAAGAAAGTTAAAAATGAATAAAACTTGTAACTTCCCAGTTCCAATACTAGTGAGGCGCTATACAGACGTATTGCCATTGGTATAAAAGAGTGCCCGTCATATTACTTCACACACTTCTGTTGAAAAATTCACTAGCTGAAAGTCCTAGTGTTGGTGTGTCAGAGAGGATATGCAGAATTGGTCATAATGGCACTTAGTTTTGCTTTAATTCTCTCCTCCTCAACAACCTCCAGGGGGTCCAGAGTGCATCCTGTTACTAAGCTTGTCCTTTTAATTAGCTTGTTTGTTTTGGTGGTCCTCCCTTGAAGTGATGTTACCAGCCCAGCACACCACAGCATAAAAAATCTTTCTAGTCCTCACAGAGTTGTAGAAGATGTGAAGGATGTCACTACCCACACTAAAGGAATGCAGTCTCCTAAGAAGAAGGGGCCTGCTCTGCCCTTTCTTATATAGTTCCTCTATCTTACAAAACCAGTTCAACCTGTCATGAATGTGGAACCCCCCCCCCCCCACCCCAAGTACTTGTAGGAGCACACCACCTCTACATCCACTTCATGAATAGTGACCGGACACAGAGGCTCTTTGGCGCAGCGAAAGTTAACAAGCAGTTCCTTGGTTTTGCTGATCTTAACTTGAGTTCTCCCCATGACTCCTCTCTTTTGTATCAATACACCCCAAAAGTGTGCAATCATCAGAGAATTCCTGCAAGTGACCTGACCTGCTGTTATATTTATAGTCTGAGCTGTACCGTTCCCACCTGTGATGGTGCAGATCGGCTCCACACTTCTGGTTCCCTCTGGGATCGTCTTGAACCGAGCACCGTCGATAGTCATGAATGGACGAGCCAGGCAAATGAGGACACCAAAGTGCTCCCAGTGCTTTAATTTAACACTAGAATTACCAAAGCCTTTAGCTGCAGGTGGAAGCTCCTGTCACACCCTACACAACTGTGCTTGATCTTATTCAGGAAAAGATCCCAGTCGCCCCACGGGAGAAAGACTTTCTGAGACTAAGGTCATAAAGCTTATGAAACTGTTTCTGGACAAAGGCAGAACCTAACAACAGTTGCATGGAGCTTCCACCTGCAGCTGAAGTTACTTCAGTACACATGTAGTTTGTCACCATGCCCGTGTTGATCAAACAGAGGAAGCTCTGCATGCTACTTGTGACTTAACACTGCAGGAAGATACATAAATAAATCAAGGTAAATAACATTCAATCTGACTTTTATATAAGTAACAAATATAAATGTTTTTATATAAACACCATCACAAAATATAATCACAAACAGGAGTTTGCGCGATACGTTGGCAAGCTCTGTAAGCTCTGCTATTTCATTGAAGGACAGGTGTGGGGCAGACTGACTGGCAGAATGACGCCCGACCTGTTACTGCATCCAAACAGTGCCATCTCTCGCCTTTATGCTTGGTGCAGCTGCGTTGTTCTTATATGTGAGTGGACGTTTCTTGTGGGGAGGGCTTCTATTCTCTTTCTCCGATGTAGAACCCTCATGCTCATCTGAGTTCACCTCTGTTATAGCACATCTTTATTTGAAAACTAACAATGTCAGATCGGGGCGAGCGTGAACGTGACTGAGAGAATAAAACTGAATTAACAAAAAAAAAAAACACTAACCTTTACAAGTACCATACATTTTGACCGGCTGTTACAGACTCAAATCAAAGGTATGTTTTTATTGTATCATAGTAACAATAAGAGCAGCTCACTATTCAAAACGTTTATTTTGTGACATGGGAAGGCTCGAACCCATGACCTCTTGATTATGAGTCAGCAGTTCTTACCGCTGTACTACCAAAGCAGTCGTGACAATGAAGTACACTAACCTAATTTCTGTTTCTTCAGTTATAGTCTATTATAAAAGCGCACTTGTTCTGTTATACAGTACGTGTACCTTTTGTGAAAGTGCTAATTTGATATTTGGACTTCAGTCTTCACACATTATACACTCAGTGTCAAAATTTTGTGGTGTACTAAAACATGAAAAAGTTTGTCTTTTAGGTATGTGACATTCCACGTCCCTTAAAGATAGGGTGAGAAGCTCAGTCATCCGGGAGGAGCTCAGAGTAGAGCCGCTGCTCCTCCGCATCGAGAGTCAGATGAGGTGGCTCGGCATCTGATCAGGATGCCTCCTGAACACCACCCTGGTAAGGTGTTCCGGGCACGTCCAACCGGGAGGAGGCCCTGGGGAAGACCCAGGACACGCTGGAGGGACTATGTCTCATAGCTGGCCTGGGAACGCCTTGGGATTCCCCCTAGAAGAGCTAGAAGAAGTGGCAAGGAAGAGGGAAGTCTGGGCATCTCTGCTCAAGCTGCTGCCCCCACGACCCGACCTCGCATAAGCGGAAGAGAATGGATGGATGGATGGTATGTGTTCAACATTTCTGTCATGCTACACTTACATAGATCGTTGTAGACACGGGACACACATGAAATGCATGTGTTCCAAATAACGATATATTTTTTTAGCCTATACAGCTCCTGGTACCTCACTCCCTGAGACCGCTCTAAGACTTCAGCTGGGAGAGCTTTTTGCCCTTTCAGGGACAGTGAGGAGGATGGGATAGCAGGCTGCTTGCTGCTTGTGCTGATCAACACATTTACAACACAAAAGACGCTGACGGAGAGAGGCGAGCGGATTTAAGGTGGGCCGGGTTTTTTCATAGGCTTTTGTAATTCTAGTGTTAAAACAGTCAAAACAAAAGTGTCCAAAAAGTTCACTGCAAATTACAACAAATAAATAATCCATAAAAAGAAAGTGAAAGTGGAGGTTAAAACAATCAAACAAATATTCCTTTAAAACTGAGGTTAAAACCATGAGCCCAGGTACACCCCTTAAAAGTTGCCATCTGCCTCGTTTAACTCTAATGGGTCCTTTCAGCCAAGGAGACGCCTAATCTGCAATTCATCCACCCATCCATGATGCCTTCTAGGATTGGGCCCCTTGTAGCCCTCTCCAGCTCCTAGCAGGAAACCACATCAAGCCTCCAACTCCTGCGCCTTTGTGGTCCATGGTACCACCCACAGGACAGGATGCCTCTCTCAGCCTCTCACTGCCCTGTAGCCGCGCCACCTCTCTTTGGCGTGTCGCTCCAGCCGAGCAGCGTTTCTGCCACTCCAGCTCCCAGGTCACTCAGCCCCCAAGCGCTGTTCACACACCCCTCTCCACCCCAGGGACTTTCCTCCTGGTTCCCTGCCCTCTCTGCCTCTTGTTCGCTTACTTCTCTCCATTTCATGCCTTCCTATCCATTCTATTCTTAACCTCCTTCTTCTTTTTATTTTTCGTTCTCTCATTTTTCTCTTTCCAACTTATTTCTCCTTTCACATGCCGGTTCTTTCTTATATGCCTCTGTGGGTGCAGCGTGTCAATCGCACAAAACACAGGAAGCCAATGAAATACAGTGGAACCTCGGTTTGCGAGTAACTTGGTTTACAAGTGTTTTGCAAGACGAGCTAAAATTTTTAATAAATTTTGACTTGATAAACGAGTGAAGTCTTGCAATACGAGTAGTATGTATGCGCTTTGTCTGCTGAGCGTCATGTGATCACAACTGAGCTGATGGTTCTTCTCTCTCTCTCTCTCTCTTTCTGCGGGATTGTGGGCAATCGTCTCCTATTCTCCGTCTGAATCTGTGTGCCTCACTCATATAGTCAACATCCGTACGAGCGTATACTGTTTACTATAGCATTGTGACTGTGTGTGGGTGCGCGTGCACGTGTGAGCTGTGACGTGCGAGTCCCCGTCTTGCACCCCAAAACACGAAGCTGAGTCTCAGTACTTTAGCAACACCAGCTTTATAAAGCTTGAAACAGCAACAGCGCGGTTATTTATTGTAGCGGGATCTGCCACTCTCCTATACACAGACACAGCAGTCAGGCAGGATTCGTGGCCAAGTAGTACTGTACCCTGCGCATTTATAATGTTCCTTGTTCCTCGTATCATCCATTGATGGCAGGCGCTTATAGCATGTCCACGATCTTTTCGGATTCGCTTTTACAACGAACTGCTACAGCGCTGGGAGACTGCGATTGCTTTGGGACGCTCTTCCGCGTGTCGTCCCGTTGGGTGGAATCAAACAAGAGTTTAGAAACTCAGTCACACCAGCCTTGATTCTTTTCAAAGGTAAAGTGCATGTTAATTTGTTTTATGTATTTTTACTTAATATTTTGTATTAATCATTTTTATATGAATAGTTTTGGGTTGTAGAGCGAATCATCTGAGTTTCCATTATTTCTTATGGGGAAATTCACTTTGATATACGAGTGCTTTGGACTGCGAGCATGTTTCCAGAACGAATTATGCTCACAAACCGAGGTTCCACTGTAATTGAGACATACCACACCCTCACGTGCAGGTGTGTCTCATCACAATTATTCCACCAACCGCCAGCAGCTGTGTGAGGGCACACACCCACAGAGAATGAGCTGGCCAATTAGTTACTCATTTATTAAAAATGTTCTCCCTTGTTCTGAGCCGCAGACCACACACCATTGCTGACGTCACTTCTGTCTGCCTGGACACACCTCTTGCTCCTGCTGAAAAACATCAGATCCAGAAGAACCGCGATCTTTGTCAGTCAGAATTAAACTCCCATCTTAAAAAATGTCTCTTCAACACTGTTACTTGCTCTGTTTTTATTCTCTTTTGAAATTTGAATTGTACAGGGTTTGTCTTTGGGTGCCCCAACACTCCTCATTGCCTCTGCTTTGTTTATTACACATGTTTAATGTCACTGAGCTCTTCAGTACCATCCATTCTACTACCAACGTTTGTCAATGGAGATTTAATGGCTATGTGTTTGATTTTGTTGGACTTGTTAATGAAACAACAGAAGAACTCAAAAAGGGACATGAAGGGACATCCACATATCTTTACCCTGTGCAACAGCTAGCCCGGCCACAGACAGACATGACACCAATGTCCAAAACACACGTGTTTATTTACTATAATATTTACAGTTTGGTTCCACCCACACACACACTATTCCTCAATCCTTTCTCTCTTCGGCCACCTCCACTAATCTCTCGCAAGCTCTGTCTTCCTCCTCCTGACTCCGGCTCCTCGAAGGGAGTGAGCCGGTCCCCTTCATCATGCCCCGGGTGTGCTCCAGGTGCTCGGAGATGGTCTTCCAGCAGCACTTCCTGGTGTGGCGGAAGTGCTGCCCTTGTACCCAGAAGCACTCCAAGCATACACAGTTCCTGGAGCGGCAGCACTTTCTGGTGTGGTGGAAGTGCTGTCCTCCAGGGCTCAGGTATCATCCAGGCAGCCTCTTGGTTGGGCCAAGGACCCCCACAGGGTTGAGCTTCCCAGCTCCGTATCCGTGGCCCTTGATGGAAATCAGGGGGGCTGCCCTCTTGCACCCAGGGGAGATATTGCCCCTTTCCCTTTCCATCCGTGATCCAAGAATCCCGGTGGGGCAAGGTCCCTGGTCGTCTGCCACACCTGTTAGGAATGTGTGCCAGAGGGTCACCTTCCAGATTCACCCTGTGTACGAGAGGGGGCACTGTTACTAACTGTTTTATCTCCTTTTTCCCCTTACAGTGCCGAGAAACCACTCCTTAACCCTTAAACTGCCACATACTTGGAGGGGGGTTAATGCACCCCCGGATGCTTACTAACGGTTTTATCTTCTTTTTCCCCACACAGCCACCCCTCTTAACCCTGAAACTGCCACATACTCGGGGGAGGGGGGTCATAATGCACCCCTGGACGCCAAATACATTGTTGCTGCACTTTTTAAGGAAATGTCACAGTTCACCAAGAAAAAGTGAAATTTTAATGGGACACATATTTTTTTCATGCAAAGAGCATCACAATTACTGCAACACTGATCATTTTACACACTGCCAATGAACTGTATGAACTATAAAAAACTACTGGAACAATCTATCCATATTACTAACCGAGAATAAACCGGATATGGACGCAGGGACACGGCGATGGGACCATGAGACGTACTGTGCAGGCACGCATCTCATAAACCCGCAAGCGAAGTCGTATCCACCGCGAACGAAGGAGTCACAGACCAACAACGAAAGAGCTCAATTAACGTGAATGAGAAATGAAGCAACAACGTGCCCATAGCTAACGACTAACGACACAGCCACACACAAAAGAGGATTCTGCGCTGCACCTCAAAGTCAACCTTGAGAGGCTACGGAGGCCCCACAGGTCCACAAAGATAGAACGGAAGTCACAGGCGTCACCGCCATAATGTGAGTGGCACTACTGCGGAGTGAAGGCACAGGCATCACCGCCATATTGTGAGTGGCGCTACTGCGGAGTGAAGTTAGGAATAATGTGCTGCTTGGGATTGTACAAACCGCTGAATGCTTTATACCAAATTCAAACACAATACAGCTCAACGATACAAACATGAGCCCGCCTGGATAAGATCAATGAACGAAGGCACGTACAATGCGCGTCTGACACTGCGGAAGCAAAGCAGGCACGGGTTCAAAACGAACGACCTCGACTGACAGATATACAAACACGAGCCCACCTGGATAAAATCAATAAACGCAGGCGCCTACAACGCGCGTCTGAAATGCCGCGGGCAAAGCAGGCACGGCTCCAAAACGAACGAGCTCAACTAATGTATTTCAGGATACCCAACTCCGGGAGTAGGCGAGCGAAGCGAGCAGGGGGCGGAGCCCCCTTGTTATGATATGTACAAGGTGCAACTGACACCATTGATAAAATTCATTAAATCACCGACTGCGCAACTGCACTTGAACTGGCTGCATGCAAGCACACAGATGCCAACGCTGATACTGTCAGGCTAGTCTAGTGCAGCGGATGAATCCCAGGGATAGTGATGTTGATTCGCTAGGGGGCGCGAGTGGTCAATGACTGATCAGCTCCAGCGTGCTGACAAATTGCACTGGGAACCGAATAGAGCCGGTTGCGGCAGTTTAAGGGTTAAGGGCAGAGAAGCCCCACCCTCTTCCGGTCCGACCGATACAAAAGGGAGATACCCCCGAAAGGTGGACCTGAGACCTCGACTGCCAGGAACAACTCCAGATCTATAGTAACCAGAGAACGCCATTAAAGGGCGATAAGAGGCCATTGACAGCAATGTTTTAATAGCACCATCATGTGCCTGTTAAATTCATGTTTGGCTTATTTATTTATTAATTTTAATTAAATGGAGTTTGCCCATTTGGCGCTTCTACTATTTTGGGTCTCACTCTGCCTCCTCACTTGCCCCCCTTCAACCCATAGTGTGTTTGTTCTGTCCTTTTGGATTTTTTAAAAATCTTCTCATTGACTCCCCTGGTCACTATGACGGAGTGTGAATTTGCCCATGGGAATGTGCTCTGTAATGGATTGCTGTCCTTTCCAGGAGTGATTCCTGAATTATGGTCACTCCTTTTACCCATGTGGACACCAGGGGGTGTTCCAGCTCCCCAAACACCCAACACACATACACAGGCATGGACACAAGTTAAAAGCACAAAGATTCTTTTATTGTGGACAAAACTCTTCTCACAAGTGTTTCCCACCACCACAGCCACAAGTACAATAAAGCATTGTATAGCACAACTCTTTTCTTCCTTCTCTCACTGGTCCCTGCCTCACACAGGGGTGCTGCCATCTAGCGTTCTGTGGGGAGATAATGTCCTGTGAATACTCTCTTCCACGGTCGGACACGGGCCGTCCCTCACACCCTGTATTAGAAAAAGAAAGTAGAAAAAAGAATGGACGCAGTGGGTAGTGCTGCTGCCTCGCAGTTGGGAGATCTGGGGACCTGGGTTCGCTTCCCGGGTCCTCCCTGCATGGAGTTTGCATGTTCTCCCCGTGTCTGCGTGGGTTTCCTTCCACAGTCCAAAGACATGCAGGTTAGGTGGATTGGCAATTCTAAATTGTCCCTAGTGTGTGCTTGGTGTGTGGGTGTGTTTGTGTGTGTCCTGTGGTGGGTTGGCACGCTGCCCGGGATTGGTTCCTGCCTTGTGCCCTGTGTTGGCTGGGATTGGCTCCAGCAGACCCCCGTGACCCTGTGTTTGGATTCAGCGGGTTGGAAAATGGATGGATGAAGAATGGAGCAGAAAGAAAATGCCATATTCTATAAATAAAATTGAATCAACTCAAATTTTATTTGTCACAT
Source organism: Erpetoichthys calabaricus (assembly GCF_900747795.2). Lineage (NCBI taxonomy): Eukaryota > Metazoa > Chordata > Cladistia > Polypteriformes > Polypteridae > Erpetoichthys > Erpetoichthys calabaricus. Next base: position 13,504,695 of record NC_041399.2, on the reverse strand, counting down.
ACAAACTATACATATAGTACAATATATAGTAAAATGCTTAGTTGCTCAACTTCAAAAACTGTTCCTTTAAGAAGAATATCAAAGGACAAACAATAAAGCATGACTTTACAAATATCACAAATCATTAATAGAGTTTAAGTATGTGATAAATAATTAAATAACTTCAACAGAAGAGAGTTAACAATCGGGCATCATGTAGTTCTACACACTTTCTTCATTCAAGATACAGCTGGACTGTGGACAGAAGCTCCTCCTCAGCCCCTCTGAGGTGGACTTTATGCAGCCACACCGTGCATCTGACTGCAGCACAGAAAAGAGGCCATTGCTGGGATGGCTGCTATCACTGATGTTTTATTATGCCCTGGTCTGACATTGCTTAGTGTAGATGTCTACAAAGTTGGAGGTACACATCCAGGGATGCCTTCAGCTGACATCTCCACTCTCTTTGGAGCTTTGCAGTCCTGCTTCATACTGTTCCAAAACCAGATGATAATACTTCCTATCAGGATTTTTTCAAAGGTTGATATGTAGAAGTTCTTTAGTAAGTGGGAGGGCAGCCTAAAATCCCTGGGGGGTCTGAGGTGGTAAAGACGTTGCTGTACCTTCTTCACCGAGGTGTGATCTGACCAGGTCCAGCCTTCCTTCATTAGCAGCAGAACAGGTCACTAATTAAGAAAATGGTTAGAATGAAAACCTGCAGCCACTGGAGTCTTCCAAGACTGGAGATGGGGACCCCTGTTTTATAAAGTGCTGAATTAAGCGTTTGAATGAGAGACTTCAGTTTTGTATTCTGAATAAATTTGTGTAATTTGCTGATGGCTTAACCATCAGATTTGTAATTACAGAGAAATCTGAGCCCACATCAGATTTCAGGTTGACACGAAGGAGATTAATAAATCTGCAAACCTTTCGGAAAATAAGCTTTTACTTTTTGAGTGTATTGATGGGCAAAAATGGCAAATGTATGATTTGAAATTTAATTTTACAACTCAGTAAAGTGTGCAGAAATCAGAATCAGAATCAGAATCAGCTTTATTGGCCAAGTATATGTACACATACAAGGAATTGGACTCCGGTTTTACCTAGTATTGTCCCTGATGCTGTGAGATTGACTTAAGTGTTCATGAGAGTGATGGCCTGAGGAAAGAAACTGTTCACATGTCTGGTAGTTTTGGCGTACAGTGCTCTGTAGCGCCTACCAGAGGGAAGAAGTTGAAAAAGGTTGTAACCAGGGTGTGATGGGTCTGCAATGATGTTTTCTGCCCGTTTCCTGACTCGAGATCTGTATAAGTCTTGAATGGAGGGCAGATCAACACCAATGATTTTTTCTGCAATCCTGACTGTCCGTTGAAGTCTGTTCCTGTCCTGTTTTGTGGCTGAGCCAAACCAGACTGTGATAGATGAACAGAGAACAGACTGGATTACTGCAGAGTAAAATTGGATGAGCAGCTCCTGAGGCAGGTTGAACTTCCTGAGCTGGCGCAGGAAGTACAACCTCTGCTGGGCCTTTTTAACAATTGTGTTTATGTTTAGTTCCCACTTTAAGTCCTGGGAAATTGTGGATCCCAGAAACCTAAAGTTTTCCACAGCGGACACAATGCTGTTGAGTAGTGTGAGAGGGGGCAGCACTGTGGGGCTCCTCCTGAAGTCCACTGTCATCTCCACAGTTTTAAGCTTGTTCAGCTCCAGGTTGTTTTGACCGCACCAGAGGGCCAGCTGTTCGACCTCTCGTCTGTATACAGACTCATCACTGTCCTTAATGAGGCCAATGACTGTCATATCATCTGCGAACTTCAGGATTTTAACAGACGGGTCTCTTGAGGTGCAGTCATTTGTGTAGAGGGAGAAGAGCAGAGGAGAGAGGACACATCCCTGGGGGGCGCCAGTGCTGACTGTTCGTGTGCTGGATGTGATTTTTCCCAGTCTCACTTGCTGCTTCCTATCTGTCAGGAAGTTTTTGATCCACTGGGAGATGGGAGCTGGTACAGTGAGCCAAGTGAGTTTGGTGTGGAGGACTTCTGGAATGATAGTGTTGAACGCCGAGCTGAAGTCCACAAACAGGATCCTAGCATATGTCCCTGGAGAGTCGAGATGTTGCAGGATGTAGTGCAGTCCCATGTTGATTGCATCATCCACTGACCTGTTTGCTCGGTAAGCAAACTGTAGGGGGTCAAGCAGGGGGTCTGTAATGTCCTTCAGGTAGGTCAACACCAGTCTTTCAAAGGATTTCATGACCACAGACGTCAGGGCGACTGGCCTGTAGTCATTTAACCCTGCAATGGAGGTTTTCTTTGGAACCGGGATAATTGTGGAACGTTTGAGGCAGGAGGGAACTTCACATAGCTCCAGGGATCTGTTGAAGATCTGTGTAAATATGGGGGCCAGCTGATCAGCACAGACTTTAAGACAGGAGGGTGACACACCATCTGGACCTGGTGCCTTCCTGATCTTCTGTCTCCTGAAGAGCTGACTCACGTCCCCTTCACAGATCCTGAGTGCAGGTATGGTGTCAGTGGGGAGGGGCAGGGGCTTGGTAGTGAGTGCTGGGACTGTATTTTGATTGGCGTGGGTGAGAGGTGTGAAAGAGGGATTATCAAACCTGCAGTAGAACAAATTCAGCTCGTTGGCCAGTTGATGGTTCTCTTCAGTATGGGGGGATGGTTTCCTGTAGTTGGTGATGTCTTTCAAACCTCTCCACACTGATGCAGGGTCGTTGGCTGTAAACCTATTTTCCAGCTTTTCAGTGTAGCACCTCTTTGCTACTCTGATCTCCTTTGTCAATGTGTTTCTGGCTTGATTATACAGGATTCTGTCCCCACTTCTGTAGGCCTTCTCCTTAGCCTTACGAAGCTGCCTGAGTTTTGTAGTAAACCAGGGTTTGTTGTTGTTGTATGTGCGAAAAGTTTTCATGGGCACACACATATCCTCACAAAAACTGACGTAGGATGTCACAGTGTCAGTAAGCTCATCCAGGTCTGTCGCTGCAGACTCAAAAACACTCCAATCAGTACAGTCAAAGCAGGCTTGTAGTTCCAGCTTTGCCTCGTTGGTCCATCTCTTCACCGTTTTCACCACAGGCTTTGCAGATCTTAAGTTCTGCCTGTAAGTCGGGAGAAGATGAACCAAACAGTGGTCAGAGAGTCCCAGGGCAGCATGAGGGACAGAGCGATAAGCATCCTTTAATGTAGTGTAGCAGTGGTCCAGTGTGTTTTTGTCCCTGGTAGGACACTTAATATGCTGACTGAATTTTGGCAGTTCTTGCCTGAGGTTTACTCTGTTAAAATCACCAAGAACAATGAGCAGGGAGTCCGGGTGTTTGTGCTCCATGTTAGTTATCTGGTCAGCCAGGTGTTGTAAAGCTTCACTAACACAGGCCTGAGGTGGGATGTAAACACCAACCAGAATAAACGAGGAAAACTCCCGCGGTGAATAGAACGGTTTACAGTCAATGAAAAAAGACTGTAAGTGAGGGCTGCATGTTTTGATTAGTACTGTGACATCTGTACACCAACCTTCGTTTATGTAGAAACAGATTCCGCCTCCTTTCGTTTTCCCCGAGAGCTCCATGACGCGGTCCGCACGGAGAAGTTGGAAGCTCGGCAGGTATAATGCGCTATCGGGGATGTGCTCACCAAGCCAGGTTTCAGTGAAGCACAGGACAGCAGATCTGGAAAAGTCCGTGTTTATTCTGTTTAACAGAAGCAGTTCATCCATCTTGTTGGCCAAAGAGCGGACGTTCGCCAGGTGAATTGAAGGGAGAGCAGTTCGAAATCCCCGGTGGCGCAGTTTAACAAGCGCTCCGGCTCGCTTCCCTCGTCGGCGTCTCCTTCTAATTCCGTAAAGGGCAGCTGCTCCTCCGACTAAAAGTTCTGTAAAGTATTCTGTCTGAGTGAAAGACGGTGAAAAAATTTCACCAGCGAATTGACCGATGTGTAAGAGTTCCTCTCTGCTGTATGTGATCAGAGGGGGACAGCTTATCACGGAACAAACAAACAAAAACAGAGAAACCACCAAGGAACGAGGCAATAGTCTCAGAATCCACTGTAGTTCATGGCCCCAGAATTTAGCAGGTTTTTAAAGATGTGTGTCATGTTACTGTAGCATGGAGGAGTCAGTGCACAACTGTGTCTGTCATATTGAAACTTTTAGTAAGTAAAAATAAATTAAATACATGTTGCACCTTAGTCATCTAATTATTTCAATGAAATGTCTTGTAAGAATGTCAATCTTTACTTTTTATAATTTAAGGCATATCCATCCATCCATCCATTTTCCAACCCGCTGAATCCGAACACAGGGTCACGGGGGTCTGCTGGAGCCAATCCCAGCCAACACAGGGCACAAGGCAGGAACCAATCCTGGGCAGGGTGCCAACCCACCGCAGAATTTAAGGCATATATTGTTAGTTATTAAAAAATAAAATGAAAAAAAGAGAAGGATTTTTTTTTCCTGTTGCAGAAAAAGTAGTTATTTTAAAAAAAAGTATAGTTTTGAAAATAAATTGGCAGTGGAAAACCTTCAGCATCGTTATAAAGCAAAAACTGGCTGAGCCTTAATATGGCTGGCTGATGTTATGGTAACGGAGCAGATGTGTGGCTTTACTGGAACTTGATTGGCACGTCAGACTGATAATGCGGTTTGGGGAGCAGATGTTCAGGCAGCGCCGGCTGGAAAACGAATGCACACCCGCGGAGGCTGCGAGCTCAAATCATCGGCCGGTCCAGCCACTTATGTGTTCTCCGTGTTTACTGGAGTAAAATCATTTACTACATTTGTATTTTTATATGAAAACATTCTTCATATTTGACAGGGAAACAGCCTTTTGGGACATTTATGTTTGTGCTGCTCTGTTCATAAACAGTTTTTTATTCTTTTTACCTGAGTATTTTATAAAGTGCGTTTACTAAATAGATATATTAATGAAGAAATTGAATTTAATTGAACACTGTTTAGATCACGGGTCTTCCATGCCAGCCCTGGAGTGATACTGTCACTGCAGATTTTCATTCTAACCTGTTTCTTAATCAGTGACCAATTTTGCTGGTAATTGTCTTATTTTCCCTTTGTTTTAATTGTCTTGTCATTTAAGCCCCTGTGAAGTGAGCTGACAGATGACCAGCTAAGTTGGGGCCTCGAATTCCAACCAGTTTCTTAATTAGAAGCCAATTCTATATAATTAAACTTGTTATATAATTACATGGCTTGATGCTGTTCTCATTCTGCCAGAGCAGACATTTCCAAATTAATTTTCTTTTTTTGTAAGAACTTCATCCAAATGTTTTGGTTGCCTATCTATCTATCTATCTATCTATCTATCTATCTATCTATCTATCTATCTATCTATCTATCTATCTATCTATCTATCTATCTATCTATCTATCTATCTATCTATCTATCTATCATATAGTGCCTTTCATTTCTATCTATCTATCTATCTATCTATCTATCTATCTATCTATCTATCTATCTATCTATCTATCTATCTATCTATCTATCTATCTATCTATCTATCTATCTATCTAATATAGTTCCTTTCATATCTATCTATCTATCTATCTATCTATCTATCTATCTATCTATCTATCTATCTATCTATCTATCTATCTATCTATCTATCTATCTATCTATCTATCTATTGTGACACTAGAAGGCACTGTCGCTCCTCAAACCCACCAGACCAACGTCCAAGACACCAAGTAAAACCACTAGAAATATTTTAATTTCTTCTTTCTTTGTTATTGTGCCACAGTGCACCACAATCACCCCAATAAACAATAAAACAATAATCACAACACTCCAATTCTCCTTCCAGCAGCTCCGTCACACTCCCCCTTAACTCTGTCTCAGCTTGCTGGGTTTCCCATAGTTCTTTATATAGTCCTTGACCCGGAAGTGCTCCTGTCCTTCTGTCCATGTGATTTAATAGCACTTCCGGCTCAGATGAAGACTTGCATTTTTCTTCAGCCTGGAAGTACTTCTGTTCTTCTGTCCCCGTGACTTGGGAGTACTTCTGGGCTATATGGGAAATAAAAGTCCCCGTGTCTCCCTGCAGCGTCACACGATGGCACCTACGGCACCCAGAAGGGCTGTGAAGCCCAACTCCATCTCCCATGGTGCCCTGCGGGAACCCGGGGCACCTCCATGCTGCAGGGAAGACACCGTCTAGCTTCCTGGATGTGTCGGCCAGGATCTATCTATCTATCTATCTATCTATCTATCTATCTATCTATCTATCTATCTATCTATCTATCTATCTATCTATCTATCTATCTATCTATCTATCTTAGTGGTGGCTCATTTATTATCTCATTATTGTTTGGTTGCTAATTAAGGAAAAAATAATTAAGGGTCCGAGTCTTGATTAGCTAGTCAGTTAAAATTAAGTCAAAAATGTTAAATAGTAGCAAAACTGGTCACCAATTAAGAAGAGGGTTAAAATGAAGCAGCAATAGCTCTCCAGGAGCCTTATTGATAAAACTTTGTGTGATTTTTGAGCATGAAAATATGCGTAAACCAAAAAATACAGGAAAATGCATATTTCAAGAAAAATCTCTGATTTATAAAACCAGGCATATGCACATTTATATGCAATTCCCTCTGTATAAACCACAATAATGTTGAATGTGCGATCGTGAATGTGCCTCAACTCCGCCCAGTTCCATTTGAGATAAACATATATGGACTATGTTAATCCTCCTCATTCATATGCAGTCAGGATGACACATCCAGTAGTGCGAGACAGAAGTTCTTGTCTCTAAATTAGAGGCAGGCAAAGAACCTTTTATTTGGTGGCCTAAACGTGGGTGTCAGGAACAAGTGCAAATATGGTGAATGACAACAAGTTACTGCTGCTGTAAATGCCGTGAGCTCTCAAAGAAAGGTCCAGTCTCAGGCGACAAAGCAGTTTGCTTTCACCAGGAGAGTGTGCGTGTATTGGAAGGAGGGAAAAAACACATCTCTGATTTTGACCTGTGAATGCCTTCTGTAATTGGAAGATGCGTTTTACTGCGGCATTATACTAGAGCAGTCCTGACAGCTGTCAGTCTCATGTTGGCAGCACAGACATGAACAAATGTATTAGAACCCCACCATAATAAAAGAAAACTCTCAATTGTTTCTGAAATTACTTGAAACGTATAAAAGTAACTGGCACCCATCATTGTTTATTTCATATTTAACAAAATTCAGACTTTGCTTTAGAGTTTTGATTCAAAAGAATATTTCAGATAAAACAAATGAAAATGGCGAGGACGAAAATGATGGGACCCTTCACCTAACATTAAGAGTTTGCAATCACTGCCTGAAAGCGATTCCTGGTGCTCTCCATGAGACTTCTGCACCTGTCCACAGGTCATGTGGCCCACTCGTCCTGAACAAACTGCTCCAGCTGGATCAAGTGTGAAGGGGTCTTCCCCAGACTGTGTGTTTCTTTCCATGGATGTTTAAAAGGATTCAAAGTAGGGATCACAGAAGGCCACTTCAGAATAGTCCAATGTTTTGTTCTTCAACGTTCTTAGGTGTTTTGGCTCCTTATCCTGTTGGAGGGTCCATGACCTGTGACTGAGACAGAGCTGTATGACACTGGGCAGGACGTCTCACTCCAGAATGTCTTGATGGTCTTGAAATTTCATTGTTCTCTGCACAGACTCATGCCAGCAAATCAGCCACAAAACATAACTGAGCCTCCTCCATGTTTTAGAGTAGCTATGGTGTTCTTTTCTTTGTAAGGTTAATTTTCTAGTCTATGGACACAGAGCTGATGTGACTGGCCAAAAAAGCTCCAGTTTTGTCTCATCTGTCCAAATGGACAATCTCCCAGAAGCATTGTGTCTTCTCAATATACATTTGAGCAAATTCCAGTCTGACTTTTTATGTTTTTCTTTCAACAGTGGAGTTCTCCTTGGTGTTCGTCCATTGAGCCCACTGTCATTCAAAAAACAACAGATGGTGTGATCAGACACTGATGGACCTTTACCTTGGAGATCAGCTTGTATCTCTTTTGGAAGTTGTCCTCTAGTTTTTGTCTGTCCTTCTGCCCATTCTGGGGTCGATTTTCTTCTTGAGGCCACGTCCATGGAGGTAGGCTACAGTCTTATGGACCTTAAACTTCTTAGTCATATTTGCAACTGTTGTTGGGAAGCTAGGTTAAGAAGTGAGGTGATGATTAGTGAGCAGCAGTATGGTTTGATGCCAAGAAAGAGCACCACAGTTGCAATGTTTGCTCTGAGGAAGTTGATGGAGAAGTTTAGAGAAGGCCAGAAGGAGTTGCATTGCGTATTTGTGGACCTGGAGAAAGCATATGACAGGGGGCCTTGAGAGAAGCTGTGGTATTGTATGAGAAAGTCGGGAGTGGCAGAGAAGTACGTAAGAGTTGTACAGGATATGTAGGAGGGAAGGTGTACATGCAGGTATACAGGGGACACTTGCATTTCATCTCATCACTTTTCAGGAGGCATACAGAACTTTTTCAGTGAGCTGCAAGGGGGCTAACAAGTTTGTCCACATCCATGTAATAGAATGCAAAGTCATTACAGTAATCCCTCATTACTTCGCGGTTCACTTTTCGCGGATTCACGACTTCGCGGATTTTATATGTAAGCATATCTAAATATATAACGCGGATTTTTCGCTGCTTCACGGGTTTCTGCGGACAATGGGGTCTTTTACTTCTGGTATTTGCTTCCTCAGTTGGTTTGCCCAGTTGATTTCATACAAGAAATGCTATTGGCGGATGGCTGAGAAGCTACCCAATCAGAGCACGCAGTTAAGTTCCTGTGTGCTGCTGATTGGCTCAGCGACGGACTGCTGCATTAACCAGGAAGTCTCATCTCACTCATTCAGTATTAACGTGCTCTTGCTACTGCATTCAGGGGATTATCACCTTCATCGTCATCATTTTTACTGCGCAGCATATTCATCACCATCATCACGTCATATATAGCTACGTGTACTTCGCTATACAGTAAGTGTAAACTTATCTACCGATTTCATATTGCTTAGCAGTTGTCCCTGTTATTAATAGAGTAAAGGGTGGGTTGTAAACAATACAGGGAGGGTTTAAAAAGTCCAAATACACGTTAAATAATTAAATAAATATGGTGTCCCTACTTCGCGGAAATTCAGTTATCGCGGTCGGCCTTGGAACCTATCTCCCGCGATAAGTGAGGGATTACTGTACCTTGTTTACTGTTGTCCAGCATTGGTCACCATTGCCTCCAGTTCTATCAAATATGTAATGTCCCTTCTTATTGAAAACATGAGAATAAAAGAACTTACTGCTCATCACTACAAATTAATTGGAGTAACATATAATAAAGGGTGATGCATTCCTTTAAAAATAACAAATACTTCCAAATTTGCACATTGTAACATAAAAATTTCTTGGTGTAGTTACAGGAGGTAGCTGCAGGGCTTTTCATATGGAAAGACAAACTTTCTGGTAATCCTAAGTGAACTGACTTACCCCCAAATAGTGGGAAAAATGTCCAACGATTTTCAATAGAATGATTAGTAATAAAAAGGCATACAGCAAATCCAGAAATATCAAGTGGCTCACAGAAACACTGATAACTTTTTTAATTGAGGAGATAACATTAGAACATTAGAAAAGTTTTTGATGATAACAGGCCATTCAGGCCAACAAAGCTCGCCAGTCCTGTCCACTTAATTCTTCCAATATAACATCAAGTTGAGTTTTGAAAGTCCCTAATGTCCTATTATCTACCACACTACTCGTTCACTTATTCTAAGAGTCTACGGTTTGCTTTGTAAAGAAAAACTTGCTGATGTTTGTTTCCAACTGTGTCCCTGTGTTCTTGATGAACTCATTTTAAAGTCACCGTCTCGATCCACTGGACTAATTCCCTTCATAATTTTAAACACTTCAATCATGTCACCTCTTAAACTTCTTTTGCTTAAACTGTAAAGGCTCAGCTCCTTTAATCTTTCCCCATAATTCATTTTCTGCAGCTCTAAATTCAGCCTAGTCGCTCGTCTCTGGACCTTTTCTAGTGCTGCTATGTCCTTTTTGTAGCCTGGAGACCAAAACTACACACAGGACTCTAGATGAGGCCTCACCAGTGGGTTATAAAGCTTCAGCAGAACCTCCTGTGACTTGCACTTGAGTTTTGAAGGTCCCTCAAATCCTACTCTCTACGACACTGTGCCTATGGGTCTCTGTGTGAAAAACCTCCTAGCTCTTCTTCTTCTTTCGGCTGCTCCTGTTAGGGGCTGCCACAGCGAATCATCTTGTTCCATATCGTTCTGTCATCGTCATCTTGTTCTGTTACACCCACCACCTGAATGTCCTCTCTAACCACATCCATAAACCTCCGCTTAGGCCTTCTTCTTTACCTCTTTCCTGGCAGCTCTATCTTTAACATCCTTCTCCCAATATACCCAGCATCTCTCCTCTGCACATGTCCAAACCAACGCAATCTCGCCTCTCTGACTTTGTCTCCCAACCATCCAACTTGAGCTGATCCTCTAATGTCCTCATTTCTAATCCTGTCCATCCTCATCACACCCGATTCAAATCTTAGCATCTTTAACTCTGCCACCTCCATCTCTGTCTCCTGCTTTCTGGTCAGTGCCATCATCTCCAATTCATATAACATAGCTGGTTTCACTACCGTCCTGTAGACCTTCTCTTTCACTCTTTCTGATATCCGTCTGTCACAAATCACTCCTGTCGCTCTTCTCCACCCACTCCACCCTGCCTGCACTCTCTTTTTCACCTCTTTTCCACAATCCCCGTTACTCTGTACTGTTGATCCCAAGTATTTAAACTCATCCACCTTCACCAACTCTACTCCCTGCATCCTCACCATTCCACTGGCCTCCCTCTCATTCACACACATGTATTCTGTCTTGTTGGTCCTACTGACCTTCATTCCTCTCCTCTCTAGTGCATATCTCCACCTCTGCAGGGTCTCCTCAACCTGCTCCCTACTATCGCTACAGATCACAATGTCATCAGCAAACATCATAGTCCACATGGACTCCTGTCTAATCTCGTCTGTCAACCTGTCCATCACCATTGCAAATAAGAAAGGGCTCAGAGCCGATCCCTGATGTAATCTCACCTCCACACATCCGTCACTCCTACTGCAGACCTCACCACTGTCACACTTCCCTCGTACATATCCTGTACCACTCTTATGTACTTCTCTCCCACTCCAAACTTCCTCATACAATGCAACAGCTCCCCTCGAGGCCCCCTGTCATATGCTTTCTCCAGGTCCACAAAGACACAATGCAACTCCTTCTGGCCTTCTCTAAACTTCTCCATCAACACCCTCAGAGCAAACATTGCATCTGTGGTGCTCTTTCTTGGCATGAAACCATACAGCTGCTCACTAATCATCACCTCACTTCTTAACCGAGCTGCCACTACTATTTCCCATAACTTCATGCTGTGGCGCATTAATTTTATCCCCATGTAGTTACTGCAGTCCTGCACATTCCCCTTATTTTTAAATATCGGCACCAGTACACTTCTTCTCCACTCCACAGGCATCCTCTCACTTTCCAAGATTCCATTAAACAATCTGGTTAAAAAATCCACTGCCATCTCTCCTAAACACCTCCATGCTTCCACAGTTTTGTCATCTGGACCAACGGCTTTTCCATTTTTCATCCTCTTCATAGCTGTCCTTATGTCCCCCTTGCTAATCCGTTGCACTTCCTGATTTACTATCTCCACATCATCCAACCTCTTCTCTCTCTCATTCTCTTCATTCATCAGCCTCTCAAAGTACTCTTTCCATCTGCTCAGCACACTCTCCTCACTTGTGAGTATGTTTCCATCTTTATACTTTATTACCCTAACCTGCTGCACATCTAATCCAGCTCTGTCCCTCTGTAGCCCACCAGTCTTTTTCTCCCTCCTTAGTGACCAACCTCTCGTACAACTCATCGTACGTCTTTTCTTTAGCCTTCGCCACCTCGCTCTTCACCTTGCGCCTTATCTCCTTGTACTCTTGTCTACTTTCTACATCTCTCTGACTATGCCACTTCTTCATCATCCTCTTCCTCTGTATACTCTCCTGTACTTCCCCATTCCACCACCAGGTTTCCTATTCCTCCTTCCTCTGTCCAGATGTCATGCCAAGCACCCTTCTAGTTGTCACACTTACTACATCTGCTGTAGTTTCCCAACTGTCTGGTAACTCTTCACTGCCACCCAGTGCCTGTTTTTGATCCTTTGCTCTGCCCTCCCTCTCCTCTTCTTCTTCTTGATCTCCAGCGTCCTCCTACAGACCACCATCCTATGCTTCTTAACTACACTTTCCCCTGCCAGCACTTTGCAGTCTTTAATATCCTTCAGATTGACTCTTTTACATGGGATATACAGTAATCTACCTGTGTGCATCTTCCTCCACTCTTGTACGTCACCCTATGTTCCTCCCTCTTCTTAAAATATGTATTCGCCATAGCCATGTGTGAAAAACTTCCTAGCAATAGTGAAAAATTTACCCTTATCAAGTTTCCAGCTGTGTCCTTGTGTTCTTGTTGAACTCATTTTAAAGTCATTGTCTCGATCCACTGGACTTATTCCCATCATTATTTTAAACACTTCAGTCAGGTCTCTTAATCTTCTTTTCCTTAAACTGTAAAGGCTCAGCTCTTTTAATCTTTCCTCATAACTCATCCCCTGTAGCCCTAGAATCAGCCTAGTCACTCTTCTCTGGACTTTTTCTAGTGCTGCCATGTCCTTTTTGTAGCCTGGAAAACTCCAGATGAGGTCTCACCAGTGAGTTATAAAGCTTGAGCAGAGCCTCCTTGGACTTGTACTTTACATGGGTGCTATATAACCTGACATTCTGTTAGCCTTCTCATAAGGTTACTTTTGATTTTCAGACCTTCCATTTTGTATTCAAACCTCACATTTTTCCTTCCTATGCTCACATTTACTGACATTAAAATTCATCTGACACAAATCTGCCCAAGCCTGTATGCTGTCCAAGTCCCTCTGTAATGACTCAACGGATTTGAGATTATCTGCCAAATAAACCTATTTTGGCAACATCTGCATACTTAACCAGCTTGTGACTTATATTCCTATCCAAATCATTTATATACAGGGTGAGTCAAAATTATGTTAACATTTGAATGGCGGAAACAATTTTTCCACAAAACATACTTCATATGTGCAGCATGACTTACAGGAATGTCTCAACCTGTTCGCCATCATGTTCAACACATGTGCCATATGTGGCACATAAATTGTCCACAAAAATTGTATATAAGTATATACATAGCAGTACCACTAGTGTTAACATAATTTTGACTCACCCTGTATAGTAAAAAATAGCAGTGACCCCAGCACTGACCCCTGCTGGACACCTGATTCTAATAAGGTTCCTCACACCATCACCCTCTGCTTCTTGTGTCTGAGCCAGTTCTGCCCCTATCTACGCACCATTACCCTGAACTGCCCCTTCTTTTAGTTTGATGCCCACCCTCTCATGTGGCACCTTTTTAAATGCTTTCTGAATGTTAAGATAAATATCATCTGCTCCACTTTGATCATATTGTTTTGTTGCTTCCTCGTCTGAACCCATGCTGGCTGTTCAGTAAAACTCCTGTCCTTGCCATGTGTTAGGTTTGAATACACAATGGACGGTTGGAGAATCGAGAGTGCACCTTATGAGAAGGATTTAGGAGTCACAGTGGACTCTAAGCTATCAACCGTCAGACAGTGTTCACAAGTCATTAAGAAGGCAAACAGAATGTCAGGTTATATAACGCCTTGATATGTGGAGTACAAGTTCCAGGAGGTTATGCTCAGGCTTTATAACATACTGGTGAGGCCTCATCTGGAGTACTGTCTGCAGTTTTGGTCTCCAGGCTACAAAAAGGACATAGCAGCACTAGAAAAGGTCCAGAGAAGAGCGACTAGGCTGATTCCAGGGCTACAGGGGTTGAATTATGAGAAAAGATTAAAAGAGCTGAGCCTTTACAGTTTAAACAAACGAAGATTAAGAGGTGACCTGACTGAAGTGTTTAAAATTAAGAAGAGAATTAGTCCAGTGGATCAAGACTGTTATTTTAAAATAAGTTCATGAAGAACACGTGGACACAGCTGGAAACTTGTTAAGGGGAAATTTCGTGCAAACATTAGGAAGTTTTTCTTTACACAAAGAATGACAGACATTTGGAATAAGCTACCAAGTAGTGTGGTAGACAGTAAGACTTTAGGGACTTTCAAAACTCGACTTGATGTTTTTTTGGATGAAATAAGTAGATAGGACTGGCGAGCTTTGTTTGGCTGAATGGCCTGTTCTCATCTAGTTTCACAAGAATGACAAATAGACATCATAAAGGTTTGGGGCAGCTACCCATATAATGTGGTTTGGCTGCAGAAATGTAATTAAAGATAGTGAGTTGTTCACAAGACTGAGTCCTGCAGTATTTAATCAAGATCGTAGCTTTAAAGGCCAGTGTAGGAATTGATGTCATTGGGGCCAGAAGCGGAAATGACATAATCAGAGGCGGGACTGGAAGTAGCGTCGTTAGGCCCGGGGCTGGAAGTGATGCCATCAAAGGCGCCGGAACCCTGCAGGATTTCCCGAGAATGGTTTACAAGGGATGGAGAAAGACATTCAGTGCACCCCGCCGTCCCCTGGTCGGACGTGGAATTGCCATTATTCAAGCCCTTTAGTTGACTCCTACTTGCACATGTGTGACACTAGATTATTCCAATGTTCTAACGTGCTGCTCAATCTTATCCTTAATAATTCCTTCCATTGATGTACCTGTGATGCACGTTAGGGTTACTGGCCTACAGCTGCTTGGATCTGCCTGTTGAGCCTTTATATATAACAGGATTACAAAGAACACTGGGGCACATATGTTATTACTCCTTCTTCATAGTTTCAGGGATTGGCTGGAATGTAATTGGCTGGAATGGGCTTTCCCTTAAAGATAGGGTGAGAAACTCAGTCATCCGGGAGGGGCTCAGAGTAGAGCCGCTGCTCCTCCGCATCGAGAGGAGTCAGATGAGGTGGCTCGGGCATCTGATCAGGATGCCTCCTGGACGCCTCCCTGGTGAGGTGTTCCAGGCACGTCCAACCGGGAGGAGGCCCAGGGGAAGACCCAGGACACACTGGAGGGACTATGTCTCCCGGCTGGCCTGGGAACACCTCGGGATGCTCCCGGAAGAGCTAGAAGAAGTGGCCGGAGAGAGGGAAGACTGGGTATCTCTGCTCAGGCTGCTGCCCCCGCGACCCGACCTCGGATAAGCGGAAGAGGATGGATGGATGAATGGTAATTCCTCACCAAGTCTTGTCAGTTGTGGTTGTACATCTCGTCCTTGTCCATTTGTGCTTTTTCCATTGCTTGTTCCCTGCTCTCTCTCTTGTTTTAGGTTAACTGGCAACTCTAAAGTCAATGTATATGAGTGTACCCTGCCATTGCCTGGCATTTCTTTTAGTTTTTAGTTACAGGGCCCCCTAACTGTGGAATGGTCTGCCTGCTATTATAAGAGATGCCCCTTCGGTCTCAGCTTTCAAATCCAGGCTGAAGACTCACTACTTCAGTTTAGCACACCCTGACTAGAGCTGCTGATTAAATGTACAGACTGCATCTCTGTTGTTAGTCATTAGCACTAAAACATAAGTAACATGATAGATATAATTTGTTACTAACCCTCACCTATTCTGTTTCTCTTCTCGGCACTCAAGTGCCACTGACCAACTGCCAAGTTGTTTTGCCTGCCTAAGGTAAAGTCATCTCTGATGGAGGACCTCAAGAATCATCAGGGTCCTTTCATTGGATTGGCTGGCCCAGCACTGTCTCAGCTGTGGAACGGCCAATAGGGGGAGGTAGCTTGATGACCACAGGTCTCCAGGACTCTTTAACAAATCCAAATCCTATTATGTGATATCATCTACTGTTAAATTCTGCTCTGTACTTGTAATATTTTTATTGCACTATTATATTATATTATATTGAGGAATACTTGTGTTCTGTTCTGTTCTGTTCTGTGTATTGTATTGTATTGTATTGACCCCCTTCTTTTTGACACTCACTGCACGCCCAACCTACCTGGAAAGGGGTCTCTCTTTGAACTGCCTTTCCCGAGGTTTCTTCCATTTTTCCCTCCAAGGGTTTTTTTTGGGAGTTTTTCTTTGTCTTTTTAGAGAGTCAAGACTGGGGGGCTGTCAAGACGTAGGGCCTGTTAAAGCCCATTGCGGCCCATTTGGGCTATACAAAAATAAATTGTATTGTACTGTATTGTATCTCATCTAGGGTGTGTTCCTGCTTTCAGTACAATACTTTAGCAATTATAGGTCAAAACTCCATAGTCTCATAGAGTGGAAATAAATATATAAAAAGGAGGGATGGATATAGGCACAAAGTAATAGATAAATAATTAACAAACAAATAACCACAGTTCTGAGATTTCAAAAAAGTTGAATGAGCATACAATATACAAGATTTATATAAAAAGAATGCCGACAAGACACCAGTCTACACCCTGACATTTCCACAAATAAAATCACAAAATAAAATCAATGGATCCTACACACTGTCAGCAATCCTGGGTAGTGAGAGACACATTTGGCATAAGTCAAAGTGATCCCTGCAGAAGAAAAGTGAAGGTAAATTGTGCAAAGTGCCAACTGGGTTGAAAGAAAACAGTTCAGATATAGAAATGTACTCAGAGGCGCAAGGTCATTTTTTCCGGGTCCTGTGGCACATATCTTATAATGGAATCAAATACAAAATCTTAAATCATTAGGCTGGCAAATCAGGAAAAAAGAAAACTTCTGTATTGACCTGTATGATTCAAAAATAATAGTGAAAAATGATGAAGACAAGTCAAGTATAGAAGGACCGACACATAGGATTCTTTTTTATAGAAAATAGAAAAGTTATTTCACTGATTTAATGAGGAATATACAGTAAGTGTTTCATTTAAAACTGTGCTCCTCTACACATGGGACTATCCATTCCTAGAGCAGCGATCCTTTGCTCCATCGTGGGACCACTGACCGTGCTGCCCTTTCTCACTCTAGCTGGCCCTCTCTCTCTCCAACACCCCAGTTCTGCAGTCCTCCTTGTTTTCTTTCTCTTTTTTCTTTTTCCCCTTCTCACACTCACGCTTCCTCTTTAAAATGGGGACGTGACACAGCTGTGACGATTAGCAGCTCCGCTACCATTTAGGGTCTCGGGACGATCCCTCACCTGTGCACATAGTGTAGGGCCGCCCGCTCCCGTATCTCGCCCGGGAACCGCTCTTGCCATGCTACCCACACCCCTTCTACCAAGACGTGAGTGCAGCTATTATTTATTTAAAAAGATGTCGATCAGCTGCGGACCTCACTTTCCACACTTCCTCATTCAGGTTCCCTTGCTTTGTATCGTCGGGCATACAGTAGCACTAATATTAAAAACCATTGGAATGGATGCTGGGGCCAAGTGGGAGGTGTATAGAGAGAAAAGAGGAGGACATGGAACCGAACCTTGTAGCGTCCCAGTGCTTGGACTGGTGTACCCTTGTCAGGACACATGGTGGGATCTGCCCAAAAACGTAAGACTCACACTACCTGAGTTACAGAACCTGACTGCGAATTTTTAGGCTTTAGAAAACCTTAACTGATCTAAGACACCATACTGACCTAGAATAATTACATTCTGTAGATAGTGTAATAATTGCAGTTGTAAGGACATGTTTCAAAAACGTCTTGTTACTCCAAATATTTACTTCATGATTTTATCACAAACACATCCTAAATATCAGAAAACTACCTAATAAAAAGAATAAACTTGATTATTATACCGTCTTCCTTACAACGCAAGACAGCGAGGCTACAGCACGGCTCTAGTATTTGATGATTTACATAGCAGAGGCAGGAATATCAATCTTATTTTTAATGATCTTTAAGTTGCCAAAAATAGTGAAAAAGATCATAGGAAAGGACAAAACCTTCTGCTTCTGATCTAAAGGAGATGATGGATGCAGCAAGGAATTTGCCTCAGATAAAAATAAAAGTGACTGGTGTGTTTTTCATTGCCTAGTGAAGTAATTAATTGTCTGTCAGTTTCGAGGATGAGCTTTATTATGAAAGTAGTCGTCAAACTTGAGTTCACTCTGGTTTCACTGCTGTCTGCCCTACAAACTCACATAATCTGAGTCTTGTCACTCTGTGATTTGGATATTAATGAGCCTGTTGCTATTTCAAATCTCTCTTTTTGGTTAGATAATATTCAGATATGTTGCTGGCTTATCACGACAAAAGTACCTCTGTTTAAACAATTAAACTAAATATGAAATGATTAACTAATTAGCCGAAACATCAAGGTTAAAGCAATCTGGAATGTGATAATGGCTGACGAATGAAAGTTTCTTTTTAAAGGCATGCTTAACGTGTCTTCCCAATCCGGTCAGTTTGATCCTGACGTCACTGAGCACTCTAGTCAAAGTGGGGTTAAGAAAACCACAGGCCCCAGAATGTTGAAGCTCAAGAGACCCCATTCCTCAACCTGCCTCAGTACCACCACCAAAGACTCCCCCATTTGGCACACACAAATATCCACAAATTATGAACATCACAGATGGAAATAATAAATACAGGTAGAGGGACTGAAGTAGGAAAAAGTCCAATGCTTTATAAAGGGGTCAACTGCAGCACTTATGAGGATTGTGTTTATTGATTTCATGAAGACTTTTGAGTGACTGGTCTTGGGCTATAGGAGATCTCTTGTGGTAGACCACCTGGACCCACTGCAGTGAGTATCCATATTGGAATGGAGGATTCAATGATCTGTCTGTTACATAAGGTTTATTCTCAGATGGACAAAGCTGGGGATTCTGTTTCTTGATTTTTCTAGAGTCTTCAATACATCCCAGCCATCCATGTTAACTCTTTGAGGGCTGAATGTTTTTTCCAAAAAAAATAGTTTCTGAAAGCAATGTTCCACACAGAAATCAACATAAAACATCTGTTTGCTGCATGCTGTGGCTGCCGGTTTGCCAAGAATGTGCGGCAGGCTTGTCTTTGTGCGGCTGGGACAAAGTCGCAGTGCATTGCAATCTGGTTTCTACTTCTTATCATTGTTAAGTGGCAGTCGTTCCCTGGCGAACAATGTTAGTCACAAACGATTAGCTGGGGACCAATCAGCTGAAGCTGGAACCTCACATTCGTTTTCAATCACTGGTATCAAATCTGAGCCCGACAAGTCATAGTCCAGTTCAAAGATAATATGGAAAACATCACCCATGGAGTATTTTGCTTTACGCATTCACTTTGATCTCTCGCCAGATGCCAGTGCCATTTTTGCCGTTGTTTGCGCCTTGCTACTCACGTGAGTGCAGGAAATCTTGGTCATACCAATGAATCTAACTTTCCTTCTAGCAATGAGAGTCCAACTAAAACATAGCAGCTGGTTTTGTCACAGTTTACAGTCGATTACCATCGTCAACTCCTCCTTTTGACAAAAGTCGACATCAGCCCTGAAAGAGTTAAAGGGCCGTCTCAGAGATATGCAGGTGGGTGAGCCTGTGGTGTCCTCGATAATGGACTATCAGTTGGTCAGACCACAGTTTGTGAGATTCAAGGTCTGTGTGAGCAACACTGTAGCAGGCCTGTCTGCTATAATCTTCCCTCTCTACACATCCAAATATAAATATAACAGCAGGTCAGGCCACTCGCAGAAATTCTCTGATGATTCCACACTTATGGGGGGTATTGATTAGGGGTATAAAACAGAGGATAGGAGTCAGGGGGAGAACTTTGAGAACTGTCTGCAACGTAACATCAGCAAAAAATAAGGAACTAGTTGTTAACTTCGCTGAACCTCTGTGTCCAGTCACTATTCATGAAGTGGATGTAGAGGTGGTGTGCTCCTACAAGTACTTGGGGGCCCACATCCATGGCAGGTTGAACAGGTTTTGTAAGACATAGGAACTATACTGCTCAAAAAAAAATTAAAAAGAACCCTTTTTAATCCGAGTATAGCATCAAGTCAATGAAACTTCTGGGCTATTGATCTGGTCAGTTAAGTAGCAGAGGGGGATGTTAATCAGTTTCAGCTGATTTGGTGTTCATGAATTTAACAAGAGGTGCACTAGAGGGGCAACAATGAGATGACCCCCAAAACAGGTTTAATGGTTTAACAGGTGGAGGCCACTGACATTTTTCCTCCTCATCTGTTTTTTCACTCGTTTTTCATTTGGCTACGGTCAGTGTCACTACTAGTAGCATGAGGCGGGGCGATACCAGGACCCTACAGAGGTGGCACAGATAGTCCAACTTCTCCAGGATGACAGACACATCAATAGTGTCAATTGCCAGAAGGTTTGCTGTGTCTCCCAGCACAGTCTCAATGGCATGGAGGAGATTCAGGAGACAGGCAGTTACTCTAAGGACAGCTAGACAGGGCTCCTCATAGAGGTCCTTAACCCATCAGCTAGACCCACCGCTTTCTGTTCCTTTGGGCAAGTAGGAACAGGATGAGCACTGCCAGAGCCTACAAAATGACTCCCAGCAGGCAGACCACTGGTGTGAATATCTCTGACCAAACAATCAGAAACAGACTTTATGAGGGTGACCTGAGGGCCCAACATCCTCTAGTGGGCCCTGTGCTCACTGCCCACCCAGCACTGTGGAGCTCAATTGGCATTTGCCGTAGAATACCAGAATTGGCAGGTCCACCACAGGCACCCTGCGCTTTTCACAGATGAGAGCAGGTTCACCCTGAGCACATGTGACAGACATGAAAGGGTCTGGAGAAGCCTTGGAGAACATTATGCTGCCCCGTAACATCATTCAGGCATGACCGGTTTGGTGGTGGGTCAGTGATGGTCTGGAGAGGCATATCCATGGAGGGACGCACAGACCTCTACAGGTTAGACAACAGCACCTTGACTGCCATTAGGTATCGGGATGAAATCCTTGGACCCATTGTCAGACCCTATGCTGGTGCGAGGGCTCCTGGGTTCCTCCTGGTGCATGACAATGCCAGGTGTGGCGAGAGTATGCAGGCAGTTCCTGGAAGATGAAGGAATTGATACCATTGACTGACCCCCACACTCACTGGCCTGACCTCAATCCAATAGAACACCTCTGGGTGGGACATTATGTTTCGGTCCATCTGATGTCACCAGGTTGCACCTCAGACTGTCCAGGAGGCTCAGTGATGCCCTGGTGCAGATCTAGGAGGAGATCCCCCAGAACACCATCTATCCTCTCATTAGGACATGGTCAGGCATGCATACAAGCACGTGGGAGCCATCAAACTACTGAGAAAGATTTGAGTTGCTGCAATGAAATTTCGGCCAAATGGACTCCTCCTGCCTGCCTGCCGCATCATTTTTTCCCTTTGATTTTTGGGGTGTCTTTGAATTCAGCCCTCTGTAGGTTGATGATTTTTATTTCCATCAAATGATGTGCCATCCTTTCGTTCAAACACATCACCATAGTAGTAGAGATAGCCAGCAGGATTTTTTTCCAATTGCAATCTGATGTTTTCAAAGTATTCCTTTAATTTTTTTGAGCAGTGTATATAATTCTCTGATGATTCTGTACGTATGTGGTGTATTGGTAAAGGAGATGAGACATAGAAAAGGAGTCAGGTGGAGAAAGTTTGTCTCCTGGTGCAAAGGGAATTGTCTGCAGCTTAATGTCAGCAAAACCAAGAAGCTGGTAATTGAATTTCCCCTGACCCCTAATCAGCCTCTGTCCCTTATTGGCTAAACTATCGCTCTTTTACTCCTTAACCACCTAATAGCTAATGTGAAGTGATCCTACAGGCATAACAATGGCTGCGTTCACATCATTCAGGTGGATGTTGCACATCAGAAGTGGTCCCGGTGGTAAGCTGCCTGCTAGGCATTACCAATGTAAACAAAAGTCAACTTTCATGTTGTAAAAACAAAAAGAACTTACCTGATTGAACTGCTGAATTGCGGCACCGCAGTTCTACAAGGATTTTAACTTTGCCCTCAGTAGGCACACATGGTGCGGTGCTGGCAATGGGTCGGGCGCAACTCCAGGTCAGTCCTGCTGAAGGATATGGACATATGCCATCATAAAAATGAGTGTCTCCCTAGCCCCTGCTGTGGATAAAGAGAATAGTGTGGAGCATTTAAGTTTAGTTCAATTCGTGCGTGTATGCGTTAGTCTGAGAAGGGGATCCCCAAGAGGAAGTCCCTAAGATATGGAAGAAGATGATCCACTGTGGCAACCCATAACGGGAGCAGCCAAAAGAAGAAGAAGAAGAAGGACTGTGGAGACAACAGAGAAAGGTTTAGTGTACCCCGCCACCCCCTGGCCTGGCATGGAATTACCTTTGCTTGGTCCATTCAGCTTCCACCTATGCGCACGTGTGTGACAACGTTTATAATACAGATTGTGTAGTTATACCACCACTGCTGACTAAATGTCACATAAGAGATAGTTTTCCAGCAGATTATCTAATGTGGTCTACCTAATTCTCTGCATGAAATATCCCAAAACTGCACTCCATGTGGGAGAAATTGGACAAACACTTCCCCAAATAATGAACTTACATAGGTTCTGCATTAAACATGGCACTAGAGATGTTCCTGTAACAGCCATGGACACTGTGAGTGGGACTTTAAAGTAACTTCATATAGGTAACTTCAGAACACAGCAAGAGAGAAAAGAATGGGAAGTTAAACTCCTGCTAAAATTTAACACATTACAACATGGTTTGAATAGAGACAAGAGGTTCATAACCAGATTTGAGAATTGCTTGCATCTTTTGGAATGACATAGACAACCTGACTATAGAACCACAGTGTATGTAAAAAAGTCATCAGAAACTTCAAAAGACTTTGTTGGACAGTCATCTCATCAAAAGATCTTGACTACACATTGTTCTCCTCTCCTCTCTTAGCTTGAAGATGTCTATTAATTTTTTACATCTAAGATGTCTCACTTTAAGGTTTTCCATTGCTGTTTCTGTCCTGGTGACTATATAAACACAGGGAACTCCAGTTTCTGAATTACATCTTGCCTGAAGAAGGGGCCTGAGTTTCCCTCTTTTGCTTGCATATTGTAATCTTTGTAGTTAGCCAATATAAGGTGACATTTTGCTTGACTTCTCACTACATCCACAATGGCCAACACGGTACAACACCCTAGTACTGCAGCTGTAAATAAAACCCACTTTTGTTTTTGGAAAATAGATAGATAGATAGATAGATAGATAGATAGATAGATAGATAGATAGATAGATAGATAGATAGATAGATAGATAGATAGATAGATAGATAGATAGATAGATAGATAGATAGATAGATAGATAGATAGATAGATACTTTATTAATCCCCAAATGGGAATTCACATACTCCAGCATCAGCAAACTGATAAAAACAATATTAATTAAAGAGTGATAAAAACACAGTGCAAGTTAAAAAGTGCAAGGTGGGGAGTGCGAGGCAGGTATAACAGTCAATAACTTTGTATAATGTTAAAGTCCCTCCCCGGTGGAATTGAAGAGTCGCATAGTGTGTGGGAGGACCCGATCTCCTCAGTTTGTCAGTGAGCAGGACGGTGACAGCAGTCTGTCGCTGAAGGTGCTCCTCTGTCTGGAGATGATCCTGTTCAGTGGATGCAGTGGATTCTCCATGATTGACAGGAGTCTGCTCAGCGCCCGTCGCTCTGCCACAGATGTCAGACTGTCCAGTTCCGTGCTTACAATAGAGCCTGCCTTCTTCACCAGTTTGTCCAGACGTGAGGCGTCCCTCTTCTTTTGCTGCCTCCCCAGCACACCACCGTGTAGAAGAGGGCGCACGCCACAAACCGTCTGATAGAACATCTGCAGCATCTTATTGCAGATGTTGAAGGATGCCAGCCTTCTAAGGAAGTATAGTCGGCTCTGTCCTCTCTTGCACAGAGCATCAGTACACCTTTTTGTGTCTGTATCTCCATGTCTGACTTCTCCTGAACTACAAGACGCCCACTGTGTAGTGTGGTGCCAACCTTGCCACTACACAGGGTGTCACAGTCCCCCACTCTCTAAGTAAGCACCTTACAAATGCCATGCCTTCATCTTATTGTTAGAAACAACTCCTTTTGCCTTTCATGCTTCACAGAGCTTTCTTTTGTACATTAAGGAATGTTTATTTTAGATCCTGTGGCTGCCCTTTTATCAGGCTGGGGTTTGATGGTAATCCTCCTCCTTTTGGGAAGTGTTTTTGGAACTGTTTAGTGTTTTGAACTCCAAGTTTTACAAAAACTTGGGGGTTAAATAAAAGTACTTATTTAATTTTTTGTGACGTGGAAACATATATTCAAGGTCTTGGTATCTCAATTAAAATACTATATATCTTCACACAGATAGACAGAAATAAAAAGTAATAACTTACAGAATGTGAATGCACTGACGATTTAACTTCCTAACAAGTAGATCTGACAAAGGCTTTATCAGAATCATTAAAAGTCATGCAGGGTTGGGACGGTTGACCTGTGATGCAGTATAATTGGAAATGTAGAATCAGTCAGCTGGTATCTCTTCCTTTAATTACAGTTTTTAAAAGATCATTATCAAATCCAGAGCAGAGCAATTTGCGCGTTATAGAAGGGAATGAATATAGACCAGAAAAAAAAATCATCTGAGAATCTGAACAACAAATTAAGCAGATAATGAGGTGGTGACAAAGAAGGAAATTCACAGAGGTAGCAGTGAGAAACTGTTTGATCCAAAGGGATTACTACCCAACATGCAAAGTTGTTATTAAAGCCAAAAAAAAAAATACACTGCCTCAGGTTCTCAAACAAATATTTGTGCAAAAAGAAACAAGTCAACCTTTGTAGTTAAGACATGAATGTGGAATGGAGACTTATTTCATTGTTTTTTTAGGTGGAGAGCTTACTTTAGTACACAACGACAGGTAAGAATTGACGTAACCCATCACCCAGTGCTGGCCAGGTGGTCTTTTGGCGTTGGACGCCAAACAAGGACTGGGGCCCTTGTTAAAGTCGAGGGTCGGATGAATTGAACCCAGTATCAACAAATTCTTCAGGATAATGTTCAAGCATCAGTCATAAAGTTGAAGTTACGCAGGGGTTGGATATTCCAACAAGACAATGACCCAAAACACAGCTTGAAATCTACAAAGGCATTCATGCAGAGGGAGAAGTACAATGTTCTGGAATGGCCGTCATAGTCCCCTGACTTGAATATCATCGAAAATCTATGGGATGATTTGAAGCAGGCTGTCCACGCTCGGCAGCCATCAAATTTAACTGAACTGTGACCATGTAGTTAGGATATAGCGGGTTGGATAATGGATGGATGGAGAGATTTTGTATGGAAGAATGGTCAAAAATAGCTCCAGAATCCAGACACTCATCAAAGGCTATAGGAGGACAGCGTCTAGAGGCTGTTATATTAGCAAAAGGAGGCTCAACTAAGTATTGATGTCATATCTCTGTTGCGGTGCCCACATTTATGCACCTGTCTAATTTTGTTATGATGCATATTATATATTTTCTGTTAATCCAATAAACTTAATGTCACTGCTGAAATACTACTGTTTCCGTAAGGCATGTCATATATTAAAAGGAAGTTGCTTCTTGGAAGCTCAGCCAATGATAAACAAAAATCCTAAGAATTAAGAGGGGTTCTCAAACTTTTTCATATGACTATATGTGAATGAGAGGGAGGTCAGTGGAAATGGTGAAGATGCAGGGAGTAGAGTTGGCGAAGTTGGAGGAGTATAATACTTAGGATCAACAGTACAGAGTAATGGGGAAGTGTGGAAGAAAAGCAAAAAAGAGAGTTGCAGGCAGGGTAGGAATGGGTGCAGAAGAGTGTCAGGAGTGATTTGTGACAGACGGGTATCAGCAAGAGTGAAATGGAAGGTCTACAGGACGGTAGTGAGACCAGTTATGTTATATGGATTGGAGACGGTGGCACTGACCAGAAAGCAAGAGACAGAGCTGGAGGTGGCAGAGTTTAAAGTGTTGATTTGCACTGGGTGTGATGAGGATGGACAGGATTAGAAATGAGGGACATTAGAGGGTCAGCTCAAGTTGGACGGTTGGGAGATAAAGTCAGAGAGGCGAGATTGCGTTGGTTTGGACATGTGCAGAGGAGAGATGCTGGGTATATTGGGAGAAGGATGCTAAGGATAGAGCTGCCAGGGAGGAGTTAAAGAGGAAGGCCCTAAGAGAAGGTTTATGGGATGTGGTGGAGAGGACATGCAGGTGATGGGTGTAACAGAGCAAGATGGAGAAGACAGGACGATATGAAGAAGATGGTCTACTGTGACGACCCCTAATGGGAGCAGCTTGAAGAAGAAGAAGAAGAATCAATGTTTATACACACTGAGTTTTAAGTTGTTTTGGATAATAACTTTAATTATAGAAATGAGTTTTTATATAATTTGTTTTGCAGCTGTTGATTGGCTTGGATTATTTCACTATAGTTATTATTCAAGTTGCACAATTATGCATACAGAATGTGTCTGTCAACCTCTGAGAGGTCTGCCAACCTGTTACAATGATTAAAAACTTCATTGTATGCTTGTTCATTGCATAAATTGGCTAACTTAGCTGATAAAATTTACTTTCATAATTTACTATGAAAATATTGCCCAATAAAGTCAAATCAATCAACGTGTTGTGCTGATTCATTCAGTACATTAATTCATGAAAAGATTTTGCGAGTGATCAGCTGTTATTAATAACCCTCTTTTTCCTGTATTTCATGTCATATAAATAGTTCATATTATTATATTATGATAGTTTAATGAAACCATCATAAATGAAACTTACAAAAATGGACATGAATGTAAAAGGCTTGGGGGTGTGCTAAGAATATTTTTTTTGTAAAGTGCTTTGTGATAATGGTCACTATTGTAGGCTCTGTATCATCCAGGACCATCATTTTCCACATATTCCTTACATCTGAAGACCGTCTACTTGATCCTAATCAGTCAGGATTCAAGGGGGCCCATTGCACCAAAACAGGCTCTACTCCCTTCTACTCCCTGTTGTTGACACAATATGGCAGGCTAGAGCTACAAACATGGCATCATGCTTCATTCTGCTAGATCATTCCTCTGTGTCTGAGAGGATCAACCACCAGATCCTCATCCCCAACCTACACTGACATTGGCCTCACTGGGACTGCCCTCATGTGGCTTAATGCCTACCTCTTTGGTTGATTCTGGCAAGTTGCGATGTTAAGGGTTGCACTGAGGATCAGTGCTCGGTCCTCTCGTCTTCTTTCTTTACACCACCTCACTAAGCCCCATTATCCTGTCCCATTGGTTTTCTCCTATCAGTTCTATGCTTGTGATATGCAGTTGTACCTGGCTTCCCAACAGAAGGACCCCATTATGACAGTTAGAATCCCTGCATGTCTGACTGATATTGCAGCCTGGATGAAGGAGCCTCATCTCCTGCTCCACCTGGAAATGCAGCCTTCTTCATATCCGAGATTGTCTGTCTATTTAGCACCCCATTTCTGTTCATTTTAGCTCCTTAACTCTAACACTTGCCAAGCCAGTATGCAACTCTGGGGTGGTGATTGATGACTAACTACTGTATCCTTCACTAAGCATGCTGCATTTGTCCTTCATTAACCATGCTGCAACTGTCTCTCTGTCTTGCAGATTTACTGTGCAACATCCGGCAGATCAGACTGTATATGCGGGAGTGCACAGCATAATTCCTGGTCCACTGGCTCCCCACTCACTATGTAATACGCTTTGAGTAGTGAGAAAAATACTATTTAAATGTAAAGAATTATTATTGTGGGTGGCACGGTGGTGCAGTGGGTAGTGCTGCTGCCTCACAGTTGTGAGACCTGGGGACCTGGGTTCGCTTTCCGGGTCCTCCCTGCGTGGAGTTTGCATGTTCTCCCCGTGTCTGCGTGGGTTTCTTCCGGGCGCTCCGGTTTCCTCCCACAGTCCAAAGACATGCTGGTTAGGTGGATTGGCGATTCTAAATTGGCCCTAGTGTGTGCTTGGTGTGTAGGTGTGTGTGTTTGTGTGTGTCCTGCGGTGGGTTGGCACCCTGCATGGGATTGGTTCCTGCCTTGTGCCCTGTGTTGGCTGGGATTGGCTCCAGCAGACCCCCGTGACCCTGTGTTCGGATTCAGCGGGTTGGAAAATGGATGGATGGATGGATGAATTATTATTGTTATTATTATTCTCAGAAGGATGAGTATATTCTACTCAGTTTATACAGTAGAAGACAAGACAATCTAATGCATTTTTTGATGCATTACAGGTACCACAGTTAGATACTCTCAGTGCAGAGGAATTGGATAAACCTCTGACACTCTCAGAATTACTAGATGCTATAAACTCAATTCATGTTGGGAAAGCACAAGGCCTTGATGGCTACCCTGATGAATTTTATAAAAAATTTTCAATTTAGTTAGCCCCCCCTTTAATTAGCAACATCTATAGAAGACAGAGACAATAAAATTCTACCTCAAACTTTTTGCCAATTATTAATTACTGTCTTTCCTAAGAAAATAATGACTTATTACAATGTACATCATACAGACCAATCTCACTTCTGAACACTGATGTTAAGATACTTTCCAAAGTTCTATCTAGAAGGACTGAGAAACATCTATAAACATGCATCACCATGCATGCATCCAGCGTCACACTAGCGCATCCATCACTCATGCTTTATAGAGCCAGTTCATTACAGAAAAATTCTGGATCATCTTGTGGACATTCACAAGTCTGTTATTTTATGATAAAAAAAATGTATAGGTAATGGATTGCCTAATATAACCAGTTCTTCCCAGGGCTGGGATTAATATGTCTTGCAGACCACCCAGAGAGCTTGTGGTCATGCCCATCTTCAGCTTGACCGCTCTGAAGAAAATGCTATTAAATTATTTTAATTCCAGGGAAGCAGGAACCGAGTCAAACATTTCTTGAAGTTTATTAAGTTTGTTTTTCACATCAGCATTTATTTATTTGCCTGATTCTTTTATCCAGGGTGACTTACAGCACTTCAGAGACAACTGGTTCCATTTCTTTTGTTTTTTTTTTTTTCCCAGCAGGAGCACAGGCAGATGAAGTGATTTGCTTGTGGTCACATAGTGGTGTCAGTAGTGGGATGTGTACCCACCACCTCAGAGTCTTCACTCCTATACCACGCTGCACATAATTGTCCTCCTCAGCCCAAAACCATACAAACTAGTTGATCACAAGTGGTCCAAGTATCCCCTGTGGTTTCAGCCTCAGATCCATTGCTGTCTTCTCACAACACTGCAGTGAAAAAGCTGGTTCAGTATACAGCTAGACAGACAGATTTAATTTGCCTGCTCTTCTTTACACTTAAAGATTATTTCATTTAAATTATTGCATAACTTGATGGTAAATGGAAAATCATTAAAAGAAATACTGCAGCAACACAAAAGACTATCGGGAATGTTAACAGCAATTACATTCCCATTTCAGTAAGCTGTACCATCAGTCTTATAAATCAGATATTTTTTTTTTGTCATCAAAAATCTTCTATAAAAGCTTAGCATGTGCACATTTATGCGAGAATATCTGCAGTCTTTAAAAAGGCTTAAAGAGAAAACTTTCAGCTTAGTATTGTTATTTATACATTGTATTACAAACTTTCATGTCCTGGAGTGTTATTTATAAAAGTTTGTGTGATTTCAAGTGTGAAACACCAAAAAAAAAATCCGATTTTTAAAACCTGGCGTATGCAAACTTCTACACAATTTACCCTTTATAAATCACAATCATCTTGTCAATGTGCATTCGTGAGTGAGCCTCAAGCCCCGCCCGGTTCCACTTTGAAACAACCATATAAGGACCATGCTAATGATTCTCATACATATGCAATCAGGATGCTGCAGAGCTTCATTGGCTGGTAGTGCAGCCACATGACACATCCAGTAAGCAGAAGTTCTAGTCTCTAAATTAGAGGCACATGAAGAATCTTTATTTGGTGGCCTAAGTGTGGATGTCGGTAACAAGTACAAATATGCTGAATGGCAACAAGTTACTGCTGCTGTAATTGCCGTGAGCTCCAGCTGCACCATGACAGAAAAAGAAAAAGAAAAAAACGGTCCGATCTCTGTCACCGACGCAAAAAAAAAAAAAAAAACCACATCTACGCTCTTTAATTTTGAGAGTTCAACCACACTTGCAGAAAACGTTCATTTTGGCCACTTGTACCTGCAATCTCATTCTTCTGGTCATTATTGAAAGCTCATACTGGGAGACCAGGTATGTGGCAGTGGAGAGGGAAGCTTTGGCGATTAAATGGGCGATTACACAGCTGAGGTGCTACCTGTTGGGCTGGGAATTCACCCTTGTCATGGACCATGCACCTTTACAGTGGATGGTCCTGCACAAGGAGTCGAATCCACGGGTCACCAGGTGGTTTCCTAACCTACAGCCGTACAAGGTTTCGCTCGTTCATCATCGGAGCTCCCTCCACACCAACGCTAATGCTCTTTCTCGGATTCACGACCTCTCGGTCAGGGTCGTCCGACCCGATGGTTCTGGGCTGAGAGGGGGCCCTTCTCACACATGTGCATATGGGAGGCAGCTAAAGAGCTTGAGTAAGGGCAGTTCCAAATCATACCGGGATGTGGCAGAGTGCACTGGTTCTTTTCTTGCTTTACTGTAGACCATCCACGGGAGATTCCACCTGGCCCTGTTGACATCACTTCCAGGTCTCGAGCCTATGGAGGAAGACCTTGTAGGCTCTGGTCCCTTTGATGTCATGTCTGGGCTCGAGCCTATGGCTCGACCCTTATGAGCTCGAACCCTTTACTTCCTGTCTTCTCCTTTAAAAGCCACCACCTTTTCCTTATTCCCTCAGTTCTGTTTTGGGCTCAGTTTTGTGCACATCAGTGCTGTATAACATTTTGCAACTTTGCATCCAGGATACAAAATATACGGGTGGCTGCCCCAAATCTTGCTATGACTCTGTGTGGAGTTTCTGACAAGTGGTATAAACAACAAAAGGAACTTGATCGATGTGACATAGAGTGTTGGAGAAACTCGAACGTTCAAGTTCACAAAGTCGCACAGTGCTGAAATAAAAAAGTTGTCAGATATCAAAGTGGCCGTGAAAAGGCGAGTCATAGCCCACCGTCTGAGTGTCATATGGAAAATTAGGGTACAGAGAAAAGAAAAAAAAATAGGGACAGAGTGATAAAAAGTTTAAAAAGTCAACTTTAATCTTGAAATTTCCACTTTAATCACATAGTTTATTTTGTCATTAAAGTACATCATAAACTTCATTTTAAAATCATTTAATTTACTAGTTCCTCAAATATGATCGTAACGAAAGTAGCATGTTAAATGCTTTGTATTGTATTTGTTCTTCTATGTGCTCAATGTGTGTGAATCACTACGTGATTCTTAAACGGGCTTTCTCTTCCTCCGACAGGACACAGAATCCATTACATTCGTGATATTAGAGCTCTCTGAATAATTGAAATACTGAGATGTACACTTGGTATCATTTTCATGATGATAAGAATTAAAGCATGTTATTAAACATGGGAACCCGGTGGCACAGTGACAGTGACGAGCTGGCACCTCGTCCAGAGATTGTTCCTGCCTTCCACAAGATGCTTGCTACGCTGTGTGCGACTTTCAATGAAATAATTTATTGCAGCAGTACTGTCTCTTTCAAACATACTAACCCCTAATTCCCGTCTTTCCTTTTTGTTCTCCAACTAACCAATCATCACACGATCAGCTCTGTAATAGATGTCAAGCCATTTGTAGGCTTAGAATGCCGATTCTTCAAAACTTTAAAAGAACATTGAAATATCTTCGTAGTACATGTTTAATTATTCTATCATTCCAGGGTCATGCCAGCCCCAGCAAGAATACAGCGTGAGACAGGAACAATCCTTGAATGGGCGCCAGCTCATCGCTAGTGCTGAGACACCGTGTCCTCACATGTTTAATTATTAACAATATAGATTATTTAAATAATGCTAACATTTTATCTGTATAATGTAATAAACATATTTTTCTGCACTTCAACTTAAAAATTATATCGTCACCATATGTAAATACGCACTTTATAAAGTGGCTCAGGTTGTGCAATATTACAACTGTAATTCAAGTTTACAGTGAGGTGATTGTACTTATAAGTACAAACAGTTCTACAAGGAGCACTTGATGGACTGATTGAGTGCGTTTATAGTTCTTGAGATGAAACTTTTTCTGAACTGCAAGGTCTCTACAGGAAAGGCTCTGAAGCGTTTGCTGTATGGGAGCAGTTCAAATAGGCAGAATGGCTGATGCAGCGTGTGCTTGATGCTGCATACCGATAATGTAGAGCTGTAATTCTACACTCAGATACAGTGATATAAATACTCCGAGTGGTGCAGTGAGAGTAATATGGAAAAAGATGATCTGCTCTGGCAACCCCTAATGGGAGCAGCAGAATGAAGAAGGTGCAGTGAGAGTAACAACGCTAAAGCAGCTATGGTGTTTGGAATAGTTTGGTTATTCCTTGGACCATTATATTGTTACAGGTTAATTACAATCAGATGCCTTAAACTAATAAACAATATGTAGTTAATTTCAGTGTATATGATAAAGCCACGTCTGGGATGTGGATCTAAAAAAGGAAAGGGAAACCACAAAGGGAAAAGCACTACTTTGACGCTGGGTGCTGACAGTTTGCAAAACCGAGAAAAGACCTTGCATATGCCAGGGTTTGAACTATCGTGAAAATGTGCGTGGCTTTATGTCAAGTTTAGGTGTTATACATCATGATATGAGCATGGAAACGGGCGTATGCAACATTTTTGTGCGTATGCATCGTTTATACATGAGGTCCCTGGTCCTTATCCCTGACTCTCACATTTGGTCACAACCTGTCCCAGTTTGCTTCTTTTTTTTTTTTGCTTTTATTGGGAACCTCACATTTGCTGACAGCCAGATTTAATCACTGGTCTAGTCAATCACTGTGGTATTTTCATATTGTCCATTTGTTCTTGTTGGCCTTCCCTGCGTACCCCAGTTTTTTCCCTCATCCAATAAATACAGTGGATTCAGAAACTATTCAGACCCTGTCACTTTCTACATTACATTTAAATTGACAGATTTGACATTTCTGTCCATCAATAACACTCAATAACTGATAATTCTAAAGTGAAAACATATTTGCCAAAAGGTTTGCAAATTTATTAAAAGTCAAAACCTGAACCCACTTATTAATGTAAGCATTCAGTCTCCTAGGTGTGGGACTCCAAATTGTCTTGGAGACAAGTCTAGAACTTGATTGGAGTCCACCTGTGCCAAACAGAATTGATTAGACATCATTTAGAAGATGACACGCCTATCTGTGTATTTAAGGTAGGATAATTCACACTGCATGTCAGGATAAAAACCAAACCATGAAGAACAACAAACTCTCTGTAGACCTCTGTGATTAAACTGTGGTGAAGCTTAGGTCAGGGAAAGGGGATTAAACCATTTCTAAGGCTTTGAGTGTTCACTGGAGCACAGTGTCTTCAAAAGTTGTAAAATGGAAGAGGTTTGGACCCACCAGGGCTCTGCTAGAGTTAGGTGTTAAGCCCAACTAAGTCATTGTGAAAGTTCTTGATGATGGAGGAAACCAAGAACCCAATGGTCACTCTAGCGGTGCTTCAGAAGATGTGGAAACCTCTCGGAAGGACAACCATCTCTGCAGCACTCCATCAATCAGGTGTTTATGGTAGAGTGGCTAGATGGAAGCCACTCATAACTTAAGGGTATATGACGAATTAAATACTATACCTCTCATAGCATGAGAAAAACGATTTTCTAGTCAGATGAGACAAACGTTGGACACTTTGGACAGTCTGGTGAACACCAAGCACCACTCACTACCTGCCTAATATCATCACTACAGCTTAATGTTATGGAGGTGCTTCTCAGAGGCAGGGACAGGGTGACCAGTCAGAATTGAGAGAAGAATGAATAAGAAGGATTCATTCACCATAATACAGAGCAGCTCTTGAAAATCTTGAAGATAACCTTCTCTGGTGTGCACACCACTTCAGACTGAGGCAGCGGTTCACCTTTCAGGATGGTAATGAGCTGAAGCATACAGTTAAGACAATGATGAATTGGCTTTGGGAAAAGTGTCTCAGTGTCCTTGAGTGACCCAGGCAGAGCCCATACTTAAATTCCATATGTTGAGGGACCCGAAGATCACAGTTTACAGATGCTTCCCATTCAATCTAACAGAGCTTGAGCATTCTTCCTGGAGGAATGGAATAATCTGCCCAAATCCAGGGTACCCACAGTTTGTAGAGACTTGGTCTGTATGTACGGCGTGGTTTTGTCTATTCTTATATTTTGCCTTGAGCAGTGTCACGGTGAGCTGTACCTGCACTTGGTGAGGAATGCTGCGCAAGAACAAAGTTATCTGTACTGTTGTGTTGTATTTCTGATGTGGCCATCTAGCTCTGTGGAGAGGATGAATTGTGTTCTGTTTTGTGCAGTGTGTGTGTACTTCATTTTTGACACCCATTGCACTGCCAACCTACCTGGAAGAGGGTCTCTCTATGAATTGTCCATCCCAAGATTTCTTCCATTGCCTGGTAAAGCCCATCGAGGCATTCCTTATGTGATTTGGGCTGTACAAGAAGCTGTACAAGAAATAAATTGTTGTTGTTCTGGGAATTTTCTAAATTAATATAATTTTGAAGAAAAAATCTTCATATACTCCTCAGACATCCTCAATGTTACAATTACTCCCATCCCATTAGCGGTGTTATTGGGTATTAAAGTGCATAGGGATAAATCGATTGTAATAGCCTACACTACACTACGGGCACGCAGACTTATGCCGCTTAACTGGAAGAATTCCAGCCCACCTCTGAAAACTCAGTGGGTGAGCGACATTCTATATTATCTCAAATTAGAGAAAAGAGAAAATCAAATTCTCTCTCTGAGGAGATGTCCAAAACGTTTTAAGACATGGTAGGAATTCATTAATGTTATTCTAGAATAACCATCCTGAGCCTATAATCGTTTTATCATATTAAAAAAAAAAAAGATTTTTTTCTTGTTGATTTTTATTTCTCTTCTTTTTCCCTTGGGTGTGGAGCTGAATATTGTTTTGTTTTGCTTTTAACTTTTTTATATACTTTTTAATCATTTTAAAGCAAATGGCTGTAAGTTATTCTTACCTTTTTGACAGAGTAGTGTGCCCCTGTATTGTTATGTTTTTGAAAATATAATTTAAAAAATAAATTAAAAAAGAAAATTTACATACACAAGTATGAAATGGAATGATCCTTTGCCATGACACTTGAAGTATGGCCTGAGTTCATCTTATTCCACTAAACATCATTTAGATGGTTCTGTGCCTTGTTTGGGGTCCACATGTCCTCAATTCAGTTGATTGGACCTGACTATAGAAGGTCCCATGGGTGACAATATGTATGACAGCAAAACCCAAGCCATGAAGTTCAAGGTGCTGCCTGTAGAACTTAATGTTAGGCATAGATCTGGGGAAGGCTTCAAACCATTCTTGCAATACTGAAGGCTCCCAAGAGCACAATGGCCTCCATAATACTTAATTGGAACAACCACAACACTTTCAGGCTGCCTGGCAAGTTGGCAGGAGAAAGGCCTTAGTAAGAGAGATGACCAAAAACTCAATGGTCACACTGGATGCATTTTACAATACCTTACACAGGTTTCCTTGTCTCCAATTCGCAACTACAACACACGTCAGTTTCTCTTCACTTCTCTCAAGTGAGCTTAGTCCGACTCCACTGCCGACTGTAATTACTGAGTGGATGGAGGTGTCCCCTTTTATGCCAGTCACAGGAATACATCTGATGTCAAGGAGGAAGCCCCTGAAACTATGGTCAGCCCTTCCCAGCTACAATAATTACAACAATATTTATTTCTATAGCACATTTTCATACAAATAATTTAGCTCAAAGTGCTTTACAGGATGAAGAAAGAGAAAAAAGACAAAACATAAAAATAAAATTAGGCAATACCAATTAACATAGAATAAAAGTAAGGTCCGATGGCTAGGGAGGACAGAAAAAACAAAAACTCCTGAGGGCTGGAGAAAAAAAATAAAATCTGCAGGGGTTCCAAGGCCATGAGACCACCCAGCCCTGTCTAGGCATTCTACCTAACATAAATGACCTCACAATCAGTCCTCATGGTTTTCAGGCTTCACATGGAAGAACTTGATGGTGACGGTCATGTGTACTTCTGGCCTTCAATCCATCAATGTAGGGACATCACGGTGCTTTGATCAGGTGGTGGTGACGCAGATCGCCACCACAGAAAACTAGAAAAAGAACAGCAGAGGAAGTAGGGGTTAGTACAGATTTCGGAGCCACCATGAATGATAATAATAATAATTAAATGCATGTACAGAATATCAGAGTTACACTAAAATGAAGCTATGAGAAAGCCATGTTAAAATAATGAGTTTTTTAGCAGTTTTTTAAAGTGTTGTTTAAATTTCTATCTGTAAGCTATTCCAGATTTTAGGTGCATAACAGCAGAAGGCCGCCTCACCACTTCTTTTAAGTTTAGCTCTTGGAATAATAAGCAGACACTCATTTGAAGATCTAAGGTTACGATTTGGAGTTTAAGGTGAGAGGCATTCCGAAGTATAGGATGGAGCAGATTATTTAAGGCTTTGTAAACCATAAGCAGTATTTTCAAGTCAATTCTAAATGGCACAGGTAACCAGTGTAGTGACCAATGTAGCAGCTCCCTCTGTCGGCACATATGGAGGCCAGCAGGGCTGCCCCACAGGACTGCAACTCCCAACATGCCCTGCAAGCACATCAATCTGCATACTGGCCAAGGGATGCTGCCACCCAGTGTGTTGGGCGAGCATGTACTCTTGGGAGGCAGTCTCCCCACTGTCTATCAACTATACTGGCGTCCCTGACAGTTTAGGGTATGGGGGTTTATCCTGGTTGGGATGTCAGCCCAGCCCTGCTCTCCATCGCAATACAAATGAAAATATTATTATATAAAAAATTGGTGCTGAATCACCAAGAATTCTAGCAGTAAGAGGAAGACATATAAAATAACAAGCTCAGTTAAAGAGCCCTGACACGCCGTATTGCTAATTGACAGCCCTACATGGGATTTGTAAAGGTTTACCTCACGCCTGACTCTGCACAGTCAGCATGGCCACTTTCCTATTTGAGCTAAACCCATAAACTCCTGCTGCAAACAAAAGGAATGAAAGAAAGACACAAAATATACATGGCAATAATTGTATAAACAATGTGAAAAAGTACAGCAACTCAAGCAGCAAAAGACAAAGAGAGAGTGCAAGCTCAGAACAAGTTCAGAATACAGGACCCGCCATGCTGCTAAGATCTTAGACCATTCTGACAATTTGAATTGGATCAGGCCATTCAGTCCATCAAGCTCACTAATCCTATTCTCTTTCCTCCTTTAAAGCTAACACCGAGGTGAGTCTGCTTTTATAGTGGGGTACGTGGCTACTAATACCACACTACCCACAGTTATTACATGCTGTCATCATACCCCAAAGCAACAGCTTGGTTATTCTGTTCTTTTCTATGGGATTTAGAACACAGTTTACCAACATCCCTCCCTTGCAGAAGTAATTTTGGGGATATCTGAGAATTTCTGCAAGTGACATGGCCTGGTGTCACATTTACAGTCAGACGTGCAGAGGGTGAAGGGAACTGGAGTGCTCCTTGTGATGCTCCAGTGTTACTCACATCCATATCAAACGAGGAATAGAAAAAAAAAAAATCTGCAAGGGTTCAAGGCCAAAATACCACCAACTTGGCATTATATTACGTGACATAACGTCAGCAAATCCATGGAACTGGTTATTGACTTTTGTCGTACCAAAGAGACCTGTCTGCCTTGTCACCCATTCAGGGAATGGGTGTGGAGGTGGAGCTGGTGTCCGTCTCAAAGTATGTGGGGGTCCGCCATCAATAAAAGGCTGGACTGGTCTAGTAACACAGAGGAATTATAGAAGAAAGGACAGGGCAGACTCTTTTGAGTCCTTTCAGTCAGTGAGTTGTTCAACAGAATTACGTAAAGAAGCACTACTAGGCCTTAATGGTAATACACGCTTATAGTGCCTCACTGTGACACTGTGACTGCTCTGCTAATCTTTAGCCAAGTCAAATGTTCTTTCTTTTTAGTCATTCTGATGCATATTTACGGTTTGACTTAATATAATGATATTTATCTTTATTTATTTCTTGAACGTGTCTAGAAAGCTGTTGCAAAATAAAAGAAATGGAAAAAATGAATCAAAATTACAGCATTGCAAGCTGTCTAGATCCAGGCCTAGTGGGGATACCCTTTTTATCCGACTCTCCTTCCCAGACTAAGGGGTGACAGATTTGGAGACAATGGTGACATTAATGCCCTTACAGCTCACCCTGAAGATCCAAATCTCTGATCCAAGACTTTAACAGGTTTGGTTACCCCGTTGTTGGCCATTGTCTCACAGACCTGCATTTCACATCCCTAACCCTACTTAGAGCTTCGACTGAAACTTTTAAGGTTACACCGCCACACCTGAACCTATGAGATTCAAAAGATATGACAGTCTAGACCAAATTAATATTAAACTTATTAGGCATATTTATTAAATCACAAGAATAAAATGCAAAGTCAATGAAAATTATAAGTAATAGAAAAGAATATTCTTACAGTAGTCAAGCAGCAATGACACAGATGACATGGGCTCGGATCTTCCTCTGTATCTTCAAGATGATCTCTGGTTTATTGCCACGCTCATTCTGTTAATATACACATATTTTTTTGTGCCCTAGTGAATTTCCCATTGGGATTAATAAAGTATCTATCTATCTATCTATCTATCTATCTATCTATCTATCTATCTATCTATCTATCTATCTATCTATCTATCTATCTATCTATCTATCTATCTATCTATCTATCTAGTGCCCAAATTGTTCTATTATTGATTAATTTTTGTCTCACCCTGGACTTACCCTTCTGAGCTGTTGTAATACTTCCCGCTTTTTAATATAAATAGTATCTTCTTATTTCCTTAACAAATAATTAAAATATACTTTTCTTTACCTAAGTAATGTTTCCTTATTCCTATTTTCCTTACTTCAGCAATCTAATTAAAAGAGCAAGCTCAGTTATAGGACAAGTAGTGAGAAACGTGCTATATAAATTAAAGAATTATTATTATTTTAGGACACAAGCTGGACCTCATGGACGTCGTAGTGAATAGAGAAAAAGAGAGGTGAGGAGCAGGCGCTGATACAGCACGTTGCCGGACCCACAACATGACAAACCACCTCAAGATCCCAGATGAGGACCCGAGTGCAGTCATGCAACGGGTGACACCTCAGCACCACACTAGTTCAGATGGAATGAAACACTGTGAGGTTTTTTTTTTTTTATGGTGGCTGAAGTGCTAATTCTACCACCAACCCCAAAGTTTTTTCCCTGCATGTTGAAGGGCCTGCTGGCAGGGCTGGATGCAGATTAACGTCATACCTGGGACAGAGTAATTGCAGGTTAAGGGCCTTGCTCAAGGGCCCAATGGAGTAGAGTCACTTCTGACATTGATGGGACCTTCCAATTGCCAGTGTAGACCCTTAGCCTCAGGGCCACCACTCCTTCGTAATGAGATAATGAAAACAAAACGGAGTGCCATTATGATCAATGCTGCACATCCACTCTGTAACACAACACCACTGAGGACTTTCAGCCAATGAATCATTCAGCTGAAGTGTGTCAAGAAATCCGACGAGGGCTCCTTTATACCGATGGCAATAAGCCTGTACAGCGCCTCACTTGAACTGGGAACTGCCAAGTCAAACATTTTCTTTCTTTTTAATTTTTTTGCTTTATAGTCATTCTAGTGTGTGTTCAGACCAAAGTGTATGTGCATATTTATTTATTTATCTACATATTTATGTATTTATTTACTGTCACACACATGCACATGGGAGGCAGTCAACTGGCTTAACTAAAGATATCTATATGGTGGACCAGGGGTTGGCGATACACACTAACACCTTATCTGCTTCCTCTGCTGACCTTCGGAAGGAAATCCCGCCTGACCTCACTCCCAGCTCCAGCTCTGACCTCACTTCTGACTCCGCCCATCAAAGCACGCCCCTTCCGGAATATTCTATGTAAACCCACCATGTTTCTGTTTTAATCAGTTCAGTTGTGGACTCTGTCTATTAATCCTACTCTTTTTTGTTCAAGTATAAAGGGGGGGCTACCCCAAACCTTTTTCTTAGATTATTTAAAAAGCTTCAGTAAAACAGAAAATATTTCTTCTGGGAACAAATAAAGTTCTATCTGTCTTTCTTAGTTTCATGTGTAACTTTATTTAAAAACACTGTCTCACACATGCACTTGGGAGAATGTCGATAGGCTCAAATAATGGGATTGCTCAGCTGGACTAAGGGTTGGCACTGTCATCTTACCATATCTCCTTTTGCAGACCAGCTGAAAATCCAACCAAACAGTGAGATCGCCATAAACCCACCCTCTGATGATGTCACTTCTGGCATTTCCTGATGACGACTTCCCTTCAGAACCCACCTACCAAAGACATCATTTCCTCTTCCGGCCACCCTGGATCATCCCCTTCCTGTCTTTGTCATATAAAAGCCTGTATCCTACCTGCTGTATTCAGTTCTGTTTTGAGCTCGATTGTAAACTTGTGTTTACCATATTTTTTGCACCATAAGATGCACCTGACCATTAGACGCACCTAGGTTTAGAGGAGAAAAACAAGAAGAAAAATATTCTGAACCAAATGGTGTACTAATATGTTGAATAAAATATAGCAGAATAATATTTCAACCATGTAAATTCAACAGCGGTATTAAGAAACATCATCACTGTCATTAACAAATGAGGAGAGACTTTAAGGTTCAAGCACTCTTCTAGTTTTATGGAAACCCCAAGAACTCCTCATCGCCAGTGTCAGAATGAAGATCAGTTGCTCACAATCACTTTGCAGGAGCACGTACCTATCATCACACGGCTTAACCTGTCCAAAGCCACCAGGGGACAAAGCACGTTTGGAGCAATGCTCCCTGAAGTTATATCGGCAGTCTAGTCCCATCTATATTTATAATGCCACAAAGCCCTTCATCTCGTGTTTTATTGTGGGTTTCCAGTTTGAAAAACGAGAATGCGATGCAAGCACAGCCCTCAATTCAAAAAATTGCTCTGCATACCTGTTTGTCTCGTCTGACAGTAGCTGAAAGGCAGCTTCAGGAAAGAACAGCCTGAAGTAGTCCAGCGGCTGATAATCTGTCGTGTCAAAACAGCAAGCCATACTGTCTTGTGATGTCCGGTAGCCAGTTTGGCTCCCACGGATCAATGTCTAGGTATTCATCCCACACGAACCTTGCCATAGGTGCACGAGTGTGCTCACCTGGGGCGGCATCGGCTGGTGTCCCGATTAGCTGATGCCAGTTCCTCACTCTCTTGTTCGATCTCCTGATCACTCTCAACAAAAGTCCGACTCAGTGATAATGCGCAAAACATTTGTTTTCTGCACTCGCTTCACTCCCTCGTGAGATGTCGATGCCATCTTGCCATTCTTTATATTTGTTTACATTTCGCAACTCACGCACACGCAAGGATTAGATGCCGAGTCAATGAGTCTAACATTCCTCCAAGCACAGAAGGAATGCCTGTAACGTAACAGTGAGTTTTGTCGCCCTCTACCCCTGGATGTCGACTTTTGTCAGGTAATACACATCATGGTCTGTGACGCAATATTCGCTCCATAAGACGCACAGACATTTCCAACCTTCTTTTGGGGAAAATAAAGTGCGTCTTATATGGTGTGAAAAATACTGTATTTTGCTACTTTTTCAGTATACGGGGTGGCCATCCCCCAAACCTTTTTGAGTCTCCCGCTCTACTTATTTACAGCACATAATTTTAAGTAAATATTCAGTGTGTTATTACATAATCTAATAGTTCAAGCGTTCAGCTTCCTGCACTGCATTGGCTTGAAGGAAAACCACTGTTCAAATGGTCAGTTCCCTGTGCCATAGTGCACAAGGTGGCGTATTCTTTAGCTGACATTAAAACCCTCTTGTTCAGATAATTTTGGTCTTTTATTATCAGTGTCTCTCCACTCCATCTTTAGCCTAATCCATGTTTTAGGCGGAGCCAGTGGGTCAGGGTGGTCTGGTTTCATAACAAAGCACACACACACACATCTCTTTTTTCTTAAAGTGTGCACTATTTCATGTACACAGTTTGCCAGGTTTGCAGGTGTAGTTGTATTCCCTTTTACTGTCTATGGAAGACCACTACACAGTGCAGCTGTTCTTAATTGATATAATAGGTTGCTAATTAAGTTTAATTTGGCTCTTGTGATCAATGTTAAAGTTTTTAATTACAAACCCTCCTTTTCCATAAATAAGATTAGATTTACATTTACACTTACTTGTTTAGCAGATTTAAACCTTTAAAAAAGCAGTGAAGCTTTTGCTGTCTGTGCATAATTGCATGCTTCTATTGCACTGAATGGTCATCTACAAAAACAGGCTCCTTCCTAAAATCCATTTTTCCATAAAGACAAGATGCCCAAGATAAGGCACCCCAGATTATTGTTGCAATAGATATTTTTCCTTACTTTTTTATGGGCTTTCTGTAAGTGCTATATGTCAGTAAATTACACGTCTTTTGTTTTTATTTGTTTCTTTGTTTTTTTTCCTAACCCAAAAACAATCCGCACTCTGCATCCATGGGTTCTGCATACACGGATTGAACAAATTAAAAAAAAAAACAAACATTCAGAAGCAACCACAAGCTAAACTAGCAAAGCCTAGCAGTATGCTGAATCCATAAGAATTAAGTGATGTGTAGGCATAACCTCTGGGGGAGGACCAATAAGGGGAGACGGGGTGAGTTGGATGCACTCCTTGAGACTCTATACTGTTTCATCAACGTAAGCCTTGTTATGATTTTTACTTCGTCTGTAGTCAAGTTTGATGGTCAAGTCTTTATGGTGCGCCACCAGAGGCCATGAGCGATTGTGGGCAGAGCCAGTCTAAGGACCTCACTAAACCACCCAGTCAGTGTGTACTGTTATGGAAAAAAGTTTCTTCTATCTTTAGAGAAAGCAGCGACGGATGAGAATGCAGAATTTTTTTATTTGCGCAAAGTTATGCACAAATGTCTCAGTCTGTGGAGTGAGCAATCAATTAAACTATTCATCTGCTTTAATACTTTCACCTTATCTAAAACATCATATCATCTGACTCTTAATATGCAGAACTTTATTATCTTCTCCAATCAACTAAAGCCACCAATAATTTGTGACTCCTGTTGATTCTCCCATTATTCTGAACACCACAAAAGTGGTGTTTTGCAGATTGTTGTATTGATTTTAGCACCACTTCGTAAGAGGAGTGTTTGGGCTTTCCCACCAGTTTATCCTCACTTTATGGATGGGAGTTTGTTATTCAATTTATTTATTTATTAATTTATTAATATCAAAAGAATCTCACAATGGCACAGTGCATCCTCTTTAATAAAATCCCTGTGTGCGTCCAGGTGTCCGTGTGTGTGTGTCTTCTGGTGAAGTGCACATGCGCGGGTAACGGTGCGATGCGTGATATTACTGACAGAGAAAAGTTAGAGGTGTTTTACGGAAAAACAAACCAGTATTACTGCGAGAGGAAATTAAAGGTACACAATACAGTGACGCATATTACTGCCACATACAAGCCAGTATTACTGTCAGAGGAGATTAAAGGCATATTACCGACGCGCACGCCTGTATTACTGCCAGAAAAAATGAAAGGTATATTACAGACGTACAAGCCAGCGGACGTACAAGACAGTATTACTGTCACAGAAAATTAAAGACACACAATACACAGCGGCAGCCCATGAAGAACAGTCTGCTCAGCAAGTAAACATCAACAAAAGAAAGGCTGAAAGAAAGAAAAATACGACCAACAAAAAGAATGAGGTCAAAGTCCCTTGCCATTTAATATAGACTGTTCCTACTAATGTTTATGCACTACTGTTCTAGCGCCCGTTATTGTAACGGGCTAAATGACTAGTTTATATATAAT
Organism: Erpetoichthys calabaricus; assembly: GCF_900747795.2. NCBI lineage: Eukaryota > Metazoa > Chordata > Cladistia > Polypteriformes > Polypteridae > Erpetoichthys > Erpetoichthys calabaricus. The sequence goes on along the minus strand of NC_041399.2, from coordinate 13,460,660 downwards.
TTCATAAGTGTTCAAATTGCTAGACTCAAGTACTCACAACTGTAAACCTATTTTTGCCCATCCCTATATATATATATTGTGAGATATGCCCAAACACCACCAGACTGAGACCACATCTTTATAAAAAACGCACGTTTATTTACAGTTCTCACACAGCACACAGTGCTTCCAGCACCAACCACCCCTAATACGGGCCTTTCTCTCACTGTCCGTGGGCCACCTTTCCTCTCTCCATGGGAGCTTTGTCCTGCTTCCACTCCCGACTCTAGCTCCCCGACTGTAGGAAGGCTGCCCCTTTTATGTTCACCCGGACGTGCTCCAGGTGCTCAATGATGCTCTTCCGGAAGTGCTGCTCTTGCACCCAGAAGCACTCCAGGTGTCTCTGGAAGGGTCTTCCTCCTTGTTCCTGGGTGTGGCGGAAGTGAATGTTTCCCGGGCTTTTTGAGACTCTGGCGGTGGCCATGGGCCCCAATGGGCTTGAGCCTCCTTGCTCCTCTCCCGTGATCCTCTCCAAATCCAGGGCGGTTGCCCCCTTGTCTCCCGGAGGACGAATACACCACCTCCCGGTCCTTCCAGGCGTCCCGGCTGGGTCTGTCCCCCAGCCGC